>NC_141703.1:88795119-89395119 GCF_971803275.1 Cyanistes caeruleus | reverse complement strand
AGTTCACGCTCTACTTCCTGGATCATGTGGTTAAGAACATCTAGACCGGATCTGTTGTCCCTTTGAAGGTTAGTCTGGATTAAATTAGTTGGAGAATCATCTCTCTTCTGTCTTGCAGAGTTCTGTGCAGCTTGCTTTCTTTTCACTGAAGGGGAAGAAAAAAATGGGTCACTGGAATTTCAACTTGTATAGAGATCTTCACAGTAGCAACGAAATTGCATTGTTTATTGAAGTAAATCAAAGGAAATGCCCTCTCTTGCCGTAAGATGAAACAGACCATCAAAGAACATCCCCCAGCCGTTCCAGCTATTTTCAGATCCTCAAAAACCACATTTTTTGCTGCCACAATTGTACCTCTCAAGCACAACTGTTTGGTGCTTTTATCTTGGATACACTGTTTGTGCTTTTCTTCTTTCCAGTTAAATGCATGGGAATAGTTTGCTTATGAAAAACATCAGCTACTTTCTCATACTCAGTAAGCAACTCTCCTTTCATGCTACAGCTTGTACCTGACGTCAATCCCCTCATACAAACATGCAGAATATGGGGACTGAAATGCATCCTGCATCTGTACAGCACAGAAGACAAAGCTGGATAAGAACTAGAAAAACCCTGCAAAGGAGAGAACTCCATGACCAGCATGGTAATGGGCATCATCAAAGTACTGTTCTTATGGTTCCCAGATTCCTACAGACATGGCTTTGCCAATGAAGGTGCAGAACACAGGGGAAATACACAAGCCAAGCTCAAGACTCAAGGACCCCCTCATCAAATTTTGGTATTAGCCCCACAATGATCCCCTCCCATCCACATTTTCTTAGGACATTAAGGACCTTGGACAAAGGGTATTTTATTTTTAAAAGTACTAAACTCTTTGCTGCAATTTGCTTTTGTTTCCTTGAGTTTGGATTCAGCACTTGTCTCACACTGTCACCGGAGTCTACAGACTCTTCTTCATCTTCATTCTGAAGTCTTGAATGGGTTCTCTTGATTACACTGGTAGAATTGAGAGCTGATTTAAACACAAACAAAAAAAGCACATGTGAAATATTTCAGACGTGTTCTTAATAGTATAAGGTTCTAGAGTAATTTTATTAGAAGAGCTGGTTTTTTAGTCTGGACATACATCTGAGCCAAATTAGCATTCATTTCTCTCACCCCCACCCAGGAAAGCAACACCAGACAGGCTCCTATGAACAACCCAACAACCTTGCTGTGATTTGGCAAATCCCACCTGACTGATCCAATGAAGGAGAAACAGCTGTGGGAGTGCAAGGCGCATCTGACTTCTGTGGTAAGGTGGTTTTTCTCATATCCTTTTCAACCCACAACTGAGAATTCACCAAGGAATTTTCTTCTCTCAACAACCGAAGCAGCCTACATTCAAAACACGAATAACAGTGAATTGTAACAGGACAAGGGCATGATTCCAAATTATCTGTCTTGACAGAGCTCCTAAAATTATCTGCAATTGTTCAGGTGAATTCCCTGCTCACTTTCATTCCCAGTCTCAATGCTTTTGAGAAAAAAAAGGCCTTTCCCTGGAATTCCAAGATCAGGAAAGGAGGGCAAAGGGAAACAGAAGAACTAACTTAACTATACCCATTCAACACCCTTTTAACTCCCACCTGTTTCCAGTGCCAAGCAGATGGAAACCTGAATGGATGTATTTGTACTGACCTGTCAGAACTGATGCTGGATTTGAAACCCAAAACGTCATGGTGTCCATCTTCTGATAATGCTTCCTCCTCCTCTTCATTAAAAACCTTTTCAAGAGATAACAAAGAAAACAAAACAGAATTCAGAAGAAGTTAAGAGACCAATTTAATCAAATTGTTTCAAGAAAAAAAAAACAAGCCACAATTGTTTTAGTCTTCCCCTCCAAAACATACTTAAAATAAAAATACTACACAGAAAAAAAACCCAAACCCACACCCCCTTTGTAGGAAGTTCTGGGGGACTTTAGTACCTAAGAAATATTAATAGTGACAATTGTCTCTGAAAATAACACAGCAAGTGACTAATACAATAACTAATATTTTTTTGTATGATTTATATTAAGTATGAAAACCCATGCAAACTAGAGGATAAAATAAAAGCTGTTAAGGCTGTACCAAAAACAGAGATACAGGCAAAATATGGAAAAGCAATCTGAATCCACATAATTTGTAAAACTTCAGTCATTTGACATTACAAGCTAAACAACTTCATAAAGAGACCTGCAAAATTACATTTATAGTCTCTGTGTAAAATGCAACCAGAACATAATACAATCCTACTACATTTATAGCTAAATACAAACAACAAAATTTGGAATTAGGGTTCCTCAAACTACCAGGACTCTGAGCTTCAGGGCAGGTTTCCACGAGATAGCCTTTAACTGTGATTTTCATAGGCACATAAGATTTCACAGAAGCTTGGTAATCAGTACATGTTTCTTTTTAAAATTTCAGCTTATCCTGCAGCTTACAAAGGTGCTGCAGTTCACTCCTCATATTAAAAAAACTGAAGAACAAATGCCACACCAAAATACCTAAGACAGGAGTACCACAACTCAGATTACAGGTATTTCTGCATGATAGTAGGAAATGGGAGTAGAGAACCATAGGAATATGACACCATCATTGCTGCTCCCAACAGCCTGTTTGGTCTTCATCAGAGTGAAGTTTTCTGGGAGCATCACATGCCTGTCCTCAAATCCCAGGAAGCATTCCTGGTACAACATGTTATTAAAAGAAAGCAGAGCACAAAGGCAAACTATATTAAATTTCCAACAAATTAAAAATTGTCTACAATGAATCTGAATAAATATAAAATAATGCAAAATATTAAAAGTTTAACTTGTAGGAGTCATCAAGGCTGCGGAGTGAACTTAGACACACAAGGCTGTGTGTCCCCCATATATGCAGACATTAATTGGTTAATCAGAGACATATTCTGAAATGCAGCTATTAAGTGACACAGAAGTTCTTCTCTTGGACATTGTAAAGATAAAGACATTGTACTCTTCCTGAGAATTCCAGAACTTAAAAGGGAGGGCATGCTAATGTGAGAGAGCTTCTACAAGACATAATGATGTCTGTTTCTCATATCCAAGGGTTAAATAAAAAAATCACAATTCCCAGAGTCTCACAAAAATCTCACAAAAAGTCACAAAAGTCTCACCTCTGTTTAACCTTGTATTCTATGAATGTTATCAACAAAAACCAATTTAGTTCTGCTTGGAAGCTCTTATCTTTGAATAGTCTTATTTTGTACAAACAAAAAAGTCACAGGAAATGCATGCATGGAATAAAATACACATTACCTGGAAATCCATGACAGATTCACTAAGGGTGGAAAGCTGACTGGGAAGATGACTTTTTTGTACAATGGGTCCTTGAGATGATTCTAGGTCACAGTTAGGAGCCATTGTTACATTAGGAATACCTAGAGGAATTAACACAGGGAAGAACACAGAGGGCTTGGTCTGTACTTATGTTGCAGCACTTTGTACTGAAAATCAAGCTCCTGTACTTCAAAAAAAAAAAGGGTCACAGGGATGACACTTTAAGCAACAACCAAAGATCAACCATAGGGCTAATTTAATACACTGGGACACATACCCAGCTTTTGTCTTTCCCACCTGCATAAATACACTTGTGCAGAAGCAGCTTGCAGGATCAAACACTCACTAGGAACAAGAGAGAATGGCAGCCAACAGAGAAAAACCCCTAGGTTTAAGATTTCATATGCAGATAGCCAGTCCTGCCTTCCAGCAGTACAAGGATCCACAAGCCAATTTAAGAAAAGGAAAATCCTTGTTCAGGAATTGGTGATAAATCTTCAGCCATATCCCAGAGCACAGTCAGCTCATGCAGTAATGAGAATCAAAACCACTGCAACAGCTCAAACAGCTTGGCTGCAGTTATGTGAAATTCCACAGTGGACCAATGCAGTGGAATAACCAGCCATCAGTAACTCTCCCCTGCCACTGGAGATAGCCTCACCTGTGTTTCATCCAACATGAACAGGATCAGTCATACTGTGTTAGACAATGAGATGAAAGCAGTTAAAAAGAACTCCTTGCAAAGCAAGACTATTCATGGAAAGCAAGGAGATAATCTTAAATGTGCTACCACATATAGATGAGATGTTCTACCTGTTCGTGTGCGAGGAGCATCCCCAAGCAAGTCTTTTGCCACAGCCATAACCTGACCAGATCGTTCCAATACATCTTGCAAATGGTATTGATCAGACAGAATCTGAAAGTACAGTGTATAAGCAAACTTTACACTGAGCAGACTGAATCTTTTTTTTCTGGTATTGTTCCTCTAAATAGTTACCAAGAAAACGGCAACCAGAGAATGTTTGCAAAGCTGGTATTGTGCAATTAGATCCTAAATAAGAGATCAGAACACCATACTTCATTCTGACTAAACAGAATTCATAGTTTTTCTGAAAAATTAAACAGTTATTACTTCTGAGGCCCCCATCAGCACTGACTTTCTTTAGAACAAATCCTTTCACTCCCTCTTCTCCTCCCAGCCTGACACAAGAAGCTGTGAATTAATGACATGCTCATCAAAACAAAGACATACCTAGCAATTAAAAAAACAAACCAACACATCCTCAGATCATTTGATCTCAATGTTAAGTCACAGAATACTTACCTACATCTGACACCCAACACATGTACTATTTGATGAGATGCAAACCAATTCAAGCAGACTTGTTTCACTCAGCCTTGCCTCCTGAAAACCATATCTAAAACTTAAGCCATATACCACCAAAAGTTCCAGCAGAGGTAAACACAGCTGACTACATCTGGCATCAGAAGACATTCTGGGAATCTCCAGAAGATACAGCTTCTGTATTCATATTCTCTCTCTAGGATTTGAAGCCCATCACAAGAGGTGCCTCCTAAGGAAGGATGCCTTGGAATGCAAAGCAAGAGGCATCCAGCTACCATGAGCCAAATGGAGCTGACTGGGGATGGGACTTCATGAGCAGAACACAATTTAAAGCTCCTCACTGACTCCGGGCCTCATTCAAAATCTGGAAATTGAAAACTAGTAAAATTATATCCTGCAACCTGGGGAGAAGGTAGATATTCTTAAACACCTGAGAGGAGATATATGTGACCTCGCTTCATCCTTGTTCATCAAATTGATCCAGACACTATGAATACTTTAGAAGACCTCACAGAAAAGGCTCATGTATATGCCCTCCTACTCAAAATTTGAAAGCTGACTGACAAGTTTTGCTCATCCAGGAATCATAAAAAATTGTTTTGAAATGGCTTCACAGTACTCTACGCCATTATCTCCACAGAGTTCTTTTCAGTGTCCATTGGTAAGTTTGCTGGCTTACATTTAGCCTCATGCAAAAATTCTAGGCAATGGCATTTCACTTACTTCTCCTCAACCCCCTATTTTACTACATGCTTTCTTATGTCACAAAGTTTCCCTACATATCTGAGTTTCCATGTTTTTCTAGTCTTTTGAGCTTGCAAATGCAAAACCAGCACACTTGCATTACACTGCAGTAAATTAAGACTTTTCATAGTAATTTAGCAAATCAGTGAATATTCATCTTTCAAGCACTTCACATATCTCCTTTTCTAGACCACTATTCAATTTTCCCTTCTGATACAAACTAAATCTAGTCTTTCCATGTAGCCATCTGACATCAAAACAAAGCAGGTTTTTAGATAAAGTTATTATACCAGATCAGCAAAAGAAAAAATATAGAAAGAAAAAAAGGAAAAAAGTTTATGACTCATTTCCTGCAGGCAATTAAAATTAGAGTGATGTGTATAATCAGACAAAAATTATCCTGATTAGTTTGTTTTTATCCTACTCACTAGATCTTTTTAGGCATCAGCAGGTTCCTAAGCTCTACCCTCCTGCTGAACACGTTATGAACATTTTTAGAGCATTGCTCCCAAGGTAGATTAGCTCACTTGTGATGAGAAAAAAAAGTGGTATCATCTTGTAGCCCCTTTAGGCCCTTTTACATGCCCTGGAAAAAATTCACTAAGCAGTGTGCCTTGTCCCAGTTTAGTATCACCCACAAATTTCATCAAAAATCACCTTCCCTCATCTTTCAGATTTTTATCAAAGCAAAATGAACCAGACTCATCCTAAAATCTCTCCACTACCATAATCCATTTACCTCTACTCTTTGGTGCCATGCATTAACATTATTTTAAAAATAAGTTGTTACAGGACCACTCAGTGTGGTACCTACACATTCACAGTCCTAAGTTTCAGAGTGAGCTCATATTATCTTTTCATTCAGATTTTTAGGCAGACGAATCCCCAAAATATAAAAACTTTGTTTATCCATTTGATAACTCTTGTAACGTCTTTCTGTTCAGTACACAACTACATGAGAAACGACGCTACTGGCGGCAGCACCTTCTTAGGTTTTGTCTCCGAGTCCTTTGCAGATGAGAAGGATCCAAAAGGCTTAGAAAGTTACACTCACAGCACTAAAAGAAAAAGATCACCAAGGTAACAGAGACAAGGAAACAGTTCTCAGTATGTTGTGCTCTACTGGGAGACACAGAGTCCCCACAGTTACTCTTAACAACAGAGTTGTTAAGCAATTAACAAGATTTAAGTTAGGGAGAGGCGAAAATGGTAATTCTCCCCTATCTGTTTTATTTTTCTTTACACACAAGTTGCCAGTGTTTGAAACAGCAATAGCCAGATCTGTTTCATCTTGCCTGGCATCATTTCCTTTTGTCTTCCTTTTAAAAGATTCAGAAGTAGACACAGAGTAAACTGAATAAAGTAATCTCTTAATTATAAAGGGCAAAACCACTCAGAAGGAATGGAGATTTGTGCATTTTCACTAGAAACATAAACAAATATAGAAGACTATTTCCTAAAAATGAGTTTCACATCTGCAAAAGAATGATGTCCCATAATAGGTAGTCCAGCAAAATCTTAGGAAAGATGGTCTAATCTACCTTTTGTGACACATAATTTATTTCTGCACAGAAGTATTATTGAAACTAGGCTGCTTTAGGGAAAGTCGTACAGAGGTTCACAGTGCTTTCTGAATACTCTGCCGAAAAATGTATGGCAGAAAAGTACCAAAGTAACAAAAGTCCAAATCTGAGGCTTGATTAGCAAGACACCCATAACACAAAAATTCTACCGTGACTGCAGAGAAACACGGGACAAATAAAAAACTAGGTGGTGATCTTTAATTCTAAGTACTTCCATTTGTTTCTCCATGCTTGAATGTTCTCAGAGATCAGAAAGAGACTTCTGACAAATTACAGAACAATTAAGTTTGCGATGGTTAGTCCACTGCACATTTACAGAACTACCAGATCATGTTTATTTTGACTGCTAAGTGAACATTGCTCATCATCATTCTTTACCAGCAGGAACAATTCACAGTCTGCTCGAGCACAGAGGTCTGACAGCTAATTTTCAGATTAGTTTTTATAACACATGGCAAGAAGTGACCTGCCACATGAAAAAGGAGATCTACCACCACTATTCAGTGACAGCTACTCTCTCTGTTAACTAGGCTTAGGTTTACTGCTACAGTTCAATACTCGAAAGCAAATTCAGTAATATATTTACAGTCAGAGTGCTTTAGAATGCTAATAGAACAAGCTTTACAATCCTCAGGTGACAAGCTTGTCAGCCATAGCTCATCAATCTTTGTTGCGTCAATTTTCCTCCCTTAACAACATCTTGCCTCACCCTTTCAGCCCTCTTGACACCACACTTTATCTGTTTAAATAAGCAGCATCCCTCCCCGACGGAGAAATGTTTATGTTTGCATCAAAGAAAAAAAGTTAGACATGAGGAAGAAAAGGCAAGCTGGCAATAAGAACCCAAAGAATACACATACTTTTTCCAACAGTTGAACTCTGCAAACAGTTCCTGTTCAGATGAAGAGAGGCCTGCAAAATTACAGAGGGCACAGCCAGACAACCTGGGTCAAATGTGCAATTCTGCAACAGCTGGTTTGTCAGTTCACTCCAATCACTGCATGCATGCAGCAGACAGAGCATATGCACATGTGAAATCAAGTTATCCCACAAGAGGAGCAACTGTGGCTTCCACGTGCAAGAACAGTTTTCCAGTAGTGCTGCAGATCACCTGCAGCAGGCTGCAAGAGCAAATTTAGCTCTCACCTCACGCATCAGAGCCAATTTCCTTTTCTCCAATGAATCTGCATCCAGCTGCTTTTGCTTCTTCCATTTTCTGTTCAGTGCTTTCTCCTGGAGTTCCAGATGTGCCAGTGCTTTGTTTTTTGATTTGTGTATTTCACGGCGACGGAGCTACAGAAACATAAAAGAAATAATTCCAAGAATCAATCTTAAGCAAAATTTCCAGGGCAAAGCTAACGAGTTCTTCTTGATTTTTTCATGCACCGAACATTATTTATGTTAACTTCACAGCAGTGCCAATGACAACCTCATAAACAAGTGTAAAATGCCATCAGTACCAGCCACATTTAAAGCAGCTCCAAAGGTAAATGGGGAAAGTCTCAATTTCTGTCTGCCCTACACCACTGACTCTGCAAGAATTTTCTCAGCTGTAAAGGGAGGCAAAACCCAAACACCAGCACCTGTAAGGTGCATGAAAATACTTTCCTGATTTAACACTGTCAGTCAGTAGACACAGTGTCTCTCTCCTTCTAACAATTAGATTATGTATAAAAAAAAAATTAAATACAAATTTAAGAAATTAAATGTGTGAGGTGCTTGCTAAAGTCTCTAGAAGCTATTAAGCCAAACATTTGTAAAATCAAGTCTTTCTCTGCTCCCATGACCATCTGTCCTGACAAACCTGTCAAAACTTATAATAGCTCATACTGCCTCTTCCATCCTCATAAGTAATGCTATCAAGAAAATGCAAATACACATTTAAATATGCCATTAAATAAACATAAACACACATGATCTGTTTATTGCAAAGAATTCACATACTTTGCAATAAACAGGTCACTCAGTATCAAGAAATTCTTTATACTGTTTAAATGAAAATTGAGTATTTTCAGAATTAGAGGGGCTCCTCAGATAAAACACATCTTTCAGTCCTTCCCAGCAGAGATAAGGCCTTCAACTAATCCACTGACCTTTTATGTATATGTGTATGCATTATTATGTATTTACCTTTTATGATGGCACGCAATTGATTGAAATAAACACTGTGGCTACTGCTTCACAGTGGGAACAAAAAACTTTAAAACACTGACTGCCAGACCTGGGGATGCTCATAAACAAAAAACTAGCACTAAAGATCCAACATCTTCAGAAGCTTGAAAAAGAGATTAAACATTGGCAGAAAATATCCCCGTGAGCATGGTAAGCGCTTTTTATGCCAGACAACCAGCTAAATGTTCTTGCCACAGGGACAGAGCAGTGACTGCTATTAAACTTACAATATCCTCAGGAGTTGCACGGTGCACTGTCAAATCATGGACGGTACTCTGCGAACAGGAACCAGGGAACACGTCAAAAACCGCGACTGAGGGCAAACTTTTTTTTAAAAAAAAAATATTTTTTTTTAATAAAAAAAAGTTTTATTTCAAAAAAAGACAACCCAAACAACTTTTAAATTGCAGTATAATTAGCCTAACACTGTACTGCTGTGCACTTTAATGGCGCTGCAGCGCGTTCCACCCCCGGCGAGGCAGCCACCAAAAACGACAGCTCCACCAAACCTGAGCGCTCATCTCCCAGGCGATGCAGGGGGCCTGACCTCTACCAGGACAAGGAAACCAGAGGGGCCGTGTCCCCCTCGCACACGGCGTGTCTGCCCGCCCGAACCCACACGCAACCCGGGGTCTTGCACAGTCCCTGCGGAGGGCGGAGGCTCCCCCGGCCGTGGGCACGGAGCCTCCCAGGCCTTTTTCCCAGCGGAGGCCGCCCCGCAGCGGGGAGCACTTACATCCCAGTCCCGCCTGGCTGCCGCCGGCTTTCTGGGGCCCTTCTTGCCGGCGGTGCGGGGCCGCGGCCCGCGGAGCAGCGACATCGCGGCCGCGGGAAGGGACGGGAGCGACGCCGCCGTCGGGGCCGGTTTTGCTCGGGCCGCCCTGAGGGGAGGAGCGGAACGCGGCCTCCTCCGCCCGCCTCTTCCTCCTCCTTCTTCTCCTCCCTCTCCTCCCTTTCCCAGCCCCGCCGCACGGAACTGCAGCGTGGCTGCTGCGCCCTTCGGGCTCTCCATGAGGGAGCAGCCTCTGCCCCCGCCTCCCTCAGGGCTGCAGGGAACACCCTCCACCGCCTCCAGTGAGCGCTGCAGTGCCTTGGCCGCCCCAGCCCGCTCCCTCAGGAGCTGCTCCCGGCGCTCTCACTCGTCTTCCAGCTCGCCTCGCATCGATTTTTTCTACTCGCTCACTTCACTGTTAGCCCTTCTCGCTGCAAATACCCTCCAAAGATACCTCTCAGTGTCCCTCTGAGGAAGCCTTGGAAATTTCCCCGTGCAAAAACGTATTTCCGATGCTGTTATAGAGGTGGTTCAGAGCAGAATGTCACACAGTCCGTGAATTACGGTGATAGGAAATTAAAGAGTGACCCTTTTTTAAATTTAACAAACAGATCTTGTTAGTTGTGTCACCGAGGAAGGGTGTACCTCCATAGCCACAAGGAATTTCTGGTTTCCACAAAGCAGAATACTCCAGAATATGCCACAGATCCTCCACTTCGCTGCCACAAGGTGAAGATGTGATGTAATTACTCCAAAGTGCTACACTTAACGTTTTGTCTTACAGTGTGAGCATAATATTTTGTGTGTGGGAGATGGAAAGTGAAGGCATAAGGTTTATCATCTTTTCATCCAAAACTTTTTCTACTTCACCAAGATTTCCTGGTGCTTAGGGTCCCTATCAATGTACTTCTGGCTTTACCAGCATCACTGTAAAAAGATTTGTGTGAGGGTACAGATGGTAATGGTTAATGTATTGGGGGAAGGAATTGTTTTGCATACATGGAGAAGATGGAAATCATGAGGGGAGAAAAGAGCACTGGAAAAATACTTTCAGCAATTACCTGTAAGGAAGTGCTGCAAATGTGGAGGTTGCACCTCGACTTCAGTTTCCATCTAGACACTCAACATAGGTACCACATGCACTTGAAGAGAACCATCAGAGCCTGTGGGAAGAGAAATCCATGCAAGGCAATTCATTATTCTGTGTTGGTCTGAAAATTTGGAAGCCAAAAGTATAAATCAAGGGCACATCTGGAATTCTCTCTTAACATAGCACTTTAAACTGTCTTGAAGAGCAAGGCCTACTGAAGAAAAAAGCAAAAAGGGCATAATTGTGTCATTACATCATCTATTTTGAAACCTCTTAAACCTCTCTGCTTTTATTAACTACAATCAAATATAAATGTTAAATACCTAACACAAGCAAATATGATACAAGTCAGAGACAATTCTCATTCAAGCAGCATATTCTCAAACACTTTGCCCACCTATAAGAAAAGTCGGAGCATGTTCTATCAGACATCTTTAAAGCCTGTCTACATTTCACTTCTCATTATTCTTCACACTGCATTTTCAGCAGTCTGAAAATGTGGCATTATCTCTGTAGAAGCCAGCTGAGCGTCTATTAACTCGCAGAGGAGCTTACATAATACAGAGACTACATATGCAAACAGTAATTTTAAATCATCAGGTTTCCAAACAATTTGGTTTGTTATACATTTATACTATCTCTCTTTCTAAGTTAGTATGATTTAGGGAATTCCTTTGTAATATCCTCTATCCTGGATGGTTTTGCAGCCATGGTTACCAGGGAAAATGTAGTTTCTTTACTGGTTTGGGGTTGGGTTTTTTGGTTGTTATTTTGTTCCCAACAGCAATGAGATTTTCTGCTTTTGTGCTATAGAGAAAAAAAAAAAAAGTCAACAAAAAACTCAAAACCACACTCTTGTGAGCCTCTCATCCAGCACAGTTCCTCCTTCCCTTGAGATACTCAAAACCCTGGGCTTTATTTGTACTGGAAAAGTGGGTCCTTTTCCAAAATATGTGCCCTCCACACAGCCAAAGGTCTAAGAGCATCATCCCCTTTTCTGCAGGTTTGGCACCCTGGGCTCATGGGCAGCCTAGAAACAGCACAGCTGAGGGCTGCCCCTCTTCCCTCCAGTGACTTTGGCATCAGGGCTTTGGGGAGAATTCAGCAAGGCCTCTCTTCCCCCTCACAAGGCAGCTGCATTTCAGGTGAGGCTCTGGTCCTCAGCTCTACTTGAGCTGGAGCTACAGACATGTGGCAGCCCTGTCTGTATCCCTTTGGCCTGGGTTGGCTGGCCAGATTCCTGGCCAGACCTCAGATCTGCCTCACTGCTGGGGACTTGCCTGCTGCTGACAGGACTGTGTGTGTCCCTGACTGCCATCACCAGACCTGAATCACTAATTTATGTTGATCTCAGATCTATCCCATTGCTATTGACTTGTCCACCAATCTGGACTCTGTTGATTCCATATCCAGGCTTGTCTTGCTCATGGGATGGGGCCCTGGCTGATGAGGTCCCTGCTCTGCCCCTCTCTCCCCTCTCTGTGTTGTGGCACTTGGATCCCTGTCCCTTAGGGAGCATCTGGCCCTTGCTGCCTCCTGATGCAGAGTACTGTGGTATATATAAGAAAAGATCACCTCCACTGATTCAGATTCATGGTGTATCTGGATGAGAATACTGTCTCTTAGACGGATCGGTTCTTTCTTCCAAAGTACATGCTGCCCTTCAAGAACAGGATCCAGGTGTAATGAAAAGGGAAAATGGGCTACTCATCTTCATCAAAGGGTCTGAGTGAAGTGTTATAAGTCAGCCAACCTCCATTTGTTATCTGGAAAAGTAATGAAACAGTGCGCAAGCAACTAAATAACAGTCAAGTGATGAGCAGCAGGCACTCTGCATTTGTCCAGAACAAATCATGTCAAACTAACCTAATTTATTCCTTTGCCGAGATAACTGACTTAGTAAGTGCTGAAAGGGATAGGTGAAACATGTTTTGATTCCGTAAGGCTTTTTTCATGGTCTTGAACACCACTCTCATAAATGCAAATTGATCTCAGATGGTATTAACATGAGAGGAATGTGTGATTTAAAAGTAATTTCCAAACTCGTGCAGTGGATATTTTCCTGTCAATAGGAAGGTATATCAAACAAAGAGATTTTATCTGTCTGCTAGGACTGTTTACTTTCATTAGCAACTTGAGTATTGGAGGTGACCTTTGACTTCAAATTTCTGCAAATAGCACCAAGTCAAGCAGTACCATATTTTGAAGGCAAAGATTTGAACAAAAGTTTACCATTGCTAAATCCCAGAAAGAGCCTCAAAATAGTGAGATGAAATTAAGATAAGAATAATGTATAACAATTAGAAAACTTGAATTCTCAAATTAAAAATGAGGGAAAATGTGTTGTGTTTGGTAAGATACCATAATGTACATCTAATCAGGGAAAGCACTTTAAGAAAAACATAACTCTGCATTGTAAAATTTGGACTATAAGAAGAGCCTCTCTTTTGCCACAAAACCAACACAACTAGAGAGGGACAATGCACTGATATCCCAATCAGTGAAAATATCCATGACGCCAAATGACACAAAATTTATTTGCAGCTGCCACAGCTACCTTGGTTTGCAGAACACCATCTTTGGTGCCATGGGTCACATTGCTCTGAGGAACCAGGCATGCCCCTTACCTGCTTTACCTCCTCCTGTTGCCTGAACTCTCCTCTCTGGGAAAAGATGAGTTTCGTAGTGTCCTCCCTCCAGCACATGCTAGAGGGCTGCTGGCCCTGGCAGAGGGACGTGTGCATCTACAGAGAGCAGTGGGTGAGAAAGAAGCTGCAGGGTTCAGGAGCCTTGGACTCTACAGCGTAGAGAGGGGAAGCCACACGTCTCCCAGTGCTGCCAGTTTGAAGTCCCCTAGGACAGGTCATGCCATGTCCTGTTAAGAGGCAAGATAGAGTCATAAAGTCTCCTGGTCTGCAGAGTGTGATATTCCAGGCCGAAAGGCAAAATCTTTGTGTTGAATTCTCCATCTTCCAGCAGATCGCAAGTGGTTTATTTTAGCCTTAATGATACTTCTTGGGACTCTGACATAAGGAAGGGTGAGTTGAACCCTGGTTCGAGACAAACAGAACTGACAATTGTTTAGTTTTTTCTCTTGGCAGAAATCACACAAGGGCCCAGAGATCAAAATGGCAGCACAAGGCATGCTGGCTCGTTTTGCTGAGCTTTGCAACTTCTCCTCCAAAGACAACAAGTGACCCCCCACCAGGAAATCTCTCAGCCTTGAAAACAAAACCCCCAACTTGTGGAAAGCTTCTGGGGTCAGAGTCACTACAGTTGGAGACTGCAGGCTGACTTTACAAAACTGTGGCTCCTGAAAGTTTATCCTCCGCCTGTAAAACCCTTCTGATTGCTTTATAAGTAACACTCTCTTTTCTTGGACTTAGAAGTGCATCCCTACACCATGGGATCTGACGTGTTTCCTAGGTGTGTTTTCAACAGAGGACCATAGGAGGGTTAACCCATGAGAGAGAGATCCCTTGCCTTTTCACAGCCCAACAGTGTCGCTCTCATCTTGCTGAAAAGGTTAAGAACATCACAGTTTGGTTTGTAGCCAGTCCCATGAATGACGCAAAGAAGACATGCACCAAAGCCATTTTCAGATTAATGAAATTACATTTACTGCTGCCTTTCGCACCTTTAGGCTGCACTAAAGGACGACAGCATTTATCCCAAAGTTATGAGAAGCCAAAAATAAAGCTTAGGGAGCGCCCCATACAGGATTGCAGGTGCGAGCGGCAGCTCCAGCAAGCCGGCAGAATATGGAGCCAGGATGCCCCTAACGCGGTGGGCAGGAAGTGTTGAAGCCCTGCAGGTGCTGATCCCCAGGTGCCTGACGATGCCAGCGTGTCCTCGCCCTCACGACACGGCTCCCCAACAGGAAAGGCTCCGTGACAATCGGCGGCTAAGCCAGGCTCAGAATTCGGGGCCGGTCACATAGAGGAGACCCTCCTCCCCTGGGCTGGCCGGCCCGCCGGCCAGCCTCCCTTCCCTTCCCTTCCCCTGCCGTCCCCGCCCCGCCGGCCGGCGGAGGGTCCTTCCCCGGGGAAAGTTGCTCGGTGTCCCCCGGGCGAGGGGCGGGGGTGTGCGGCGCTGCCCCCGCCGCCTCTCGTCCGTGCTGCCGAGCTATTTATTTAAATCGCAGATAAAGCACCTGGCCTCCCGCCCTGCCGGGAACACACAGTCCGGGCGCCCCGCGGGGTCGGCAGGAAGGAGCCCATGGCCGGGAGGGCAGCCCCGGGCCCCGGGGCTCTGCTCTGCGCCCTGCTCTGGGCGGCAGCGGCGGCAGCGGGGGGCGGCCCCGGGGACAACCCCGCTCCCGGCGCCTTCGGCCGCGTCTACCGGGGCGCCGTGAACATCAGCGCGGAGCGGGTCTACGCCTTCGCCTACCGCAGCGAGCCCGGGCAGGTAGGAGAGACCCCCGGAGCGCCAGGTTCCCCGCGGCGGGGCGAGCGCCGTGTCCCCCTCACCCTCTCGGCTGGGGGGTGTGTGCCGGGGAGGTGCCGGCGCCGCTGCGGCTCCGCCGCTGTGCGGGAGCGGCCCCGGCTCCCCCTCTGTCCTGGCCGCATCCTCCCGCCGCCGCGGGGGTCGGGCGGGAGCCGCACTGCACCTGCGGGCTCCTTTCCACCTTTCCCGGCGCGGACGGGGCTCCCCGGGGCTGAGGGCTGGGAGGGTGCCGGTGTCCCAGGAGCTGCGAGGTGGGCTGCTGGGCTGGTGCCCCCCGCTCCTAAAGCGGGGTTTGATATCCAGCAGTTCTAGCAACAAGATGCGTTTAAAGTCTAGACGGGAGTTGTGAGGATAATAGTGCTACGTTAAAAATAATTTTAAAAAACCGACAGCACAAAACCCACAAAAAAAGCCATACTAACAAAAAAAAAAAAAAAAAAAAAAAAAAAAAAAAAAGCGTGTGTGTTTGTGTGTGCGCACTTAATAAGCCTTCTTAAATGCTGTATCCCCAGTGTGTATTTCCTTAGGATCAGAGTGCTCTCCCCCGGTAAGCTCGGGAGGTGAGGCAGGGCTCCTGCAGGTGTATGTGAGGAGGCTGCAGGGCAGCGTGGCCAGGGGCCATCCATGGCTGTTTGATGGTGGAAAGAAACCTGTCATTTATGTATACCCAGTTATTGCAGGTATAGTGCCCCCTCCCCACTTTTTGTGTCGTGTTTATCTCAAGTAGCTAAGTGGTACGTTGGAAACTCTGGCCCCATTGTTTGGATTGGGTGTTAATTGCCGAGTTAGATGATCTGATGTACCAAAAGATGGTGAACTGGGTAGATTAATCTTCCCTCCTGTCCTCAGTTGCACAGAATAATAGAAAATGTAAACCACGGCTTTTTCCCACACTGTATGCTATGTAATAAAATGCACCTGGTATTTATGGGCCAGCAGTTGGGTGTCTGGTCTATGATGCAACTGAGCCCAGCCTTACTTAACTGTTGGGTGTCACCAATGATCCCAAGAGGTCAAAAGCACATTTTGGGCTTGAGCCTCCTTTTGGAAGCTAGTCGAGGTGTAAGTTAGGTTTCTTCCAGTGTTACAAGTATTGGGTATTATGATGAGGGCCTTTTGGCAGTCCAGATGTTGTCTGTGGCTTGTTAGCAGAGACAGCACCAATGCTGACTTCAAGTTAATGTGCTCTTTGAAGCTGTGTATTTTTTGCTGGACACCTTCTGAAAAATAAAGCTTTCTCTGCTGGAGAGCTACAGTGAAACCACAGCAGGAGGAGACAGGGAAGAAGCACATGGCTGCTCGGTGGTGTTTGTAGGTACCTAAATGAAACTTCTAGGCCACTTCTAGACACTGATCTGTTCCTGTGACCATGAACTACAGACTGCTCAGTACAGACTACTGCCTGACTTAAGCAGGAGCTTTAATGGACTAACCTCCATGGTCCTGTATGCTGGAACATGAAGTCTCTGCAGAGACAGAGGGTTAAGAGTGTATCTAAGAAGGGAAAATTCAAGTTTGAGATATTTTTTTTCAATCTAGAGCTCACCAAGAGCTGCAATGAATATGCTTAGAGGGCCATGCAACCAGCTGCTCTGAGGAAAAATGTTTGGAAGACAAAAACTCTTAAAATAAAGATGGGCTTTCAAAGGAAGTTTTCTGATGAGGGATGCCTAGAACAGGTTCTGATGGTAGAGAAGGCTCAGAGAGACTTTATTATGGCCTTTCAGTATAAAAAAGCTTATAATATGATCAAGAAAAGCTTTCTGCAGTGTAATGACAGGACACAGGGAAACAGTTTTGAACTGCAAAAGTGTAGATTTAGGTAGGACATAAGGAAGAATTCTTTTTTTTTTTTTATGATGAGGCACTGGAACAGGTTGTCCAGAGAAGTTGCGGATACACATCATTGGGAGTGTTCATGGTCAGGTTGGATGAGGCTTTGAGCAACCTGATATAGTGAAGATATCTCCCTGCCCATGACAGGGTGTTTGGACTGGATGATCTCTGAAGATGATCTTCCAATTCTGTGATTCCTTACTGAGCTCCACAGGTGCCATTTCTGAGATGAACCAGTGGAAGCTGGCAAGAAGGTGGCTGATCTAGCTGGGGTGCTTGTCTGTGGCTATGTGCATCCCCTTTCCTAGCCACAGCCCTGAACCCATGAGAGGCAAACATGACTGGATCTCCTCTTGCTGGCATGGTCAAAGGTTGAACTGTCTTGGTGTTCCTGTGTCTCCGTGTTGTTGAGAATTGCTCAAGATTTAAAAGCTTGGTAGTGGAAATCTTGGCTTTAATCCCCAAGTTCTTGTGGGCAGGGTTTTCTTATGTAAAAGTGGGAAGATGTTTAGGGACATGCTGTCTTCCTGCTGCTGGGTGTTGTGAAGGAATGCAAGTCCTGCAAAAACTCAGTGTATTAGTCGTTGCCTTTTGCTACAGTCTTAAGCCTTGAACTTAGTGAGGGAATACGAGCCGGTGTTTGCCAGTTGCCTGCCACTTGTGAGCTCTCTGCACTTCTGCTCTTTTTGGTCTCTTTGTGTCTCTGTGCTGATGGTAGTTTAGCCAGAAGCCTCTGATAACTCAAGGCAGATACCACATGGGTAATCAACCTTGGTTACAGAAAAGTTAATTGAATAAAAAGAGCATTCCCCATATGGAAGGGCTGCAGTGGATGAGTTTAATTGCTCTGAAACAAAGTCAGGTCTGGAGTGATCTGGCTCTGAAAACAGGAATTAATTTTCATGATACTTTAAATTCTGCTGTTTTCCCCTCTGCTGCTCTCACGAAGCCAGGCCTACAAAGCAAGGGAAAACTTGGGGACAAGGACAAAATATGAGGGCTGGCTTGTGATCCATCAACCCTCTGTAAATTTTCTGGTTACCGATGATGGCTGCACAGGCGCATCTGAAAATGCAGCTGAATAGAGCAGTGCTTGAATGATGGATGAGAGAAAGGAAGGAACAACACCTTTTCTCCTGTTTGGTGCTTTAGAGACTTGCTGCTTTCTGAAAAGCATTGTGCTTGCCTGACCTCAGAGGATGCTCTTCATCCATGTCATCATCCTTCCTCCTTGGGATGTGGGAATGCATGCAGCAGGTGTGAAAAACAAAGTTCATTCTTTAAAAATTTAAAAAGTTTAGTAAGGGATAAAAGGGATAAAAATCCATTGTTGGGGTGCTTGTCTATCTGCCAAAAGCACACCCTTAGCTTAAAACAATGTTCTTTATATACTGTTATATTACAGGGGGTATATGCATATTCATAAGAATTTATATATATTCAAACATTTCTTTGAGTTTAGATGTTGTTTTGCTTGGTTTTAACTTTTGACTTGTCTTCATGCCATCTTGTAGATTAAAGCAATATATTTTATTTCTTCTCGTGGGTCTATCCTGTTGTTTTTATACTCCCTGATAATGAGGAGTCAGTAAATTAGGTTCTGGTTTTTGTCACTGTTACCTTACTACTATTCTGTTTAGTCTATCATACTCTACAAATGCAAGGAACTACTTGATTATCTTACACCATTCTCTGAGTTAGTTACATAAAAGTATTTTAACATCACATAGCTGCTATTTTAATACTGTGCTATAGCCTAAGATATATTTATGAAATTACTATTTTTCTATTTATATAAGCTATACTCTGCCTACATAAACTCACAGATTATACTACACCAAAAAGCAGTTTAATGGAAAAATATATAAATTGTACCATATAAACATCTTTGTGATTAATAATAATATTCAGAAGCTAATACATAAATGAGAAAGCCAGTACTATATTGTCATTTATAACATACAGGAGGGAAAAAGTGAGTCCCATGACAGTATTCACAATCAGGAATATACAAAGTGAAGAAACCACAACTCAGGGCTCTGCAGCAGAGCTGCTTTGAGACATGTGGCTTCCTTTCTGTTCAACTTACGGGTAAAATGAAAATGATGATACTTCTGTGTGGACCAAATCACCCAGCTGAAACTTCTGTGTTTAAATACATTGCCAGATCTCTCTGTCTGTGGACAGGGAAAAACCTTCCTATGTGCTGTGCAGAAACACTTGTCTAGAGGCAGGAGAGCTGACAGTCTTGTAAGTACTAGGATTTAGGTGTTAATTGAGGTGGAACTATCAAAGTTGTGCTGAGGAGAAGCACAGCCCCCTCTGCTGCAAAGGTCTTCGACAGCTGGCCTGTGAATAAAGGCACGTAACAAACTCCTTCCTCGTGGTGGAAACTCTTGATTTGTACTGGGGTAGTCTTACTGCTCTTTGAATTCCCTTTTTTTTTTCTTTCTAGCTGCTCTATGAAATTCTCCCCCCTGAACAGCTGCTTGTCTAATTTTAAATTCTGTGTGTAAAAAAACATAGTAATAAACCCAGCTGGGTCACTTGTTGCTGTGCCCTCATGCTCTAACAGCAAAGGCAGATGTGCCTGTTAGAAGCCTGTGAACAATTAGATGGGCAAACAGGGTTATTTTATTTTAGGATTATTTACACTGGAGACATCCAGGATGGGGGTAAAAAAAAAAAAAAAGCACTCTCATTCCACATGTTCAACATGTCCTTGCTTGAGAGGGAGAAAGGAAAGAGACCTTTGCTGATTTGCTGGAGCTGCATGTGCAGTGTGTTCCTGCTTAGAAGACTGACAAAGTGCTGTAGAATGTTTCTGCTGGATTTACCATTGACTGGAGAAGGCTTTATGTGACAAGTAAGAGAACCTGCTTAGTTCTATGTTTGCAGTAATACCAGGGTTTTCAAAAAGAATAGTGTGTGTGTGTGAGTACTCATGGAATTCAAAGTGAATGAGATTTTCCACCACTGTAAGATCTGGCAGTTGCTAATGGTTAATTTAATTTGTGAAAACACAAGTTACATTAATCTTGTGCAGGTTGGTATGTCCTGTACCAAATCGTAAGTGGTCCAGGAAAATATCATGAGGAAGAAGACAACAAAAGTGTTTTTTTTCCTCATTGGAGCTCAGGTCACCTGAAAGTATTATTTGGGAAATACTTGGATTATATTTGGAAAACCAAGTATCTCTGAAGAGAACAAGTTTCCAACTTTCCCTTTGTAGGCAAAGCTCCTGCGATCCAGACACAGTTCTTGGACATTCATGCAGTACATATTGGTTGCAATGAGCTCCAAAGCTGAGCAGTGGGCTGCACCTATTTTAAGAGAAAGAGTGGGTGCTATTTCCCTCCTCCTCCCTTGCCAGGACTAGGAACAGAGCCCCAGTCTCAGTTCCCATATGGCCTGATTTACCATAAATTGTGATTGACAGTTGATTTAGCTGTGGCTTCTCTGCTGAGCAGTTGTGCAGTGTGAGGATGTGTAGCCCTGGAGTGAGTGCCTTGTCTGTGAAGTCTGTCTGAGGAGTGATGGGTAAAAAATTGCCTTCAGTCAATGAGAGGCTGTGTACTACCAGGGAGGGTTGCTACCATCATTACCCTTCCTTTTTTTTCAGAGTTCCAGGTAGGAAAACACTGACTGTCCTAAAGGAAGAGTGGTATCAACACTAGCAAGAAGATCAGAAATCTTCCAATTGCATGCCTTAAATTTTGTGACCAAGTGCCTTTTCCAGCCAAAGAGCATGATGCATTTGTGTTCCTCTAACCTCTAGTGAATGGGTCTTGTTTCCTAGGTGTGGATGGTAGTTGCACTTACTTTTCTCTAGGCAAGAAGCCAGAATGGGAATTCATTCACTCATATGTTCCTCTGGAATTGTGTGATGAGTCACTTGCTCAGACCAAAGCCATCTGTCCTAGCTGCAGGGAAACTCCTTGATCTACTGCACAGGGCAACCTGGTTTAATAAGTGGCAGTGATCAAATCTGTGTTTGCTGTTCTCTGCTGTTTGACATGCTAGTGTAGGTCTCACTCCAGCAGCACCCATGTCTATTATAACAACTCTAAGAGTAATTTTTTCACCTCTTGCTTCTGAGCTGGCTTTGGGTTTCACATGTAGGACCCGTCAGGCTGGAATTAAACTCTCAAAGTATTTCCATGGTGTCCTGTCCATGTTCTCCATAATGTTAGTCTTGGCTCCAGCCCAGCTTTCAGTGCACAGCTACACCATGCATGCAATAAAACTTTAGTCAGCTGTTTGCAGAGCCCAAGCTATAGTGAGGACAACAGGTTAAGTTCTGTCCTTGATGCTGAGTGGAAGCCCACCGGTTTAGCCACAAAGATGCAGGTAAAAATCAAAGAAATTGGGAAGATTGCAAATGCTTGCATGAGAAGATCTCCTGATGTTAGTAGAGCTGCTGTTATTGCAGGATCTCCAGGGTCTGAACACTATTGCTCTTTTGTTGCTGGCTCTAGCCTGTTCACCACAGGACAGTGGAAGAGCCTCAGCACACTATTTCTGGAACCTAATAGTAAATGCCTTTTATGACAGGAGCGTAGGCACAATGTCAAATCCCAAAAAAAAAAAAAAAAAAATCAAAGCAAATTATAGCATATGGTGTCTGAAGCCAAGCGGGGTTCAACAGAATCCCTTTGGAGTAACTTGTGTATATAAATTATATTTCTTAAAGAAAACAGCCAACCCTAGGAGGTGACAGCATAGGCAGTACAGAGCACACAGCACTTGGAATGTGCTTGCTGCTTCTCAGTGGGTTCTCTTGAACACTCTTCACCCTGCCTAGGGTCACACAAAAAGCTTTTGCTTACAGGGGAAAACAAAAGTTAGCTATGAGAGAAATTGCATGGGAATCTACTAAAAACTCAGACTTGACTGTTGTTTTTTGCATCAGAAAATACGGTCTTGAAAACTGACAAAAGTGAGGTATCTTAGATGAAAGAATGGTGTGGGATGTGGCTTTGCTCTCAGCTGGGGATAGAAGCAACTGAGAGCCCCTCAAACTTAAATTATTCTTTTACCTTTCTCAGATTTTTCACTTTGTGGGTTTCCCTACCCAGGAGGCAAAAAAGAAAGTACATCTTGACAGAGGCTATCAGTTTGCAGGCTTTAGGGGAAAAAAAAACCCCTGAAAGCTGCTCTGGTTTCTTGCAGGGTGGCCCACAGACCTTCAGATGGTGACTGCAGTGCTGGCAGGAATTTTATTTTTATTTCTAATGTGTAAGCTAATGCTGTCAAGCTCGATAACTTGTCCTTGAGCTAAAGCATCTCTTTTGAATTTGAATGTTGTTTTAAATCTTAGTAATTGTCTTCTTGTTGGGCTGTCATGTTTAAAATCAAAGCTGATCAGGTTTTGTTGTTCCTTCCCCATCCCCAAGATGTTTAGATTAAAAAAGAAAACAAATTCTGAGTAAGAGGAACTTCATCAAAATGCCTCTCCTCAGTTTGAACTCTTTCCAAGAACAGTACAGCAATTTATTATACATTTGCATTGTAAGTAGAGGCTGAAATGTCCTCAAATAACTTATGCAGAAGTTGTTGGTAGGGAGGTAAGCTTTTTCTGTATGAACCTCATCTGCTGTTTCAGGGGATATGTAAGGAATCGAAGTGCAGACTGTAAAAGGTATATGGCAAGGGTGTGCCATCTGCTCAGTTGGAAAATATAGTTTAGTACATTTGCATAAGCAAACATAATTTCATGCTGTGTATGCTTGGAGAACCACAGAGGATTTCAGAAACAGCCTTCCTTACTTTTTTACACTGATGGTTTTCTTTAAGCGTAGAAATAGCTGCTTCAGTGTAGTTTAAAATAAATGGAAAATGGTTTTTAAAAAGAGACATCATGCATTACAAGACATAATTCAATCCACATCCAAAGTGTTACTGAAGTGAAGAACTCAGGAGCCAAAAACCAGGTATCTACCTTCTGACAGCAATCCCTGGAGTTACTGCCAGAAGCTTGGAGTTACAAAGTTAGTTTGGAAATGTTATAAACCTTTTTGTTTCAGGGGTTGGCCTGACCCAGAGTTCCAGCTGCTGTGGTTTAGGAAGATGCAATTATTATGCAGAGTAGATTTTTCCTTAACTGACTGTTCAAAATAGGACTTTTTATTTTTAACGTCTTCCTGAAGTCTGAGGGTGTTCAGAAACAGGTTCATACTTCATCCAGCATGGCAACTCCCAGTTTCTCCTTCTGGCTGTCCTGGAGACTCCCTAGTGACATTGGTTACAGGGCAAAATTTCAAAAATGGAAAAAGATAAACATTATCATGTTTTCTATTTGTCTGCCTTCCATTAATGCTTCACAGATACTGTTGCAAACAAGCGAATTCTTGGGAAAGTCAATGTCAGACTGTAAGTCCACACAGTACATTGGCACAGAGTGAAACATTTAAATGAAAAATACTAATCTTGGAGCAATTATGTTAATGTGTCCAAGGCTGTGCTTGACATACCCAGAGTCTGTCTCCTCATTTATGCTGCTTCGGGTATTTAATACTCCTGGCAGAAATGTTGGAATAAAACTGTGGGCCAAGGTTATTTGACAGATTGCTTTTGGCAATTAAGCCTTATTGACATTGGAGCACAGAGACAGAGAAAGGCTGAGAGGGAATGATCTTCTGAGCTCCATTTGTTTTCTTGTCAGCCAGGAGTAGTGCTCACATCTCAGGAGACAGCAGAAAAGAGGTTCTCTAAAACCTGTCACTGTCTCAAATATTTTCTTTCTGGGTCTCAGCTTCCCCTATTGCCTTGTCAGTGGGAAGATCAGCAGAGTTCGGTGCCGATGAGGTATTCATTTACTGCCACGATTGCTTTAGTCTATCTGGCTCAATCCTACTTCACTTAATTTCAGGGTTTATATAAAAATGAAGCACCTCTTTCTCATGCAACAGCCAGCAGCAGTTCAGTGGCTTTTGTACACGTGTCCTGTGCTGAGACCTTTCATTGTGAGCAGCAGGCTGTGTGTTTGCCTGCCGGATGTGTTCCCTGCCCACGGGCTTGGCCTGTTGCCTTGGCAGGCCCACGACCAAGCGCTGTCGCAACACGGACTGATAATCCCAACAGGCTCGCAAGGAGCGGCTGGCGTGTGGGTGCGGTGGAGAGCGTGGTGGAGCCCTGGTGTGACTCAAAGGCTTTGCTTAGCAAGAGCTTTTGGAAAGGAATCCACGGTAAAGCTCTTGGAAACCTTCGCTTACAGCACAAACTGTTGTTGCAACCTCCTGCCTTGCCCTTAAATTCACATCCCCACAGTCTTAAAATGATGTGTAATCTCTGTGGGAAATGCAGATTTAATAATCAGTCTGAGGTTTCTTTCATGTCAACAAGAGCCTGGTTTATTTTGCTTAAAGTTTGCAGCCATGTTAGTTCTGTTCAGCTGTGCGAATTTGGGGCCAGCTCCTTCTGCCTGTTCCCATCTAGAGAATGGAATTCAGCTGTACTTTTTTCCTTTATTTTCTTCCCTCTCCCTATCTCCATGGTGGTGGTGGAACTGAAGTACAAATATTTGTCTTTCCTGGTCTAACACGTTTTTATACAGAGTTGAGAGCTCTCTCTTTATTCAGCTGTCTTCCACCTTGAAACACAGGAGAAACTTCAAGGTCAGTCATCTAAGAAATAAAACTATCAGGAGCGTGGCTGGTGAATAGCCCTGCACACAGCAGAGCCTTGGCTCTGGGAAGGAATGTGAGGAGCAGAAGTCTCTGAAGCAGTCCTGACCCTGCCTCAGCCCTGCAGCACAAAAGGCAGCAGTATGGTTATTGCTGACAAATATTTGTGTAGGGCCAGCCTTGTCAAAGGGAGCATTTGGTACACAAGTTTGTTTCCCAGGATGAGGGTTTCAGCTTGGAGGGTGCAGATGAAATCTAGCACTATATTATAATACCTCCTACTGTGAGTGTGCAAGGAAGGGGAGGGTGCAACTGGTTTTCTGTGGGACTGGCAATGATCTGCTCCAAAATGAAGTCCCTCAGCAGTGCTGGCAATGTAGGAGAGACAGCAGCCTGGTTGACCTTGTTACTGCCCAGGCAAAACTTCCTCCTCATGTCACCAGTGCAAAGTGAGTGGGGATGGATGCAGAGGAGGCTCATAGTCTTTGTGATGATTATAATTTTAAATTAACTGCTTTTTCATTGGAGTCTCTACATAAAGTTTTGTGTGAAGGGAGAGGTATGTGTGATGGGAGCACTGGTTCTGTAGCAGGGAAAGGTTCTTGCGTTAGAACTGCTTGTTTGTAAAATGAAATAGTCTTTGGAAAGGTGTGGAGGGGGAAGCATGTTTGAAGTAAATAAATCACCTTTTTTTTTCTTCACCTCCTGCTTTTTTTCACTCTTCTAAATATATTTTGCTGAAGGCAAATACCAAATGCTGATTTTTAAAGGGAAAGATGGGATTACTAGCATTGGCTCAAAAGTGAATTAGTTATAAATGTAACGTGAAAATGTATATGTTGTCTACATCAAGGCAAGAGAATCTAGAAGCAGAGCATGGATTAAAAGTTTACGATAGGTCAAATAGAAGAAGGCCGCCTAAAAAAGTATAAGCATCCATTCATAAATGGTACATTTTTATCCCTGTCCCTTGTGATGCTCCTGCTACTCAGTTCATCCTGCCAGGGAAAATGTCTTTCTCCAAGACATTATTAGGGTTCCTTTTAACCTGTAGCACTAAATTGGAGAGTGAGTGACAACAGATGAAGAGCAGCCCTGGTTGTAGTTAAATGGTAATTCTTTCTGCGCTTTCCTAAGCTTCCTCATAATTGCACCTACATTTTGCTGGACTTATGCCCAAGCTTATTTCCAAGTCTTCAACCATTAATTAGTAACTTCTTGTGCAGGTTTGGCCAGCAGGCAAATCCCACCTGTTTCATTCCAGTGTTTAGCAGAAATAGCTGTTGTATAAGAAAGACACCCATCAACCAGATCTGGTGGGAGCTGCTGCTGTATCCCTGAGATCCTGAGAGGAGAGCAGAGCTGCACCCTGGGACTGGGATCTGGCCCCTCCACTGCAAGTGCAGGATCTGCCCACAGGAGGCTCTGTGTTGCTGTGGTGATGGCAGCAGGGTAAATAACTAGATGGACTGGAACCTCAATTGCCATCTGTCCAGCTTCTTAATTACCCTGTTTGTTTCCTGGACTTTATAGTCAAGATGTTGATGGGGCAGTGTGATGCTCCTGATTGACCTGGGTATGTGCAAATGTAGGAGGAGCAGAGGTATTCATTGCAAGTGAATTGTTGGTGTATTGAGGTGAATTTGAAGTACACTGTGATCTTTTTAATGAGCTGCTCTGTAACTGTTGCTTCTGACTTTCTGATGCTCCTCTCTGTTTGAGGCACCCTGTTTGAATATGGCCTGGGAAGCAGCTCTGCCTGTGTAGAGTGCAGAGAGAAAGGTGAGAGGGGGAGAAAGAAGTGTAGTGGGATCCCATCTGTGAGCCCATACTTAGCCATAGGTGATCCTGCCTTAAAGCAGCTGGATATTGCCCTAGATATTATCAGAACAAAAAGAGCTCAAAGCACCTGAAAATGGACTTTTAGGGGAGCAGGGCAAAGGAGCTATAACCAGCTGTTACAGAGAGCAAATACGGAGTGCTGAGCACAGTAAGGATGTAGAGATGTCATTATAGTAGTAATATGGCATATACAGTTTTCATGTGGGTAAGTGCTTAGATTTAAAAGAATTTTGAGTTTTGAGACTCTTACCTCCCTCTCCTGATATTCCTATTTCCTACACGTATTATAAGGTAATGGAATCAGCAGCAAAGCTGAATAAATGTTGTAGGTGGTTATAATCAGCTTAGTTTTGTGGAGAGAGGGGAACCAAATGAGGAGTCTGGCTGCTGGATCACAGCAGAGAGAAGGGACTTTCTTCCACTTCTCAGGCTTTTCTCTATCAGAGCATTAATCACCAATGTTTTTGTTTCCCTTCCCTTGCCCTTCTCTAGGATCGATGGGAAACTTTCTTTTCTTACTGAGGATGGTCAATAATCATAACAGGTCTCCAAGAGAGGTTGTGGAGTCTCCATCCATGAACAGCTGGCTCTAGGTGATCCTGCTTGTGTCCAGTTCTGGACTGCCCAGTATAAGGAAGGTATGGACTTACTGGAGTGAGTCCAGTGCAGAGCCACAAAGCCCATGAAGGCACTGGAATACTTCTCCTATAAGGAGAGGCTGGGAGGGCTGGGAATGAATTGTACTCATTTAATGTACACAAATTCATGTACAATTAAGAAAACCTGACCATCTGCTGTATATGCATAACTCATGTCCTGGGTTATGGTCTGTTTTCATGAAGTCAACGGAGAAGAGAATTTCTTGATCTCTGGCTTGTATTTATGCATAGTTGAGGATGCATAAGCCAGTAGTGCTATTTGCTTTGAGTTTGATGTGAGCTCCCCATTGCATTGAACTGATGTGCTGAGCCCTGGAGGGTTCACAGAGACATGTCCAACCTGAGGCAAGTGAGAATCACTTTACCTGTGGAGGTGGGCTTGTTTGAACTGTTTAATGGGCAAAAAGCTGCTGGACTGCTAGCTGAAATGTGTCCTTTCTGCAGTGATAGCTGTTCTCCCCTTAGGTGGAGAATTGTTCCCTGTCCTTGCAGGCGACTGGCTTGACCACTGTGTCTTCATGCTCCTTAGATTTGTTTTCTTGTTCAGTTCCAGTTGCTTCCTTCATGTCCTCATTCCTTGTCACAGCAAACACCAGCAAACAAGCGGGAGCTTGTCCAGCCCAGTCCCTGTGTTTCCAAGTTACACCAATGTGTGCTGGCTCAGCTCCCTCGGGGCAGCCACAGGGACTAAGGAAGCCACCGAGTTACCTTCCAGTGCTGCCTGTGGTGACACCCTTCAGGTGTTCCTTGTGTGTTTTGCTTTGTGGTGCTGTTTTTCTTAACTTTGTTTTAGCACCTTATGGTGAAATATACTTAGAAACAAAATTGCGTGTATAGCTTTTGTGACTGGAAGGAATAACTGGAAAGTAGACCAAAAAAGCTTTGCAAATGTTTAGATGCTGGAAGGCAATGGAGAAAGATTCTAATGTCTGCCCTTCTATTTCAAGGGGGTTTTAATTAAATTATTTGGGTTTTTTTGTTGTTGAAGACTTAGTTTTTTAGGAATTGGTGTCTGTCACCTCTGTATTACAGTGATAATGTCAGGAAAACTGATAATGATTATGGCTTTCAGGGAGGTGTTTTGTTCTACTAGACTCAACTCCCATGTGAGCCTAGAATCACCAAACAAGAATAAATAGGATTTTTTTTTTTGACTTGGAATTGTAGATGTAAGTTATTTCTCTGAAACTGGTGCCCTCAGGGTAAGAATAAGCTGCTGTCTCTGATAACTCTTCATCTACCTCCTAATTCTGTATGTTCTTTTCAGAAGGTGCTACCTCCTTGTACCTTTACTCTTCTTGGAGGGTGTAAAGTCAGAATATCTATGAGCAGTCTTTTAGTGGTCTAGTGAGAGCCCATTATAATCTTTCAGGATGTGGCAGGTTTAAAATGTGTATATATTATCTACTTAATATACTTTCATTATTTCAAGGCCTCTTATCGAGATGGACTGTTTCTTATCATATGATGAGTTATGTACTCTTGTATTTTATATTCTTGATCAATGTCTACAGTTCTGAAGAGGGACCTGAAGGGATGCTGTTTTCAAATGGAAATAGTGACATTTCCATGTGGTGCAGACAAACTTCTTGTTTCTCAAATAGTGAACTGAGGGTGTTGTACACCACAGCTGTCCTACCTCTGCAACCATGTGGTGGTCAATGATAATGTAAGGAGAAATTTCAGTTGCTGGTGCAATGAGCTGCATTAAAACCCTTTCTCACAAGCAGCCTTTCTTGTCCACTTGATGGCAGTCAGCAATGTATTCCTGCTTTGTTAAGTGGGATTATGGTTATATTGGAATTGTTTACATGAGAGCCAGCTGCTAATCTGCTTTTTCATCCTTGGCTATTGATGTCATCTTTGTGACTTTCCTAATAATGTTGATTGTGTTGGGTGCATAAGAGTCCCAGCAAGAAAATTCTTAGTTGTGGCTTTGGGTCTGTGTGTCTGTATCTGTTTGCTTAATTTTTGTAAGATAAGTTATGTAGGTTGCTCCCAACAGAAGCTTCTGGACTCTCTTATATATCCTGCATTTGTCCACTGTATCTTGTCTGATAGTCACCTCTGACCTGGGCACAGGGCTGTGGTTCTGGACTGCAGCATCAGCAGAGAGGCACTTTGGTATGGCTTCTGGATTGGAATAATTAGTCTAGTGATAAACACCACTGATCTCCCTGTGCATATTGTCAGCACCTGGGTCAGAATGAGGAAGGGGGAAAGGCTTCTCCCACCTAGATTTGGAGCTGCCTTGTTCTCGACCTTTAGCTTATGCTCTCTTTTCCCACAGGTAGATGCAGTGCGGGTGTACGTGAACAGCAGCTCCGAGAACCTCCGATACCCCGTCCTCTTTGTAGTTCGCCAGCAGAAGGGGGTGCTGTCATGGCAGGTCCCACTGATTTTTCGAGGCCTGTAAGTACTGGAGTCTCTTCTTTGTGACACACTCCTCTACCAGCTGTATTCATCAGCAGCCTCCCTCACATGCTACACCTTGTAACCTTTGTAGATTGCCGGGCTTGCTTTCAGAGCATTCTTGCTCACTGCCAGCTGGGTGTAGGAAGACCAGGATTTAATAGGTAACCTCTTACTTGGCAGCCGGCTCTTGGCTCTTAGCTTCTCAGATATGTACACAGAGTACCAGGAGGCTTGTCTGAGAGGAATCTGCCTGTGGCACCAGTCGCTGAATCTACCACACATCACTGCTGTCATTCCACAGTTACCCACCATGTGTGCAGGTAGTTCCTGGGCTCTGGTTTGGGGCAGGGCTTGAACAGGCTCTTGAACGAGCAGCATAACTTCTGTGTAACAGTGTGTTTGGGGAAAAAGAGCTTCTGCTTCTCACCTCAGGAACATCTAAGTTAAACTTATTCTAGGGGGTGGTTGTTTTGGGGCTGGTTGTTCATGAGAGCAATGCTGCTTTGTATCTTCCTTAACCCTACAGTTTGATGGGCTCCAAACAGAAAATTTTCAGGCACCTTAGACCATTTAAGATGTGAAGCTTCATCTTGTGATTGAATCCTGAAGCCAGCAGCAGATATCCTGCAGTGTTTTGCCTGATGCAGGCGATGGGTGCAGCAGTGGCTGTCAGTGCTCTCTTTGCCTCCACTAAATGGCAGATGTTAGAGATCCACAGCTGCCTTGGGCATCCCCGAGGGAAGTGAAATGTTGAGGATGACCAGTCCCTTGTGCAGATTGCAGGAGGCAGCAGAGGTGGAGCTTGAATGCTGAGTAAAACAGTGAATGCTCCTGTGGCCTTTCAGATGAGAATTTCAGTTATGCAAGCAGGGGAAAAATGATGCCATTCTTAGTAGTGCTGAAAAACTTTTTAACTACTCTCTTTCTCTCTCTCTTTTCCATGAACTTTCTCTTCCCTCCTTCCCCTGGCTGTTGCAGCTATCAGAGGACCTACAATTACCAAGAAGTGAGTCGGACCCTCTGTCCTGCTGAGCCAACACCTGAAACAAGACCCTCTGACCAGATTATATTTGTGGACGTCGCTTCCATGGCACCGTTCAATATTGCATATGAGCTGCTAGTCACCAGGCTGGAGAACTTCCAACTTGAGTAAGCTGGGACGTGAGAATACAAATGCAATTTAATGTATCACTTGAACATCACTTAAGGGACTTGGTCCGTCTGCCTACTCTTCCCTTGTTTTTCCTAGCCAGGAAAAAAAAATCTTTTTCTTTTGTTTAATTTGAAGGTACTTTGTGTGTGTTCCAGCTCTTAAAGTTTTAGACATCAACATTCTGGCATTTGTTTTCTAGGACCAACAAAGCCTTTAACTTCACTGCCAGCCCTTCCCAACCCCAGGTAAGGAGGAATCCTGTGTAAATTGCTTGTATGTCTTACCACATCCAAGTGATTGATGTGATCTTTTGTTAGGTAGCAAATCTTTTATGACTGGGCATTCCATCTTAGGATGCAGGGAAATTTCCATACTGTTGAATTTTTTGTGGGTACAGTGAAGAGGTAACAGTGTTTCGGTCACTCTAGGGACACGTTTGGATCCTCCCAAAACCCATGAGCAGAGGAAATGAATGGTACTGGCATGTCAGGAAATCACAGAAATGTCCAGAAGTCTGGAGGCCATTGGGCTGCTGCACTTCTGTGAGGTGATACACATCAGTGTTGTGTTCCTGACAGTTCCAGCTTACTTGCCTGAGCATAACTTGTCAAGATACAGTCTTTACTGGAAAAAATAAACGCAGAAATAGAGAAGCTGTAAAAGTGCATAAGAACTCAGACTGCTGTTCCTTGCTTAGGGCAGCAGGTCAGGCTGAAAGGTGATAATGAAATGCCTGTACTGATTGCTTGAGAGGCTACCTAGAACAGAGGCCAGACAGTGTTAGAGGAATAAAGCAGGTATTTATTGAAAAGGCCTTCAAAAAGATACACCCTGGGCAGTACAAGAGCCTGGTTGAAGCTACACCCAAGATGGACCATAGGTCACGAGTTTTCACACTTTTATAAGTTTTGGTCCATTTACATATTTGGGTTAATTGTCCTATTACAGCTTCAGGGTATGAAGTCACATCCTCCCAGACTGCTCTCCTCAATTCACTATTTATACTTTTTGGGCCTGAAGCTGCAACAGTGTCCTTGGTTCTTGGACTGAAAAATGATTGTTTTGTCTGACTACACTGTGAGGAGAACTTGCTAACACTTTATGTGAAGTTCAGAGTTATATACCAAATGCAGTATCAAATCTGGAAAATATGAAAGCTAAAACTTAAGGCATCAATTCTGTTAGTTCAGAAGGAGGCACATATGAGCAGCATCTCCAGCTGAACAGCTTTGTTTAGAGCTCTGCAGATACAAATCCTCTCTTGAATGAAAATGCTGTTGGCAGTAACTGTAGAGATATAAGAACTTGTAGAGCTAGGAAGGAGTAGGATTTACCCAGGCTGACTGGGACTCTGTTTTTGTTGTTGCTTTCGCTGTTAATAACACCATTTAATTTTAGGTTTTGTGTTACCAGACATCCTAGCTAATCCTTTTTGCTGTCAAATGTCTTAATTTGGTTTGCAGATTCATGCAGTATTGTATACTACTGAAGCATGGGGAATAATGGTGACTCTTAATAAGTTCTCATTACTTAGAATTTTGTAATTTGAATATAGAGTGTTTAGGATATGAAGTTAACTTTGTGACTGTGGTCTGATTTTTTTGGTCACAATTAATAATATGAGATTTATGACTTTTAATTAATAACTGGGTGTATGGAGGAAGGCTGCTTCTCAATTGGTATAGTGCTGAGGTTTTTGTAAATCAAAGTATTAAACAGTCTATGGGGGGAAGAAAAAAAAGAGGATTTAAAATCTAGATGGCTGTTGTAAAAAGATAAAACAACTGAAGGAGATGTTGTCTGGAGCCCAGTTTGTGCCTGAGGGCAGAAGCAGAAATTGGATATGCTTGTACAGGTGAGAACTGTTGGCTGAACACATTTATAACACTTGCAGTGTGTACAGCAGAGAACGGCTGACCTCAGTGCCCTTGTGTTAATTCTGTACCCTGGTGCAAGTGTGGCTTAGAGGAAATTATAGAAGAGTCCTCATGAACTAGAAGGTGGTTCTCGTGCACCTAAAACCTTCCAAGGGGAAAAAGTGCTGCTGGGAACACAAGGAGCTCAGTCTGCCCATGTCCTTACTTGGTGCAGATAAAATATGCTCTGCTAAGGAAACTGGCTTGGTGAGTTTGCACTTTGTAGGGACTTGTGGTTGGAGCCAGTGCTCCTTCATCAGGGAAGGGGCCCTGCTTGGAGAGGGGTGATAGGAATGAATCTAGTAGAAAAGGCCAACTTGGAAAGAAAAGGCTTGGGTGGTTTCCTGCTTATCCCTGCCCTCCCACTTGGGAGCCATAATTCTTGGGAATGGCATGGGGGAAGAGAAGGAGGAAACAGCTGGCCCTTGCTCAGCATTAAAGTTTATGTGCCAGAAAGGAGCTCTACAGTTGGGAAAGTCTCAGGTGATGGTTTTGGAGCAGGGGTGGTGGTGGCTTCCAGTGTGGCAGCAGTGGCTGCCTGCTGATCCTGTGGAAGGGAAGAAGGTGGTGCCACTCCTCAGCCTTGTGTCCCTCTCAGGGGGAATGAGGTGCCCATCAGCCCATCGTGGTAGCTGTGGCTTGGAGCCTGAGCTCTCAGGCTCTGGCCTCCCAGTGGGATGGTGAGAGCCCTTGCAACAAGCCTGCCTGCTGGAGCAGGCATGGGAGCCCCACTTGTCCAGCAGCTGGCTGGGGTAGTGCATCAAACTTTTTACTGCACAAGTATACAAATAATGATATTGCCTGGGACATCTTTTTGCTCAGATCTGAAAAAACACCTTTTTCTAACCCCACAAACTGTCCTGTGGGCCTGCTCAAAGAAGGAGATGGAAAAAAAGAAAAAGCAGGAATATTCCCACATATTAGTGTCTCACAAATTTTTTTAGTTACAGCTAAATTATTTTCAAAGCTGAAGTGCAAAGAGAAACCCCCATTATGTTTTTGCCATCAAAGCAAATAAACAACCCTAAATCCTACAACTAACATCAATCATTTATTTATGAAACTCTTGACAGAGTTTCAGCCATTTGACTTAATACTGTTCACGGTCTGTCTTTGAGGTAACCCATTTGAGAAAGCTCTGTGATGTTTTCCGTATGTAAAAGTACAGCCAGCAGTATGGAAACATCTGGAAATTGCTCATATCAACATAAAATGGAATGGGGTGTAAAATGCAGTCACTTTAGCTTCATCAGGTGGAAAAAAGCTTAAGGGAGCAGAAGCTGTGCTGTATTTTGCATATTGAAGATATTTGTGTCTAATAGCATACTGTGCAAGGGTATATATGCAGCTGCCTGTATATATTTTATCTGCTATTCTGTAGTATAATTTCTTAATATTTGAAATTTTATTTTTTTTGAAAGCCATCCACATCCAACCCCAAAGCCCATCTAGGGCTGTTCAGGTATCTTTGGAAGGTGCTGAAGATAATGCCAAGGGTGATTTCTGGATCATGACTCTTGTACTCTTCTTTCTCTGCAGTATTTTCTGTACAAATTTCCACAGGATGTCGATTCAGTCATTATTAATGTGGTGTCTGATGCAGCCTACCCATGCTCAGTTGTCTCTGTCCAGGATATTGTGGTAAGTCGGAGCAGAGAAGGGTAAGGATCTGCCTGCTGGAGCTGTGTCCAGCTGTGAGGGGCCTGTGCCCTGCAGAGGGAAAAGCCCAAGGCAGGGCTTTGCCCTGGTGGTGGTGGTGAAGGGAGCCCCTGAAAGAGGAATGTAAATTCTGTGGGAAGGAGGCCAAGACAGAGATGCTGAGTTCAAGTAGCTCATACAGAGATTTTTGTTGTAAATAGGTGAACAAGCTGTTCCTTTTTAGCCTATCCATAGGGAACACATTCCACATAGGGAATTTATGTATCCCTTGTGAGGTTTCCTGCTGCCCTGTGATATGGGTCTGTCCCTCCATGGAGGGTGTTGGGTGGAATGTTGGTGGCTCAGGGAGGGAGCAGTGCTGTTCCCTTGACTCTCCCCTGGTTCAAGGCAGCTTGGGGAACTTCTGATATTCAGTCATGATGTCTTTTTTCCTTTACAGTTTGATTTCCTTTCTGTCTATTTTATCCCCTTTCCTGGGATGTTCCCTGTCATGGAGGTTGGCTGCTGCTTGCAGCTGGGAAATAGCCCCATCCTTATTTTCTTTTCCCCCCTTTCTGAATAATGCAAGGTTCTCCAGTGTAGGAGCATACAGACATGCAAGATGTTCTGTTCCCTTGGATACCCCAACTGGGGCCTTTTTATGCTGTTCTTTCCAGCTGGCTTCCTTTGAAAATAGTTTGGATGTTGTCCCTGGTTTAACTCTTAGTTGCCTGTTTTAGTGCCCAGTATATGACCTGGACCATAACGTGGAGTTCAATGGAGTTTATCAGTCCATGACAAAGCAGGCAGCCATAACAGTGCAGGTGAGATGCTGATCTGTGTCACGGTGTTTTCTGGTGCCTGTGTAGCAATTAAAACCTGATCTGTGACCTATTGGAGGGGAGAGGCTTTGTGTCTCATGGATTTTCTGTCTTCTTCCATCCTTCTGTGCAGAGAAAAGATTTCCCAGGTGAGCAGTTCTTTGTTGTGTTTGTCATCAAGCCAGAGGATTATGCCTGTGGGGGTTCTGTGCCTTCTTCAATTCATGGTAAGTTGTTCTGGGAGGTGGATTTGATTGCTGCATCTGAGTGATGGAGCAGTGTGTGCCTTTTGGGACCTTCCTGTGGGATACCATCGGGTGGTTGTGTAGGTCTGTCCTATCCAGGTAGTTGTGAGGAAGAGTGAAGTATCAATCTGATACTGTTGGGCAGGTTAAAAGTCTTTTTAGGTGCAGGAGAGGGCTGTCTAGTGTGGTGCCTGGCATGCTGGGGTTATCTGCTTTTCAGCAGCACCACTGATGCCTTGGGAGACACTGGAGACATCCAGGCAATTCTGCTTACAGCTTTTTGTTTGGTTGTCACCTCTGCTCCCTGCTGCTGGGTTATCCTTTTGGCTCCATGGAGTCTCAGTTCCTCCAGAGAGCATCTTCTACTGCTATCTTGGGATATGTGACAGCTCTGAACTTGGGGGAACAGGAAAAATGGGAAATTTTGGGAGAATAATTTTACAAAATGCTTGTTCTGGTGTCTTTTCCAACCAGAAAATACTGTGTCCCCACTTGCTGGGCAGTGGTAAAAGCAAAGTCTCCACCAGTCAAGTGGTGGCTATAACTGGAGTGGGAACATTCCTATTCTCAAAGCCTCAAAGTTTCCTCCCTGTAGAAGAAGCAAGACTGCAACCAACAGATATACTGGGCTCCTCAACAGCTTTTAACTACTCCCCTGCCACCTTTCTGACCCAGTTTTCCCCCAGAAAAAGAACTGTGCCCTTTGGGGTGTCATTCACTCATCAGCAGAGCTGTACTGGCCAGGTGTGCTAAGCCCTGCAGAAACAGAGCGAGTTTCTAGAGTGGCATCCTGCACAGAAATGTTTTACTCACAGAGATTTGGCCAAAGGCAAAAATGGACTCCCACTACCTGTAATGAGAGAATCCCTCCTTTGGGGATTAAATGAGTAGGAGATGAGATGCCTTTGGGATTCAGACATCCAGAATTAAGCAATATACTGAATGCTCAAGCAGGGATTTCTAGTCTAAAAAACAGGTTACAAACAAGGAAGAAGGGGGAAACATTCAAGAAAGGCTGTGTATTGACAGAGCAGAGAAAAGTTTAAAGCAAAACCATCCCCACAGTTTAGGGAAAAGCCAGACCCTGTTGTTTTTGCAAGTTCAGAGAACCAAGATCAGTGCCAGAAATGATTAATGTTGATTGTTTTTATATTTGCTGTACACTGTGCATCTCACAGGGAATGTCAACCGTACCTGGAACCTGCAGCGGACAAAGAACCTTCAAGTGACGATTGTGCCCTCCATTAAAAGTCAGTATCTTTGGGCACTACAAAGCAACTTTACAGGGGAACTTGGCACTTCTGAATAGAGGGGTATGACTGGGCCAGCAGCCTCTCAAGGAATGGTGCAGAAAGCACCAGCAAAGGAGACAAAACCACTTGGAGCCTGCTCCCTTCCAGGAAGGGCTGTGTGGCACACCAGCTAACACTGGGGGTAAAGAAGTGGGGGGAGATTGTGCTCAACAAGTTCTGTCGATTCCTTTTGAAGAAAGCAAATGGTTTTGGAAGGGCTTTTTGGGGCTGGGCATTTTTACAAGGTGGTATTGGGAAGAGTGCTAACCCTGAGAAGTGCTGTTCCTGCTTTGTGAGCTGACTGATCCCTTCTCTTTCCTCAGAGTCTGTTTATGTGCAGGCCATGTTCTTCAGCTTCCTGGGTTTCCTCTCCTTTTACCTGGGCTCAGTGATTGTTGCTTTTGTGCACTACATTAGGTGAGTCAAGGGGTTATAAAAGAACAGCCTTTCTGTTTCTTATCATCAAGGACACCACACCCTGCAGAAAATATGGGATGAGTGGGGTGGCAAGCATCTAAGCAGAGCAGCTGAAGAAGGCCATGACTACTCAGTGGGCTCCTACTGACCATCAGCCAGAAAACACTTCTTCCTCTGCTGTGGGGACCATGGAATGGATGAAAATCTAAGGGTCTGCCCTCTAGATCTTGTAGTGCCCCAACCCTGTGTTTTCTTGTGTAAGGACACTGGGCAGATGGTGGGAATTGTGAGGGGATCAGTCTGGGATATGGAGTATGACAGCATGCTGGACTGAGTACTGCAAAAAGTGGCAGTGACACGAATAGGGCCTTGGAGTCCCAAGAATGCTGGCTTCCTTCCTTACCTGCCTCCCCTGCCCAAACTTTGGTGTCTGGGCTTGTGTTGAGAAGAATGTCTGCATGGGCATGGCTTAACTTCAAGACATCAGTGAAAATACATTTCATTGGAACAATTCAGTGAAGTTACTTAAATATGTACTTTCTGCTGGTGGTTTTCTGTGTTGGTGGGGGTTTATTTGTTTTCTGTATTTTTTTTTACCATCTCCTGCTTGACATCGGCATTGATGGAGGTGATATGGGCTTCTTAAGCAATGTGAGCGTATTAGACATTAGCAATATCAAAGCAGTAGCAGTGCTAATGATTGCCCCTAGATCCTGCTGCCCCTTCAGTAAATTCATACGTGCTCGGTCCCCTGAGCAGGGAAGATGGATTTGGAAAGGTGGTGTGAGGGTCTCTCCCAACACACTGAGCAGTTTAGGATGGGATAAGTCATGGAAATTCTGTCCTGCCTCTGGTGGATAGCTGAGGGGATAAAATAAGCTCTCTGTTGCTTTGGAAATTAAAGAGGTGGACATCAAGCAGTCATGGCTGAGTTGTGTCTAGTCCAAACAATATTTTTCTTTCTTGTTGTTGTGTGTGTTTGTTTCTTTTGTGCTTATTTTTGTTGGGTTTATTTGTTTTTTTAGAGCTTGCACCATATTTACCTATTGGTGTCCTAGATAATCCTGCCATGGCTGGCAGGTGATGAGAATTGTTGGCTGTCTCCTGAGTGCTGTCTGTTGCTTTGCAGGGTTCAGAGGAAGGCTTCAGCTGGGAGGTTCAGCCCTGAGCATGGTAAGGTCTCTTCTCTGTTGTGTGACTGCTTTGAGTGAACAGGCCCCAGGCCAGGCAAAGGGCAGGCTGTCAGTCAAGTACCTTCTGTCCTGGAGCTGTCTTCCCTGGTAGCTCACATAGTCTCTGGTGCTGAGGAGAGATGTTAGAGCTTCCTCTCTGCCCTCTCAAGAGAGGGCCTTTGAAGCCAGCTGCCCTGAGCCTGGTCCTGACTCCTCCCTCAGAGCTGCCTTTTAAAGGGGTGGAGGCTAGGCCTTGCCTAGACCTGGCTACAGGCTAATGTTCTGATGCCAGGTCTGTTGATTTTTAAACAAGGCACTTTTGAGTATGTCAGTTCCTATGCTTTAAGAATTTCTCTGCCTGGTTTAAGCATGGGGTCTTTTAATGTCTTAATTGAATTTAAATGTTAAATTGTTTTTCAGTGGGAGTTGCAGACAGCCAGGTGAATGAATGACTAACAGAGTTAGGTAGTGGTGTTTATGATATTTTTGTTGGCATTGGATTCAGTTTACTTTGTGCTGCACCCACATTTCCACAAGCTGCAGCCTTCTACCTTATAAAAACAGCTGCATCTAAGAAGCTACCAGTGAAAGATGGAAGTTTTTATCATGTGGATGGGGGGCACTGGGAGTTCTTGCTTTCTGGTGAAATGTGGGAGTCTTTTCATTCTGATTAAATATTTAGTGCCTGCAAAGTAGCTCAAAGCGTTGGTGCTGAGGTCATTTGTACCTTTCTCCTGGAGGAAGGGAGGACATTGTTTTGGCAGCACTGAAAAGTTCTTGATGTTATTCCTTTTTTGATGCTGAGCATTTTCACTCTCCCCGGTCTGCTACTTACCATCAGATAAACGTGGTAGTATAACTGAGCTGTGTTTAAAGGATCAGCAGTGGAACTTCACTCTCACTGGTATTAATTGGCTTAATATTTCTACTGAGCACCTGGGGGCATCTGAATTCTTAGACTTGCCTTGTCAGCCACTAAGATCCACATATATCCCTGTATTTGGTATATGTGTGAAAGGGGTTTTTTCACAACATGAACAGGGAACTGTAAAAATGTCCATAACTATATTCTAATTTTATGCCATTTGGGATGAATCCTGCTGTAAAACAAGAGAAAATCTTAATGCACAGGAGAAATGGGAAAGACCTGTGTATTGGGGAGTTTGGGTAAGCTGAAGGGACCTGTCCAAGGCTGTGGAAGAGCTCCAGGGTGCTGACAAGGAATCACTGTCTAAGACAAGGAGGCACAGTCTCAGTCAGGTGAGACCAGAAGTCCCAGGGAGTGCTGCTGATGCTGCCGCTGAGGTTTAATGTCCTGAAGCCAACTTAGAAACTGCCTTCTAACCTGCGCTGCTGAGAGGTGGAAGTTAAATTCTGGTGTTTGGAAAGTTCCCAAAGAAGCTGCAGGGCACAGAAGTTGGACTTAGTATGGACTTGGAGAGTAGAGAACTGGGTTGCTGGGCAGGGAGGACTGCTCAACAGCATCCCTATGAAGGGAGAGAGGAGCACAGTTCCTTCATAGTTTACAGCTTTCCTCCCAGAGGCACCTACTGCTTCTGTGACCTTGTAATCCACTGCCACTTTCACGTACCTGGCACTGCATGTTGCAGCCACATCCTTTCCTCTAGGGAGGAATCATGTTCTACCCACACGCTGTTTCTTCATCTATTATTTCTTTAGGGTGTGTCTGACTGATGCTTATAAAATGGTAATTAGCATCTTCTCTGTCTTCCAGATCAGTGGACACACTGGCTTTCTCTGTTTTGTTTTTTTCTCCCCTTCCCACCTTCTGTAATTTCCTTCCTTCACAAGTACCCCTGGATCTTGCCTTTTTCATTACTCCCATTCCTTTTCCCCACTAAGGAACTGGATGGAAGTGCTCAGCCATGTGTCTTTGCCATTGGTCTTGGAATGTCCTGCCACTCCATGTGCCTCTTTGCTCTTGTTATCCATCTTATTTCTGGCTTCTGTGGTTCACTTTTTTTTTCTTTTAATCCCATGGCACACCTTCCCTTCCACATCCTCACTATCTGGTGGAGGCAATAGCCAGAGGAACCACGCCTTGTGTGGTACATTTACTCTGCTGACTCACTCTCACAGTGGGAAGTGGAATGGAAATTAGTGGGTGAGCTGGGGCCAAAGTGGCTGTTAGAGACAGGGCAGAGTGCCTTTTCTCCTTGGCTTGCCTGCTTTGTCCAGATTTAAATCTTGGGTAACTTGGGAGAGAAGGTTGTCAGGTCACTTGAGAGAATAAAGCCTGGTCTAAAATTAGGAGGGAGTATCCTCGTGGAACAGGACCGACATACTTAGGAATTGTGCTTGTGCCTTGCTGCTGTGACCATAGGGAAATGCTTTTGCCCTCTTCCCACTGATCTGGGTTTCCAAATGACTTTTAAAGCAACAGGGCAAGCTTCCATGAGAGAGGGAGATTGGATTCAAGGTGATGAGTAGAAGATGTGTCTTACTCCTGCAGCAACCTCCAACATGCTGCCAATCTCAGCTCAGGGCTCAAGGGCTGTCACCTGGGGGCTGCAGTGTGCCAGAGCCCTCCTTCTGGTGCTCAGTCCATGTCATGTTCACTTCTGGTGCTCCTCTGAGCTGTTTGTTTTCTCTGTTAGAGGGATGGGGCAGGAGCATAAAGGAGCCAAAATTTGAGATCAAGTCTTATCCCCCAGCCCAACAAGCGCAGCAGACGTGCCAAAGAAAAGCAGTAATTGGGACTTGAAATATCAACTACTGCTGCTGTATGGGTGCTTCCTGACTTGGGGTCAGTCAGGGACAAGTTTTAGATCTCTCTATGTTTGTGGCTAATGAAAATGGTCTAAAAACCCATGCAAGGTTTTTGGCAGAAATGCACAGAATTTCTAGTTGGAAAGAGCACTTGGGCTATGCCTGTCAGTTTGAGACCAGTCATGTACTGGGAAGCCAGAGATGCAGCTTGGGAAGCCAGGCCATTGCCAGGCTGCAGTAAGGCTTTAAATATTATTCCACGTTCTGCATTGCTTTGCTGCTGACTGACCACATGATATTATTGCAGGGGTGAAGCTTTAAAGCAGCTTAACTTGTCTTGTTGTTTGTCACTACTGGAAAACATGGTCCTGCTCTTGCTGCCCTTGCTTCCCTCCCTTTTGTGACTGATCTCTCAGTGAAGGGACTCAGCTGGCTTTGTTTTCTGCCATTTAGGTCAGCTGCTGAGCTACACCGTTGGAGCAAAAAAAAGGGAAAGTGGAAGCAGGAGAGCACTCCTCCGTGCTTCATATACGTGGGCAGGGGGCAGGATGTTCCTAGCCCTCAAAGGCCTGCTCTTCTTTTCATCAGCATGAGATCATTACCACTTTTTGCATAAAACATTTTTTTTTCTCCTTGATTGGTTAAAATTATGTAGCAGCTGTCCTGCCAAAGTCTGTGACTCTTCCAGGGGTAGCTGAAGGTAGCAGTATTTGAAGAGATTTGAAGAGTTGCATGAGATGGGCAAAGAGAAGAGTTAGAAATTCAGAAGGCCATTAAGAACATTACGAGATTTGCTCTAAAGTTTACCAAGTCCTGCAACCCCACATTGTGATCTCTGCAGGGTGCTGGAGGGGTCTCGTGCTGCCAGTCTCACTGGCATCCTGCGTGGGGAGGCGGAAGGGAATGGGTTTCCTTCACACTGCAAAACAAGGCTTTCCCTTTTGCACAGTTTGCTCTAGAGGGAGACTGCCATCTGTTTAGAGAAATGTTCCTTTTCCCAAGCTCCTCCAGCTCTTCAAGCTGTTTGTATCCACCTCAGAGATGTTTCAAAGCACTGACATGAAATTAACTGTCCCTCCTGGGTCTGTTTCCATTGCAGGATCTGGGATGATGACTTCTTCACACCCCATCTCAGCCAGCACTCCTGAGGGAAGCAGCTACGGTGCTATTGGTACAGTATATTCCAGAACTGGGGCACAGGGTTGCTTCTCCCTGGGGTGGAGGAAGGCACTTTTAGGGTGATTTAACACCAGAGGAGAATAAAGCTGCAAGCTACTTTAGCAGCATCTTGCAACTATTAAAAACAAACCCAAACAACCAAAATGCAGTTTGTGAGGCTCAGGTTGCACTTTAGGGTAAACCATCTACATAATAAAAGCAACAAATCTGTAAGAGGTACCCCAAGAGACTGTAATTGGAAATGTGTCTTAGAGAAAGCTACAGTAACCCGAGAGCTGTGGGTGACAAGGCCGCTTCAGACAGCATTTACTAAATGACTGACAAAGGTCCCTTCCAAGCAAGCAAGCTTCTAGGAGCCTGTTATTAGCTCACAGCCTGCCTTTAAACCAAAGCATGCCTATCCCTGGGATGCTGAAGGGTTGTGTGCCATAAAGCAGGACACAATCTGAGTTTCTCACCTCCAGGGGTTTCACAAGGGAAGAAATAATGTCATGCTGCCAACATGTGAACCCTGCAGCAGAAGAAAAAAATACTTCCTTAGGGCTTAATGACCACTTTACCCCCTCCTTCCCCTTTTTCCAAAGAAATATTTTAAAAGCATTTGGGAAATGAGGAAGAAACATGTGTTCATGCCATGTAGATGTGGGCAATGAGCTGGGAGTTGCCCAGCCTGTGGGAAGTGCAGCCAGGTTCTGCTGACCTGTATGTGACCAGTACCAGGGATGCAATGGAAACAAAGCTGGTACTCTACCTGCTTTGAAAAATCGATTTTCTTCTTTGTCTTTTGTTCTACAGTATTTTTAGAAAAGCTTAGATTTATATAAAGCTTACATAAAATCTGAAGGTTAACTAGGTGAGTGTGGTTTTGACCCCTAACAGTCTGCTTCTTTCTCTAGAGGTATTTGTCTTGTCTCAGAATTCCAGATTTCAGAGCCCGGGCTAGTAGTGAATAGAAAATGTTAAGAGATGAAAAGTAATAGAATAAAAGCAGAGTGAAAACTAAAATGCTGCAGAGAGGGGAAGATAATGGTCCTTCAAGCTGCTCTTAGCTCATCACCTAAAACTTTTAGGAAGGTTTGGGATCGTGGAAAATTTTTTTTCCCGAAGTAGCCATATTGGCTTGTCAAAGCATCTGGGACAACTTCATTCTTGCTGTGCACAGAGGGATTTATCCTTTCCCCTGCCTGTCTCCTTCTCCCTGCTCTGGCCCAGACGAGTCCAGCTCCAGCGGCGGACGTCAGCTGTCCTCCCCGGAGCGCAGGCCCCCAGCTGGTTCGGACACAGACAGCTCCGTGGAGGAGGAGAGCGACTTCGACACCATGCCAGAAATTGAGAGTGATAAGAACATCATCCGCACTAAGGTATGGCTGGTGTTGCAGCTGTGGCCCTCGTGCTGGGCCATGGGCACGTCTGGGCCGTGACCAGAACTGGTCACTTCAGTGAAATCTCAAAAATCCTGTTCCCTTTCAGGGTGGATTTCATCTAATACAGCCGAGTGTGCTTCTTAGTGTATTTTCAGTCACTGAAAGTTTTTCCACTGTGATAAGAATGCTGCTGAAGTGAGTGCTTTAATATGGAAAATCAAATATACTGGGGACTACTGAGAAAGGAGGAAAATGCCCAGAGAGTGTCCCAGAAAGTTCAAGGAGGTGTGAACATGGGGAGAAAATAATCTGCAACAGTAGGTGGCTATTTAGTACAAGTAGTGCAACTACTGTGGATGTACAGAGGGGCTTTAAGCCAGCAGCTCTCAAATTGCCTCCTCTTGTCATCCTGCACTGCTCTGTGTGGTTGGAGCCATTCCTGGAGGTCAGAGGATTTTGCAGAACTCACTCCCATAGAATCAAGGTACACAGTGAGTTCACTGTGTAAAACCAGTCCAAATACCACCAAGCTGCAAATATGTTAAGATCTTCTACTGGCATGTGTAATTGACATTGGTTCTTCTTGTTTTCTTCCCTCTTTCCCCACCCACTAATATTTTAGGTGTTCCTCTATCTATCAGACTTGTCCAGGAAAGACCGAAGGATTGTGAGCAAAAAATACAAAATTTATTTCTGGTAAGGAGAAGGCAAACTGGTAAGGCCCAAACTCTGGACCCAGAGTCTGTGGTTGTGGAGTATGTCTGCATGCCCTTCTTCTGAACTATCCTGTTACCCATGTTCCAACCAGTAACTGCAGATCCCACATACCTCAAGTAAGGGTATTTGTGGACCAGTGCACACATGATCCTGTCAATGGATTCTGTTTTGCATCATTGCTTTTAAGTGTGGTAACAACCAGTGCACTGGAACATAATGGGAAGGGGGAGAAACTGGCACTCAAACACATGAGCTTGTGGCTGACATCCTGGCTTTTCCTGTGCCCTTGTTTGCCTCCTGTGTGCATGAGCACACCTGCTCCTCTGCTTCAGGGGGTCACAGTGAGCTCATAACCCCAGAGCAGTGAGGTGTGCACATTCCTCCATGAGCACTGTGGGTGCTCTGGATGTCTGGATGCTTCTTCTGGGTATGCACTGCTGGTTTTGGTGTGTGTGTAACTCCTGCTGTTGTCTCCCCTCTGCAGGAACATCATCACCATTGCGGTGTTCTATGCCTTGCCCGTCATCCAGCTCGTCATCACTTACCAGACTGTGAGTTTGGCCCCATGGTGGTCCCCTCTTGCTTTCAACTTGCCCTGTGGTTGTGTTGTGCAAGGATGACAGTCGCTGTGAAACTTGGATCACCCAGTTCTGCTCTGTGTGAGAAGCAGTCTACCTGAGCTGCTCTCGCTGCACTGTGTTGATGTTACACTGAGCTTGGCTCATTGGGCTTGCACTTTTACCATTTCTGCTTGGGAAGTGGGAGTGCTGCTGTTTTCCTGCTCAACTGATGTCTCATTTGGGTCCTGTCTCATTTTAGAGACAGGAGGAATTTGATGTTGTCTCTAAGAGACAGCTGAAAGCAAGTAGTGTTAGCTGTGATTCCTCCTCCTTTCTCCCAACCTTTGCTATTCTGCTGTTATGCAGATATCTGCAAGCAGGTCTGTTAGTGGGGGGGTTGAGAGCACATAATGTTTTGTCTGAAGACTGTTACCAGGTTTGTGGCCTATGACAACATCTTGTCCCACCCTAAAAGCTTTGCTTGCAGATGTCCTTACTCCCCTGTGCCAGTGCTAGAGCTAGGCTGCATCCTGGTACACCTTGTGTTTGTGTGGTGTTTGGATGGGGCAGAGAGAAGCATCCCTCCTCCAGAGCAGGGAGGATTTGCTAATGCCAGGCCTCCCACCTGCTCTCTGTCCAGGTAGTGAATGTGACGGGCAATCAGGACATCTGCTACTACAACTTCCTGTGTGCTCATCCCCTTGGGGTGCTGAGGTGAGTGAGCCCTTTCATCACTGCATATTTGTCTCATGCCTCTCCTGAGTATTTGTGCTCTGGCCAGGGCAGGATTTTATGCTTTCAGGCTCACAGTAGTTGTGCTGATAAGACCACTGGGAGTTCAGGACTCTGATCTTTGTGTTTTGCTCAGCAGTGGTGCTCTGTTGCAGTGAGACACATGCACCCTGGAGCTTGTGGCACCTGGGTGTCCCTTGGAAATCATTGGCACAGCAATGAGGTGCTCCCTTGCTCTATTGGACACTTGTATGCAAGGAGCAGCAGCTCTTCAAAGAAGTTCAGATCAGGCCTTCCAGTGTAGCATTTCTCTAAATTAATGTGTGAGTGCAAAGAAAGCCCAGAGTTGGGAATCTTGCAGAAGCAGTGTTAAATTACCAGGGACAGGTGAACTATTCAAACTAAAATTGTCATCTAGAGTGTAAAATTGCAGTTCAGCAGCTGCTGAGGTAGAAGGGGGTGGAGGGGAGAGGAAAATGGATTCAGCTTATCACAACCTGGGGTTCAGCTTCCTGCTGCTGCGCTGCCTTCGTCTTAAACCTTCTTCTTCCCTGCAGTGCCTTCAATAACATCCTCAGCAACGTGGGCCACATGATGCTGGGCTTTCTCTTCCTCCTCATTGTGTTGCGCAGGGACATCCTGCACCGTCGGGCCATGGAGATGAAAGATATCTACACCCTGGTAGGAAGCATGATTGCCTGGGGCTGAGTGGAGGCAGGGAAGATGGAGAGAACTCAAAAGCCAGAGTGATACAGAGTGGGTTTCCACTTGTCTTCCTTGCTGGAGGGTTAAATCCACCTCTTGTTTTCCTCCTGTGCAAAAAGGGTCTAGGTGGTATGCTTATGTTCCCGCACACCCCAGTGCTTCACTGCTCACAGTATGTCCACACTGCTATGGTGGTGACCCAGCCTGGGCCTGTGAAGGCAAGATTAATGGAGGAAGGACTCCCATGGCTCTGGCTTTTCCTGCAGTGCTTGCTGCGGAGGAACTGGGACAGTAGGAGTGTCCCAAGATGCTTCTCTTTATAGTAAAGTTTGATTTGTCTTACACAAGAGCTGCTTATGATAACTCAGAAGAATCTGGCTGCCTCAGTCTCTGAAGCAGAGCTTCTTACAGCCAGAGCTTCTGCAGTCTCTTGTGGGAGAGGATAGAGAAATCTGCAACCCTGTGGGCAGAGGTGCTGGTGGTTTCAGGAGACAAACAGCTCTGTTCTCATGGGCTTGGTAGCAAGTAAAGGCATTAGCAGCTGTAAGGATCTGCTGCTTGTGGTTTTCAGGCAAAATCTTGGCCAAATTGTGATGGAAATGCCTTCTCACATTGTCTGATGGTCTCTGCTCAGGTGCTTCTAAGACCCTACTGACCACAAAAGCAATTCTGGTCACTCGTCTCTGTTTTGGGGAGGATGCAGCATGGCATGGGGTACAGGACAGAGATTTTCAGTCTCATGATGTCAGTACCAAGACACTGAGGTCTTCAGGTCAGAACTTCCAGCATGATTAGCTTAGGTTTGCTGCCTATGGATTCACCTGGCTATGCCATGTGTCTAAATCCAGAGCCTGTGTGCACACTGTGCTGCACTGGTGACTGGAGGACTTTTTTAGGAGTTAGGAGGGATGAAGTGATGGAGAATGGAAGCTTGCCTGTGAACAGGACACTGAGGGCACTTACTATACAGCTCTGCTCTCTTCCAGGACTACGGGATCCCAAAGCATTTTGGTCTCTTCTATGCTATGGGCATTGCTCTGATGATGGAAGGGGTGCTCAGTGCCTGTTACCACGTCTGCCCTAATTACTCCAATTTCCAGTTTGGTAAGCTGAGTTTCCTTTCTCCTTTTGTACTGGAGCTAGGATTTGCCATGTTCTGTCTGTTGCTGAGGTGCTGACGTTTCCCATCTCTCAACCCTTGCAAGTCTCCCTGAAGCCTGCCTGTTTCAAAGCTCAGTCAGGAGGTTGTGATGCCCTGTGGGCACTTACTTTCTGACCTCCTTTAGTTTTTGTTGGCCCAGAGCACGGAAGATGTGCTGCTGCAAGGTGGCAAAGCACAAAGTGCTGTACAATGTGGTGCAGCAGCAGGGCCAAAGCCGAGGCTGGCAGGCACAGATCCCTGATTCTTTGTGTGCCCTTGGAGCAGCTTTCTGGGGCCACTGGCGGTAGCTGTTTGCACTGTTTCTGTTGTGTCCCTCCACAGACACCTCCTTCATGTACATGATCGCAGGACTGTGCATGCTCAAGCTCTACCAGACCCGGCACCCAGACATCAATGCCAGCGCCTACTCCGCCTATGCCTCGTTTGCTGTGGTGATCTCCCTGGCTGTCCTTGGAGTGGTATGGCTCCCTCTTCCTCGGCTGCTTCTCTGGGAAGGAGGTGGCATGGCTAGGAACAAGGTTTAGGTGTGAGAATGACTGGGGAAAGCAGCAGAGTAGGATAAGAGTGTGTTAAGCAGCTGTTAGCGTTTGAATTCTCAGTTCTGCTGGGCTTTCCTCCTTCCTTCCCCTAAGTTTTCAGGTAGGAGAAGAGCAGAACAGTTTCCTCTGGGTGGGCGCTTTTTTTGGGCTTTGCCCACCACATGCCATCCTTCTCAAGAGGAGAAATTCATGCATCTAGATGTACATGTCCAAGCACACAGATGGTCTTCCTGTGGTGTGATTCACACTGGAGGAAAGAGGGGTGAGGCTGGCTGGGCTTCCAAGGCAGATGTCTTATATCTAGTTGCTTGTGCCTATTTCTCCCCTTTGGAATACTCCATGTTGTTTGTCACAGCTGCTGCAGTTGATTTTCCTATCTCTGGAGAGGAGCAGGGCTGGGATAATGTCTGGGGGGCTCTCAGGCAAATTCCTGGAGTACCTGCCTATGGAAGAGCACTGGAGCAGAAGCTACAACACTTTGCCTGTTTGCTCGTAGCACTGCAAGTACTGAACTGGGCTCACCAGAATCCTCAAGTTGTGCTTTACCTTGGAGGTCTCTGCTTCTCTTGTTTTGAAGGACTCGTTTTTATTCATCAGTAACCAGGCAAAATCCATGGAATTCTTGCTCTAAACTTAGCAGCTAGATCCCAGTGGGCTGTTAGCTCCTCATTGCCACATAATGCAGAGTTCTCTGTTTATGAGACTGTCTGTGGGATAAAGCATGCAGGAGGAGCTGGTGACCTTGGGACTTCCCAAGAATCTCTTGATACGTGTGGTAGATCTTGACAAGGTTCAGAACACTGAGGCTTTATTATGGATTGCTCTGTCTTCTTTTGTGGGATGCTTTGAAGCTGTTCAGTGGAGCTTGAAAGCAGCATGTCTCCCTCGTTCCATTCACGGAGAGGTGGCTTTTCTGATTGCTTTTTAGTGTGTGGGTTTTTTCTCTGCCCGCACAAAGTGAAGATTTCAGGCAAGTGCTCTGGCCCAGAATAGGGAAGTGGTCACAGCCTGATGGCAGATCAGAGTTTCTGGACTCCTTATTGTATGAATGAAAAATTAGGATTTTAATGTAGCACTAACCTGTGCAGGTTACTTCCAGTCCTTAAATAAAATGAAAACACACAGTAGGTGCAATTGCCTGCAGAGCAATTCTGTCCTTTTTGGTCTACTTCAGTACAGTTGTTAAAGTAATGGTTGGTTCCCTGACTGCCTTTGTGAAAATCCACCTCCTGGCCAGAGAGCTGTTGCCACATGCAGCAGAGAGAGCTTGCCTAGCCTTGGAGTCCCTGCATTTCTGCTCCCTGGGTCAGCTGCTGTCCATCCAGTCTTGTCTAAAGGGGCATTCAGAAAGAATGGTCTCCTCTCCAGGATGCTGAGCTCCTCTTGCTTCTCTGGACTTTGTTTTGAATTTATAGATCTGTTTTCTGGTTGGAAGATTTAGTTGTTTTTGGTTTTTTTTTTTTTCCTGTGTTCATTGAGGTTGTTTAATGTCCCATGGTGATATAGGACAGGAAAGGATTGTCCTGCTGAAAGACAGCTCAGTTTACTTTTAAAATGTCTTTGCTTTCAGGTGTTTGGGAAAAATGATGTGTGGTTCTGGGTTATCTTCTCAATGATCCACGTTTTGGCCTCACTGGCTCTCAGCACCCAGATCTACTACATGGGTCGCTTCAAGATCGGTGAGTGCTGTGACCAAACCATCTCCTCCTGACTGTGTGGGTGCTCCTGTCCTCACCTGCCTGTGCAGCACAGTCCTGTGGCCCCTCTTCTGGGCTACCCTGTCCTCTCATCCATTTGATGCTTTCCTGGCCTCTGAAGTCCTTGTGCTACTGCTTCCCAGAGCAGTGGGAATCAGCAGGAGCTGTGTGCTCTGTGGTGGCAGCACTGCTGGGCTCTGGGGGGCTGCCCTTCAGCTGCAGCTCTCCCTAGGGCTGTGCTCAGAGGGGTGACCTACACCCAGCCATGGGGTGAGGGGCAGAGAGGGTCTGCTGGGGAGCCTGGCTTTTGTACTCTGCTTATAAACCTATTTCTTCTTCCTCTCCTGTCCCTGTCTGCCACAGAGGGCCCTGACTCAGGTAACTGTCCACAGCTTTCCTTTTTCCCTGTTGAGCTGATTGTGCAGAGGTAGCAGCCAGGGACTGCATGGATGTGTGTGGGGAGGCAGGATCATGTGCCACCTGGGGTCAGCTCTTGGGAAGTGAAACCGGTTTGCCAGCAGCACTGCCAGTCCTTGGCAGCAAGCAAGTGATCCAGCACAAGGAGAGCTGTGATCTTGGTGCAGGAGCCTTTTCAAGCTCTGTTGTGCCTAAACGGGAATGTGTGTATTCATGCATGTTTCTGCATCCCCACTGCCACTGACAGCTCTGCAGTGAAGCTTCTGCAATGATTTTGAGAGCAGGAGTGCCTTGACAGCCTTGACTGTGTTCTGCCCCTCTGGGACCCTCTAAAGCCTGTGGGACCTGTTTCTGCTGTATCCCTGCTCTGGCAGCTTGTTCAGTGGAAGGTGCTTTTCCCCCTTCCTACATACACAGACCTCTCTTCCAGAGATGGGGTTGCAAAGCCAGCCCCTCTTTACACATACAGGCAGGGCCTGTGTGCCTTCTGGGCAATGATAGTGTAGAGGCAATTTAAAAATTTATTTTTGTTGTAACCTGTTGCCATCTACATCCTGTGGTGGATGCCCTGCTCAGCACAGACTGATTCCAAAAGGCAAGACATGAATCTGCTGACAACTTGGGTTCTCTATTGTCAGCTGCTGGGTATCAGCTTCTTCCTCACAGGCATTTTGGAGCTCACTGTGCTGGCAGTTCTGGCTTTTTATCCTTTCCTTTGACAGACGTGGGCATTTTTCGGCGAGCAGTGATGGTGCTGTACACGGACTGTATCCAGCAGTGCAGCCGACCAATGTACATGGTAGGTGACTTCTCATCCCAGCACCTCTCAGAAATTCCTCAGTTCTTGTGTGCAGAGGAAAGAGGTGGGGCTGTTTGAAAAAGTGATGATCCCTGCTTCCCTTGTTGTCCTTCCCCCAGAATGGTTGGGTAAGTGTAGGTCTCTGCTGGAGTGGCTTATCCCCAACCTCCAGGCCTCCCCTGATCTCAGGCTTGGTGAATAAAACATCAGAGCAAAGGTGATATGAGTGTGACAGGATTTGCCTTTGCACCTGTTCTCTGGGAGCATCCATTCAGAGGAACAGGTACAAGGCTCTTTGCAGTGCAGCCTCTCTGGGGAAGGCTGTAGCTATTTTGAGTCTGTGGCTTAAGCAAAAGCAATTTCTGCAGCACCTCAGGGCACATAGCAAGAAGTGAAGAAAAGGTGGCTGTTACCTTGTGTCCCACTGATTGCTTTCTCCTTAGCAAGGAGTGCTAATGAGGCCTTGAAGACACATGGAGTTTTTATCCATGAGCATCCTTCCTCTTAATTCTTTTATTTATGCTCCCTTCTCTGAATAAGCAAACTTGGTCCAGTCAGGCATGAAGTAAGCCTGGCCATCCTGAAACAAGTACATCATGAAAGCATAAATGCACATGCCCCACAGATATAATCCTTCTGCCTGCTGTTGTTACAGTGCTTGTCCAGCTAATGGTGAGATGGCAAGAAAAAAAAGGCTCCATGAATATGTGCAGGATGTGTCCAAAGCTTCCCCTGCTACCTCTTTCAAGCATGTCCTTGCTCTCTGCAGTAATTCTTTTGTAAAACAGTGGGAGGGAAGGAATCTGACTAGAAAAACAGTAGAAGCAGTCAGAGGATTCGCAGAACCTCCTGAGGTTGATCCCTTAAGTGCTGAGCTTGTCCTTTTTCAGATGTTTAGTCTCCTTGAAACATTTTCTTAAAACTTTTGAGGGTCAGAGCAGTTTCCATCTGATAAAAGCTCCCCCACAGAGCCAGATGCATTTCTGTTTGCAGGAACCAGACTCCAAATCCTAACATAATGCTTTCCTGATTTTTTGAGGCAAAGGCCTTTTTTGCATACTCTTTTCATTTCATATGGTCATCAGTGTCTTTTCTCCAGGACAGGATGGTGCTGCTCATTGTTGGGAACCTGGTCAACTGGTCTTTGTAAGTTATGGTGATTTGTAACGGTGTAAGTGTTGGTGCTTTGTGTATTTGTGCATGTGGGCAGCAGGATTTGGTACTGGGACACAGGTGGTCTGAAGCAATGGGAGATGCAGCAGTGTCTGTGCAATAATCCTGTGCTGGGGCCCTTCTGACATCTTTTGGCAGGTTGATCTGAGGGTGGTAGGCAGAACCATGGGATGCAGTGCAGCACTAGAGCTACATGGAGCATCCCCTGAGCATTTCAGCTGGGGGTGTCTCATGGCTCGTGTTCGAGGGAGCTTGTGCAGGGCTGGCCTGGTACTGCTGTGTTGTGCTGCCACAGAGCCTGGCTGAGCAGTAACTGCATGGGAGGGATCAGCTCTTGGATGACACTTAAAGTCATTGCCCCAGCTTCTGCTTTTCACTGAAGTTGCTTCACAGGGATATGCCTTCTACCAAATATACAGGTCTAGGACCAGATCCTACTGAGTGAGATCTGTTTAGCCATGAGCTGGAAGCAGTCCACGGCCCTTGCCTGTCCTCTGGGGTCTCCAGTTGCTTCAGCAGCTGACCATGGTTAAATTTCCTTGGCTGGGAGCAGAGGCAAACAGTGCATCACCTCCAGGGAATTGGGAAGCTGTGGCACTGGTGCTGTGTCCTGCAGTCCTGGCAGGGGGTAGAACAGTGTGTGGCTGGGGATGTACCCTGTCCCTAGTGAAAGAAGCTGCCTGATGGCTCTTCTGTCCTCTCTCTCAGTGCTATCTTTGGGCTGGTGTATCGGCCCAGAGACTTCGCCTCCTACATACTGGGAATCTTCATCTGTAACCTGCTGCTGTATCTGGCCTTCTACATCATCATGAAGGTAACAGCTTCAGGAGGCAGCTTGAGTCTCCTGTCCTTGAGTCTCCTGTCTCCAAAGGGGAAGGGATGGGCCTTTTTTCTGGCTGCAGTTTGGGTTCCTGTAGTGCTGCAGAGGAGTGTGGAGGGACCTTTGTGGGACTCTGGGTGGGACAGGGTATTGGGGAGGGATGGTGTGTAGCCATTTCAGGGGTGGCTGGGCTGTGTCTTTGGGGGGTGGGCAGGGGGGGTGGGCAGCCCTTCACAGATGCAGATGGTACAGGCTGGTATCTGAGGAGCCCTGTGCACAGCTCTGTCCCCTGGGAAGAACTCATGGTGTGATGCTGTCTGCAGCTCCGCAGCTCTGAGAAGCTCCTGCCCATCCCCATGTTCTGCATTGTGGCCACAGCAGTGGTGTGGGCAGCTGCCCTCTACTTCTTCTTCCAGACCCTCAGCAGCTGGGAGGTAAATTTCCCTTTTACTGCTCTGTCCATCTCTTTCTCATCATCTTTCCTTCCTGGTGTTCGTTTTGCACAAAAAAGACTCTGGAGAAGGGTCTTGGGCTGCTCATGGGAAGCTGAAAGGGTTCAACTCATTTAGCAGACTTGTGAAGGGGGCATGGGAAGCTCTGCTGAGCCAAAAGTTAGCTGTGTAGAGGCTGTTTTTAACAAGGTGAGCTGGAGGTGACTGGTCCTTCCTAGGGGACAAAGGGAGGAGCTGGGGATCTGGAAAGAGAACTGGGAAAATTCTGACCAGTGCTGGGTAGAAGACGTCCCTGGAGCAGATGGCCACCTGGGATCAACGGGGTCAACATGCCTAGGCTTGCTAGGGCTCTTGGTGCCCCGGGAGGCCATTAAATCCTGACTGAGTGCCTTCTAACAGGATGTCACATCCATCTCCATGGAAGTGAGGGGCTTGCTGCAGGGTGGTCTGGTGGAGGCTGTGCAACTTGCACTGTGCAGGATCTCAGATGTGGAGACCAGAGGTTCCACTTGCATGTGCGTGGTGGTCCCAGATCCATTATGAGGTCCAAGTATAATGTTGTGTTGTTTCTGGCCTGCCCTTGCCACATTTCTGGCCAGCACAGTACCTTTTCCTGGATCCTGCTTGGAGGATCAAGACAAGGGTGACCCCTATAGGGTCTAGTGTGGCCAGCAAGGGCCCAGTAGGGGTGGATATCAGGTCCTGACCCTCTGTCTGCCTTCCTAGGAGACTCCAGCAGAGTCCCGGGAAAAGAACCGGCCATGCATCCTGCTGGGATTCTTTGATGACCACGATGTCTGGCACTTCCTCTCCGCAGCTGCCTTGTTCTTCTCCTTTCTGGTGAGTCCTGCTGGGCCTCCCACTCTGCTGGATGGCCTCACAGTCTCCTTTCACCTTGTTCCCCTCTATCCACATGGAGCTGTAACTCCTTCAGAATTCCATAGAAGTGCCCCAACTCCTCTGTTTGGCTCTACTTCGAGACATCCTTCACAGTGGGATTCTCCTTGTCAGTGGGATCAGGGTTTCTCCTTTACTTTATATCTCTCCCTTTTGACCTCAAATTCCCTCTGGGGCCGTGGGTCACACAGCTGTTGTGGGGAAGCTGAGGGGGACTGCTGCTGTGACTCATGGATTTGTAAATACCTCCCATAAAGGCAAGGCCTGAAGATCTGAAAGGAAGACCTCCCTGGTCAGCAAGACCTGAATCTGGCTTTCACTTTCCTCCTCAGGTCCTGCTGACCCTGGACGATGACCTGGATACGGTGCGCAGGGACAAGATCCCAGTGTTCTGAGTCCCCAGGGACAGGGGTGCAGAGGTGTCCCAAACCGCTCAGCCAAAGGCACTGGGCCACTGGTGTCGGTGGAGAATGAGCTTGCTTCCATGGCCAGCAGCCCAGCGGGAGCAGGGGAACCGGATCCCGCAGCAGGCATGAAGGGGTGCTGTGGCAGCTGAGGCGGGACCAGGAGGGAAGACGATGTTACTCCTTTCCCGCCGCATCCTCTGGGGCAGGATTGATCCAGAGGCCAAGGCCAGAGCACTGCCCTCTGGCTCGTGGGTGCAGTGGGTGCTGGAGCCAGTGAGGGGGGAGGAAACAGGAGGGAGGCATGTCAGAGACCTTTGCTTCCCTTCCTTCCTGCTGATGGGCTCCACTTCCTCTCTGGTGAGCAGGCTTGAGAAGTGCCATGCAAATCTTCCTGCACAGGGAGGCAATGCCTGCACCCTGCAGTCTGCTGCCCTCAGAGAGTCCCTTCAGCAGCACAGGGAGAGCATTTGGTTCCTGTACTGCAGCAGCCGAGGGAGCAAAGGACTCCAAACTGAGGTGGCAGTGGGGGGACTGTGTTTTCTTTCTTCCTCTCTTTGTTGGAGAGGCTCATTGGCAGCTGGTGGGGAGCCATGGGACCAAGGCTGCAGTGTTGGTGGGAGGTGATGAACTGGAGCTGCCTGTGAGGGCTCTGCCAGACTCAGAGCCTCCTACATTGCTCTCTTGCAGCCTCTCTGTCGCTCCTGTTGAACAGCCACTCCTCTGGCACCTCTGGTGCTGGCACTTGGCAGTGAGCTGGTCTCTGTCACGGCACCACGAGCGCTCTCCTCGAGCGAACCTGAGAGAGACCGCACGGCAAAGCCACAGCCTTGTGTGGCAGCCCTTGGCTGCTGCTGTGTGCCTTGCCAAAGGGGCAGGCTGGAACAGGGAGGTTTTCCAGCAGCCTCAGATTTTCTCCTCTCGTGAGCTTACCTTGGACGACCTTGGCAAAGCAGGTTCCCTTATGGGCTGGGAGGGTGAAGGAGATTTTCGGGCAGTTGGTGTTGAGCTCTTTAGCTAAAGATGTGGAACAAATTTCCTTCTTCAACTTGTCTGAATCTGAAATGAGTTTTTTAATGGCTTCTGTATTCTTTCCAGTTTCTTAGTTATTTAAAAAAACAAGAATAAGGTGTGAATTATTTCAGGCCTTGCATCTAAAATGGGACCTGTTTTGCTAATTTGCAATTAAAAAGTGTTCTTTGAGGCCTGCTGTCCTTATTCTTGTCTGCCTGAGCGTTTTTACTTTGGTGTATGTGCATGTAGCCAGTGATGCAAAGGTTTCATTCCACTTCTGCTTACTAAAGCAGGTGGCTCTGGTGATATTTTACTCCAGGAGTCTGTATCTCCTTGAAGAGTTTTGCACCAGCTGGTTTTTATCTTTTTCTAATTTGGAGTTTGTCAAGATGGTGAATAAAGTGGATGTTCCTGGTTCTCTGTTGCGCAGGTGGATCTGAGTTCTTCTTGCTCCTGCTCTCAGCAGCAGCAGAGACAACAGTCAGGGCAGAGGGGTTCCAGTGGTGTCACATGGCTGCTGCCGTCCTTGGGACTGTCACAGGCATTTCCAGAGCATAGGTGTGGATGACTTGCTTGTTCTCTTAACCAAATTGCCTTTGTGAGCCTACATTTAGAACAGACACTCTTGTTTGTCACTGTAGTCCCTTGGGCAGGGTGAGGAGAGGGCTGGAGAAAGAATGACACAAGAGGCTGCCAACCTCTGTCTTCCTCAGCAGAGCTGTGCTGCTCTGGAGGGTGTTGGGTTAGCTGTGCCAGACTGAATGAGGACCTCTGTGCCCCCAGATGTGTCCATTTCTGGGGAGACATTTTTTATAAATTATACTTTCTCCCTGCCTTTTCATAATCTGTAGCCTCAGACCTTGTTCCAAGCTTTATTTGTTTCTAGACAGGAAGCTGGTTAACTTCTCTAAATTGAAATGTGAGGGAAAAATAATGTTGAGCAGCAGTTGGAAGGCTCGACGTAGGAGGTAGAACAGCATATGGGCTGGCTGGGCTGAGCAGAGATGAGCACAGCATGGAATGCTAAGGTGGTAGCAGGGAGGGAGAGGGAGGCTGGAGAACAGCACAGAAAGAACAGAAAACCATGACAGAATTCAATTAAACACGAGGAAAGGCACCTCAAGCCTGAGATGAGAGGAAGGGTTGGAATCATCTTCCTGCTGCTTTTGTGCTTCCAGCTTGCTGCATCAATTTTTAAAATTTCCTCTTAGCTTTACCCTGCCTGCTGGGCTCTGTGCTTCAGCTCTCCCACCCAGTGGCTGCCTGACCCCTTGATGGCTGTGGCTGCTGGGGGGGTCTGGCTGGGCACAACTCCTGAAAGGGAAATAAACAGTGCCATAGGCAGGGACCTACCAGATTAAATTGCTCAAACCCCCATCCAACCAGGCCTTTCTAAAGATGGTGCATCCACCACCTGTCTGGACAATCTGTTCTAGTGTTTTACCTCTCATTGTAAAATACTTTTCTTACATTCCATACATTCCCTGTTTTCTCAGGAAATGTAGGTAAAGTTGGTCTGCCCACTACAACTGAAGGGAGAAGGAAAGAGCTTCTGTACAATACTAATGTTCCCTCACAAGTCAGGAAAAGTACCAGAGTAATGTGAGCTGTTCCAACTCTCCCTCGAGCCTCTGGACTGGCAGAACAGCCAGGGCAGGGGAAATGCACTGCAGTGTGGAAGAAGAAGGCAACTCCCTCATGTCCTGTTTCCCCTCCCTTCTGCTATGACTGAACTGTAGTTGTCACTGATGGAACAAAAGCCCCACTGTCTTAATACTAAATTTCAGCCTTTTTTTAAATTAAGACCTTCCCTAAAGGCAATTTCCATGCCTGCAACTATTTTGAGGTTTACAAGCCAGGTTTTTTTGGAGTGCATGAATTGTTTCCTATTAGTTCTGTCAACTTCAGTATTGTGCAGTCTCCCAAAAAAGCCTTTACTTACCTTGCAGGATCTCTGTCCTGCTCTCATCAAAACTGCATCCTTTAGCTTCAAACTCTGACAAAACTGTCTTGAATCACTTCCAAACTAATGCAAGGGGACTGTGATAAGAAGCATTTTATAAAATGAAGTTGTATCTCAACAGTGATTGCTGCCACTGGGACAGGGACAGCACCTGTCATGTATTTTTTAGATACTACACAATCAGTATTTATTTCTTGGGAATTTTGTAGTTTTGTATTTCCAACTCATATGGTGCATTCTCTGGTATATGCAGAGAATGTACTGCAGTGGAAAACTCTGACTGTAAATTCCCAGTCTCAAAGCAAAGCTTTTATTTTTACCTCTACTTAAGAGTGAATGGCATAGCTTTCTGTGGGAAAAGAAGCTGTACCAATAAGAACACAATATTTAAAGAGTGTTTTTCTCCTTTTTTTTTAATAAAATACTATCATGTTCATATCTATACAAATAATTATTACAACTATTAAACAAAGTATTACATTTAACAGTAGAAATCTCAGAACTCTGAACAAGATCATGGTTTGGGATATTTACACCTGAATGCAACACATTTGTAAAAAGATGTCAAAATAAACAGAGCAAGATCTTATTTACAATTGGAAGATGATGTTCCTGTTCATTCATTATAGATTTCTACTGCAGAGTTCCTATTTTCCATTACAAAATAGTAAGGACTTTCCACTGGAACCGTATCCAAGTCATTTACAGCTGTATAAAACAGAAGCACAGCAGAATACTCTGGACTGAATATAAATAATTTACATTATGGAGGGCAACAGCATCTTTGATTAATCTCCTGTGGCAAAATCCATACTTGTTTCCCTTCTCACAGTGAGCAGGCAGGAACAGGGTCCAAACCCCCCCCCACGAGCTCTGTTGTTTCACACTTGTGATTGCCAGAACAGCAGCACATATTGCAAACTTGGAAACCTTCTCATAAAGATACTTCTGGTGAGGCAGAAAAGAAAGCCTTTTAATCATCTCAGAAAAACAAGAATCAGCAAATAATAAATGTTTCTGTGTAACTAAGCAGGGCTTGTTTGCAGAGAGTATCAGTTTGTATTGTCAGGACCAAAAACCTCTGCTAAATCTTTTACCAGTTCACAGAGTAACCTTCTCTCAGTGGGAATAAAGCCTTGGTGCTCTGAGGTTTCCAATTTACGGGTTGCAGAGGCAGTAGGAAATTGAAAACGCCCTCACACAAACCTGTGTCTGCTACCCATGCTGGATCACGGCAGTGGGAGAAGGGAACAGCAGTAGGTGGTAACAGGTCAGGTGATAGCAAAGAATGGATCTCCTAATAGCATTGTATCAGAAAACAAAACAAAAATGACTGATCTGGTATAAACAGGTTCAGTGCTACTCTATCTTGCCAGGGGAAGTGGGATTGTTATTAAAGTGATGAGCATGAAACTTGCTAGGGGAACAGCAAAAGATGAGGGCTCAGCACATTCAGTCATCCAGAAACAGTGGGCATTTGACTGAGTCTTTGAGCCAAGACTGCACAAGTACCTCAGAAAAGGTGAAAAGACAACAGGAGACCAGAAATAATTAAGTGGCCCCTCTTCTCCAGCCATGCCCTCTGCAAGTTGCCCTGCCACATGACTTGTTTCCTGCAACAGCACTACAGACACCAATCACAGCAGCAGCAGCAGAGCTTTAAAGTGCAGTAGGAAAAATGTGCAAAGTTCTGGAGGCTTGGGACTAGCACTGTGCTTTTAATTATTTTTTTTTTTTCAGAAAGGTGCTCTTCCACCTGGGCAGCAGCACAGTGGCAAGCTGGAAAACCCATTCCAGTAAGGCTCAGCCTCCAGCTCAAATCACTTCAGTTTTAATTTTCTTTAACTGTTCCTAAATGAGGTCCTTTCTCTCAAGAAAAAGGTATATCAATATTAACACATTACTATTTTATTGCCTGTTTTCAAAATAGCCTATCTCTGCTCTTACTCTCCTAGGCTGTTTAAGGGATTAATACAGACTACACTGACATAAATGCAATCCAGCCCAATATTATTTACTATTGTTTGTTGAAGTCATTTAGGCCAAGCTGAAACCCACAGCCACACGATGTCTGTCAGCTGTGGCAGTCCCACCCCAGAGTCAGTGCCCAACCTTTCCCTTCCACTGCTGATTTTTCTAAATTAAGCAGTACTGGGTAATTTTCCTTCCTTCAAAGCCAAAATAAACCCTGTGTAAGTAACCTTCAAAAAAAAGTCTTATGGAAGAGAAAATGCCATTCTCAGGCTAACAAATTGCAGTTAAACCCACAAAATCTTTTCCAAGATTTTGTGTATTTTGAAAAACAAAGGAACCGTTAATTGCTGGGTAGTCTTCAGGAGAAAAAGAAAACTGATGTGACTGATGCTTGCTGAAGAAAATGTATTTGCTTGTTAAAGGGTTTTCATAACAAGTAAACCAGAATCATTCCACCTGCAGAAGCTCCCTTTTCAAACTGCCCTCCCCAAGCACAGATCAAGGTAAGGTGAACCTTATCAACCTGACACCTAAACATGGTTCAATGGGAGGGAAAGGAAAACTGAAGAAAAGAAGGACTCCTAAGATGTTGCATTTGCTCCTCTTCCTGAGAGCAGAGCCTGAGGCCCTGGGGAAGGACTGAGACACCAATGTGACCTACAAAACTAAGTGCAGGAAACCTGGTGGATGTGGAATGGCAGGTGGGATTAGTTTACAGTGACAAAAAACCCCCCAAACAATAATTAAAAACTAACAGAAATTTAACATCTAATTTCCTCTCTTTTGATGTGAAATATCCATTCCCCCCCCTGTTCCTCTTAAAGGCAAAAGAGCATGAACATGAGAGAAACTGAAACTCACAAGCTGCTCTGAAACCAGAGGACCAGGCCAGGTTCAACATTCAAAGCCCATCTTGGGTAGTCAATTACACCAAAAGGCTACACAACAGACCCAATTTTCTTTAATTAAAGTTATCTAGAACTTTAAAATATCAGTGTAAATATCAGAATTTGGAAGAATGTGTTGATATGAGGCCCTCACAGCATGTTAAGAGACTCACACAGAACTTCAACAGAAACTGCCATGTTCAGGGAGGGGAATGAAATGACGTTTCTCCATCCTGGTCTTGTCAGGTTTCAGAAAAAGGCCTGAGAAGGACAACAAAGTGCCCTGTCACAACAAAATACAATCCTCCAGAGAAGACCAAGGGTCACACAGTAAGTACTTCTCAGCCACACACAGCAAAATTGAGCAGTTCCTGCAAAATCCCAGCAGTCTTTTTATGGCTGAAATGCCTGAGCTGTGATTCCCTACACTGCAGGCATCCTGTGAGCGAGGAGGAGCTGGTTTTGGTTATCTTTGTAAACAGAAAGGGTGCATGTGAAACTCACTGACAGTTATTGTCTCTTCCGAAAATTATGTGCAGCATGAAAAAAACCAAATAAAATCACAGCTGACATATTCTATCTTGAACACTCAGGACTGCATTTAGCCTTGAGACAACAGCAATAAATATGGAGGAGTAAGAAAATAGAACAGATATTTCAGATGATAGAGACCTGTAGTAATCATCCACTCCAACTGCCTGGAGTGCCTCCATCCACTTCAGGACTGAGCATGTTGTCCAAATGCCTCCTTAACATGCTTGAGGCATCAAACACCTTTCTAGCAAGCCTATGTCAAGTCTGATCACCCTCTTGGTAAAGAAATGCTTCCCAATGTCCAGTCTGAACCCCTCTTAGTGCCCCTTTGAGCCAATCCTATGGGTCCTGTCAGTGGATCCCAGGAGAAGGGATCAGCACCTCCCTCTGCACTTCCCCTGTCAGGGAGCTGCACAGAGCAAAGAGGCTGACTGTCTATCCAGATCCCTCTCCAAGGCATCAGTCAACAGCACCTCCAAGTTTGGTACCAGCAGCAAAACTTGCCAACGGTGTGTTCAACTCCTGTATCCAGATCAGTGATAAATACATTGGATAGAACTGGCCCTGGAACTAAGCCCCAGGCAACACTGCTGGTGACCAGGTGCCAGACGTAGCCCCATTCACTGAAAGTCCTTTGAGCTCTGCCCTTAAGCCAGTTCTTCACCCAGCACACCATCAGTCAGCTAATCCCACAGCTGAACAGCTTGTCCAGATGGATGCTGTGAGGAACAGTATCCAAGGCATTACTACAATGCAGAAAAATTACATCCACTGCCTTCACCTACTGGGTGGGTGATCTTATCACAGAACAGTGTCAAATGAGCTAGACAGGACTTTAACTTTGTGAATCCATGTTGCCTGTGCCTGATGGCTGCATTATTCCTTAAACTCCTTTCAACAGTACCCAGTATTCACCACTTTTCCAGGTACACAGACTCTCAGTCTGTGTTTTTGCCTCATGCCCTTTCTGTAGATTGGAATAACACTGGCTACCTTCCTCTCAGCAGGGACCTGTCCAAACTCCCAGATATTTTGTAGATGATCGAGCAGGGTCTTGCTGTATGTCCTGCTTGCTCTTTCAGTACTCTGGGATGAATCCTATCTGGCCAAGTTGATCTGTGGACATTCAAGCATTGCAACAGCTTTAAGTTCTCTCCAGTTTTCATAGACATCATAAAGTAGTGTGGTTTTCCCAGCAGAGGAAATTAATATGATTTTCTGTGAATTTCTGGAATGATGAGCAGGATTAGCATCTTTATATAAAGTCCTGGAAGCCAGGGCTTAATTTTTCACTAGTTTGTCTTGAAAGCCAAACCTATTGCTGCACACGAAATTCCATTTAAAGAGAACAAGAATGGATGTGTTTGCTTCCCTCCTCAAAGACCAGACAAGTGTGTAATGCACAGAGTGGCTGCTGCTTCAATCCCCATCCTCACCATCCTGAACCCATGGGGAACAGTCACTGTCATGGAACCCACCTCACCACCTGAGGCAGACCCTTGGAGACCTACTGCACTACAGACACCCCTTTGGTCAAGAGTCTCACCAGGGTACACCCAGACCTGCAGCTGGCTTAGTTGGTTTGAGGCTGAGGACTGATCCATTCCTAACCCCTGCCCCCTGGGACTGGCACAGGCCAGTTGCTGCCACTTGGTGACTGCACTGTGGCAGAGAGAAACTGCCTTGCTGTAAACTGCAACACTCATTTACTTACAAGAAACAGAGAACTGATGCACCACTTAGGTTTAGCATCTTAAGATAAGCTCCACTTGAATTAAATCATGATTCCAGGCAGAAAGGGACCTAGGGGGTACTGGCTGACTGAACATGAGCCAGCAGCATGCCCAGGCATCCTGGCCTGGATCAGGAATAGTGTGGCCAGCAGGAGCAGGGAGGTCATTTTTCCCGTGTGTTTGGCACTGGTGAGGCCACACCTGGAGTGGTGTGTCCACTTCTGGGCCCCTCAGTTTAGGAAGGACGTTGAGACACTTGAGTGCTTCCAGAGGAGGCAATGAGGCTGGTGAGGGGCTTGGAACACAAACCCTATGAGGAATGGCTGAGGGAGCTGGGGTTGTTTAGCCTGGAGAAAAGGAGGCTCAGGGAAAACCTTGTCAGTCTCTACAACTTCCTGAAAGGTGGTTGTAGTCAGGTGGGGGTTGGTCTCTTCTCACAGGCAACCACTGACAAAATGAGAGGACACAGTCTTAAACTGCACCAAGGGAAGTTCAGGTTAGACGTCAGAAAAAAATTATGAATTGAAAGATTGATGGGGCAATGGAATTGTCTTCCCAGGGCAGTGGTGGAGTCACCATCCCTGAACATGTTTAAAAAGACTGTATGTGGCACTCAGTGCCATGGTTCAGCTGATGAGGAGGTGTTAGGTTAGGTCACAGGTTGGACTTGATGATCTCAAACTTTTTTTCCAACCTAGTTCATTCTGTGATTCCCAACCAGGATCAGAACTGTTCTACTTCACCTTGCAGGAAAACACCAGACCACAGGTTACAAGAGCAGAGACATTGTCAGGACACACTACAGACACAGCCCAATTATTTTTCATGTCAAATCCTACTGACTTTCCTGGATCAGTGTAAAAGGGCTTAGCAAAATCAAAGTCTGGGCAGTCAAGCTGTGGAAAACTGTTCTAGGTTCCTCTTTGTGGGTCCTGTTTTTGGACATGGAGGAATATCTTCCTTTCCACCATTCAAAGAAAAGGAAACAAAACAGAACAAAAAATCCCAGGGAGCCTGCTCCTGCCTATGCCCTCATCAGGAGCTTCTGACAGGTCTCACCAGGAGCAACAAGATGATGCTCTGGTGAGCAACACACAAGCAGAGGATGACTGCATGCCAGGGAACCTGAAGTTATTATGTTTGAAGAATCAAACCCAGAATGGTACTTCCAAACACATAAAAGACAAGTATTTCTGCTCTGTTAGAAAAAAAAGCACACTGCAGAGACATTAAAGAAATAAAATTTACCTAACTCATTTCCTTTAAAAGAATTAGGACCAAAATTAGTGATAGTACTGAAGACTCAGCCAGCACACACACATTCACTCCGTCTCTTCTGCATCTACAAACACATCAACCTTCTTCAAATCCCAGTGTCTTCCTGTGTGTTTCACTCTCAACACACCCATGTTCCTCCTTCAGCCACAATCACACAGATTTAGATAAAAGGTGCATTCAAGTGCAGAGTACTGATATTAACTCAGACTCAATCCTATCAGCAATATCAAGTAAAAACTGTGCCCCCAAGAATCTCCACTCATTTTGTGGGATGGGACAGGCTCAGTCCTCTTCCTGTTGTGCTGCCTGCTACAACAAAGGGCTGTCACTCACAGAAATCAGAAAGCTGGTGCTGGAGCACGGGCCAAAGAAAAGTAGACGGGCAAAAAAAAAAAAAAAAGACATTGAGAAGGTGCTAAACAAAGTACAAAACCCACCCCGAGGAATGGCAACAAACAGAGCTGCTGTCTGCTGACTGCACCAGGAGTGGTGAGCTACACTGAAACATTGACTGAGTTCAGCAGTAACTGAAGCCACTGCTGAAAGGGATCCAAACAAGATTCTTGGAAACAGAAAGTCATGGGTTAAAGAAATCTAAATTTTCTAAAACAGTATTTTTAATTGCTGACCATGGGAGCACACAGTGATTTTCACCAAGTAGTCAGCCTTAAGTCACACATATGTGACAAGCTTGAGACAGACAAAAGCTGCACAACAAATGCCTTTTCCAATTAGCACTGGGTTAACACAGACTTGACTTGTGTTGAAGCTCCTGGAGATATTTTACAAAGGAAAAAGAGAAACCCAAATCATTCCAAGCTCCTCTGCAGTTTCAGGTAAACACATCATGAACAAACAGACACCTGTAGCACTTGTTTCCTATTTCCCATACGGATGCTCTCACTCATGTGTTACTGAGGGTGGCCCTTACCTTGGGACAATCGGACATCAAACTTGACTGTTGGAAAATCAACAACCAAGATTTGCACAGCTCTCAATGTTGCATCCTTACCGTTTCCTAGTAAGTAAGCATTGCTATAGGCACTGGTGCTTTAGAGTTAGTAAGGTGGGTGGAAATACAACGTCTGTTTAAATATGGAAAGTACCATATACATACATTTAGTCAAACAAACAGTGATGCTATGAATGGTCTCTCCAGGGGTGCCACTAAGATCTGCTTCCTTCTTCTTAAATATATAAACAACACATCAGACCAGAAGTCAGTCCGCCAGTTCATACAGCTGAGCTGCAGTCGTGACCTAAAATATGGCTTATATTGTGGGCAGGGCGGTTTGAGGGCTGCTTGGAAGAATCTGAAGCAGATGTGTTTGCAATGGAAAGCAAAGGCGACATCGCTGAGCCATCTGGAGGAAGAGCTGTGGCTATTTCTGGAAACAGGGAAGTTAAGTTAAAATTGGATAAGTGCGATGTGTTGGTCATGTGCATTGGTGGCATATCTGGAAGCAAAGGAAAACTTGGCTGAGCAAAACCCACAGGCCTGGGAGGAGACAAAATGGATCCAAATCGATTGTTTAAACCTCCAGTGCTCGGCTTCTCCGTGCTTGGGTTGGGAAACATTTGATTGGGAAAGTAAGGGATAGAAATGTCATTGGAGAGGGTAGGGTGGGCAGGAGAGTAAGGTGGATAGAAGGATGGCAGTGTATTCTGGGGATCAACTGGGATTAGAGCTGGTGTCCGAGTGGCGCTAGGCTGAGTGACTGGAGGGATGAAAGAAGCGTTAGCATTTATTGGTGGATTCATGCCACCCTCTGGAATAAAAGGGAATCCAAAATTCTGGGAGAGAGTATGTTGGTCAGGGGCCGCATTATCGTTGGACACTTGAGGGCCATCAGACATAAATCGGACAATGCTTCCTCTTTTTTCTATCGTGGACTGTTGGCGCCCAAGGATCATGCTGCCGCTGGCAGACAGAGGAAGATGGGGAAGACTAGGGTCAAAGACATTTCCATGTCTCTGATTTCCAGATCGATTCCTTTCGGGCTGACGTATTTTAGAACCTCCGTTGTCTTGCAGAGGATGTCTCGAGCGCTGAGTGACTGAAGAATTTGGCTGACGAACAGAAGGCTGCCCTTGCTCGCCGTTTCCATGAGAAACTGCAGGGTGAGGGTGAGCTGGCCTCACAACTCCATGCATATTGCTGGAAACAGGTGTATTCATGTGGTTCTTAGTTCCATGACTGTCCGTCATCCTCATGGGGTTGGACTTCTGCACAGAGATGTTTGGGCTTGTATTGCGACCCTGAATGTCTCCTGAGGAGGAAGAACTCGAAAAAGGAATAGTCAATGAACTGTTCCTTGTGTTAATTGCCCCAATGGTGGACATGTCACAGCTTTCCCTGCTCTGGCCATCACCATCCCTTCGGATGTGGACACTCTCCCGTGCTGGGGGACAGTTGTACTCGATTGTGGAGGAGGCACCACACTGCGTGTTCCTTTGATGTTCTGGGATTGACCTTTGGCTTCCACTGACTTGATCTCCAAGGTGAGGGGCGAGCAAACTCTGCATAAAACTTTGGTGGCACGTGTTTTCATTTTCCCTTGATGGCAGGGTGTTCCCTGTTGGAATACCCTGTACTGGCTGGTAGGGCAGTCTCTTCTGCCTCTCTATGGATGGCGCAGCATTCTGACCGATTCGGAACGCTTGTGACTGCATGCCTCGGAGGGATGACACAGAATTGCCAATTTCACTGTTTCTTGAAGCCTGTACATCAAAATTGCCCGTTGGCTGTTGATTGGGTCCAGAGGGCTTAAATGTCTGGCAATCAGAAAGACGCTGCACATCTGAGCCAACTGTGTGGTCGACTGACAAGCGGCCCTGCATATTATGAATCGCCAACCCTTTACTTCTAGAAACATCAAGATAGCTTCTCATTTCAAGCTGGTCAGAAACCCTAGGGCCTTGAAGAGATATTCCTATTCTCTGCTCTGAATTAGAGGGTGTCTTCCCAATGAGAGCCTCAGCAGAGTAGCTGGAAACTCTGTTTCTTTCCTGTCTGTGAGGGGTGCATGTCATATCTGATGGTCTGGTTACGATACTGGCCTGGGACACCATCTGCTGCTCTAAGCCTCTCGAGGTCATAAGTCTTTGCATCTGGTTGTGCCCTGACACATGTTCTGAAGTGGAGCCTTGCTGTCTGCTGCCAACATCCTGTTGCTGTTGATGCAAAATATCCTGACTGATGTGGCTCTGAGGGTGGTTGTGGTGGTTTCTGCTTGTTGCAGGATTTTCACAGTTCTTTTCAGGCTGGGAAGCTCCAAAGTGCTGCTGCATCTGCTGCTGCATTTGTTGGTGGTGAGGATGGGGCTGACCACCTTTCTGCCGTGTTTGATCACTTCCGTGGTGTTTCTGCTGCAGAGAAAGCTGTGTGGCTTGTGTTCCCTGGATGAGATTCCGTTTCTTTTGCATCTGCACCTCCTGCTGTATCGTTCGCTGTTGGTGGACGCTGTGGGGTTGAGAGTGGACTGAGTTTTCCCCGTGCGTGACGTGGTGCTGCAGCTGGTACAAGTGGTGCCTCTCTCTTAACTGCCCAGCCTGCTGCTGCTTCAAGTACGGGTGATTACTGTGAAGGTGAGAGATGCCTTGGGCAGGGACATGTTGAATTGGCTGCAAGTGCTGCCCTGGCTGCTCTGAAAGCGGTGCCTGAGAACTGCACTGAACTTCAGTTTGTCTCAAAGCCGGCGCTACGAAACTGCTGTTGGGTGGGAATAACCTGTTGAGGCCATCAGCATGCCCTTGATTGCTCACTGGTGCCACTGAATTGGATGAATTAGGAGGAATCTGACTAACCAGCATCTGTGTTTGATCAGCAATACCCTCTGGTGTTCGGTTCATCAGCGCCATCCCCTCAAGCCTTATGGGTGCTGTCTGGCACTGCTTTTGCCTCTTGGCTGTAGAAAGCAGAAGGTCATCCTGAACAGCCCTCTTGGCAGAGTCCTTGCGACCTTCGTGGTTTTGCTGTTTTAAGTGTGATTCCTGGAGCTGAGGAGCCTGCATGGTGCTTGCCCTGATAGCATTCAGTTGTTCCTGCGCATATTCACTCATCAGAGCAGGTCCAGGAGACGGATTGATGTATGTGCTAGACGGAAGGGAGAGGCTCACAGTTGCAGGGACACTTGCAGGCTCTGAAGACTGGGATAAACCTGAACAGCTCACCAGGGGATGGACAATGCGGCTCTGGTGTATCAGATTATTCACGCTTAGACTGGTTATGCTGGGTGTCTGGGAAGTGGAAATCTGCAAAGGAGTGCTTGATGTTTCCACACCTCCTACAGAGCAGCTTGGCTTCTCTACCTGCCTGTCGACATTGGTCTGTACTGCTTCATGAGCACCGAATTTGTTTGGTGCCGCTTCCAGTGACCCTGCGTTGTTTTCTTTCACTGACTGAGGTTTAAAAGGCTGTTGCTCTCTCTCCAAAGGTGCAACCTCAGACTTAGAGATGACATCCCTTGTGCTAACCTGTATTCCTCCTCCACCTTTCTCAAGGCTTTCCTGGTCAAAAATAGCTCTCGCCGCAAGAGCTACAATGTCAGTCTGCTCTGAAAATGTGCAGCTGTTACAGGTACTGGTGGAGGTGCTGCTCGTGACGTCTTCTCTGGTGGTATCTGGCAACATAGACGCAACTGAGAAGCCTCTACTGCTGCCAGAGCTGGTTGACATGGGGGAGTCTGCCTGCCTGCTAGTGATAAGGGAAGCACTGACTACTTCCTGATCAGAGATGCAGGAGTGAGGCTGGGAGAGAGTGTCGCTTTCTGTGTTCATCAGCAGGAGTTCCTGCTTCTCAGGCAAATCAACATTTGATTCTGCTGATTTAGAGTTTTCCATAGGAAAATTAGAATGCTCCCCCTGAACAGTAAATGAAGAGGTTTTTTCCACAGCTGTTCTTTCTTTTGTGAGATCAGACAGCATTTTGGTTAGACCCTGTCCTTCTAACAAGTCCGCGTCTTGCATTACCACTGAGGAATCCTGCGCAACGTTGCAGGACTCCGAAATCATTCCTGCCTTGGAAGTATGACCTGCTGTGTTGCTCTGTACTGCTGAAGTCCCATTTGCAACCTGCAAATGTGTCACCTGTGCTTCTCTATGAGAGGATGTTAAGGTGTTGGGGGGCTCAGAGGGTTTAGGAGACTCTGACAAGACAGAGGCAGTTGGTGGGTGGCTCTGAGATCCCTGGGCCTGCTGGCGAGGAGCAGCGTCTTTGGCTGGCGGTGGAGCAAGCAGCAGCTGCTCTGACACGACAGACTCCAGTGGTGAGGAGGCAGGAACCTCTGCTGAGCTCGGCTCTGGAGCAGAGGGGGTTTTCACTGCCTGTTCAGAGCTCGCAGCCTCTTTGGAAGGAGAGTCAGAAATGCTGATGGTGCTCGATGCAGCCGCGCTGCCCGCCTGCGATGGGGTTACAGCTTGTGACGCTGCTGGGGCACTTTCCGGCGGCCCTTCACCATTTGAAGGCTTTGCCACCGTCTCCACAGGAGGACAGTCCACCTTCCCTGCATCTTTGCAAGGAACTGCTGGGCAGGACGCTTTATTATTGACTGCTTGGTGTTTCTTTGTACTTGGCTTTTTGTTAGTCCTTTTTGATTTTGCACTAGATGGCAAGCCAGCAGCCGATTTTTGTGGGGAAGCATTTACGGAATTAGACGCACTGGTTAATACCGAGACCTCTGCAGGCACTGAAGATGCCACAGAAGTTGGCAATGACACGCAGTTGACTGTGGCAATCTGGTTACTGACAGTCGCAGGATTGGTGGGGTGGCTGAGAGACAAGTGCAAGCAGCTCTGTCCAGCCATTTGTGATATGCTTTGATTGAGGTTAGCTAAAGCACCAAATGTATTGAGGGCAACATTGGTATTTGGATCTTCGCTGGTGGTGGGCTGAATAATTTGCATAGGGGCTTGGTTTGAAGCTCCAGATGAAGACATGACAGGCTGCAATGCAAAAAGCTGCCCATTTAATGAGATAGTCTGAGGGTGCTGTTGACTGGACATTGTCACAGAAAATGTCTGTGTAGAGCTAGAAGATGGCAAAGAAGATGGCCTTGGTAATATATGGACAAGGTGCTTCCCTCCGAAAGTCTGTGGAAGAGAGGCATTTTGCACGGAGCCGCTGGAGTTGGCGACTGCAGTCGGCCCATTCACAGGGACTCTTACAGAAGCAGAAGGCTGAGCAGAGAGGAGGGGAAGAGGATTCTGATTTGCAGCTTGTATAATTACAATTTGCTGACTAACGTTTTGGCTGGGAACTTCCGCTCTCACAATGGGCGGGCACGGAGCAGGGTTCGGAGGCTGGAGAATGATGACATTCTGGTTAGTTGGTGCTCCTGTCACAGCTGAGGCGACAGGCTGAGCCATCTGAATCACCTGCATAGCTGAGTTTAATGGAAGGATATTTCCTGCAGCCTGAGCTTTAACCTGTGGCTGGCTGATTAAAGGCTGTATAGGTACGGGTGGGCACGAGGGCAAGGTAACTACAATCTGTTCAGCTGCCTGGCCATCCCCAGGCAGAGAAGCATGCAAACTGATACTTGTAGTCAAAGGCCTGCCGTGGGCAGAAGACACAGTCCCAGCACCACTGACTGGCTCGTTGAGGAGGGCAGTCATTATCCCGGATGGTGTCTGGCTCAGCGGCTGAACAGTGTTTCCTGCCAGCTGCAAAGTCGTCCACGTGGTCTGTGTGTTCCCAGCTGAAGGCATCCGGGTAAGGCTACTCATGTTTTTCAAGTCTGAAGCGCCAACACCTGAAGAGCCTGAAAAGGACCAGCAGTTCTCCAGGGGACTGGCAGCCAGAGTGCTTATTGCTGTCACAGCCTTAACTCCTTCTGCTGCAGATGTCGCAGGCGTCCCAGCACTGCTGACCACGTCCGTACTTGTGAGGACATTTGCAGAAGAGCAGCTCTCTGCAGCAGACAGTCTCGCAGGTGGCACACAAGCTGTGTCTGTGGTTGAAACGGCACAGCTCTCCTGGAGGTCACTCTTGGAACTGTGTGTATTTGAGCAAGTTGCATTTACCGGCTGAACTTGGGAGGCTTCCACAGAGGCACTGGAAGGAATGCTGGCTCCCTGCAGGAGTGTTTTCTTTGTTGATTTAGTGCCCTCCTCATCATTTTTACTTTTGAGGGGATTTTTCTCATTCTGTGGTGTGTTACTTGCAGAGCACTGCAGCTCCTGTTCTGCTGGAGGTCGAGGTGTGCTCTGTGAGCTGGCAGGAGCAGCGGTGGGCACACCTCGCTCATTCTCTGGGGTGGAGAGCTCACGAACATTCCCTGCTGGAGCTGTCTGAGCGGATGCCAGCGGAGAAACTGTAGGTTGCGACCATGGCTTATTTTCTGTGGGATAAATACCAGCAATTGTCACAGGAGTCACTAGGTTGCAAGTTCTCTGAACTGGCACAACATTGGCTGTTTGCTTTTGTAAATTATGACCAACATTAAATGTTATTCCCTGCACAGATGCTCCCTGGTTATTTCCATTGGGTTGTGTCCCATTTGAATAGACAATGATGTTCTTCTGAACCTGATCACTGGGAATAACAACGGAGACCTTGGCGTTTTTGAGGTTTCCTTTCCAGTGGATCGTAGGGTCATCATACAAGCAAATATCATTTGCTTTCAGTAGCTCAATGTATCTCCCATTTTCCTTTTGCAGTTCGTCCAGCTGTTTCCGGAGTTTTTTTATCTCTTCAGCTACAAAACAGTGAGAGCACTCCATTACATCAGAGAAAATAATGAAATAATGTTACCACACGATTTGGAGAGCAAACAATGTGTAGTAATGAAATAATTTGTAGAAATAAATTGTTAATAATGTATGTTCTTTTCAAATGGTGAGTAAAAGCTATGCACTCTTATCCTGATAAGTCTCTCTACTGAATGGGAAAGTGAACAAATTTCAGAGACTATTCCATTGACAATAGCAGGATATATCAAATTGCTTAGGAAAAAACATTAGGACTAACTCAGATGAAACTGAATGCTAATCAAAATTGTTTAATTCCTGAAGGAAAGAGAAGCACATTAATCTTTTTCTTTTCCCTGATTTTTTTCAAACACCAGAAGTGTTTTAATTGATAATCTTACAGCTTTCCAGGAAAATTAAGTTTCATTACTTCTAAAAATTACAGGCAAAATGAAATACAAAGCACTCATGCAAAGCCACAGAAACTGGCAATGCACTTGGGAGATGGCTCACCAAACTGGGAAAATCACAATAAAGCAGCAATAAAAATCACAAACCACACCATTAGCTCTGAGATTATTTCTGTCATACCTCCATCACTTTTACACATCTATTCAAGTAAATTTTATATGATGCATTATATTTTTAAAAAATGAGCTGTTGTAATTTCTACAGCTTTTCAAAGTTAAAAAAAAGCTTTATGAATGAAGAAAACATCTTTTTGATGAAAAAAAATGTAACTGAAGTTTGTCAGAAATCATTCTGGTCACTACAGTAGAATAAACTGGGGCAGAATTTACTAGATGATGCCACATCACCTATAAGCTCTGTAATTACTTTACATCACAATACAATTCCTTCATTATCTCATAACTATGTGCCAGAACACTCACTTGGGCATTCTGTTGGCTTTTTCTTTTCAAATATTCTAAGCAACTGTATTTTTCCTCTATGTGCATAATTCCTTGGGATTCCCATTTGTGGTTCCAGGCTTTGTTGCTAGTACAGAGACACAGCAGAAATGTGGGAAAGAAACTCTAGAGCCACCAGCAGCATCTGTACTTACCCTGCTCATTGTTCCCTCCATTTAACAGAAGTTCATCATTTTGTCTTTTCATTTCTGTTATATACTTAAAGGCCTGATCCAGGATCATGTTCTTGCTCTGTAAAAGAAAACACACATATAAAATTAGGAGAAAGGTCTAGAATTTGTAAAGCCATTAGTGATGAGGCTGCACTTACTCCAAGAGGTTTTAACTTTAAAAATATACCCTGAATATCACTGGGTAGGGTTTGTTTCCATTTGGTTTGTGTTGGGTTTTTTGGAGGTTGATTTTTGGTTTGGTTGCTTTTGTAAGATGAAACTACAAGTTTTGTGAGTGATGCTGACCCTAAAATGCAGTGAGATTTTACAGAATAACATTTTCAGTGCTGGAGCTGACACTTTCTGATGCCCAGAGGTAGATACTAAGGCCACAGATGTTGAACAGTCAGCATCCTTTCTTGCTGATCAGCTAAAATCATGTTCACTAATAAACATACACATCACATGAAATTTCCAGGATACTGCCTTGTAAATATTTCATTAGAAAGGAAACAAACATGGAACAACTATCCAGGGAGATATATGCATAATTTTGAAAGTAGTATACTAGGGAATATGGGAAGAGAAAATAACCTATCCACAATCTTTTTTATGAAACTATGCTTATTTTGCCTGCAAAACCTTTGTTCACTTCTTAATTTCTTCTACTGCTCAGTAGGAACACTCTCTGTTGGGGATTCCTCTGTCTTGAAAAAGATGCTTCTGTGCATCGACCTCAGAGCATTTGTCTTGCTTCATCTTTTGCAAGAAGAGTGTCTTAAATTACTATCATTATAATTTTAGTTTCTGAATTGCTTTCAAACCATCATATGAAGGATGACAAAAATAATCAGTCAAATGCAACAGTTTAAGATAAAATGCTCAAAATCTATGTAACTACATTCATGTGACCATGCACTTCCAAACAGAAATTCTATTACAAGTAGTTTTTAAAATACTAATAACTAGTGGTATTTTTGAGTATATTAATTCAGACAGTTTTTCCTTCTTGCTAATACAAACAGCAAAATAAGTATTTATAATTCCAGACAAAGAAACATTTGAACATTTGGCAGGAATCTTGTACGCACCTCTGGATGGACACTCACCTGCTTAAGTGCTGGAGAGCAGGGAATGAGTTCTCCAATTCTGTTTATTCCAGCATTAATCTTCTTCTTTCGATGTCTCTCCACTAAGCAAAAATAATACTGTGTCATCTGGATGGGCAAGCCAGCACAACAGCAGCACAACTAGGACAATGTAAAGGCTCAAAAATACATTATTTCATTACACACTAGAACCTGGAGTAACTTCAGTGAGGAAAAAAGTTCCTTGTAGGTAAACCTAAATTATCAGATTAACACCCAGTGGAGTCAAACAGCTGTAACATAAATAGCTATACCTTTAAAAGGTGGGGATATATTTTGGATCCCTTCACGAAAAAGTAAAGTTCCTACAACTCAAAAATTAGGTTTTGAAACTAACACTAACACAGTTTTATGACATTCTCTTCATAAGACAGATTGATTAAATTTACACATACAGAAAGCAAATGAACAAAGATTATAGAAAGAATCAGCTTCAGATTTGGGAAGCAAGCCTATGTATGCCTCTTAAATTCTAATGTCAAATTTAGCACCAAAAGAGAAACAATGTAGATTTTATCAGTCTTCTGGCTTAATTTACATTAACAGAGCAGCCAGCCAACATTGAACATAGGTGAAGCTCTAGGTATATGGACTATCTTTTTCATGTCCAAAGGTTTGACTGTTTTTAAGATCTAACTGACTGGGAGTAAAGAAAATATTGAATGAAGAGTAGTTCAAGGAATTACCTATTTTGAAGAAGAACCAAAAAAACTTCATTTATAGTCTTCTAGTGATACCATTTACCTCTTCAATAGGTCTGAATATTGGCAGTAAGGGTCTACACTCTAAGTCTAGGAGTGTAAATACCTCTGGACTTCATTTTTACACAGTACCTGCTTTCCATCCACCACAGTCAGCCTCTTTCAAATACTGTTAACTCTCATGTAGCTATTTAGTTTTTTTACTGAAATACTTTCATGTTCTATGCAAACTTGAAACTATTAGATATCTTTCTTCTTAAAAAAAAAAAAAAAAAAAGGAAAATATCTGTAATGGCTTTATCATGACTCAAACCATTGTGTTGTTCATTCATGGTGCTGAATGAACCTTCTGATTCGTGCAGTTGCTCTGCTTTTGGTGGCACCTGCAGGTGAGAGTGTATTTCATTTTGCTCCTTTACAAAAGACTCACTAATTTAATTTAAACAGTCTTATTTCAGTAGCCTGTCACTTCAATTTACCTTTCTCAGACTATTTTTCTTTTTTTTTTGTATTTTAAGAGAGACTGCTGGCATTGACAGAGACAAGCTTAAATACACCAAGCACAGCAAGACATAGTTTCTTATGCAAGAAATTTACCATATAAATTAGACCACCTCTGTAAAAATTAAAACACAGGACACCTGGGACTTAACCTTTATATATCTTACTAATACATACAGATATCACAGTGTTTGTGAAGTGCTACTCTTTTGTTTTGGTAATATTTTTAACACTCTCCTCATCTTTTCCAGGTATTAATGATTAAGAAAGTATAGGCTTGGAAGGAGCTGGTCCCCACATACTACAGAGTTCAGCCCAGGTGATAAAGATTTTGGAAAGCTATCAACACATGAAACAGGAACTGGGAATTCCAAAGAGGTTAGCAATCTTAAAAGTAAACTTGGTAAGACTGTTTCCTGTTCCTCTTTAATTCTTAGGAAGCTGGCCACACCCTGAGCACACTCAACAACCACAACATTGCACATGCTTCACATGGAAGGTGCTCAGTGGTTTTTCCAGCTGACTTTGTGCTGACCACGTGATACTGCTGTTCAGTAAAAGAACTGCGATTAATTTCTTTGGATATACCAGGCCAAAGACTGCCAGACTCTTTCCCAGTCCATCTTTCTGTTCCCACCTGTAGAAGATGCTGTTGGTGTTAGACACTGACTGTGTGCTGCCCTCCTGCATCCTGAAGGGATGTGACTGCTGCAACATACAGCCAACATTTGCACAGAATTTCTGGGACGTCAGCATCCAAGTGGGTGCCTTAGGAATAGGCTAGAGGAGTACTTCTAATCCAGGGAGTCTCTAATGCTCTCAGGTAGGACACCTGTCTCTGTTTTGACAGAGGTGGATATTAGTTGCATGTGAACGCCTGTGCAGTTGTTTTCCTTTGGAACTGAACACAGCTGAAATTGTTTACTTCTTAATTTACTAGCTTTGGAAAGGCAGGGGCACGGTGCTCCTTCATACTTTAAGTTTGTGCTGTGGAAAACAGCAAACTAGAAACAATCTGAACAGATATTTTATGCAAGGACACAGAAAGGTGTTTGATAGGATGAGGCTTTTTCAGTGTACTAAACTCCTATGGAGGAACCTTCTCCATGCAAAGTGTTTTACTGCTCCAAAATATTTGGGCTTATTTTCAGACCAAACAGCAAAGCATGATGTTCCTACCTGCATTATGTGTCTCCCGGTTTTTCTTTCTGTAAAACATAAGGGGAAAGACTCATGTGAAACTTGAATACAAACAAGTATTTCTTTTATTATTTGTATTACAGCTAAAAATACTAAATATTACAGTCTAGTGAACTAGAACACCAGAAGTCACAATCAGATGTTGTTAGACATTGGTATTAAAGAGTTTCTATCAAAAATTTGTTCATGTTCAGACTTAAATCAATTGCAATGTAACAAGGCACAGTGTAATGTTCCACTTGATTATTAGTACATATTTATAGTGGAGAGCTGGGTTTTTGTATTCCTGTTACACTATGCAGTGTTCAAAAAGGCCAAAGATTAATAAAAAATAGTTTAGTTTCTGAGGAACAAGGCAGTTAAATATTCATCTGAAATGCTGCTTTTACATTCACTGGATCACTGAAACAAGAGAAAACTACCATGCAAGTTGATTTTCCTGCCACATTGCCTTCAAAAATCATAGCTTCTGGTGTCAAAGAGGCTTCCTTTGTGAGAGAAACCAAAAATACAGCTCCTCTGCAGCTCCTGATCTTTACTGTCTCAAAATTCTGATAATTCTGTGATTTGGGCTTGTGACGGTTATGTTTGGTTTCAGATGTTCACCTGAGACTACTGGACTGATGGCAGCAAACACTGTGCAATGCCTCAAACTGCTTTAGTGGCAGTCAATAAATTTCAAATTTATACTCTACATATATAAAGATGTACTATACACATGCAATATTTCCAGGAAGTACAGTAAAGCAAAGCATGTGTTTTCTGGAAAAAACAAAATTCCAGAAAAAAATCAATTTAAAAAAACTTTTGTTCAGTAGCACACTCCCACTCTAGCTGTCCTTTTCGATGTAGCAAGCAATCTGAGGTAAGAATGCAAGATACAAGTGGAAGAGGTGTGATTACTATGAGGCACAGTACATCCTTTGAGTTGATACCTATGGCTGGTAACTCAATGAAGATAGTGTGCACCTGGAATAACTTAGACAAGAATTACAAGACAGTAATGTTACAGTTACAGGTCAGGCCCAGAGACATCTGCTAAGAAATAATGCCTAAAGATGATCATTAATACTAAATGTGCACAAGAATATAAGGAGCAGAGAGACCCAGCTGTCCTTTGGTTGACATTACCATCACAGAACACAAAATACTCTATTAGTCAGGTAAGAAAGTGTTGTGAAGTTTGCAAAGACTGAAAACTTTCTGTAGGACAAATCAATGCTCTCTTTGAGCCTTTCTTGATTATAAATCATATCCTACATGCTTACCTAGTCGTAATAAGGGATTAGATCACCCATGTTAATACAAAGGAACAAAACTCTGGAAAAGTTCTAATGAGTGCTGAGTCACTTTGTCACAAATTTTGGTCATAGCGTTGCTGCACAACCTCAAGGTGTAGTTCGAGTTTCAGCAGAGATTTGAGATGTATGATCCAGATTCCAATGGGAGTTGAGGAAGAGGTCTAAATTACCCTGTCAAAATTATACTATATATATATCTACAAGGAGCCTCCATAAAAATAGAGGCTGTGCTCTAACTGAGGCAGCAACACAGTTTTACACACATCAGAACTGTCAGTGAAAAAATTAAAGTGACCCAGGTAGATATATCTTTAACAAATAGTTCGGCATAGACAGGGAAAGAGAGAAACTTTTAGATCAACCCTGATGAACACACAGAACATCTTGTCCATACCACTATTGCCAAACTTTTAGCTAGAAACTTCATGACTGCAACATGGCCGCAGACCATGGAACTACTAGAGTCATTTTCCCACAGAAACTCACCGATGTTGCTTCTTAGTAGGTGTCTCATTCTCTGTCATCTCTGGCATGGTTTCGGAGAAGAGATCCTGAGGAAAAATCATGGAAGGAATTAACAATTCCTGCACTTTTCCAAATTCTTAGCCCATGACATTTGTTACATGGCTGTGCCTTGGAGCACAAGGATGGGGCCCTACTACAGTGTAGGCACAAGTCCATCCCCTTGACTCAGACCAGTGGTTTTTTTTGTGACATCAAAAAACGTTTTCCCTTATCAGCCCTTCCTCACTGAATATGCATTCAATTCCCAGTTCAAAATAAAGTATGAATGCTAAGCAAAAAACAAGCTACAATGAGGACATTTCATAAACTACAAGTTTAGAGTGCTCTTAATGTAGCAGATTACAAAACTTACTTGCTATTAAATTACTATATACCTCAAGACAACCAAAAAATGACACTCCTATGCTCTCAGGTATGTAAAATTCAGTTAAAATTAAAGTTATGAACTGAAGTTATACATAACAGCCTAATGAATTGCATCTAACTTGTCCTCATCTTGAACAGATAGGTAGCCTGTATTTAGACAAACAAAAACATTATAAAACTACACAAAAGATGAGATTAAGTCAATGATGGTTGAACGCATATCTACCAGAGAAATACATTTTAGAGAGCAATTTATACCATAGATGACAACAGGAAAAAAAAGATCTGTTTTTTGATATGTCTGAACTCTGTATTTACTTTCACACTCTTTCAGTAACCTGTTATTGCAACTCTCCCCAAGGGCCCTCAAACTCCTTGTGGCTTCACCTTTCCCTGGCTACTCCTAGAAAGCTCACTGGCTTCATTCAACAGGCTTCATATCTTTAGGGTATTTTTTGTCTGTTTTTTTGGATTGCAAGGAAGTGGGGGTGGTTTTTAGTGTAACTTTAAACACCAAGCAGTTATTAATGTGAACTGAGCCGACCACTACTGGCACTGACATCAAAAACAAACCCCCAAAATAATGTCCTTACAAACCAGAAAGTCAGAATATATGGAGCTCCCAAAGCGCTGAAGCATTCACTTCACAAAGTGCTCTCTGCACACACCCATGTGTGTGTCACACTAACAGAAATAATCTGTATTGTACCACAGCTGAATTTAGATACTGCTTTTCAGCCTTTTTTTCTAGAAGTTAATTAAATGTAGTGCATTCAGAAAAGATTAAAGGATGAAAAACATTAGGGCTGAAGCTGTTTACCACTCTAATCTTGGAGTACTTTCTCTGTTCCAGGGAAGACTTGGGAGACGTTGGCAAACCATAAAATAAAGCAAACAAGAAACATCTTTGAATGTTTCTTGAACAAGAAACATCTATGAATAGATCCAACTCAGGGAACTCAAAGTGCCTGAAGATTTCAGGAACATAATTCAACTCCACCTACACAACAGCGTACACAACATCACGAAAACTTTAATCCACTTTAAAGAGGAGTTAGAGCATTCCACTGCCTCACAGGGTGTTACACACAGCCTACCTAAACACAGCCATCACAGCCCTCTCCAGCCCAGCAATGGGAACACATCACTTTCCATTTATATCCCTCCAGACTGCTTTCTCTGTGCTCACTGACCATCCCCTGCATAAATTATGAAAACACCTGAGAGAGTTAACAGTCTTTTACTGTGGGAGAAAGCAGTGGTGCAACTTCAGCACTTCCATGCATACACTTATAAACTGTGTTACCTTATCTTAAAAACAAGATTTCTTCTCCTTTAAATCTAATTAGCTTGGATTAAAAACAAATTTATTTGAGTTTATCTTTAGTAAGATTAATCCAGTTGTTATCCCAGGCTGTCCAAGTTAGTAAAAACTCACAACTCTGAAAGCCAAGAAAGCCAGTTTCCCACCCAAGGCATCTATCACTTATCTCTCCTGCAGAGAGCTGGTGATGGTCAGTAGTACTTACTCACTGATTCTAGCTGCATTCACTGTACCAGGTGATGATGAAGGGCTTAGCTGGGAGACCTTAGCAGATGAGCAGTTCTGATTATAAAAAAAAAAACAAAAACCCAGTTAGAGCCCAGACATCTTGGACACTGTTGGCAACCAGAGAGATGTTCAGGTGTACATGGAGTGACTGAGGCCAGCACACCTCCTTTCAGCAGAGTTCCCAGCAGAACCTATGTCCATTAGGGCTACCAGCAGAGACAGGAGCAGCAGAGCAGCTGCCTGGTGACACTACACTCATATATCCATCACTGAGGCAGCACCTTGTGCAGCAAGTGAAATAAGTACTCGACGGGGCAAAGGGATCATTTAATTTAGTACTGTTTCTGTTTAGTGAGGATGTGAGCACATGGGCACACTTCTGCTAAAGCAAAGCTCTCAAACGTGCTTAGAAAAAGGAAGATTCTGGATTGTGCCATGTGTCAGTCACATACCCTGTTTCTTGATTTCTGCACCACTTATAAAGACAGAGCTGAGATGTCTGTTATTGGGCATTATAAGATCATATCAAATATGCTGGAAATCAGAGCAAAAAGATAAAAGAGGTCTTGGTTTTGGTGAACTTCACATTTTTGAAAGACTAATATATTCACCAAGCAACCAATTTTTTTTAATCTTGCAAATTTATACAGCTCAAGAACCAAAGGAGTATTTTTGAATTGCAGTGTATTTAACACAGAAAGCATCAATGTGGATTTAGATGGTCAGCTACCATGCAGGGCTACAGAGAAAGCACAACTGTGTGAAGGAAAGGATGTAAAAAAGCACCCACCCACAAAGACCCCTCCCCAGAAGACACAGCTGTTCTGACTCCAGCTGCACGGCCCAGAACACATTCACAGCCCCATCTTCCCCCTGCCCTAAGAGCACCCACTTCTCCCTCCTCACACGAGTTCTCCATATCCTGTATTTTAGCTTCTCCTGTGTCCACTCAATAAAGTTCTTTTTCTTAACAGCAGCCATCCCTATCTCCCAAAGTCATGACATACACAATATTCCAACTGCCTTATTTCTTAATGCTGAGCAGATGCTGAAATGATTCAGCAATTCATTGTATATAGAATTCTGGAAGATAGATAGACAAGGCCCTAGTGAAAATTTGTGCTGTAGTTTATTAATATAGTTCCTAACCATTTTTTATCCTGAAAAAGAATAGAAAATTTTTATTACATGTCAAAGACCCCACTTCTTTCTTCCCCCTCTGCCCTTTTTTTTTAAATAATGTCAGTAAGCTTCTTCCAAGTGATGCTGTTCCCTGCATATTTCAAGCCATTTGTTGCCACACTGAGGGTATAAGCCTCACAAATGTAAACTTAAAAGTCTGTATTTGATATGCTTCAGCTCCACTGGGATCTGCAGCCCATTTCACATAGGGGACATGGCACAGGAATGTTGTGACTGATACCCTAACCCCACTTTACTGAGGAATTACTTCAGGTGAAGTTTATCAGTTCACCACTCAAACAATGCTCCCACTTTCGTGGTCCTGAGAAGAAAAAGCAAGGCTGTACACATTATCTAATTAATCAATTGGTTTATTTTGAGCTCCACTGAAAACAAGTGGTTAATTTGTTAAGTAACACTTGTCTAAAACTCTGGGCTTTCTACTGATAGATTGTACAATGAGAACTGAAGCTGGTTTTCCCTGTTCTTATTCTGTAAGGACAGAAACCTTTGCATTTTACTTGATAATCCATGAAACAGCTCAAGCTGACAATACCAGGGAGGAGGTTTCCTTAAGGGCTGCTGAATACATGGGCTTTGTAAATTAAAAAGAAAATAAAAATACTGCCTAGGTGGCGATTTCTGAGGGCTAATGAATGTTTACACTGTCTCCACTTCTCCCCCTCAGCTGTTGCATGGCCAGAGCTTTGACAGTGGGCTTCCCTTTACTTCTTCCATGTCAGGTATTGCTTCTTCATGGCAAGATCCCTTCATGGATTCTCTAAAGCAGAAGACATGTATTTGCCTCATAAGCTCAGAGACAAATGTATTTTAAGTTCACTCATGAAATACGCTCACTCAGCAGAATGTCATCTGCAGAGAAAATGTAGCAAAATCCAAATTCTTAGAACAGATGAAGAAGCAGCAACTCATCCATTTATATTTATTTAGTACCAAGCTTCCCTCCAGCTTTATGCAGTTAACAGTTTTCACAATGTCAACATAAAATATTGATTTTAATTTAAATGCAATGTCATCCTCAGAAATTAAAGGATATTTTGTGTTCTGAAGATTAAACATAATTTAATCTCTTCCATTGTTCTGAAACATAGGGTATAAAACTTAAAACAAATTTATTTAAACATCTTCTTGTCTACCACCCATCTTTCCAGGTGTTATTCAGCAAATTTTATTAAATCTCTTCTTCAAAACATGCACTCAGCAAATATAAGAAAAAGATAATTTAGATTATTTTATTTGGTATTATTTTTTCACTCCTTATTTAGGAATTGTTTCCAAATTTAATATTCATTTTAAGAAAGAAAATAATTATTCCAATCTGTTACCTTTGGCTGTACAAGACAATCTTCCTCAAATTAGTAAAGCCATTCCACTCTTCTGCATCAGGCAGAAATAATCTTTTTTACATGCAACTACACATATTCTGCAAACCTACCAGCAGTCCAAATCTTTCTTTGTCTCAATATCCTTCAGCAAGCTTATGCTGTCACACTGCTGCAGTCTCACAGTTCTTACTGGTTCTTACATGTATACCTCATGTAGTTAGCCTTAATGTAAAGCTAAGATCAATTCCAAGGCACAGATAAGAATTACTCAAATGCTTTTTTCCTGAGATAGAGTGTCTTCTTCATCCAAGTAACTGCTGGAGCTCACTTCTATCTTCCATGCATGTTTGAGAACAAAGCTAGCTTTAATCAGGGACTTCATCCAAGCTTTTAATGACAAGCAAGGTGCCCTTGCGATCAAGAGACACAATTTACTGCCCTTTCTTTATTCCTCCTTGGAATGGTTCTATTCTATTTTTGTATTTACCTAATAAAATGACTGCAGGAAACATTAACACAAAGCTTACCTTTGTGTTTGTTACCTGTGTGCATTAATTACTGCAGCCTATCAAAGCAACCTGCTAAGACTATCATACAAGAAAATGAAAAAATTATATTTTTCCTGATAGGAGGAAAAAGATCTATCAGTTTGGTTTCGGAAGAAATCGAGATTTCCCTGTTACTGCATCCCTTACTCCACTCCCTCACAGCAGCTGGGCCCATTGACTGACCTAACTGCAACCTCTCAAAGAGGTGAAGTTCCCAGATGTTTACAAAAACCTGGGAGTGAGCAGAGGAGGAGGAGTGAGGTCAGGTAAAGGACTGGGCATGGCTGGGTCTGTGACCAGCCCTGCAGCATGGACATGCTGGCTGACCAGCTGGCTCAGAGTGGCACTGCCACCTTGTGCTGAGGAAGATATTCCTGATGCAAACCAGTTCAGAGTTTCCCAGGCCAACCAAACTGTTCACAGAGCTTCTGCAAAAGTTAAAAAAAAAACAAACAACAAAGCCAATAAAGCTAAAACTTGTTACATGAGGCAACTTTTTTTTTTTTAAGGTGCTTGCAAACAACAGATAGAAAGAAAATTTATCTGCTTTAGATATTTTTACTCTGCCTCTTTTGTTTGTATTATCTAAACTGAAATATATTAGTATTTTTCCTCCTGTTGACTTAAAGCACTAAAGTTTTAGTAAGGGTCTTATATAACAACATGCTAGAGAACTAGAAAGAAAATGTTCAGGGTTTTGTTTTTTTTTTTGTAATAGCATTGGAGGAAGAGAAAGCGTGTGATCAAGTGATATTTCCTCATATCTACATTAGTTTTGTTTTCATTTGTAATTTTCAAAATATCAATGCCAATTGCACTGACCACTTATTTTAAAACCATATTTTAGGATAGCACAGGTGTAGGGTCACTTGGAGAAATCCTGACCAGATCTGCTTAATAAAACTTCGTAAGATAAAAAAACCAAAACAACAACAACAACAAATAAACTTCCCTGTTAATCACCTGAAGATCCAGCTCTCATATTTATTCTTCTTTGTCTACCGTTGTTCCCTCCAGAGTCTACCTAAGTACATTTATCTTTACACCTTAGAGGAGGGGCAGAGAGAGGGCTCATGTCCACAGAACCAAGTCTCTTACTCACTGCAAAATATTTAAGGAGAGGTATTTCTGGACATTTTGCATCCAGGTGAGAGCTGCTGCCGCCCCCAGGCCTTGTGCAGATGATCTTGGTACTGCAAACAAACTGAAATGCACAGTGCAAGCAAAGGAAGATGCCTAAGGAAACTATCTCCTGTGGTCTGGGGCAATTGTTACAGGGAAGCAGACGTTTGGCAGCTAAAAAGCTGTAATTATGCAACCAGCGCACAAGCCAGAATCACAAAGAGCTCTCACCTTAAAGAGTGACTTCAGCTACTCAAAACAAGGGGAACATCACTCTTTTCTTTATGAAATAAAAAAGGAATGACCAGGGAAATCCTCCTGATCCCCTGTTCTCCATGTATTGCACTGAGATTCACAAGTTACCAACCGTACCAATTTCACTAAGGAAGTGAGAAAGTGTGAAAAATGTCTCTATGTCGAAAGACAGCGCTCATCTCCCCGGCTTCCAATGCCCAGTGATCCGTGGTACACTTCAGAACAGAAAGTAGTTTTCAAAGAGAAGACAGACATCTAATTATGCTGCGCTTGACAAAGGAGCCACAAGCGTGTTTTGATGGTGAAGGCTCAGTGGATACCAAGTGAATTGCGGGCAAGCTCCTCCTAACACAGGTCATCACCTCTGTGGTGGGGGTGTGGGTTAGGTTACCTGGATCAGATGGCAAAGATTGCCTGCAGCAGGCTGAGAGTGCTCTGCCACTCACTCCTGAGCAAGAGCAGCCCTCAGTGAGCACAGCCTTGCAGCAGCATGTTGCCTAAAGAACAAGGAATTGTTTTCCTGAAAAAAGCTGAAACATACAAATCATCATGGTCTCCAAATGCTGTGACCAAGATGGTTATTTATAACTCAGGAATCCATCCATATATGAAAGCTGTATTTGAAACACCGAAGAATGACTGGACAAATGTAGAAGCTGTAAGTCATAGAATCACAAAATGGTTTGGGTTGGAAGGAACCTTAAAAACCATCTCATTCCAACCTCCCTGCTTTAGGCAGGAACACCTCCCACTAGACCAGGTTGCTCAGAGCCCCATCCAGCCTGGCCTTGAACACTTCCAGGGACAGGGCACCTGCAGCTTCCCTGGGCAACCTGCTCCAGCGAGAGAGCCAGCCCAATTCTGCTTTCTCATGTGACCTTATCTACAAATGAAATCTCTATCCAAAGAGCAGTACCTTGTCACAGAGCCTGACAACCACTTAAGAATTACAACATAAAAACATTCATTTTGGCTACAATGATTTAGCCAGAGCAGTATTCTTTGCTTCACTGCTTTGGTTTTAAGCTGAGCTCTTTTTGTTCTGCAACTACAAAGGATCCTCACATAGTCTGTTTATAAAACCACATAAGGTCCCAAGGAGGTGTCAAGGCATTTTCTGACACGTGCCAAACTGCTTTGCTGCTCTCTCCTGAGGACCCTAACTAACTAGCAGTGCAAAATACCCTAGAAGCAAAATGTTCAGGGCATCCAGAGAGTTTATGTGTCTAACTTCTTAATTCATCTTTTCAGATATGAGCCATTCAGTACAAAGGATTACACAGTCAAGTCCTTAAATATTTTATAGGCTTGGAGTTTGAGAAATCTGACATGAACAAAGAACTCATCAAGGGTCCATGATAAAGCAAGCAATATTCTATGGGCCTGCACTAAAAAGTTCCACTACAACATGCAGAAGAGATCAAAACTGAGATTCTGTTACAAACAAATCTCTGCCCTTCCAGAGTTACGGGATTTCCCTATGAATCTTAATGGGGCCAAAATCAAAAATGACTGATGAAGAAGGTACCATAAAACAGAATTTCAGTTTTAATGTATAAACTCATCAAACAAACTCACTAATTACACTTCAGTGAGCTTTCAAAAACAAGCACACACACTCTGACCCCAAATCCAAGAAAACCAAACGAAGCCTCCACAACTTTGCAATGTACATTTTATAAGCAGACTACTCACTAAAGGTTTTAGTGGACAGAAGGCAGCTCATTCTCCTTCACAACCTCAATGCAATTACACCTTTGCTTTTCAGAGGTTTTTTTCTTGGATCTGTGAAGTGGGTGCGCTGGGCAATTAGTTCAGTTCCAGGAATAAAGGACTCATCTTGCAATCTGGATGTTTAACAGTTTTGAATAATACTGGCAGAGATAAAGCTGCACATTATTTTAATTATATTTAACAGAGAGGTCCAAACTAAAATTATCTGAGCCCAGATGACCAGAGAAAGCAAGCACACTTTCATAACACTTTCAAAGACGAAATTAAAAATCAAAATCAATTCACATTAGACACAAGAAAACACACCTACTAGGTGCAAATCCATAGGAAAACTGAATTCAGTAAATCCACCACTTTAGGAACTACTTACTTAGCTTAGGAGAGTTACTGTATATTAGCTATCCGAGGTGAGTAAGTAGTTCTGAAAGCACTAGGAAAAGCAAATAAGACTGCAGTAGAAATTTAACACTGACAATAGAGAATAAACTTCAACCAGATTTCCAAGTTATTACTTTGCAGCAGTCTAAAAGGAATGGATAAATGGGACAGACTGATACCATGATCCTGCAAGTTTTACTTCATTAAAACACATTCCATAAAATGAAAATGACTTATCTCTACTCTATCTTTTTCTTCTATAACTGTGAAATCACCTCCCTGTTGCCACCTAAGACTGACTTGGTAAATACCTTAAAGTGAAACTAGGAGTGGGAGAACTCCATTGCATTCCTTAGCAAGAGACAGCTCACATACTTAATAATTCCAAGCTAGGAAACACAGGGTCTTCCCATTCCCACCCAGAATAAAACAGAAAAACCACAAAGATGGACTGTAAAGTCTGTTGAGACAGTTTACAGACAGATTCTCCCTGAGCCTTCTCCTTTCCAGGCTGAACAATCACAGCTCCCTTGGCCTCTCAAGACAAAAGATGCTCCTGTACCTTAATTATCTTTGTGGCCTTTCAATGGACTCTCTATGGTACATCCATGTTTTTCTCGTATTGGAGAACCTAAAACCCAACACAAGATGCCAGGTGTGGCCTCACCAGTGCCAAGTGCAGTGGAAGGATCACCTCCCTCAGCTCACTGACACTCCTGTATCAAATGGAGCCCACTGCCACCTTTGCCACAAGAACACTTTGTTGGTTCATGTTCAACTTGGTGTCCACCAGGTCCTTTTTTGCCAAGGCACTTTCCAGATATGTATTGGTGGGCTGATTTGTTCTTCCCCAAGTGCAGGATTTTGCCCTTGTTGAACTGCACAAAATTCCTGTCAGCCCATTTATTTTAGCAATAATGGGAAAATCCTTGAGATGGTTATCTTCCCCTATTGTCCCAACTCCTTCAAAATATCGCTGAGAGGTGTAGCCTCTCCCCTGGTTCACCAGCACTCCTCACCCATGAGGCCAGATGAGAACACTACTTCAACTTAAAATTTACCTTGCAAAAAGATCACAGAGATGCCCCACACTCCCAAATAAGTGCACTGAAAGAAGATTGCTTCTCATGGTGGCAGTGCTGGCTTAATATGTGTGAAACTGACTCAAGATGATGCCAAAACTAGTTAAGCTTCTCCAATTATACAGGAAGTCCCAGAATATCCAGTAAGTGAGAGATTTTCATGAAGAAGGAGGTATTTAAGCAATAGATGCATAATATTTAAACACTTCTGAATTAAAGCATCTCTGAATATTAGGGATACTCCAACAGTGAAAATATTATGTTCCTTGTTGCTGGTTTGGAGCACCACTTTACTACTGGAGTAAATGAGCATGAAGAGCTGTAGCATGAAGCTCTGTACAAGAACTATGCTCAACTTCTAGGTAACAGCTTCACTGATGCATGAAAGCAAAGCAGAGTCCAGCTTCAAAGGTTGAAGGCTGGCATGAGTTAAGTGTCCCTGAAGCCAGCCACAGACTACAGATGCAGGCAGACACCCCAAATGGACAATATTATTTTCAGTTAAACTTCAGTTACTTGAAGAATAAACAAATCTTTAGGGTCTCCTCTCCTCATAAAACCCTTATACTGCTATTGTGTCAGCAGGCTAATGGATAATGCTTTCTGCAATCTTTTCATGGCATTGCCCACCACACCAAAAGCTGGAAAAATGGATCACAGGTTCTGAGGAACCTAGATTTAGACCTAAAAGTTAGTGGCTCCATACTTGGATCATTCCAGCCTCACTAGAGATGGACCACAAAGAACCCATTCATGTAGCAGAATACCAGAATGACTGAGATGTGCTTTTAGATGGAGCTGATTTCAATTTGTGGTTTTCACATTGGTCAGTTAACCTGATGGAAGTTCAGGTAACTGAGTGAGAAAGGCACTTGTTACCAGGAAACATGAAACATTTTTAGCAGCCTAGTACTTTATTCTTATCTGAATCAAATGGCACCCAGCATGGCTGATGTAAGAGATTGCTATGGTCAGTCATGCTTGCAAAAGTAACTCATTCACCTTAGAGGACTAAAGCCATAGCTTTTCATACAGGAAACAAACCCAGTTTACACACAATTTGTCAATCTTGTGCACACAGCAAAACCTCTTTCGTGCTTACTCTAAGCATGACGACAGCGCTTCACTTCACAAGGCAGCAAACCAAAGTACACTTTGGACACATTATATCCATGCATAAAAGCCTGAACTGTATTTTAAACAGCAAGTTAGGTCAGCATTACAAAAACTGGGCACTACACAAAACTTCCTAATCAAGGAAGTGAGACCTTTACATGTTTTACTGTAATTTGAAATAAGTTGAACACTGCTTAAATACTCCCCCTCATTAAAACTGAATACATATCACAGCCTAGAGTTTCAGATGAGACAGTTTTCAGTTAAATAACATTACTGAGCCATGTCCCTGATAAAAATGCCAGTGAAGCTGCACATACAACACAGGTTTTTAAATGAAAATAGATGCGTAAATGTGTGCATGCATACCATCTAACAGCTTTAATGTTCCTGATCTTTTCATAACAACTCCAGTTATAAATCTCAGGGCTCTGAAGAAATGTACTTGCCTCCAGCCTGATGTGCTGTCTGTCCACAGTGCTGCCAGTCATTTTGTAATTCTTCATTTCAGTTGTGTTTTTGATTACTTTAATCAAATCAAATCCCTCAGGATAAAAATGAATGTGTTTTCCTACTTTGAAAGCTATCACTGTCCTTCAAAGTGGCACAGACTTGGTGGTACTTTTCACCAGTTCTTGAGACACAACAAACCATGATTCATTGGGAAGCCCTTCATATCAAATGCTACACTACTTATACCTTCCCCCAGCCAGGTGTCACTTAAAAAGTAATTTTTAAGACCTTAAAAAGCACTACTGTACAAAAATTAAACCACAGAATGGCTCTTGTCAAATCCAGCATGTCCCAACCCTTGACTTCCTCTCATGTCTACTTCTTCCTACAGCAACCAGCTTCAACTCATAAGTTATATTAATTCAGATCCATGCGGGACATGATTGGTTACAATGTCACACACTATGCATCAGGGCATTTTGCAAATTAAAAGTGTGCTTAAACATTTGTAAGGCACCATCCCGAATCTTTCCGTGGCCTAACTCATTATACTTCAATATGTGGAAGCCAGAGGTGTTCTTATAATTTCAGCACATGGGGAGAAACCATCAACAACCAAACAATGCTCAAAACTACCTCTGTAACTCCTCTGCCTAAAAAGAGTCAGGAGCATCCCCTACATTCACCTAAGAAGAGCTGTGGTGAAAAACAGCTGGAGTAGCTCAGCCAGCAGAACACATTCACAGAATCTTTGCCTTCTTGTTCCTGAGATATCTTTGACATTTCAGAATACAGCTAAACTTCAGCTACAAGCGAGAGTCCACAATGAACACAGCAGGTGTGGGCCAGGCACGTGTCCCAGGGCCACTCGAGTGACAGTCACTTCAGTCTGTCCCTGGCCAGCTCCTCAGAACACTACTTGAAAAACCAGGAATCAAAGCAGCAAAGCCACTATCAAGAACTTACATCCTAATTATCTCTTTGCAGCTGTCAGACTCCTCCAGGATCCACCACCATTTTTCATCTACTCCGTTAAAATCTTCCCGTGCCTCCATAACCTAAGGGAATAAGTAAGTCTCTAAGGGAGCAAGTAATTTCCAAATTTGCAATGTTCTTGTACTGTTTCACATGCCTGACATGATATTTGGAATACAGGGACCTTAAAAATCATGCTCACAACTCGAGCATCTTTCTAAGCTTGGCAAATATATTTAATCCCAAAATGTACCTATGAGTTACTGTTACATCATTAAAGGAAAATCAAAAATTAGAAGTTCTAAATCTTTATAATAATAACCATTTACTCAAAGGAAGTTTCCTACTTCCCATTAGTCTGATCACTGCACACAATTCATGAGCAACAAACAAGGCTCTGCAGCTGGTTAAAGTGCTACATAACACAATCACATAAATAAGTTGGTCCCAAGGACTTGTATATTAAAAGTAAAGCTAAAATCATGCCTCTAAAACAAGCTGTGACATTACCTGACTTCTGGGTGCATTAATTAATAATTAATGCATTAACTGTGCCATTGTTATCTCTGCTAGAAGTACTTAATAATCACATGTCTAAATGAAGTCTAACGGAAGTCCAAGCTATTATGTGAAAAGCAAAAATACAGTTTTGTGATTTTTGTACTTATGAACAGAAACTCAACACATCACTATTTCCTTTTTCTTTGCCTTACTTCCAATTTTTTCCCCACAAACTTCCCTGAACAATGGGCATCATGTGCCACAGCTGTATGTAACCATAGCTATGTCAATGGACTCAGTCGATTTGTGCTGTCACAGCGAACTGCATTTTAAGTGTCCTGCCCTTAATGTGAGCAGCAGCTGTGAGTTACACACATCTCTGTGCTTGTCAGTGTTGGTTTCCATGAAACCGAAGCCTTTCAACTCTTTAAAACCTCTGCTGCTGGCAAATTTGACTGAAATTGGCCAGAGAGCTAAAATTATCAGGCAGAGAAGGAACAGACGAACACATCCATCAGACGTCCTTCCTTAGGAGACCAAGCTTGTAACACGCCCGACGAGAAACGTCAGCCACGAGCGACCGAGGTCTAAGCAAAAAGGCTGGCCCTGTACGCACATCATGCTCTGGAGTGGGCTCACTTCCCCTTGGGGTGCCACTCAACACGAGCACACGGCCGCGATGCACGGGGGATGCCGGGCTACGCCGAGGAGATGCTGGGCTGAGGCGCCCACCTCTCGCTGCCTCCGGAGCAAACTCCCCGAACGGCGACTCACGCTCAATTGTCTCCCAGCACCGCGACCGCAAAGCGGTAAGACCACGCCGCTCTCCAGACCTTCACCGCTGCTTCCCCCGACTTCACCTCAGCCAGCCCGGGCACGGGCAGCCCCCGCAGCCGCGCAACTCCTGGGGAGCAGAGCCCGGCCACCGCCACCGAGCCGCGACCGCCCGGGGGCCGCACCGCCGAGGGCCGCCCGCGCTCTGCAGCTGCGCCCCGGCCTGTCCCGGCCCCGCAGCCCCTGCCCGGCCCGGCCCGGGCACACCTGGGCCGGACAAAGAGGCACCGGCCCCACCGGCATCCCGGGGCGAGCGCGGCCCCGGCCCAGCGCGACGCCCCGGCCCCGCTGCCGCGGCCGCTCCGGGTCCCTCTCCTCCCGCTGCCGCTCCCGTCCTCGGTCCCGCCGCCGGCACTCACGGTCGGGCCGGGCGCGCTGCGCGGCGGCCCCAGCGCCGGGACCATCCTCCGCCGGGCGGACACCCCGCGCCAGCCCCGCCGCCGCCTCCGCGCCACTGCCCGCCCGCGCAGCCCACCCTGCTGCTCGCGCCGCAGCCAATCGGCGCGCGCGGGGCGAGCCCTCGTGACCAATCAACAAGCGCCATTCCGGAGAGGGCGTCGTTCGCCCTCAACTGGGCGGGGTGGAGCGGGCGCGGGCCAATCGCCGCCACAAACATTGGCGGAGCGGGCCAATCAGAGGGCGGGGAGGCAGAGACTGGCGTCAACAAGGTAAGGTGGCCGAAACAGGAACTAGCGGGGAGCGGCGTCCCGGGCGGCCAATGAGAGCAGCGGGAAGAGGCGCGCGGAGGGGCGGGCGGCAACTCTTAAAGGGGCAGCGGCCGCGCTGGGATGGGAAGGGTTGCGGTGGTTCTGGGCGGCATCGTCGGCACCGGTGATGGGGAAAGGACCGTGTGTTGCTTTGTGTGTGTTATTTTGTGCGTGTTGCTGGCACATGAAACAATCCCGTCCTGCCAGGGCGAGAGTCACCCGAGCGCTGCCCTTCGCCGAGCTCCCCCGCGGGGTGTGTGAGCCCCCAGCCGAGTAGAACAGCGGTGGTGCGCTGAGCTGCTGCCCTGCGCCCTCGGCAAGCGGCGCTCTGGAACGGAACGGAGAGCACAGATAAAGGCTGCCTAAAGATTTGCCACATGGAGCTGTTGACGAGGAGCCGAGCCACGTCCTGTGACTGTTCTGTGCTCTGATTGATGCTTTGATCAGACGTTTTTCCTTAACTCTGTCACACGTTCTGCTCACGCTTAGTTCTGGGCAAGGAGGCACTCCATCCATCTTCTTCACGAGTTAAATCAGAGTTTAGGAAAAATGTTTTATCCACCAAGTGAGTGACTGTGGATCGTTAACAACTCCGCACTACCTCACATTTTTACTTCCTGCTAACCCTAATTCAATTATCGTCCATAATAAGGCAGCTTCCCAGTTCCAGCCTCATCTTGTATCCATATGCCTTTGTACAATATAACAGAGCAAGGACAAGTTTATGAAGCAGTGTCCAAGAACGCTTCTGCTGCTGAAATGAGTCATAGCAGCAATCAGATGTTAAATAACCCAAACTATTTTATTTTGAATAGCTACCACTTGCAAAATAACCTTGCAGCTGACATTAAGTGAAAAACCCATTTGCGAGCTGTGAATTGAGGCCCAAGCTGTTTTTGCAGAGGAATTTTAGTGTTACTATAAATACCAGCTTGAAAGTGTAAAGTAGGAATGTAAATGCACTTTTAAGCTTTTCATCATCTTTGGTTCTGATATGGCACAACCAAACTGGAAGACAAGCGAAATCTGAAATGCCACTGCTCCATCAATTTATTCCAATATGAACTGAGAGGGGAGGTTTCTCTTCTAAAGGGTTGTGTGCTTTTCTTGGTGAAGATTTTCACTAAATAGGCACTCCCCCCATCCAAAACAGCAAAACCAAGTTTACCTTCAGACACTCTTATTGTGCTCTATTGTGTGTTTGAGTTCATAAATCGTCAATACCAGTACAGGGTTAAATATCTGAAGTACTGTGGCAAAAATCCAGCAGCAGGCAAAAATCCATAGGTGAAATCACATACAACTGGAACCTGCTAAGTATCAGTAGCCTGTCTTCTCTTGCAGAATATAAATTTACAACTATATGGCAAGATAGTTAAAAGAAAACAAATAACTTTTGTACAAATACTGGGAAGAAAAGCTTTACATTGAAGAGATAATTTCCTGTTCTTTTCACAAGTGAAGAAGTTTTGCAACTTTATTTCAGATAGTCTTAACCAAGAACTTGAGTGCAATTTTTAAATTTTTTTTTTATCCTCCCCAGTTCTTGGTTGTAACGCAAGTCTGGATTCAATAATTCAACGAGCAGTACTGGCCTAAGTCTGTATGATGTGATAGAGCAGCTGACAGGCAATCAGAACACAGGTCAGTGCATCTTTCCCAGTGCAGGAGTTGCTTGGACTATGGGTCATGTACATTCAAGGGAGTGAAAGAAAGCTGGCAACTCAGCAGATTAGAGAGCTTCAGCTGGTGATGCCACAATGCCTTCAGGCAGAATGGTAGCAAAGCTGAATGCTTTTACAGTGTTAAAGCACTGGGAAGGAGGAAAGAAGGCACAATGAAGAGAGGGATAGAGTAACTTTTCTATTATCTGTTTGAATTGATGCCTCTTTAGGGCAAGGGAAAAGAACATAAGGCAGGTCATTTGCCCCTTACAAAGCATCTGGATTAGATGGGCTGAATAGATTTAGAGAAGCCCTATGGAAAGGAAAGTAATACTGCCAAAAACAGATCACAATGCTCACCTGACAAGACTGGTTTGGGAGATTCTCAAAAGGACTTCACATAAGAGCTTTTGGACAGGACTTTAAAAGTAATCTAAGATACTGCAGGATCAGAGGATAACGTCCTCACAGGGACAGAGAACCGATTAAAAGGCAGAACAATGCCAGTGTTCCACATGCAGTGAATGACTGACCGCTCACTCACTAGATCCTGGTGTGGTAACTGTACTTTAAGCAGTTACAAATAAGAGATAACAGCACACCTTGAGTGATTACAGAGGTGCCATAAAATACCCAAGTTTTGAATACAGTGAGGGGAATGGGAGTTCCTGTAGAACCAGCATCGCTTTGGGAAAGGACAAAATAAATGATCAGGAGCACCTGGTAGTTTCCCTGTAAAGGATAACTCAGTTGTCCACTATTCTAAAGGTTGTTCTAAGAGGCAACTGGAATGAGGAAGGAGAAGAAAAAAATAAAAGCCAAGTGGTTTGGAGAACAGCTGCAGCAGTTTAAGTACAGCAAAGGTTTTCCAGCCTCTGCAGCTGCTGGTGAGGTTGAAGTGATGAACGCTGCACTTCTGGTAGCAGTTCACTTCCAGCTGTGCCTTCCAGGCCCTCCAGCAGAGGTCAGGGAAGACAGCTGGAAGCAGCCACTCAAGACTACAGACAAGTTTCACAGCCTCAGCTTTGCTTTTGCACGTTATTCTAATGAATGCAGCAACTCCATCTGTTAATAAAGCAGTTTCCAGAGGAACTTTATAGAATACACTTCAGAATATCTAGGGAAACACCTCTTTTCCTTCAGAACCTGGGACGCAGTGCAACTTCATCACTTCACAAATGGCACTTCAAAGAAGAGGAGCACAGTGAAATTACAGACAAACAATGGCTTTAAGAGAAGAGACTGGGATTGTTAAGAGAGATCAGTTTTACTTAAATACCTTTCTGAGAAAAGTCAGTATGGAAGGGTATGCGCTTCATGTTAAGACCAGTCACATTTACAAGGGTGGACCATAGTTTTTCAAAGACTGTGGCCAATATTTACAATAAGTAGCAGCTAATTTTAATACTTTAAACTTTTTAACCTATAGAGCCCAAACCTGAGTTCTTGACACCTGGTCTGTTTCCTTCCAGACTGCTCACCAATCAATGCAAAACTATTCCAGAACAGTTCCTCTTCCTCTCCTCCCTCTTACCCCCCAAGACAGAGGACTTCTGGGAAGGGCTCATAACTTCAAAGAAAACAGACAAACAGACCTTGCTCTACTCAGTTGTCAGATTTTGGCATTCATCACAGCAGCCCAACACACAGTTCAAGTCAGAAATCTTCTGAGTTACACAGTTTATGACACATCTGAGGAACAGTTTATATCTGATTTCAGAAGGAAACAGCTGGACAGCAAAAAAATGCACATGACAAGTTGTAAATGACATAACTCAAATAGTGCACGTTTATTCTGAACGGTATTTCTAAAGAGTTTGAGAAAAACAAAAACATGCTCCTGATGTACAACAAGGGCAATGATATAGATTAAAAATGGACCATCTTATTGTAAAGAATTTGCTCCCCCTGCAACTTAACTTGTAACATTGAGAATGCATCTGTAAACTGCATACAGCATACCTTTCACTAAATCTTAACTCAAGAGACCAGGGGTGGTCTTAGCCAATTAATCAGGAAGCAGTTGCAGATTCAAAAGAAACATCCAAGTCAGCAAACACTTTACAAAACACAGACATTGTGCATAGCAGCTGACCCTGGATTATGACATGGGGGAGAATAAAACAATTTGGAGGATCAAATTTTTACTAGACACAGGGCACCATCAAGATTTAGCAAAATATCACGTAAGTTTGTTTCAATTGTCATATTTCAGTATGTCATATTTAGTTGGCAGGTTTAACCATTAGCTGCATCATGTAAACTCAGCCAGTTTCTGTATACACTAAATACATTCTCTCCCTTCCCCCTCCCAAAAATGAGGGATCTCTCTTCTGGATGATTCTTTTTCTCCTGTACCATGGTTTCCTCAAGTAGGAGTCTTTCTGTAGGTAATATCTTCATACTTAAACCGATGTATGACAAAGCCAGTTGCAGAGATTCAGGGATAACTTGTATATACACAATTTACACTCTAAAGCGGTTAGTCTCATACATTTTTCTTGCTAGATCTTCATCCAGAACAGGAGGTGCTGGTGGTTTTTTTTCCCCACTGAAACTCCCAACTTTGAAAAAATTTAGTTGTTCACAAGCTGTTATTTTCAAGCTAGAAGGATGTCCTCCTGCAGCAACAATCAAAGTAACTGAAGTTCTCTGCAGTAAGCCCACACTTCACACAATTTCAGTGTCTCTGGGTTAACAGCACTAAGATACAGCACTCTCCTCCCTCGCTAAACACAACTGATAGATTAATAAAATACAACTGTTTGTCATCCAGAACTACTGACCTTCACTTGCCCTTATCCATGTACAGGGAACACCGTTTTCTTAAGAGTCAGATTAAACCTTGTATTCAAGATTCAACAACTGTTTTCCAGGATTAATAGCCTGGGAAAAGGAGTCTTAGATTTATTCTCTCTTCCACCTCCTACAAAATATTTTATCAGAAGTTACAATGAGGCAGGTCTGCTGTGGAATAGGAGCTTTAAGAATTGTTCTCATGGATACATTCATAGAATGATGGCAGCCCAAAGCAAAAAGAGACAGAAACAAAGGTTAATCCAAGTAAGTTCAGACATCAGACTTGTACTTTTAAACCTGAAGAAAAACTGTCTGTGAAACACACTGATTTGTGGAAGCCTACAACAACAGCAAATCCTAAGAGCTCATATCCCCACACCCATCTACCCAACCCAAACACTTACCACTTAGTTCTAGAAGAATGAAGAGCACTTTGCTTGGCACCAGAGGCAGCTATGGTCTGAGTTACAGCTGTGCTGCACGAACATCTTCAAATACAATACTATCTCTCTCTCCCTCCACATACTTTTCTTGGTTTGGTCTACAGATGGCCAGGGAAACTATGTTGGCATATGACAAGCTAATTGTGCTTCGATACATCCCCTTCTAGAAAGATGCTGGACTGCCAACATAACCGCCATGAGCAGGTCATAGCTGTACTGAAAATAAGCTTTTGTCAAAACTAGGCTGCCTCTGGCCAAGGGAACCGTTTGCATCTTTCTAGCCAGAGTCTGCCACTGAGTGTTGCAAACTCAGGTGCTCGGACCATGCAGATGAGCTGGTGTTGGCCATCTGCCCATCTCCAAGACTCCATTAGTGCAAACTCAGCAAATTAAGTAGCTGTTTTCCAGCGCAGGACTGTCAAGATGCACTCCAACAAACACTACACATCTCTGTCAAAGAAGGAATAATTGTGTAGCAGCTCATATAGTCACCCCTGGGGTATCAAAGACCACCTAACGTGCAGCAAGGGGTGCCATCCCTTGCCTCACCACGATTCCCATTTTGGAATCCTTGGTTCCCAAGTCACCCTCTAATGACTGGACAGCACCTACTAACCAGATGTATGCTGCAATGCACACTACAGGTTGGAGGCATTCAGAGCGGAAGAATTCAAGATGCAGATCTAAACTTTAAAAAACAAACAGGAAAAGAATACAGTTCAGCATCTACATGGGGGATGGGGCAGGTTGGTGTTGTCTCAGCTCAGTGCACTTTCCCAGATGCTTGGAGAAGAGTCCAAGCTCAAGTTGGTATTTATATTGGCATACATAAAATTGCTGGCAACAGTGCCTAGAAAGGAGCACTGGTATTCACGCAAACAAAGCATGAAAGGATGCAAAGCAGAGCTTAGTACAGTTTACTGTAGCCTCAAAGTTACAGTACTAGGAAGAAGCCAGCCAGCTTATTTTCCAAACCCATAAAATGCTCTAATATACGCTGCTTTCTCCGGTGCTCCACGAACACCCTCTCACAGAGGAGAACTGCATTATTACTACTGAACAGGGGAAGGGGAAAATAATCTTCAAAGGAGCAAAACCGCGCAGTTCTTCACCACCTCCTCCCAAAGGAGCTCATAAACACAGCAAGCCAAGCCAATCCCAAGCAAATCCAGGAGACCCTGCAAAGCTATGTGATTAGGGTCAGATTCATGTCTGCCTTCTTAGCCTTGCTGTCTGGTTTCCTCAACCCTTACATCTGTCACCACAGATTCAGTAGCTGTAACAAAGTTATCTGGAGACAGGTGCTTGCCTTATGCCATCAAAGCTGGTAAGGTGGTCACAGTCACTTTTTCCATCCCAACAACACAGATAAAACTAACTGTCAATGAGCCCTGCAGAATTTCACCCATTTTTAAAGCAAGGGTGCTTCCTCAGGATTCATACTTTTACAAGGTTATTCTTGCCAACACCAGATCTAGCTCTTACTCTGGCAAAAGTCTGCTGGGAGTTGGGTAAATGAAAATAAGAAAAAACAAAGACCACTCTAAATCCTCCTCTCAGTCAGTTAAGAAGTGTAGCACCAGCTTGGGTGAGGAGTATTTTAAAAAAGCATTCAAAAAGATCAGCCCAGGCAGAGTGAAAAGGTATGGTAAAGTAGCCCACCCTTCTCAGCAAAAGATGGAGGAAAAAGCCATACTCAAAAATATTAGGAAGAACTAAATATACTTTTTTGAGGTGGGGGGATTAAGAGGAAGCGTGGGAAGTACTGAAGTAACATTCAAAGTAACATTGGGGGAGAGTAAAGTACCCTGTAGGTTATAAAAAACACAATGATGTAGGAGTCAAAGGACAAGATATTGCTTTGCCTTTTCCCCCCCATTGGGTTTACATTCTGCTTACCGAAAGAGTAATTCTGAAGGAAACTTGTCATCAGGATAGCCTGCTCAAGCCCTCCACACCTCAAACTTAAAAGAGATCTGCACACCTTTTCCCACCCTAACAGAAAACTAAAACAAAAAACCAGCCCCCCCGCCCTCAAAATAAAAACAAAAAAAAAAACCTACCAGAAAAGAGAGCTCAAAAAATAATCAAAACCAACCAAAACCCAACCCCAAACGTGATTGGACAATCCTTGGAAGAAGCATTACATTTTGTTGGAGAGAGGTCAAGAAAAAAAAATTAAGATGAAGGGATGAAGTAAAAAAAAAAAAAAAACCAAAAAAAACCCCCAAAACAACCAAACAATAAAAATAAAAAAAAAAAAAAAGAGGCCTCTCTTTCCTTATTTGGCGACAAGCAAGTGCAAGAAAGTGTCCGCTGGGTTTTGTTCAGTTGTCGGTCTTTTGCACATCTGCGTTCTGGCCAAGACAAGGAGCTTTGAGGTTTTTCTGCAGCACGTGAGCATCTGCGGGCTCTATCCTCTTGTAGTAGTTCTTCTTCGTCTCAATGATCTCAAAGCCAAACTTTCTGTAGAAGTCAATTGCAGATTCATTGCTGATCTGGACATGCCTGGGACAGAAAAGAGCACAGAGAGACAGGGTCAGTATTCTGCCTCCATACTCAGAATGGTCAGAGAGAAGAAAAACAACTATCTAGATAGAGACAGGAACAGTGGTATAAATCCAAGACTGGAAATGTTGGTCTTCCCAATTCAGTTCTGGGCTAGCAGCTCCTGGATGGCCCATGGCTGTCAATAGTAGTAAATGTTTCCCCTCGGTAATACACTTTCAAGGAACACAAAATAGCAGAGACTGAAGCATTACTACCTCAGCAATTTCAATTTTTCTTAATAAAGCAACATGGCAGATATTTAGTGGAAATATATAATAGAATTTCAGTGTAAAGCAAACTTTAACCTCCTGTAGTAACACTTTGCAGATGACCAGAGGAGTTGTCTCAGCAATGATCCCAATACACAGTAACATACAACTGGCAATGGTGTTTGATATGATTTTAACACCTTGCTTTACTCTAACTACTCCTCTCTCCTCACAAAACGCTGTAATACAAAAGTCCTATGGATTTACGAAGTCCTTTTCCCTCGTATTTACTTCCCCTGGAGTTTTACAGATTTTGCTAGTGTGTTTCAAGGTCTCCAAAACAAACAGCCATCAGCTCTTTATCCTAAGTGACTAGGACATTCATTTGCACAAGTTTCGTTTAAAAAAAAAAATAAAAAAATAAAAAAATAAGAAAGAAAAAATAAGAGAGAAAAGAAAGCAAAATCTTTGGCTCAAGAAGGGCATTGATTAAACACTCCCAAAACTTAGTGGACACTGCACAAGTTCATGAATCACTTTGTCATGACAACACACTGTGTAATCATAGAACCAAAGTAACCGTGGAAGCAGCAGCAGAACAAAACAAAAGATCTTAGTGTTAAGCCAAATAAGCACTGAAAAGCTAAAAGGGAACTTTATTATAATGGGAAATGTAGGCACTGATATCAAATTTGATGCTAAACTGCATAATATGTTCAAATAGAAGATGAACAAGCAATAGACATAGTAATAAAATCAATGGGCCACTAGAAGAACTTTAGCCAATTTTGAGGGCTATTTACTGTCATGCCAGAATCCTTAGTCTAGGAACTGTAAAGAAGGATTTTGAAGGATTTGGGTTTTTTTTTGTCTTAGAATCAGCAAACTGTTCCTTCACTGTTCACAAAGTAATGTGCAAAGGTAAAAAGGAAAGCCCCTGTCCCATTAGCAGGCATCTCAGAGCTCATTACTTCTCCTGAGGCAGGAGAGCAGGAGTAACGAGCCAAAAGAAGTTTCACACAGACACCGCTTTAAAACATGTCCCTCATACAGAGATGGCACAAAGCAATAACAGTAGAGGACGTGGAAGAGTCTGCACCTCCATAGCAGAAGTGGACTGACTAAGTTTGAGGAGAAAGTCACTCCATTTACAGTGATATCAGTGTCTGAAACTCCTCACAAAGTCTCTTCCACAGTCCTGGCAAGTATTCAGGGTGTAGTTCTGTGGCAGTGTAAGTCCATCCAAACTGTACCTGCTGTGGGCCTATCCCTAGCAGTGCATTGTGCTTGCACTGGTGTGCTGGCCAAGGCAGTGATGGACAAGAAGGATTTAGCTTCTGCAAATCAGGCCAAACACTGCATCAGCTCTCTTGGTAACCACACAGACACCAATGCACAGAAAAAAGCAGAAGTGTGAAACCAGCAGCAAAGGAAAAGCATAGTTTTGGCATTTATGGATTTCAGACTCTGTTTCCAGAGGGACTATGGGGGTGATTGCCCCCTATCCCAGTGCTTGTTCTCTTGTCTGCATCATGCCAAGTGCTTATGCAGACATGCAATTGATTTAAAAAAAAAAAAAATGCAACAAAACAAAACACAAGAAAACCACTCCCAAACCCCAAAAACACACTAAAATGAAAAAACAAAAAAAAAAAGAAACAAAACTGAAAGCAGCTTCCCCAGCTGGGTCAGGGCACTGATCTAGTTTATTGTGTTGCTGCACAAACAGCTGACCTGGCAGTGTGCAAGAATGGGAACAGCAGTCAGGTCTTATTACTGAATATAAACTTTGAGTGTTTGCAAACATCTCTGATATTCTAACCCACAGAGTGCTGTCATAAAGGACAGAAAGCAAATGCAGCACAACTTGCAGTATTTTCCATTCTGAAGATGAAAACCTTGTATGATAAAAATAAAATCCTTTTTAAAAAGATTTTTTTTTGTCTTACACTGGAATTTTGCTTTAGAACATAATTTTGTAATTAAACTACTTTCAAATTGAGCAAATTTGCAGAACCCTTTCTAAAGCAAGCACACTTTTTGTTTTCTCAGCATTACACAACAAGCCCAGAATATGATGACCCCTGGCTTTCCTGCTAGTACTTACAAGATGTCCCATGACCCCACTAAAATATACACTAAACCCACACTTAGATCTCCATCCCTTTGCTCCCATATCTATCTCTATCATGAGAGATATGAGATAATGCATGAGTGTTACTCATTTACTTACAGATAGATGTTGTCAAAAGTGCCATCTTTTTCACAGATGTTTAAGACATGATTCAACATTTTCGTTCCTACCAAAAGATAAAGAAGATACTTAAGAAAACTAGAAGGGTACAATTAAATCTGTACTTACCTAGGTGCTTCCCTGAGGAGAAGCAGGTTAACTGTAGGGAGACTAAAATGATAGAGTGTGAAAACTAGGAAAGGCAAATAAAACATGATGTGTAAGTATTTTACTCTTTCTGACTGCTCATAACCCTTAATTCATTGTTTCTTTGAGAAAGAAATAAAAATCACAACAGCCAGAAGCATATGTATGAATAAGCTTATTTTAATACTAATTTCAAGGTCTCAAACTCAGCTCAAAATACTGCCAAAATGTTGTGTAAACCAGTGAGGGAACTGGTAAGCTTTTCTACTAAAGATGTAGTAAAATAATTTAAGATAAAGTTATCTTTTAAATCCAGTTTGTCAAATCAAACAGCTTACTGTAAATCTTGATTAATCTGTACTATGGGTTTGCAATGTGGAGCAAAGAATTAAATGCAGTAGAGACAAAAAGCAGGTACTACCCCTGAGCAGCAATGATCAGTAGTGACAAAGACAAAATAAATACAAAGCCCCTACGTTTAGAAGAGTGAAGGGAGAAGCCAATGAAGGAACATTGTGTTTTACTTACGTATGACTTGCATACTGGTTACATATATCTGACCAATTATTTCACTCTCTCTCTGCAACAATTTTCACATCCACAGAAGGAGTGTATTTACATCACAATATAATATAATTAAGATTAAAGTAATCTGAAATACTGAATTAAAAATTCCTACAAAAGGCTCATTTCTGAAAGGCAGAGAAGAATGAGCACTTGATAAATCATACTCTTTCCCCCGAGTCCCTTCCAAAGAAATCAGCAGTCCAAAGTCCACTAACTTGGTTAAAAATCTGAAAAAGTATTTAGAAAGCTGGACAGCAATCTGGTTTCTTTGATGCCTCACATAGAAAAGAAGACCCTCCTTACCTATTCCTAGCCTTCGGTAGGGTGCCAGGCATCCAAGTGTCATGATGTACAGTCTCTTCTGGTTCTGGGAGTGATCCACCCTACAGCACACTGCTCCCACTGCAATATCATTGAAATATGCTGCCAGGGAGGGATACAAAGGCTCATCAGTAACAAGTCTCAAACTACACATACAGCTCTTTCATCTACACCCTGCATCTTCCTTCTTCCCTCCCTCCCCTCTTGCTAATTCTCCTATCCAGAGAAAACTACATAGATTTTGGATTCACACTTGGAATGAAGTCACCAGTGCTGCTTTGACACAGTGGTTGCTTACTACTGTTGACCAAACAGCAATGACATTAGGAGGTAAGCTGGCAATGCACAGCTGTTTTCTTCTGTAACATAAAATATGCCTATTCCCAGTGAGATGTAATCTACTTAGAACATAGACCCTCTGTGGCTTCTTTGAGGTTCTTAAACAGTTATTTTTTCATTATGTAAAACAATTAAGTAGAAGGAGCAGCTATTCCATTATGCTAAAACCATTATGGATAGCAATGATGACCACTTCTGCCACCACAGCCCACAATTACTGGCAAGAACATTTGTACCTAGTTTGGCAAGTTCGCCAACCTCCAGTACATCTTTGTAGAACTTGTCATTGTAGCTGACAGGAAAAATGACCTGGTTTAGCCTCTTCAGCTGCTTAATGTTGTGTGGTGTCACATCTCCCAGCTCGATCCGGCTACTGGAACAAATCAAAACATGCTTAACATCTGACATACTGCAACATTTTTAAGGACACCCAAGATTAATTATTTTGCTCATGCTTAGAAACTGTCCTACCTAATAGTCAGTTCAATGCATATTTGCCATGTCCAACCCATACAATCAAGTCTTATGCTGGTGGTTGATTTGAGTCCCAAACCTAGTTTCAGTCAGTTCTATACAGTTAGAAGTTTCTCTCAGGCCACACTAAAAACATGTATACCATAGCATATGTGTGGTTTTACTGGGTGGGAGACAGGGGAACGTGGATCTCTCCAGAAGTATTAGCTTTAATGTTGTCCCACTTATTTCCCCTCTGATCATCAAGATCACAAGAAAAAAAATGAAAAACCTAAAGAAAATATAGGAGGAACAGGAAGCTAGAATGAAGACCAAAGAAATTAAGTCCTTATCCATGCTTCAAAGACAGTCTCAATTTTACCACCTATCAATATAATGCTTATGCTTAGATAAAGTCATTATTAGACATCTGTCTCTAAAAACCAACGGTACTGTGTGCAACAAATATGTTAAGCTTGTTAATATGCAAAGTGTGCCCTTCTCAAGGAGATATCTGCATCTACTTTGATCATCACTGAAATCTTTCTTCCTGCTGAGACCAGAACCACAACCTTAAAATACACTGAATTATACTGAGAAGAAACAGACCAAGCTTCTTTCTTTTCTAAGACTAACTTCCTGACAGAAACACTATACGCGCAGAAGAAAATTTTTAAAAAAAGAAAAATAAATTTAAAAAGAAAAATATTAGTTATCCTTGGGTCAGTGCAAGCAGTTTTAACAAGGATTATAAGAATGAAAAATAAAAAGACCAAGACAATCAAAGTCTTTCTTCCAAATGATCACCGGAATATGTAGGCAGGTACAAAGCCAGTGCACATGGAATTAGAAAATCACAAAATTCTAGGTTCGTATCAGCCTTGTTTTACTGAATAGATATGAGCAACCAGATTGTTTCCCACCTAAACAGCAGTGAAGACACTGTTTGCTCTCAAAATTCCTTTCTTCAAGTATGGCCATTTGCACAAGTCCCTTTGAGAATTATATTCCAACACAAAGGAAGTCCTGAGCTAATAAGGATGATGTTCTTACACTACAGAAGTACTCCCAGTGTAAACAAGCATGCAATCAAAGTTATTAGATGGTGGAGAAACTACAGTACTTGTTTTATGCCCAGTTTGGCACAACTGCTCAGCCTAGCACAGCAGGGCTTCTTCAGGCTCACAGAAGGCAAGTTCTGATCCCAGCAGTGCTGCTGCCTTTTCCTCACAAAGGGCAGGAGTAAAACTGTGGCATGTGGGTTCCTGGGTATATTTGTGTCCATGAAAGAGTTTTGCTGGAGTAGGGCACCTCAGTAATCTCTTACTAGGAGGGAAGAGAAGACTGAAGAGCCCCTTTTGCTGCAGCCTGCATGAGAGTAGAAACCAAAGGGAGCAGGTCTGAACTGCCCAGCTAGGTCAGATGAGTCGCAGTGCAAGAGGTCAGCAGGGGAAGAGAGAAACTTCACATTCATACTCAGTTACAGAAAGCCTAGACCGCTTCTCCAAATAACATTATATTAACCTTGGTGATACAAAAAGTATCAGTAGTTCCAAGCTTCACTAGATCAGCAATGACAGCAAGATGAAATCACAACAAAGTTGCTCTACATCATGTCTCCTTTTGAGCAAAAATCTCTGACACAGACCATTACCAGGCAGTGTTTTCTAATATTATTTTAAGATTAATTAGTTACTAATCAAACAAACTAGACATTAGAAGATAGTCACTATGAAATATTTATGATGACAGTGCAACAGTCATAATTACTATTATAATAAATTACCAGAGGCAGCGAGGATAAGATGGCTAAGAAAGGTAACATGGCCAGAAAATGGATCTTCACCAAGATGGTTTCAGACAGAGAACAAATAAATAAATGCAGGAGCAGAGTCTAAGGCTGGGAGCTGCTGAGCCAAGACATCACCTCTGAGGCTGGCATCAGGCTAGAGAAGTGAGCTCTGTTAGTAGATGGCTAAAAGGCACTTGCTGACACGTTTCCTCAAGCCCCTGGACTTTTCCCTTCTATCTCTCACCACTTGCCACATTCACTGCTGCCTCCTGCCATCTCCTGCTGCTTGTCTCCTGTGCTCTGTCACTATCTGGTTTGTCCTTGCAAGAACTGCATCAGGGACAGTATCTTATCCTGGAGAATAATATGAAAGAGGTTTGAGAGACACTGCAGGAAGCATAAATCAATACGCTAAATATCTGTTTAAATAGTGTATACTCAAACCATAAATCACCTTAATGTATAGCATTGGGACTGCTGCTGAAAGCAGCAGTCTTGCTGTGCCTGAGCCACTCATTTCCATCCTCATGCTGGCACAAACATCTGTGCAACAATGTGGTGAACCAACGCCGATTAAAACTAACCCGGACAAAAAAGTAAAGTTTCGTTTTAACCCACATCAGTCCCCTGACTAGGTTCACCACACAAGTCTTCCACTAGCATAAAGAAAAGGTTGCAATAGGCAGAAATAATTGGTTCTTGAGCAGAAGTGCCAACTCACCATGACTTAAACTGGAAGTACTGTTCAAGAGGAGGACAGGGATGTAGATTATCCAACACGTCCGAGAGCACAGTCTAGAGATACTGCGCTACACTTTATCATTGATGGAACAATGTGCACTTTGATCTCAAGAACTTAAAAAAACTACTCCAAATAGCCAAGACAAAGCACCTATAACAAAGGACTCAAAATTATCAGTCCCTTCTTTTTACCAGAGTAAAACAAGCAGCTTTGTGTGGGGCTTTTTTAGTTGTTTGGGGTTTTTTTGCTAGTTTGTTTGTTTTTAACAGCTGTTTACAACTTCATCTGCTTATTCAAGTGAAGTCTCAGCCGAATCAGTAACTTAAGTATGTTTACTATGTCAGCTGAGGTCCAACTAGGACAGTTGCTGTTGCAGAGGATTTTAAATTAATTTTAAATTATGAGCTCAAATTAGCATACAAGAGAATATAAAGATGTGTAAAGAACCAGAAGTGTCCAGAAGGGACATGCCCTTCCATAACAAATTATTTGACTCTATGATGCCACCAATATTTCTAAGAAGATCCACGCTTACTATTGGCACCCTACAGCTCAAATGGCACTCCATGGAGGATGCAATAGTCAGCTGTACTCTGTCTTAGATTTCAAAGCTTCTGGGACAAGCAAGTCACCCCACCTCAAGTAATTGCTTTTAGTATAGAGCAATGAGAGACTCCCAGCTTATCAGGTCAGGCCTCTTACTGCTACAGTATTCTACAAATCCATACACTCTCTTCAATGGAATACCAGCCTTCTGAAACTACTTAAGCATGTTCCATTGCAGGGCTGCTCCCAAGCTACCATTATTCTCAGTTAGTTATTCCAGTGTACTCAAATGTACAAATGTCTGGAGATGATGGGTACCATTGCACAGGCCTTTTCAGAGAGTCATCATGATCTCTTCATACCTTTCTTCTAACTAAAGCCAAGTTCCTGGCGCATCCTGTAAGACTAGCTCTTAACTCCTACTCTCATCATACTAGCTCTTCCTTACATTCCTTCTGATTAAAGTTGATTTTCCTTAAACATGGCTAACCAAAACTGCTAACAGCAGCCCAAACACTATTGTCTTTTACAGTAAGCTTTTCCTGTCACTACCGGAAGCATTTCCCCGACATATCCTAGGACTACGTTTGCATTTTTCACAACTGCTACATTCCATGCCTTGGTTACTGGGGGAAAAAACACTTGGAGAATTCACTAGTGAAGGGAATTGGTTCCTGGTGCACAGGCTGCTATCTCTTAAAAGTACACAGCAACACTGTCCAGCGACGTAAGAGCGGAAGTGAAGAGTGATCCACCAAATCTGAACAGAAGTGTGACTTTCGTGAGGTGACAGGCGCCACTTCCTGAAACTGGATGCGTGCCCAGAACATTGGCATTAACACTCCTGCTCTTACATGCCAGTGTCCTAAGATCCTCCAGGCTTTGGCTAGGAAAAGCCTCACACATTTTGTAGGACTAAATGCAATCTAGTTAGTCCTGCTGCAGTTGCATTGCTCTGCCTGCAGCTTACGGGGCCATGATTTGAACAATCTACTTTTCCTACAGTGTTAGGATACTGGTGGAAGTAATGCAGACTACACGAGTGTTACTTGTGCTAGGACTGCCTTTCGCTGCTCAACATATACCAAAGGAGAACTATACAGTATATACAGTATACTGCTAGGAGAGCTCAAGAGGCAGCCAATTTCTAGCTACAGTTCAAGAGGAAACAAATTTACTTCCTGGGAATACCAAATGCCAAACACTAGTTTAGAACCAAGATCAGGGAGAAAAAGGCCGAATTTTAAATTTCTTAATGCTCTAAGAATCTCAGTCTCATTCAACTTTAAATAGTGCAAGTCTCTCCCCAGAGGGATGTGCCTGACTGAAACAGATCTCCATGTAACTGATAGCTGGGCTCAGGCTTTTTGAAGGCATCTGGCAGGCTAAATTTAGCAGAGCTGTATCTGAAACTTGCAAAACTTACTGAGAAGTCAGGGGAGGCAGCAGGAAGAAATGGGCCCTAACAAATTAAGAGGACTTCAGAGAAGGTTTGTCACCTGCTAAGCGGCCAGCCAGCTTTATTGCTTCTATTTTGGCTTCCAAGTCAAAGCAGGAGTCTAGACAGGATAATCCACTCATAAAATAAAACCAAACCAGAATTATGAAGGCTGTAGACCTGAAGGGTGTGGCTCTGCTTAGATTCTACTCTAAGGCCGAAAGAGCCTCTCCTAGTGTTTTGGGGTCCAAGGTTGTTGGGAGTTTTGTGAGGTTTTTTGATTGGATTGTTTTTGTTTAGTTTTTGGGGTTTTTTTATAGATGAGCTGTCTTGCTACTCACACAAGTTAGTCTAGTTCTTGTGGGCAGACCAGAATGTTTTCAATTATCTCAAAGATCTGTGGGCTGCATACCTACTCTGCTTCATTTGTCAGAAAACCAGAAGGATAAGTACAAACCTAGCATTCAAAAAGTCTTACCAATTTGCTCTGAGACCCCCTGATCTTCTTTAGTCCTGCTTACTACTGAAAACATGTATTGCATGACACCTGATACCCTGCTGGAGGTCACCCCCAGTTCTGACCTGCAGATCGGCACAGTGATGTACAGAAGAAAATGAAGCAATTGTAGAATCAGAATTAACAGAAGAATTCATTCAAGACTTGCAAGTTTCCTGGATCTCACTGTGAACAGGTTTCAATGTCATGCATCGCAATTCCCCAAGATATACATCAGACCCTAGCTGCCTCTCCCTTTATCATAAAAAAAGGAAAAAACATTCAGATCACATGACAGCCACATTTCTTCACTATATCTGGATATCATATAATTTACTCTGCTTCAACCTAGAAAACCTGACAAAAGACATACAAAAGACTGCCCAGTCTTCACGTGCAAGAAGCAAAATTATGCTCTAATAGCCTCACAGTTTTCCCAGCTGAAACGTGTCCTAGGTCTCAAATCTTCGAGTGAAAAATAAACTTTCCCAAGAACATTGTAAGCTATCCCATTCTGCAGATGGATACAAAGACCAGGAATCATTATGCCCAGCTGACAGAATTTTCAAACTCTAAAATGGCTAAAATCAATGCAGCTAGTCTAGAACAGAAAAGCAGACACACGTACATCACTTAAGTTGTTCATAAAATTCTGCTGCTCCAGAGCACCTCACAAGATTAAGGCCTAAATATTTCATCAGCCTATCCCAGGTACATCAATATCAGGTGAAAGAGGAAACAACTTGTCTGCAATCATACAGCAGATAAAGAGCTGCCACAAATCCCAACTCTTCGTTGCTGCTCTAACCACTTTTCCTTACTGGTCAAGTAAGCTTACAAGAACATTGATTTTGATCTGTGATTGTTAAACAGAAGTACTTCACTATTTTGAAACAGCTTGCCTCAAAATTAAGTTTTGTACCTCCACTAATTATATCCTGAGACATCTTATAGATTACTGCTGCTTTCCACACCCTCAAATGTTCCCAGACCTAACAATTATAACCCTTACTTGCCTCCCACAAGATCATGACCCTTTGCTAATTAGTGTTCATTAAGTACCTGATGATCATCAGGTAAGAACAGAGGCTTACCTTCAAATTCAAAATAGAAGTGATGCTTACAAAGTACATTATTTACATAAATACAGCTTGAGGGCACTTCTTGTATGTACACAGGTTACAAGCAATTGACATATCCAGAGAAAATAATTTTTCTGCTTCACACAAACTATTTCTATAGGTCACTGAAATACATTTCTTTACAAATGCCTTTGTCCACTGGAATAGTGGGGGGGAGAAAAAAAGTTCATTATGGGTTTACTACCTATATTTTGGATTGCAGTTGGGGTTTAACAAGGTGTTCAAATCACACATTACATTCATAACATACCGTGAAAAATTAACTGAATGTGCTATCAGTTTTATGTGCCTACCTTAAAAAACACTTCTAAGGCAACAATTTTTTCTCCCCCATCCTCCTCCTAATTTTCACTAAGAACAACTTGTTCTCAAAAATTTCTGCCAAAGGTCTAAAAACATATGTCCTTTAACTGCAATTTTCAACTTAATTTGTGATCTTTGATGACAATTCCAAGTGCCATGTAGAGAAAACTTTAATGAGCCTTCAGCTGCTGCCTAGATCCCATCCCATACTCTCAAGAGAACAAAAATACAATGCTCAGATGGTGGAAATCAGAATTTTTTTCAGGGTTAGAGATTCTAGTCTGCTAAGGGCTAAAAATCACATGGAACCTGGAAAAGAACAGGGAGAGGGAGAAGAAGGTCAAGTGAGCTCTGGAAGTACATCATACATGAAGATCTTCCTATGAAGCACAGTATTTTCAGTTAATTAAAGAGAAAAATACTCTGCCCCTGGGAAAACTCAAATACCTTAATCTTAGTCACCTAGTGACAGTGTTGTGGAAATGGTTTTGGCTCTATTTTCAATAAAGCCTAAAGTACAATTTCCTTCTCATAATGAATTAATTCAATAAATTTGACACAAATACACGGTTACCCCATTTCAGTGCTGTGCTTCTCCACTCTCAGGTCTTCAAGGCCAAGAGTCTCCAAACAATCAGGTATTCTTCTATACACACTCTCTCTTATCCCTGGCTTCTCTGCCACAGACTCTCTCCTGACAAACTTCCGCTGCTTTACAACTAACTCCCACATGGATTACTTCTTCCCTTCCCCTTTTCCAGCCAGGAGTAGAAAGTAATCCTGACATTGCCTATCTCAGAGCAGGAGGGATGTAAGGAGTACTGCATTTCTCTCTTATCAATTCCCAAACAAATGTAAAGATCCAAATTTTTATCTTCTTTCTTTTTCTGGATAAAAATACCTAGCACCTTCTCAGATCATTGGTCTGAACACTGCCAAATGGGCAGGCTCTTCAAGTTCTGAATGACTTCCACTTGGACTAAAGTATTTTTCTGGCTCAACCATCAGCCATTATTCCTCATTTTAAAAGAGATTTAGTGTGGCAAAGGAGGATGCATCATTTCTTGTCCTCAGGAGATGGCAGCAGAGTCTGTGGCATTTGGTGATTAACTAATGCTACTACATTTTTCACAGAAATGTCCTGAACTACCAAGCCACATCTATATACAGAAAGAACCGAATGGTCAAACAATACTCAAAACACAAGACTGGGTTCTAAAGTGATTCAGTAAAATGGCTACAACCCCTCTCGTACCTTCCTACTTTGTGGAATGTCTTAATCTGGTTATGGAATTAAACTCAAAGTGGTCAGAGTTATAAATCAGGTTAAAGTACCTATAATAAACTGCATTGAGGTTTTTTTATAAGGAATTTAGAAGATGTTAAGCCATTTGTAAGCTTGCATATAGGCAAGGTCTAAATTTACCATCCATGAAAATAAACGCAGACTATAGCTCACACTTGGATGTTTCTAGGTTCAGAAAAAGCCTAAAAATAAAGTGATTTTCAAGCTCAATTACGTTTTTTGTCCTGCCTCCAGTGCATATGACCATTCAGCAGTTTTCTCATAAACTTGGAACTTCCTCCCATATATGTTAAGCTTAGCACCGTGCCGAGCAAACGGAAACAATTCAGCAGCTCTGCACAAACTGCCATACTAACTCAGGAGAAAAAAAAACCCTCCCTGTTCTCCTCAGAGATCATATTCAGTAAACCTTGAAAGGTTTACTTCCTGAATCCAGGCAAAAAAAGCAGAGGTATCAGAGGTTACCCATAATAACTCCCCACACTTTAAAAACAACATGGTTAATTTTCTGTTATGTTCAGTACTCTCCAGCTGTGATGTTTCTCTTACAAAGGCAGCCAGAGCAACACAAGCCTGCAAAGTCTCAGTGTTGGGAAGTTCTCTCTCTCAGTACCTGTTGCGTAGGATGTAGGCTGTAGGACTCTTCCACAGAAAGTCAGGAGAACTCTTAGAAACTGCAAAACCTGGGACTTAGCTGCAAACACAACAAAGCTGAGAGGCAATCTCCTAGGAGTGTCTCACCCAAGAGCAGTGCACACTTCTTTCTAAGGCTGGTTTAACACACAGCACCCCACTTACTCCCTGTTTCAATCAGTTTTCCACCACATGGCTCAAGATGTGCTGCCGCATGAGAATCTCCCAGGTGTTTCCCATCAAAACTGGAGAGGGATTTGGTCAATGTGATGAAATAACACATGCACAGGATCACAGGCACTGGGCCCTGCTTGTAACACGCACTACTGGCTCCACGTATGTGACAATCCTGGTCACACAGCACGTACATGCACGCCATGGAGCACGCAGGTCCTGCAATAGCCTCGTGTAATGTGATTTTTAGGGAAGGCCATCAGGGAAAGGCTGGATGACTTATTTCATAGGTTTCATCTGCACTGAAGCAAGTCAGAAATACAACCTTACTTTAAGATATCAAATGTCAAAGACAGCAATCAGCAAATGCTCAAGAATCAATGCTAGACTTCCAGTTTTCTCTCCTTAAAACCAACAGCATAAGAATCATAAGGAAAACACAAAAGTTTGTAATAAGTGAATCAACACAATGAAAATAGCAAAGTGCAAGGAGTGTTACTTACATCTGGTCTATAAAAGCAACCAGATTACTACAGACAGTGGAACCTGAGTCCCTATTTTTCCTCAGGCAAACACAGCTCTACAACAGATTTTTAAATTCAAGAACTGACAATAATAACATATAATAAACTAAAAAATAATTGAATCCCTAGAGAATCACAAGGTTCAATTACAGAACAATGAATTACCTCATTTTTTCAAGTCACATTTAAAGAAAAAAGGGAAACACAATGAGACTAATCGATTAAAGTTATTCAGAAGGTGAGGATAGAGTGAACATAAGGCCAAGTCTCACAAAACCAGGTGGAAGCTAACAGCAGTCCCCAGTTCAGAAGATAGTGTTTAACTCATCAAATAAGAGAAAACCCACAAAAATGTAAGCAGCTGAGAAAGCACAAAAATCTTCTATTTCTGAAACCAGAGGTCCTAGGGAGAAGAGGTCACCTAACCTCAAACTCCCTGATGACAGAGACACTACAACCTGCTATGCATTATTAACACACATCTATCTGCTATTTTGAATTCAGAGAGCTAAGAAGGAAGGCTGCAAGCAACATACGTTGACTACAGTCTTTTAGATCTGAAATTTCATGCCAGTGAACTGGATAGTTTCTTTTTTAATTCTTTTTCTGACAAAGTAGACTCTTCATAGTGACAGCTGATAAAACATCAGCTGCTCTAAGCACTTCCAAAATCATCTCTGCATTTTGTGGTATGGGTTACAATGCAGTGCATATATTCCCAGAAAAAACAGTCAGATGGAGTCAGTTTGTTCAGAAGGACTTGTCCACAATTTTGGATTCAATACCGAAGACACACCAGATCCCTTCAAGCCCATCAGTTTCTGTACGCTGGAAGCTGAAGCTTTAGATCTATTTTTGGACCCATCTTTTGACAGTACTTGTACTTTAGGGATCTTCACCGATCTTTGTAACTCAGAAAACAATTTGGATTTGTTCCAACTGTTCCAATTGTCCTGTGTAATTTATACATTCCTTTTGAACTATTCTCTAGTCCTTTGAGTCTCATTGTATTTAAATAGGGTTATTTTTCAATTTGAACTCTGTCGGCATATTTGCCTCCATCTGAATTTTTAGAGAACACCTGGAATCAATATGAGAATCTGTACAGGAATATGAATTTATTCTGCACCAGAACTTGCTGTGTGGTGTTAACAGTGTTTTGGCAAGACAGGAATATGCTGTTCTTCAAAGAGATGAAAGAGTACCAGAAGAGCAGAAATACCAAGTAGAGAACCCAAAGCAGTAAGCCCTGAAGTTGAACCAGAAATAAAGCTGCCTGTACGTAAAAGTGGAGTAACAGAAATAAAGTTTGGTGCTCTGGAAGCAGAAGAGTGGTATGCAGGTTTTTTCTCCATAGCTTTTTATTTAAAAAAAAGTTACAAGAAGTAAAAAAGTCCATGAAATGAGAACTCACGATCAGCACAAGCAAAGCCCGGTTTGCTCCTTGCGGAGGACTGAGCATGGCAGACAGCTCTGGCCGTGCCCTGCCAGGAGATCCCCACAGCTCCAGCCTGGCACGCCTGGGCTGCTTTCCCACTCACACATCCAGGTCCCAGTAACCCCATCCCAGGACTGACATACAACCAAAGCAAGGCTAAGCTGTAGCAAACAGCAGAACGGTCAACAAAGGATAAAAAGAAACCCAGTTCTGTCGGGAGCGCTGCAGAACCACGGCTGATCTGTGCTGCTGCTCTTCCCACAAACTCCACCGTCCTCATTACAAGGTGACTAAGAGTGGGGGTGCCCCGTTTTATGTAGGGTGGTGCAGGTGGATGAAGGGCTGTCCAACACCCCAAACACACTTATTTTATGTCAGCTGAGACTTTGTTTATCTGCAATAATCCCTGAACCTCTTTCTACAGACACCTGCCAGCCCCTCACGATGCCTGAAGCTGCTTACACGCTGTAAGAACCAGCTAAGAGTCTGTTATCAAGCAGTCTTGTATGACCTCACCCCTATTGCTAATAAGCTAAACCCCTTACCATTTCTTAGTAAAAGCTTAAGTGATTCAGCTTCCATTCACCCTGCCTTAAGCTGCCAAACTGGAATAATAATACCCATCATTGCATAACACCAGTTCCAAGGGGACTGGTTTAATGCTCTTTTAAGAAACAGCTGGGGAAAACTTCCTTTGTACATTGAAGAAACTGAGGCACAGAATAGGAACAAGCACGTTTTATGGAGCACAAGTGATACTAAAATGAATAAACATTAGGTGGTTTAACCAACATTAAAAACCTGTCCCAAAGTGACCTGGACAAGGTCAGGGAGGTCATCTGACACCAAAGCACAACTGTGAGTGTAAAGGCCTCCAGTCTCCTCTACAAAAACGGCACCTCATTGCCCCCACTGAGCAGGAAATCAGTGTTTGCAGCCAACCAGATTTGAAATCTTTGAAATCTAGAGACAGAGAGAAGCGATGCCAGGCCCAGAGCAGAGGGTGTGCTATAGAAACATGACACAGAACACAGCTCGTTTGTCATCCATCCACGCTGTGCAGCCTCCACGTAGCAATTAAAGACTTAAAAAAACCAAGAAAAGTGCTAAGAGGATGTTGCACACAATAGCAATGCAAAACCACACACATCCGAGGCTGGCAGCTTTTTCGCACGGAGCGAGCGGCGCTTCTTTGCTACCGCCAGACAAGGACCAGACAGGGAGGACAACCCGGCCAGCATCCCTGCCCGCTCTGCAGATCGCCGGACCCCGCAGGGCGGGATCCCCCCGAGCACGAGGAGCCGTCGCGTCCCGCCCGCTCCAGCGCGGGGCTGAGCGCGGAGAATCCTCGCTCCGGCGGCGGCGGCACAATCGTGACGGCGCGGGAGCCCCGCGGGCAGCTCCTGCTCAGCCCAAAGGGCGCCAGTGGCGGCACCGCCGGTTTTTCTCGCCCAGAGGGACTCCCCGGCACCCACCCGACGCTGGCCGTGTCCCAGAGGGCGGGAGGGACGCAGCGACACCCCCGGAGCTCAGAGGCGGCGGCACCGCTCGACCCTCTCCGCCTCCCGCCCGCCGCGCCGCCCGGGTCCGCCCCGCTCTCCGCTCTCCGCTCCCCTCTCGGGCGGGCCCGGCCCGGGCCGAGCCCCGCACTCACCCCTTCATGGTGCGTCCGCGGCCTGCCCGGCGTCCGCACTGGCTGCGTCCAGGGCCCGGCGGTGCGGGTGCGGCTCTGGCCTCCCCGTACTCAGCACGGGCGGCTCAATCTCCTCCTGATCCCGATCCTGATCCCGATCTTGATCTCGATCCCACTCCCGCTCCACATGGGCCTCCGCCCGCCCCGCCCCGCCCCGTGACCCCTCACCTCACGCCGCGCGCGCGCCCCCGCCCCGCCCGCCATGACCCACCCGCCCCGCCCCATCCGCGCGCCCCCGCCGCGCACGCGCCGCGCCCCGCGGGGCGGGGGAGGATGGGGAGGCCCCGAGAGTCTCGGGGGCGGGGCGCGGATTCCTTCACGTGATGCAGAAGGACCAATCAGCGCTCCCCACCGCTCTCGGTGCGCTCCTGCGCGGAAGCGGCCTCGGCCGGGCGGGCGAAGCTCCGCCCAGAGTTGGGCACGGCTCGCGCCCGGCGCTTCCGGTGTGCAGCGCGGCGCATGCGCGCGGGGCCCGGCGTCAGCTGATCCAGCGCCTCCTTTGCCGCCGCCGGAGGGACTCGGGCGGATTCGGGCGCGCCGGGCCGGCCCAGGTGAGACGCTTTGCCCCCTCTCCCCCCTGCCTTGCACCGCTGCCTCCGCCTCTCCTGAGCTGTGCCCGGGGGTTGCCCTTCTCGGCGGTGAAGGGAGGGGGGGTGTCAGCTCTCGCCGCTCCCCTCCCCGCTCGGATCCTGCCCGGGAAGGACGCGGTCTCGCCGTGGAGCTGCTCCCAGAGGGAGCGTGGCCCTCGGCTCTGCGGAGCGTGTGTCGCCGGGGCCCTGGGCAGCCGACCTTCACGGAGCCGTGTCCCGGCAGGACAGCCCGCTGGAGGCGGCCATGCGCTTCTCCGCCCCGCTTCGCAGGGAGAAGCGACCTGGAAAGTGAAGCAGCCCTTGAATGAAAAACCTGCTGAGCGCTCGTGGAAGACGCCTAATGAGAAAGTTTAGGGTTATGTCAGAATTCCTTACAGAAAATGAACCGGCTGGATAGTGGCTGGGTTCCAGTGCCAAGTCATCCCACCATCTTGAGTGGGTGTATCTGAATCTTTCGGTGCCTTGACCGCAGCCCGGCAGAGAGCGAGCAGCAAGGTTATGGAAGAGGAATGTTGATGCGGGCTTCTCACTGCAGCCCATCGGTGGCAGAAGAGCCCCCGTTGTTTTGCAGTTGAATATCCTGGTGGCATATCAAATGTGCTTCCTATTCATGTAGCCAGTGACAAAATTCTGCCTTAGATGAGGTGTTCCAAATATCACTCTTGGCATTCACTTAAAGGCGAGGAAGAAATCTTGCATGACTGGATTCTGGATGATATTGTTCGTGTTACAGGTAGCTGTGATATTGGAGTATGTGACACATATGTGTCAAGATCCATCCATTCCATGCAGTTGCCCAAAGTGATATACTTTCTTAGGAAGAAAGTAAAGTCTTTCTTCCTAAGGTTTTACTGACTTCCCTCAGAGAATTTTCATAAAAGCAATTTGGTGATCGTTTTATTCATTGTAATGCAATACTTCAGCAAAGTACACTGGCTATTTGATCTAGCATGGCATTTCAAATGCTAATTCCTCTTGATGAAGTGGAGAGGGGGTGGAAAAATAGGAAAACCTGCTGACAGACTGCTAGAAGTGATTTATTAGCACGAACATGACAAATACAAACTGGCATTTGCAGGTGGAAGTTTGAGCAACTGAGGCAGATCTTCAATATGTTTTAAGTTGTGCTGTATTTGTTCTGACTTCTGACTGCACTGTGCAGATCTGCCATAGCTGAATGTTTGGCTTTTCAGTGTGGTACTTTCCTTTCAAAGGCCTCTTCAATGACCAGCAAATATAAATATTTAACAATAACTACATTTTATTATTTTCTATGTAGGAATATGTAAAGTGAGATCAGAATCTACAGGTCTTTGAATTACCAAAAATACTACAGATTATTTTTGCTGTGTTTGTCATTCTGTAATGCAGTGTCCTCTGGGAAAGCATTCTTTTGTGTGGGGAAAAAATTAGTCTTGATTTTGTTATCAGGTGGCCAAGTCTGACATTCAGAAATACTAAATCACCATGGACATCAGCTTGAGAGAACAGGGAAGGAGGAATTAAGGCAACAGTGGAAAATGGCTGCTGGCATCAGCTGACTGTTCAAAGGGGGGTTGTGGTCTTGTGTTGCAATAGTAACACAAGATCTCTGTTTCCTGTAAATGCTTTCTTGTCATTTTCCACATCAAGAATTATTTTCTGCAGGTAGTGCTAATACAGGTTGAGCCATGAGTGATTAGTGTTGCTTCATTTTCAGAGAGCGTTAGCTTAAATTTAGCTTTTATTTTGGTCTAAGTATGTATTAACCATTTTATGCCTCATTGACCCTGATTTACAAAGTCTGTGGGCCTTAAGTGTCCTTCTCTTGCCTAATTTTTTTTCCGACTATGACTTCATGCATTTATCTTCCAAACTTGCATGGGTGCTGGTGTTAGACATTGTCCTCCAAAGCTGCTATAAACCAGCAGGTTACCAGATGATTCCTATGAATTAAGATCCTTTTAGAGGCACTGTGCATTCCTTATTGTGCTTTGGTGCCAGAATATTGTGTCTTTGGGTTCTCAAGCCCCTCTTTGTTTTGATTCCATAATGATTTGGTTTTGTGTTTTCAAACCCTGAAAGTTCCTACTTACGCGTTTCCCTCGGGCTTTTAGATTGCATGTTTGTGAGCTATGGCTGCATTCCTAATTACTCTTCTAGAAGGAGTAAAAAGATTACAGGATAACCTAGCTGGGGTCTTTGGTTACTTTGATGTTGACCATAAAATTTTGAATGCTACTGCTGACCAAGTAGTAATCCCTCTATTTTTTTTCTCTGTTGTTTTAAGAAAACCCTACAAAACACAAACCATGCATCATCCCAATGCTACATTGCCTGAAATACGTTCTTTTCCCCATACCTTTTTCATTGGTTAAAAACCAGGGAAATTTGGACTTGGAAATATTGAGGCATTATTAAACAATGGCATCCACATGACTTTTTTTTTTAGGCTGGAATTTTACCAAGGAAAGCAGACCATGTAGTCAACTGGAATATCATGCTCATCCATTCTTACTCGACATCTTAAATCATGTGACTTCTTTAGCCTTCCAGCTGGGCAGAGAGAAACTCCAGCAGAAGAAGCAGAATTAATTTAAACTTTTCAGCCTTTTTTTTCCTGTACAGAGTAAGCCAATAATCACCTAAATGTCCAACTTGCAAAACCAGTTTTGACCGGATCTTCTGTTTGTCATTGTTGTATCTTCTTTTATGGTACAGAAAGCTTTTTGTTTGTCTTTGAAGTGCTCACTCCTTTCTTCCCTTTGAGAGTGGACAGCTAAGCTTATTCCAAATTATTGGGTTTGGTCTTCTCTCATGGTGTTAAGTTCTGCATTCTCATAAATACTTTTTGTTTGGTTACTAGATTTCATCCAAGCATTTGCTTCTCCTGTGTTTGTTAAGCTCTCAAGTTCAACACCCCCATATCTTAGAAACATTGACCATTTGCTGACAGCTCTTTTAGACAGCCATACATAATATGGCTGTTCTAACAGACTTTGCCTTCCAAGACCTGGCTTTACTGAAATGTTACATTTACTTTGAAAATCAGTAAGATGTCTCTGGATAGATCCTGAAAATCTGACAGACCTTGTTACTACCACTTAACCAAATGGCAGATAAAGACTAATTTTAGCAATTGAATTTATTTGCTTGCTTCATCAGCTTGACTAGTCCTCTGAGCTTGTGTAATAGTAAAATTCAATGTCACTGGTCACTCTGTTCCGAAATAATTTGTCTGACAGTGGCCCCTCTTAATTTTGTCATAGTTTACAACATTTTGGTGAGTCTGTTATGTTCAAATCAAATGTAATCAGCAAGGACCAAAAGTAGTATGGGAAGCTGCTCCAGTTAACTGAGACTCATTGTGCTGAACAGATAAATGAGCAAAAAAGCTTGCTGAAAATAGACCCATTGCAGATACAAATGCTCGAGGGAGGTGGTATCCTAGAGGGTCTCTGTACTATAATATGCCTTATCCTTGTCCTTCCTAATCAATTGAAAAGTGCTCGTGTTGTAAGGATTCTCATAGCCAAGTTGAAATGTTGGTGCTCTGGTGAGTTTCAGCTGACCAGCCTGCCCAATTGTATTTCTGCCAGACAGCACCCCAAGAAAAATGTCAGAATATGTGCTGTGAAGATGCTGTGTCCCATCTTTAGGCTGCTGTAAGCTATGCTTGCTTACTGAAGTGGTTTGTGGTGATTCATGTAAAAGAGAGGTGGTTTGGATGTCTGTGATACTGGTCTGTGTTCTGTGCCCTAAGCATGAAGAGCAGTCCTGTTGTGGTTGGGATGGTTGGGTGTGAGGAGGTATAGAAAGGATACGGGAAAAGCCATGGACTTCATAGAGAGACAGCTGTGCCTTTATGGGAATAACTTATTATAGGTGGACAAAAGCTTTCGGGTATGCAAGTTTTGTGTAAGAGCCTGAAGAATGACTTGATAGTTTTTTAATATCCAAGCAAAGAAACTGCATTTTCCAAGAACTTCAGTTAGCGGAACAAACATTTGGTCCTTGTTCTTGTTACACTGTCTCATTACTTTATTTCCTGCTCTGAAAATAAGACCTTAAAAAGCAGTTCTTCAGGAAAAAACCCTAAGATGGTATTTCAGACTAACTGCAGGCTATATTGGTAAAGTTGTCTAAATAGGCAATTCTATTATGTGGATTGCCTATGGATCCTTGAAATTTTGAGGGTTTTGTTATCATGAGATAAATTTGCATGAGCTGTTAGATATTCAGACAACCACCACAATACGTAGTTTAAACAATGTTAAAATCTAATATGTTGGAAGACCTCTGGCTGTTCTAAAGAAGCTATAAACATTTCAGGTGATCAAACATAAAATTTCCAAATGTAGCTTAACTTGCTTTAAAATAGAAAGATGCAGTTTTCCATTACAGAAAAAATCAACCTCAGCTTAATTTTGTTTTACTGGAATCCAGTGCCAGTAGGTATGCTGTGATTCCAACCAGGTGTTTCATTATATCAAAGGTACTATAAAAGAGGACTTCTATCTGTTAGGGATGTTGAATCTTTCTCAAAGACTTTCATGCAGACTCACTCCTGGCTCAGCTCTTCAAACTACCTGTCAAGTACCTTGCATAATAAACTGAAGATTCCATAATATCCTGACTTTAAAGGTGGTTTGAAACTTAAGTATAATGATGAAATGCTTATTCCAAACTCATGCTCAGTATTTTAGCCATTACACCTGGGGACAAGGAGTTAGGCAGTAGTGAGATGACTTTAAGAGATGTGTTTTAATGAGCCCAAACAACTCATGTGATTCTGCCTGTAAAACTGAGCCTGACTTAAAAATCTAGCAGCAGTTGTTTTGTCAAATTGCACACCTTTGGTCTGTTGAGGTAACATCTTCAGCTCTTCAGAAGTGACTCTGCTGAACTGGAGTAAAGTTTGCTGTTATAGTTGCTTACAGATATGTATTCATTTCAATTTAATATTTGTCATCTTAAAGGTTAGAGCAACAAAAAATATTTTAAGTAACAATGCCAAATACACCTGTAAGTTGAGTGACTTTTACTTAATAAAGGCTAGGGTGGATTTTAGTCTGCCAGTAATGTTAGTGAAGTTAATGAAAACTGTTCATCTAGAGGAAATGACTGAGCACTGCACTGAGCAGATGGCTGCAGAACTTTTCAACCCTAGCAGCTAGATGACAGGATCAGGATAAGAAAAGAAGGTCACTGCAGAACAAAGAAATGAATTTTGTATTAGTGTTCTGTATTATGGTTTGGATTTCAGTTGCATTAGATCTTCCTTTTGTGGGAAAGTCTATCAAGCCAAAGAAAGGGCAGAATGTGTAGCAGGCTGAAAGGAATATAAAATTTTTCACAGTAATAAAATTGTGAAGCAGTGTAGCAAGTAAGATCTAAGGAGAGGCTCATCAATTTCCTCCTCTAGAGAAGCCTCAGCTGAGAGGAAAGAATTGGTATAGAAAACCCTATTATGGAAAACTGTAGCATATGAGTCAGTTAATGAACATTTTTTCACATGGACAATGTGGTTTTCTCCTAGTAACAGGAGTATTTTAATGGATTTAGCTAGGATCTTTATCAATTCTAGATACAGCATTTTCGCTGTATTTGATGTTTGAAGGCTGCTTATCTGCTGAGCTGATCAGATCATGAGTAGGTCAAAGCAGTTAAGCAATGAACACCTTACCAGCCTTTCTATCTAGTTTTATTTTTGCTGCTGACTTCTTGGTCTTGTTCAAACAGCTTTGTTCTAGTATTGTTCTGGGCTAACAAGGAATTTCCCAAGCTGCTGAATAAAAGCTTGGGTGCTTGAGTAACAACTTGTGATGGTGGTACATCTTGCATGAACAGGCTTCACACCCTTGCTTTAGGGATATATACTTTTCATATAGATGTTTGAAGTATCAAACTTGTATGTATTGGCATGCCCACAGTTAAGTCCCTCTTTGTTTTTAGGAAGAGGACAGTAGGAGCTTGTGGTGGACTTGATGAATTCCGTGTTGCGTGGTCTCACTTTGTAGCCATTGTGTGCTGTACTGACAGTGGGAACATAATTCTCTTTCCTTGAGTACACATGGATTTACACGTACATGTGCTGAGCAAAGCAAGCCTCATGTGAGATGACAGGGCTTATAGGAATCCAAGGAACAAGTTATGTGAAAGATAAATGGTCTTGTAGGGTTGCTGATGGGTCCACAGTATGTAGCTAAGCATCACTTAACTAGGTTCCAGATTTTTCCAGAGCAGGGGTGGCTTCAAAGTGCTGTGTGACAACTGAAATTGTATGAATAACTAGATGGAAAAATGTCCATATTTTTGAGATGAATAAATAATCTTTCTAGCTCAGAGCTTATGGCAGGAAGGTTGGTGCTGTTTGCTTCACAATGTCTGTGTCATGAGAAGACTGAGCATTGTGGTTGTGTTGAGCACAGGATGTGACTCCTGTCTGGTTTCATTAGAGTGCTGATGGCACAATTGGAAGGTGTTTGATATAGCAGAGGGTTGTGCTGCCATACAGAGGGACCTGGACAGACTGGAAAAATTGGCTGACAGGAATCCCAGGAAGTTTGACAAAGGGAAGTGCCAAGTCCTGCACCTGAGGCACAATAACCACATACTGCTGCAGGCTGAGGACTGAATGAGTGCTGAGAAGAGCTGGGGGGTCCCCAAGCTGAACGTCAGCTGGCAGTGTGCCCTTGTGGCAAAGGCAGCCAGCACTATCCTGGGCCATGTTTGGAAGAATCCTGCCAACAGGTTCAGGGAAGTGGTTTTTCACCTTGGTTAAACTTGATGGAAACCACATCTAGAGTGCTGTGTCTGGTTCTGTGTTCTCCAGTAGAAGAAAGATGTGGCTTAATGGTGTGCATCCAGAAAAGGGCCACAAACATTTTTGAGCATTTGGAGGTAGGAAAAGCAGATGTGAGAGCTGGGATTATGTAGCCTCAGGAAGAGAAGGCTCTGAGAATCTTACTGTAAAGTATATAAACACCTGACAGGAGGGAGCAAAGAGGATGGAGCCAGACTGTTCTCAGTGATACCTGCTGAAGTAACATGACACGATGGGCACAAACTGAAATACTGGGAATTCCCATTAAACATAGGAAAACGCTTTTAAGTGCAAGGGTGTCTGACCACTGGAACAGGTTGCCCAGAGAGTTGTGGTGTCTTCATCCTTGGAGGTAATCAAAACACATCTGGATGTGGCCCTGAGCAGCCTACATCAGCTTGTGTGGAGCAGGGTGTTGGAAGTAGATGATTGCCAGAGGTGCCTTCCAACCTCAGCAATTCAGTTGTTTAGTGACTAAGAAATTTGGAGTAATTTTCCCTGCTGTGTTATAATAAAATTATAACTGTGTGGTAGGAAGGAGCAGGTTTCCTGAGAATACTATTGGGCTTCCTTTCCCAGTGACCTGTGTTAAGAGTTCTGGGCGTGTTGTTTTCTGTGGGACAATATCCCAAATTCTAGATAGGAAAATCCTGCCAAACTTCTGCATTTGTCTAGTAATTCAGGCACTGTATTTTTTTTTTTTTTAATACTTCCTCTTAAAGATATCATCTGTTAGAAGGGGAAGTATGAACTGTCCTTGTTATAGGAAATCTGTGGCAGTGATTATCCTGTTATTTATGAGGCCCTTGCAACAGATCTTCATGCTGCTGGACGCTGGGATTTACTCTGTGCCAGAGTCTGCTCAGGTGAACATAGTAAATGTTAGCAGTCTTGAATCTGAAGCATCACTCCAATGTGACAGTAAGCTGATTGTCCAGTGTGGGTGGTGATCTTTACTATCCTGTAATGTCCAGGTTTTTACTAAGAGGGGGAGGTATGATTTTCTTTGGAAATTTTCCTTTGGCTACATTTTACTATTCATGCCTATTAAGCGTTCCTGGATATCATTCATATGTAAGGACTTGTATTCTGACTCCATTTTTCTACCCTTGTAAATCAAAGCACGTTAGTCTCTTTCAGGTGTACTAAAATCTATGACTTTCAAGTTCAAAGTTATTCCAGCAGAATGGATCCTAGCACTGGTGATTTACTGATGTAATGCTGCTGCTTCCAAATTACTGATACTGTGCTGTTCACTACAGTTTTGGTTAGTGTCTAAGCTTTTGTGCCAATTTGAAGTGTTGGTAATCCTAGAACCTGTGAAGATAGACCTGAGAAGTGGTGAGGACTGCAGGGAACTCTTCAGCTTCATGCAGGTTCTTAGGGAGGGATCACACAGCTGCTTGTGTTCTGTTCAGCATACAGGGCAGTGCCTGTCGATCTCTGAAAACAGATTCCAGCAGCTGTCACTCAGCGTGGCACAGCTCTCTGCTTTGTTGAGGTGCTGGATGTTGTGCAATTGCATTAATGCTTCTGCAGGCCAGGGGAAGGGCTTTGGAGTATAAGGAAGCCCCACAAGACTCCTGGAGGCAATCAATAGTGTTCAGCATTCTCAAGCAATTAGTATTGCAGTGTGTTCAGCGCCTCCCTGTGCAGTCTGTTGTTAAACAGTTGTTCTATTAAGCTCTTCCAGAGCACAGCACACACTGACATGGTTGTGTTACACCGGAGGGATGGCAGTGAATGGATTCCAGCAGAAAACATGCACCCCATTCAAGGATTTTTGAGTAGTTGTATGCACCACTCGAGACTCTGGGATTCCTGGCTTTGTAGGAGGCCCTTAATGCAAGCACCAAAGCCTTTTAATTTCTTCTGCTCGGTCCTGTGCAGTAGGGAGGGCACAGATGGGAGTTCAGCTGGGCTCGAGGTGGCTGGAATTGCTATTGCGGCATTCCTCGGTGCTGGTGGGAGAGAGGGAGAGACTGATGACTCATCAAGTCAGGTGGTTGTGCCTCTGCTGTGTGTCAGAAATTTCTTTCCCCTCTGCAGCAGGCTTTCTCATCCCTCTGTGTAGGGGCACTAGAAGGACGATTATTTTGCAAGCGGTGATGCTTCACTGCTGAATTCTAGCTTTCTAATTAGGCCTGTGGGTTTTTGTTACTCCCTGCTTCTGCAAAATAAGGTAAGGATCTGTGGTTATATTATAAAATTGTTGTAGATTTTCTTCCTTGCTGCAAGAAGGCTTCTTCTAAAAATCGTGCCAGAGTCTGAATTTTGAAAAGACGTTTGTGTTAAGGCAGTTCACCATATAAATTCTGCATCTGATCAAGTGTTAGATGCAAAACCCAGGAACAGTGAAGGAAAATGGGTTACTCCAACATTGAGAGCAGGGCAGTTACATTTTTTGGGCTACTGTGTAACCAGATTACTGTGCTAGGGGCAAACCAAGATAGAAAGCTCAGGTTATGGGCTCTTACTTAATTAGGACTTTAAAATCAGTGTAATAAATCACCTTTTAGTCAAAGAAGGTTCTGCTGCAAGTAATACTTTGATTTCTGGCATTGTTAATCAGAGTATGATTGCTAGAGCTTAAGAGCATGTTTGAAATCAATTGGTGAACTGTTTTAGATAAGGAAGATATAAGCTGTAAAGGATACAAGATGCATCTTTACTCATAAGGGAATTAAAATTAAGCTAATATCCTATGTAGGTGTGCTAGTGGACTTTTGTAGGAGGGAAATTCATATAGTGCCTAATATCCTGTGTTGGCAAGAGGCCTTTCAAAGGCCTCAGGGGTTCTGTAGATTTCTAAAATGGTCAGCTGTTGTGGCTTCTGGGGTACATACATGCTTTAGGGTATTTCATTTTCTTTGATTACTGGCAATGGAAACATCCAACAGGGTAGGAAGGTAAGGCAGCATTTTGGCCCTCAAGGACTTTTCCATATAAATTGAAAATCTGTAGTGACGCTACACAAGCACAAGAAAAGGATGCAGAGATAAATAGCAGCTTTTTAAAATTTTTTTTCCCCCTAATTTGTATTCAGTGTTATGAGATGTGTAACCCCTTAAGAAAGAGGTCAGCCTGGCTGGATGGGCATTGGCTTTGTATAGACTGTATTTTAGAGGCATAGCAGAGCTGAGAAAGAATTCACATCTTTTGCACTTGAAATAGTTAATAGGTATGTGTTTAGAAGCGGTTAGTGCAGATGCTAGAGATGATGGTAAAGGTAGAGTTTATTAGTGTGCTGCTAGGTGGTCGAGGGGGGAATCCCTTATGCTTTTACTTGGCTTGGCCTGTGACTTGGAAAGGAGGCTGTAGGAACAGAGAGGGAGCAGAGCAGCCACAGGAATAAGAGAGGCAGGTGCTGGCTGTCAGGATGTTGCCATTTAACTGCAGAATGGCTGTTCTGAGGTTCTTACTTGCCTCCCTAAAAGATAAACAGTCACTTCAAGCAGGTTTTGATTATGAAGAAAAGTTAATTTAAATTGAAACTGGCCCAGTGTTCCTGCTTTTCCTTGCCTTTGTAATTTGACTCTTTCATATGGGATGTTGTCTAATTGCCAGGCTGTGTCACTAATTCAGTTATGAGAATGTGGTTTTAACTCTCTACTGTGCTTTTAGAGATGATGTTGGTAGTAGGACACTGGATGTTGTTCTGTATGGTATATTGAAGTAAATGTTTAATTTTGATTTGTAAGAGCAGCTGCTTCTTCTGGCATGAACAGCAATTATGGTTGCTTGAGTTTTGCAATGTTTTAGTTGTTAAAAGCAAAAAAGGTGAGATAGTTATGTTAGTCAGATCAGAACCAGCTCATACCAGCTGCTCAGGAATGGCAGATTGCTTTGTGAGGACCTCCCCTCTGCCATTTGTCAGAGGAGACATTTGAGAAAAAAACAATGAAATTAAAATTGCTTCCTGGGTCTGAACACTAGGCAGTGTGAAAGATAACCTATGGCTATGGCGGGTAGAGGGATCTCATGGATATCTGGCTCAGCCTTTGGGCTCGAGACCCATTAGCAGGTCTGCTCCAAGCTGGTGCTGACTAAGCCATGATCAACTGTTGTGGTGGCTGCTGTGGAATAAATCAGTGGCAGCCATGATAGACAGTACACACAGTCCACTGAGACGTGGAGCCTGGAAGAAGCTATTCCTTCAGGATGAGCAAGGGTTTGGGATCGTGGGAGATCTTTATCTTATGGAGCAGTGCCACCAATTTAAAACTTAGAGATCAGTAAAGAGGTTGAGGGGCCGAGGACTTGTATTGTTGTATTAAAAAGCTGGAAAACAGTTCTAGGAGTTCAAGAATAGCAGAAGTCAGCTACTGCTCCCAAAGAACAGGCAAAAACGTATCCTTTAATTGTGCTGGAAAGGGTGGAAATGGAGTTGTTGTCTTGCTTATTGTAAACTGGGCAGGTTTTTAAGCCTGAGTATACCTTTATATTTGCTGCCTTGTAAAAGATGCTGGGTTAGATTAGGCTTCTCTCAAAGACTTGAGTGTGAGTGTCAACTGATGCCTCCCAGTTCATGTCACCAAAGCAGGGGCCTTGCTGTTGATTAGCACCAAAGTGCTCTGTGCTGGGGCAGCTGCGGTGCACCTTTCTCCAGTGCTGTGTCCTAAGTGTGTCTGTACAGGAGAAATGGGAAGAGTGTGGCCTTACAGTGCTCTAACACCCATCAGTTTCCAAGGTAACACACAGCATGATGAGGGCTCACAAAGCAAAACCGTTAAATCCTCTGATCCGCACCGGAAGCAGGACAGCCCAAATATCGTCCGCAGGACAAACATGGATGGAGGAAGTCTGTTGATAAAACAGCTTTTCCAGTGCCAGTTGTTTAGATTCGCTAAACAGTTACTGGCAAGAGATGACAGCCTGTTGTTTAACTGGTGCAAATTGGGGGTTTTGGCCATTATTCAGCACAATTCTTCTGTAATGCTCCGTGGGTTTCACTGAGAACAAAAACTGCGTAATATGTAGCTGTGAGACACGTAGAGAGGACTCACGTGTTCATGTGCTGGTCCTTCTGAAAATCTGTGTTTCTTCCTCTAAATGCTGTGATTCAGAGCCTTAAGATAGCAAAAATGGAATTTGCACAATTAATATTTGTAGTATTGCATTTTAGAGACTGGTGGCAGTAAAGCAGACCCAGAACATTCTCTCACTCACTCACTCAGAATCATGGAAAACTCCATATTTTGAAGGAGGGTAATGACAATACAGAAGAGATTTTCATTTAGATATCCTATTACCAAGCTTAAAAACAATGCAGTGTTAGGGAAATGTTGCACTGCATTTTTTTTCATTCAGTAGCATTCTGTGGCACTTGTTACAAAGTGGTGTTTTACCTGATGTTCTACCCCTGTGTTTCTGCATCTCAGATCAAGGAATTTCAGATCTTTTGTTTGTTTAAATAGTTTAATTTTTCACTTTTTGCAGCTTTAAAATCACAGTGGTTAAAGTGATTCAGGCTATGAATTCAGAATTCTTTTAAACTGGAAATAAGAAGAGAGCAAAGGAAAGAGGAGGAACTTACTATATGTGTATGTTCTTCAAGAATGACTCCTATTTTTTTTTTATTTTGTTCAGTTGAACAGGCAAAATGGACTTCTCCAAACTCCCCAAAATCCGTGATGAGGACAGAGAGGCTTTTGTTGGCTATGTTTATGGAGTCTCAGGACCTGGTAGGTATTATTTTGTAAAGGAAGTAATAAATTTTGTTTTATCTAGGATCTTGTTAATCTTCACTTGAAAGTAGAGAAGTACAAAAGAGCTCTGGGTGGTGCTTTTCATCTTCTTTTTTTTTTTTTCTGGGTGGGGGACTTCAAGAAGGATTACTGATTTATAGTCTGATAAACTATTAAAAAAGCTGGTAACAAGATGTTACTATTAATTAACCTTTCTTGAAAATGTAAAGAGCAGAAGCAGTCAGTTGAGTAAAAACAATAGTAATAACAAAAGGTAAGCTTTCTGTATGAGATGAAGCCCCTTGGTTGGAAATCTGCAGGGCCCAGTGTGCTAGGTTCTCTAAAAGCTATGAAGTATGTAGTCAGTTCTCACTGAAAGTTTGCCCCTGTGCTTTCTGAGATACTCAGTCCCTGTCAGTGTCAAGCTGCTCTGTTTGCTGCACCATGGGCTGGGGTAGCTCAGTAAGGAGACAAAAGAGTCAGGGAAGGTGGTACAATGTGGTGATAGTGCAGCTGGGAGAAGGAGGACTCTTCCTTCATCTTTATCAACTGAAATAGTTTAGGCTCTGATAGCAGCAGCTTTTGAATACATGCAGAATCTGCTGACTTTTCTACTCCCTCCTGCCTTCTCTTCAAGAGCTGAAGGAAAGGATCGGAATGTGAGAACAGAAGATCAGAAAGTATTTTTGTTAATGCAGCATATTTGATGAATAAAAAATTCCCTACCTAAATAGGCACAAGTTTAACTGCAAATTCTGTAACTGCTGAAGTGGTACTTAGAAACAATTTTAAACTGACACAGCTTTCTTTCTCAAGAAGTGGAAAATGTATTTTTATGTAAATAAGTGAATCCTGTGTGCATTACTGTGATCATAATATACAAGGCATAATAAATTTTGTTCTAAAGCAACCAGGACTTCATATATGACCTGCTGAAATCTTAACTCAAAGTGGTGGGAAGTTTCAGGCCCAAAACATGCTACATAACAGTCTTCATCTGTTGAAAGTTAATTTAAGTGCCCTAAGATACACATTGCTTTTCTACAAAATAAAGCAAAAAAATAGTGTTTTCTTAAAAGCTTTCTAGGCATCACTTTAAATGCAAGGGTATTTAGCAGGTGCCTTGGCTTGTTTATGTCAGCATCCAGATGCTGCCAAGGTAAACAGAAGTTTAAGTGACTCGAAAATGCTGACCCCCAACCACTGGTTTATGTAACTACCAGACATTGGGTGAGTTTCACCATTTTCTTGTGGGTTTTAATTTAGTCAGATGAAAATGTAGCCCAGCTCACTGCAAGGGAGAAGTGCCTGTAGAATTTGTTTGTCAAAGTTGGCAGCATCTCACAGCCTCAACGTTTGCAATCTGTCAAGATAGATAAGAGAAATTATGGCCTGAATTGTCCTGTGAAGTACTACATTCTCATAGTCTCCTGTTATTCTGGGTAAAGGACAGAATGAAAACTGTATGAAAACGTACTCTTTCTGACTTTTAAACTAGAAATACCAGGAGTTGTGGCATCCTTTTGTGAATTCAAGAGTTTGTGTCCTATATGGGTGAATACCAGGTTTATGCTGTGCAGTTCTATACTGGCTTGTAATGGGTGAATTTCCTGAGCTTCAAGAAAAACAACTCACCTATGTGCCTGTCTTTTGCAGTGGTCACAGCCTGCAACATGGCAGGTGCTGCCATGTATGAGCTGGTACGAGTAGGACACAGTGAACTGGTGGGGGAGATTATCCGGCTGGAAGGTGACCTGGCAACTGTCCAGGTGTATGAAGAAACGTGTATCCTTTTCACTGCTTCCTCGTGTGCTGCCAGACCACACAGTCCACAGTACTGGTGATTAGGGTAAAGAGGGTGGAAAGAAGCCCTCAATACTTTGGGGTCTAGCAGGACATCTGTTCTGCATGTGTTTCGTAAATTTGGAGGGTTTTAAGGTGAATCTTACCTTGTATGGCTGTGTAGCAAGGAGACTTCTTTTAACTGGAGATCTAAGTGTACGTTAGAATTCAAGTGCATTTTAATGCCTCTTTGTTAAGGCCCATTGACAAGTGTCAACCATAAATGGCAAAACTAAGCAATATTTCTTGCATCTCTTTTTTTTTTCTTTTAATAACAGTGCTTGTATAATGTTTAAATAAGAAATGTAAAGTGGGCAGGATGCCTTCTTCTGGACAGAGTATTTGCCAAGCATAATAGATTACACTTTTTCTTCTGCAGTGGGCTTTACAGCATTTTGGTCCAGCTATAATGCAGCATATATTCTAAAATAAAACCTAGATATATTACATGTATATATATATGTGTGAGAAAATATCAGAAAAGAAATAATAAAACTTGAAGCCAGGCCTCCCAAGGGGAGCTGTATCATTAGAGCCTGGAAAAAAGGCTGTACTGGCTCCGAAACCTTGGTTCTGAGGAGCTTGCTGGTAAACTGCTGCCTAGGTGCTGTCTCTTTGTAATAATTTATCATTTTAGTTGGCATCATTGTTACAGTATCGAGTAGCTTTCCATCAGTATGTGGAACAAGTTTGCGTATAGTTTACCTTTAATTTCCTGTTGAGCAGAAACTCAGTCATAGGCCTCTCTGAAGTCATTTTGTATTTGATCCCTTGAGTTTTGTATAGGTTTTAGAGGTTTCTTTTGTATTCTAGCAGGGCCTTCTGCCGAGGTGCTGGCCCTTTGCTGAGAAAAGTCTACTGTGCATCTCTGAAGCTTAGGTAGTGGATAGACCTGACAACTTGATACAAGATGGGAGGGCAGTAGTGCTGGTCTTAGACAAACTCCTTTTAAAATTAGGCTGCTGTTGGAAAAAAGCTGTGCAAGGCTCAAGATCAAAGCAGTTGTGCTCTCTAAACAAATTCTGAAGTGAAAAATTCCATGTTTCATAACATTATCTGACTTAAACAGCCTAATATGTTTTCTAGATTTGAAGATGTAAGAAATGTGTGATGTTTTGTCATCCCACTGCCTGGCACTCCAGTGAACTCATCCATATTAGTTGACATTAGTTGCCAACAACAGTTGACTTGAACAAATGATTGTAAAGTGGAGTATTTGTCACTATTTTGCCTCTCTAGAGGATGGTGAACTTTGGTGTTTCAGCAAATTCAGAATTTAATATAAAGTCTATATGTTCATTAAATGATGTGATGTGTAACATAGGATTAGGATTACCTTAAAGTCAGAAAAGGAGTTTGAGAGTATGATGTTGTGAACCTGGTTTCTTTCTCTTGTTCTGGATGAACTTTTCCTCAGCAAATCTTTAGCTGGTGTCTCTGTAGGAGATCCTGTGCTCCGTACTGGGAAGCCCCTATCAGTGGAACTGGGGCCTGGCATTATGGGAGCTATTTTTGATGGTATCCAGAGACCACTCTCAGACATCAGCACTCTGACCAAAAGTATCTATATCCCCAGAGGTGTCAACGTGTCAGCTTTGAGCCGAGATATCAAATGGGATTTCACACCTTCCAAAAATCTGCGGGTAGGTTCTGACAATCCTGTGTTCCCCTCTCGCTCCTCCACCCCCAGAGCTTAGGCCTGGAGCAGCGTGCTGACTGCTGGGACCTGTGGCTGATGCTGCATTTATTGAAGTTTGCAAAAAGGAGTTTTAAGAGGTGGTAGTGATGTATGAGACTGGATGGGGATCACCAAAACTTACTTGATACAACTTACGGTGTGTTGCTGCTGCATATGAGAAATTTACAGAGTTTTAATGTATTTACCAAACCATAGAGAAACTCGTGCAATTTCAGTAAGCACTAGCAGGAGCAGGTATTGCCTGAGCAAAAACAATGACTGCAGCACACATTTTGCAAATGGTGAAGGTAGCCTTAGAGCTGGAAAATGTCATAGCTTTAGCCCTTTGCAGCATCTTTTTTCCAACCCTGCAGGTTAGCATATGCTGTCCTTTCTCTTCTTAGCATGTTAGGTTGAGAGGTGGAAAAGAAACGAAGAAAATTCCTTTTCTCTGTCAGTAATTGCTCCTGTCTGAGCCTTGAAAGGCACTTGAGCACAGGTAGTGTTGCTCTCAATGCTGTTGGAGTAATGAGTTATGTAAATGAGCTACTGTGCTGCAACAAGGAATTTTTAAAAGGGATAATCACAGTGCTAGACTTAATAGCTGTAGTATTTTTTGCAGTTTGTCAAGGTTCTTTTTTAAAAGTTATGACTAATAGACCTGTTCTGATTTTAGGTTGGCAGCCACATCACTGGTGGAGATATTTATGGTGTGGTAAATGAAAACTCCCTGATCAAACACAAAATCATGCTGCCCCCACGGAATAGGGGTACAGTTACATACATTGCTCCTCCAGGAAACTATGACACTTCAGTAAGTCTCCCAAACAGCAGTTGGGTATATTCCATGTCTCTTTTATAAGGTAGATGTACTCTTTCTGTTCTGCATGAGGCCAGCTTAAGTGTTTCATGCAACAAAGTGTCTGAGATAATGGTTACTTCTGCTACCCTGCCTGCAGGGGGTGCATTATTATTTAGTGCAGGTACTTTCTATGTATATGGCTTCCCAATGGCACTTCACTATGCCATGTTTGATGACCTCTGTGGGGATCTACGGTATCTTATGAATATGTAAAGTTCAGTTGCTCTTTGAAAGCATATTTTTAATGTATGCTGTATCTTACACTGTTTTCTCCCAGTGGCCTTGTAAATATGGGAAAGAGCCTTCCCTTGGGAGGTGATGATTGCATGTTGAGATTCTAAGAGCTCTGTCGTGTTACCAAAGGCCTGTGCAGAGTAGTTAAAATGAGAATTTGTGTGCTGGTCTTTGCTTTGTATGCAGGTGTTTGCTTACTTTGTATGTGTGGTGCTCTCTGTTAGGATGTTGTGCTAGAGCTGGAGTTTGAAGGTGTGAAGGAGAAGTTCACTATGGTGCAGGTGTGGCCTGTACGTCAAGTCCGCCCTGTCACCGAGAAGTTACCAGCCAATCATCCTTTATTAACTGGCCAACGAGTCCTGGATGCCCTCTTCCCGTAAGTACTTCCTTTTATTTTCTACCGTGCAAGAAACCTCTCTCTTAGGGGGAGCAGAGGTAGGAGGCCTTGGATCCTTAGGTTTTTTTAAGGGTAAGCTTTCACCATGTGTCACAGCATAATCTTAAAAGACATTTAGCCAACCTTCTCATATTTATTTGGCAGGTCAACCCACTGGTGGAAAAAGGAAGTTTAACAAAACTGTTCTGGTGCATGAATTTAGAAAAAAACTGGACATGCATAAACTTAACATAACCATGTCACATCTGCAGAAAGGCTAGAACTTCCAAGCTTGCTTATCTTCATTTGATTGCATGAGTAGGCTATCTTTCCATGGTCTTGAGGATGTGTAGTTTCCAATGATTTTGAGGTTCCCACTTGGGAAAAATGTTGCACTTAACTGTAACACAGACTGCTCATTTAAGCAGCTAACTTCTAAGACACTGAATTCAGTTATTTTGGTCCTAAAATATTGTGCTGCTTATTCTACAATGCTAAGTACAGTTGTTCTTTACTTAGCATTTGCACTCCATTGCTGCTTTCAGCAGCCAGTGAAAACTGCTATGTTTCAAGTCCAAAAGTGGTACTGTTGTATCAGCATAAGTCACATACTTCAAGGACCGGAGAAGAAAAGGATGGTTTAATCCCTCAGTTTTTTGATTTAGTGAAATACCTCTGTGTTTGTCACCTAGAACATTGAATGTGACTCCTGTCATTCTGCTTTTGATGAGGGAGTTCTAGTGGAAAATATATTCTAAGATGGGAAAGAGCTGGTTTTTAGTTCCTTGCAAATCAGAGTCCTTTTTCTTTACTCAGGTGTGTACAAGGGGGTACAACAGCGATTCCTGGGGCATTTGGTTGTGGAAAGACTGTGATCTCACAGTCTCTTTCAAAGTACTCCAACAGTGATGTCATCATTTATGTAGGCTGTGGAGAACGAGGAAATGAAATGTCTGAAGTACTGAGAGATTTCCCTGAGGTTAGTATGGAGATTTCATGGAGACTAAACCTTCCTGGGAAGACTTGCTATTGTACTGCTATTGTAACCAAGTAAAATATCGTGTTGATAGAGTGACTTGAAAATACCATCTTGCCTGCCTTGAAGCTCTGACAAAAATCCCCTTTGGCTTGTTCAAGAATTATTTCAGTGCCCCCTCAGTAAACATCTTGACTGGTTTTTAGGTGTACCTTCTCAGTTGTTTAAAATAAAGCCAGAATGAATGTCAGAGAAGAATTTAGCATGGTTGTAAGCATCTTATCTGTCACTGGTCATGTCTCTAACTTGACCATGCATAGAAAATGCAGCATTCATATGCAAGTTGCAGCGTGATACAGTTAGCAGATATTAGTTTGGTATATTAAGCTTTGGAATACCTTTTGAATGAAGTAGAAAATACCTTTTTAATAAAGAAGCAACAACCAAGCAACAGATTTACCAATCCTTGTACCTGTTACTATGTTTTAATGAAGTTCTTCCGGGGTCACATAGTACAAACTGTCAGGTGGAAACTTCACTGTTAGAAATAAGGGGTAAAAGGCACTTGGGTGTGTTGATTGGTGACAAGGTGGGAAAGTCAAGCTGAGGTGGCCTTGAAGGAGGTAAATCCCAGGGTATTCATAAGTGGAATTCTACACAAATTTCGGGGTGTGCATTCTGTTGTTCAGGTGCTTGTAAGGCTTCACTGCAGTTAAAAAAGTGGTTTTATGTCCAGTTGTCAAATATGAACTTAGCTTCTTGTAGATGGAGGAAAAAAGCTCTGATTCCTAATGGACTTATGACAGGAGGCTAATAATTATTAGCTCTTTCAGCCTGGAAATCTGAGATAGGACAATGTGCTTCCTTTTGCAGTGGGTTTGTCGTTACTTATTTGAATGGGATCAACAGGGATTTGGCAGTTGCAGAAGATGAGGTGGGGCTGAAGCATGTACATTAAAAAGTTAAGCTGTGTGCAGTCTGAAAGACAAACCAACATATCCTAAAATTTTGAATCTTATCTCTGCTCTTGGTAGAATAGCTGTGAGGAGAGTGTCCTGATACAAGGCAAGTAAAACAGTAAAAAAACCCTAAGCATTGAAAAATTAACAAAAAAATTGCTACTGTTACAGCATGGTGTTTTTCCTTTTCTTGCGTTTTAGTTAACAATGGAAGTTGATGGCAAGGTAGAAAGCATCATGAAGAGAACAGCTCTGGTAGCAAATACTTCCAACATGCCTGTGGCTGCCAGAGAAGCCTCCATCTATACTGGTAAGATTTACAAGAGGATAGAGAAAGCTGTGTGTATAAAGGAAACCACCGTGCTCTGGTATTTTCAGTTCCTGAGATGGCCATATCGAGAGACCTGTCTAGTTCCGGAAGTAACCCTTTTCAGATCTTGCCTGCACCAAGTCTTAGTATCTTAATTGAATCTGACTTGTTTGCATATAGTTGCTATTTCTGAATATGAAGTAAATTTTGTTTATAAGGTGAACTTACTGTGCCAGGACTTGTGTAGGTTTTCTGCATGTGTTAATTCTGTAAGCTTTAGGTTTTGACTAGCTTTTTGCTGACAAGTACAGCCACTTAATGGACAGGAATAATATTCTCCAAGCTGGCAGACTAATCTTTCCTTTGCAACCTCTTAATGGCTTTTTAAAAGTTTGGGGTTTTTTTATGAACAGTTGTCATATAATTCAGATAAAACACAACCTTCTCTCACACTTGTGTTCTGGTGATTTGAAAGGGAAGGAGACATTCTACAGAAAGCAGAGTCTTAGTTCATGGTTTCAGTGAGGGAAAGAGTAGCACCAGTGACATTGCAGTGTCTCTTCAAAGAAATACACCTGAATGTAAGATGAGTCTGAGCGGCTCATAAACAAAAATGAGGAGAGCGAGAAGAAACAAACAGCAACAGCAAAAAGACAGTGGAGACATTAGCAAGAGGGAATAGCTTCCATTGTCTGTTTCCATTAAAATATAAACTCAAATAATTTGGTTAATTTGCATCTTTCTGACGACATACAGGCATAGAATCCCTTTCTGAACTGTACCCTGCAGCACGCTGTTGTCTTTGTTACAGGAATCACCCTGTCCGAGTATTTCCGGGATATGGGCTACCATGTCAGTATGATGGCAGACTCTACTTCCCGATGGGCTGAGGCCCTCAGGGAGATCTCAGGGCGACTGGCTGAAATGCCGGCTGGTGAGTAGTCTTTCCTCAGTCTGGTCTTGTAAAACTTTGATCTTACTCAAACTCTGAGCCTTTGACTGAATCTCTGTGTGTTGGTGTTTGCAGACAGTGGTTATCCAGCCTACCTCGGTGCCCGTCTGGCCTCTTTCTATGAGCGAGCCGGGAGAGTGAAGTGTCTGGGAAATCCTGAGAGGGAAGGCAGCGTCAGCATTGTTGGAGCGTGAGTGTTGCATTGCTTTGCCTCTGCACTGGCTGCAGCTCTTCCTTGCTGTTTTTGTATGACACTGTATCTTTTCTTCAGACAAAAAAGGTCTCGTTGCCCTTGCACAGCTGCAGAACTTAAAAATACGGGAATGAGTTGGTAGACACTTAGTTGCTGTTCACCCAGAGCTGCTGCTAGATTGTGCGTGGGGGCAGAAGGAATGAATGTAGACAGGTAGCTCTGTGAGGTATGGAATCACAGGCACAGCAATCGGATCAAGTGGCTCAGGGAAGAATGTCATTAGAGTTCTCTGAGAAGTATGTCAAACCATGCTTAGAGCAGGAAAGAAGGGGCAGTTAGAGCAGTAGTGTACACTTGGGGGCATAATGGATTGTGACTCTCATGCTCAAATAGAGTAGAATTCCATGGAGCAGTATATCTCAGACTGTGATATGCTATGAGAAGCGTGTTGTCCACAGGCATTCTCCTAGCTGATACTGGTTTGTGTATCATACCCTGGGCAAAGTGGATTCCCTGTGTTTTCAGGAGGGCCTCTGGCATCAGCACGAACACCTGGAGCTGATTTTTTGCTTTGCTTAGTTCTGCTGTTCACAACATACATACATAAGGGCTTTCTGCTTTTGAGATTAGAAAACTACATTTTTTTTTATCTCTGGGAAGGCATGTATTGGAGTGTTAAGCATAAATGAAGTAGTGACTGTATAGGTGAAGATTAAAATTAATTCAAAATCGGGATATTGTTTCCTGTAGGATCACTGCACTGGGTATTCATTATGTTCTATCAGCACTCTTCCTGAATCTGTTCCAATGGAGACAGGTTTGATGATCCAAGCTGGAGTTACTACCTAGAGCTAACATGACTGAAATTACACCTTAATACTGTCAATCAGTCACTGATGTAACTATTTTATGATATGCTTGATATTACCTCTGCGTGGGTATGCATCAAGCACTTTCTACAAACATATTGCAATCTGTTATTTACTTGGAATCATGTTGACTTTTCTGGTTCTCTGCACTGAGCTGTGCAGTCAGTCATATGTTCAGTACTTCAGTTTGAACTGTGAAAGCAGCTCTAATAACCTTTCCCTGTCTCTTCCTGCTTAGTGTCTCTCCCCCAGGTGGTGACTTCTCTGATCCTGTTACATCTGCTACCCTGGGCATTGTTCAGGTACGTCCCACAACATTGTAGCTTTTCTGTCCACTTTATTAGACACTAGATGGTTGTATTTCAGCACATTTGTGCCAGTGGCTGGCGTGAGAGAGCTTTGATTTGTCACAGGCAGTGTTGTAGGGTGTTTTGGAAAGTGTTCCAACACTGTAAAAAGCGACCTTGTGAAATGTTCTCAAACTGATGTGTTTGAGATCCCTTTGGAAGAGGGAGTGAAGGCAGCAATTCCTTCCAACATTGCCTGCTCAGGGATATCTGTCTGTCTGTCTGTCTGTCTCAGGTGTGCTTTCTAAGTGCTGCCTATTGAGCTGCACTGCAAACGTATCTGTTCCACTGAGATGGAAAGCAGACCATTTAATATAGGTACATGGAAATCACAAAAAAATCCTTGGAGAAGCTGTCTGGGAGTGTCTTGAAACTGTTTGCAGTTTTGGGAAAAGCAGTTACATCTATTCAGTCTCCACTTTACTTAGACTCCAGTATTGACATTGCTATGGCTGACTGCTCACTCATGAGCAATCTCAAGCTGAATAAATCTGAACTCAGATGAAAGTTGCATCATTTTTTGAGAAGTGTTATTTGAATGTCTCTGCTATAGTTAACAGGCTCCCAGGCTTCTATTTGTGAAGCCTTTGCCATGCTGCATGAACTCCAACTTGCTCAACTTGCTCTCTGTATTTTTTTTTTTAATTGCCTTCAATTATTTTAGTTCACTTTTGATTTGGAGAGCTGATTGACCTTTCTGGCTTCTGGCAGGTTTTTTGGGGCCTGGATAAGAAGCTGGCACAGCGCAAGCACTTCCCGTCTGTGAACTGGCTGATCAGCTACAGCAAATACACACGAGCCCTGGACGAGTACTATGACAAACATTTCACAGAATTTGTCCCTCTCAGGACAAAGGCCAAAGAGATCCTACAGGAGGAAGAGGACCTTGCAGAGATTGTGCAGCTTGTGGGGAAGGTGAGTGACCAGTGTCATTAAGCCATCCTTCATTTCCTTATGGTTAGTGCAGGCTTTTGACCGTGTCTTAGAGCAGACCTGATGGATATTGCATTGCATACAAAAGATCACTGGGAGATGTCAGACTGTCACCTCAAACTGCATTTTATTACAACTTTTCTACATGTTGTTTGGCTTTTAATGACAAATAGTTTTTCAGATTTGATAAATCTTGGCTTGGTTTTCTCCTGTAAATGAGATTGTGGGATATCTACTGCTTGCTTTAAAGTTCACTTGCTTCAGTGTTCTAGTATTCCTGAAATGCCCCTTGCTGCAACTTAAAGTACTATTCCATTGGAAGCAGTCTTTGTAGAGAGATTATGCAAACCCATCTTTACTGTTGAAGTCATCTGAAGGGTTAGTTTATTAGAAACCATGTTGTCAGCTGTGTGACAGAGGTGCTGGCATTTACAAGTTGGCCTGTGGAAACAAAGTGAAGTCTGCTTTTTAAAAAACTTGTGATTATCCATTTTCTCTTTGGAAACCTGTGACATATGGCTCCATTTTGCAGGCATTCTTTCATTTCCTTTTTTCACTTCAATATTTTGAAGAGAAAGGTAAACTTGGACAGGAAGATTTCCATTGAAAGCTCTCAGAAAGGACCCAGTGAAAACTGTGCTTCAGCCTAGCACTATAAATATGATAATTGGCAGGTTCCTGGCACATACTTGACAGTAGTTTAATTCTGTGATGTTCAGATGAGTTATTATGATTTACAGAGTTGTAGTAGTGTGTAGCAACATGTATTTAATACAGTTACTTGAAGGAAGTTTGCTCACCGTGCTCTCTCTTCACTGATGTTCTAGTCCAACCAAGATGAGACCTTTCATCAGAACTTGCTTAGTAGAGCTCTCTTCTCATGACGTGTCTTGGAAGAAAAGGAAATGGGGTCACAGGACTTTCTACAGTTCTCTATTTACAAAACCATATTCTAAAAGGCTGGTTTGCAAAGCAGGGTAGGCTTGAGTCCTTAGTGTGGAAGGGAAATTGATAAGCCAGTACTTGTGGCTATGCATTGTTTTCATGATAGAAGTACTGGAACTGGTGATTTTTTTTTCAGATCAACAACTTTGTTTCAAATAACAAAGGAAGTTCCTTTCTGTCTGGGCTTGGCTAACAGCTGCAACAAACCTTTAGAAAGGGGGAATTGTGAAAGTACAGTCAGTGTATTTTTTTCTTTTTAGCTCTGAATTTTGTTAGTCTCTTCATGATAGAAGGTCCAAACTTCCTGTCTAGAAAGCAAGTTGGGCTACTTAAAGCTCAATCAGGCCCCTCTAGTAAAAGGATGATGAAGGTGGAGAAGAGCAACCTGTGGTGCCAAAAACAGCAGTGTACAGTGGGGTTGTGGCTATCCTGTGGAGTGTGACAGGCATTGTCATCAACTCCTTTTCTTTTCTGGAATGCCAGGTGGGAAAAGGATATTGGTAACAGTGCAGACTAGTACCAAATCCTTTAGCTTGCTGCTTGATCTAGCATGCTGAAAACTAGTGTTTCTTCCATAAGGATTGAGGAAGGTAAAAATTAATTTCTCTTTATGTAGGAGGGTGACGTTTCAATGTATCTCATAGCAAAGCCATGTGCATTTTCAGTGTCTGCTGGCTTTTCCATGGTGTTAAGCAGTGGGAAGGAAGTTCCCTTTCTCATCAGAAAGATCTAAAGCAAACTTACCAACTGTTTGGCCCATCATAATCTGGCAATTAGTTAAATTGGCTGTTCTATAGCAGGGAGTGAGAAACACCCAAAAGACAGAGTTCTGCTTGATGCAATCTTAGGAGAGTGGGAAGAAGACAGGTACCAAAAGACAGCTGTTCTTAGCCAGTACACACTGTGCCTTCATGGACTGGAGTACTAAACTGATTGTTTACCTTACTTTTCTAGGCTTCCTTGGCAGAAACAGATAAAATTACCTTGGAGGTTGCCAAGCTGATAAAAGATGACTTCTTGCAGCAGAATGGTTACACGCCTTACGACAGGTGAGATCTGACTGGCCACTCTGCCCTCTTAGTCCTGTGCAATCTGGACCAATACAGTTATTTTACATGGAAGCTGACCAGTGCAGAAATTAATGTTACTAATCCCTAAAGCTTAGGTAGCCCATTCAATAATGCTTTCACATTGTCTTACCCAAGGCAGACCCCTTCTGAAAGCAGAACTCTTTGGGTTTCCCAGGTCCTCCTCTATTGTTCTATTAGCCAATGTTTCTGCAGTAGCATGTCTGAGGAGGAGAACAGGACTTTATTTTCATAGGCAACATCTAGAGTCTTCCTGTTTATTCCATCAATACACAGCGGACTGCAAGAATCACCTTTCAGTTACTATTGCGTAATTCTTGAGTAAGTCTGATCTGTCAAAAAAAACCCTTACTCTCTCTTTCTCCCTAGTGAACTCTGCTGTTCTTCTTTCCATGCTATTCTTGTGCTTTAACAGCCTGACAAAGAGGCCTTTTTGTACTTCATCTTACTCCCCAGTCCAGATTAGGAAGTCTCAAGTACTTCATCACTAAAAATGCAGACATCTATCATTTTGTAACAGTATGTGCCTTTGATCAGGTTATTAGGGCAGGTCTGTGTGTATGCTGTAGGAAACACAGGAAGTAGCACATAAATAATAATGAGGTACCTTTTATGGTGCTCACCTACCCATTAAAATGGAACTGTATGAAGTTCTCTTGTCATAAAGAAACTCCCTTTCCTATGAGCAAGGAAACTTGCGGAGTTGTCATCCCAGGCTGTCAGGAGGAAGCCTGCTCCCTTGATGGACAAAACAGGAAGAAGGAATTCTGTTGGCTGCTCATTGTTTTCCTTTACTTGTTAGCATTGGCACAGATTGAAATGTGAGACTTGTAGAGCAGTGGTTCCTGTTCACTCCTGTTTTGCCTGAATGTTTGGGTACTGTTTCAGAAACCTCAGCTTCAGTCAGCTTCAGGATGACTATCTTGGCCTGCAATTTGACTCTTTAAAAATGTGGGACCTATTTGAGGCAGCCCCTCTCCTTTGGCAGTATACATTAAAGATCTCTGGAGTAAAGCAGGCTGGCGCTCTTTCTGTCAGGGGAGAATGCTGTTAACTGTTCCAAGATGCCTGACAGGTCCTCTTCTATTCCTTCAGGTTCTGCCCTTTCTATAAAACAGTGGGAATGCTTTCCAACATGATTGCGTTTTATGATATGGCACGCCGTGCTGTAGAAACCACAGCTCAGAGTGACAATAAGATCACGTGGTCCATCATCCGAGAGAACATGAGTGAAATCCTCTACAGACTTACCTCCATGAAGTTCAAGGTATGTTTGTAAGGAAGTGGGTTGTCCTGCTTCCTGTGAGCTTCCAGGGCCTCTGAAAGACCGACAGTGGTGTTGACCAAAGACCTTTGATAAAGGTCTGAACAGAGATCCTTTGCCATCATTTTGAAGACAGTAAAGAATTGGCTTGTGAGCACAGGAATGGTCAGTGCGGAAATCAGGTGATGCTGACTGCACAGCCTTGGCAACCCCACCTTCAGCACCTTCGACGTCTCTTTTCTGTTACATATAGTCATGGTAACAGTACAAGCATCTTCTCCTATTTGCTTTGGGGGTTTTGTGATAAAATTCTGTAAAAAGATTATAACATGTTCTAGGAAGACTATTATCAGAGAGAAGCAGCCTGAAGCCAAACATGGGCCACATCATATATTATTGCAGGAGCGTTTCTTTCCTTAACTTCTATTTAAAATAGCTCAGTTAACATTTCCATTGTTCAGTTTTTCCTGGATTTAAACTTCAGGCTGCTTATACCTGTCTCTAATATAAAAGAGACTGCTGAAAGTAGGGAGAGGAAGGGAGGAGTAATTTCAGCATGGGTTTAAGACAAAACAAGTGGATTGGGGCACCTGCTCTGGGTAAGTTTAGTAGCCATCATTTTAGGGTACAGCTTTACTAAAACTCATCCAGAGCATGCTGGTGTAGCAGTTACTGGTAGGACAGTAGTAACCTGTGATGCTGACTGAAATATATGAACTATAATGCTTACTCTGTTAAAACTCATGTAAGTCAATACTGCAAATCTTTGGAGAACAAGTAGCATTGGATTAAATGTGTTTAGAATTAAATGTTCTGCCATGCCAATGTATTCCATTCCTGCAGGGTACTGGCTTGTTTCTGTAGTAAGTGGGTTCCTGGTATATATTCTCAAAGCATCAAGAACATAACAAGATGCCCTTGGGGACATGAGCTTCTTTGCTCATGAGCTTCTTTCTCATGCAGCTTCTTTTGAGAGCTGCTTATGTAGAGACAGGATAATTAAAACACTCCCTACAAACCCTGGCCCACCAGCAGGCATCTGCAGTACAGCAGAGCAGTGGACAGCATGGCTGAAAAAGGGAATAGTTATGAAAGGAAAATTATATTCCCCAGGTAACAGTGTGACAGGTGTGAGGATTCAGATGTCCTGCATCCTATAGTTTGGGTACTTGGGAGAGACGATGTAAGAACTACTGCATCCACACATGTAAGGCCTCTGTGTTCACCAAGAATTGCACTGACCCAGAGGATCTCAGCACTCAGAGGAGAATGGTGAAGACATTGAACAGATTTCACAGCCTGACAGTTAATGCTTCTTGCAGAGAAAGCCTTACAGCCCGAGGGCAAAGTATTCTGAGAAAATGGAGCTGTACAAAGATATTTTTATGGTTACACAATATTATTGTGAATTAAAATTAATTACAATTCATTTTAATTTGAACCAAACAACCTCTGAGTAATGGCAGAATAACTCTTTCACTTACTGGGGAAGCAGTGCATCTGGTGTGGGGCTAGGAGCTGGTATTAATCACTGCAGCTCTTAAATCACACAGCAGTAACCACGACCCTCAGTATTTTTCTTTGCTTTCCAAATCGGTTGCTTTTCAGTACAGTAACCACTGCTCATGGAAAAAAAAAAATCATCTCTTTCCAGTACCCATTCTGCCTGCTCACTAATGTGGGAACAGAATGAGATTTAAACCCTGTGGCTGTTGGTGAGACAGGATGCAAGGACAGAACTACACTGCCTGCTATGCAGTTGGCAAGTGTTAATCCCGAGGGCAAGAGGTTACAGCAGTGGCAAACCAGAGCTGACTTAAGTACCATGGGTTTTTCCTAATGGGTCTGTTTGCTTGCTGTGTTCTTTCAGGACCCCGTCAAAGATGGTGAAACAAAAATCAAGGCGGACTATGCTCAGCTGTTTGAGGATATGCAGAACGCATTTCGCAGTCTGGAAGACTAGACTCGACCTCTGTGACCACTCCAGTTTGTCCTCTCAGTTCCTCATCTCAGCTCCTCTGCTTCCCTACCTTACAAGAATGATGCAACAGTACTTGAGTTGATAAATAACTGTATGTTTCCCCTGTTCATACTCAGAGAGAGTCTTTACAAAAAACATTCCTCTTAGTTTGTATTTGGCATTGCTTTGTGCGTCTGAAGTGGTGAGTGATGTGTGAATGGGCCTGGCTGAGTGAGGAAATGCTGTTGTACACTTCTAGGGTGGGAAAAATTTCACCTTTCCTCTCCCAGCTCTCCTGGTAACCAGTCTTTCACCTCAGGGTGTAACCAGTTGAGCTGCACTGGCAGAGGAGGTGTAGGTCTTCATGCAGTCATGCGGTACATTGCGAGCTGGCAGTGGGAAGGGCATTTACACCTGGCATTTTGCTAAGTGACTATCAGACGTCGAACTCCCTGTTCTCAAACAGAATTTTTGACCATATTCTGATGACATGTTGATACAACCAAAAATTCTTCACTACTCTGTCATTTCTGAGTCTCTCAGCTGAGTCTTTTGGTATTGAAATGTGGTAGTTCTGGTCCTCTCCAAGAAGGGACTGACTAGAAGGTGAGCATATACAAGCGACTGGTATAATTTTGTACACTGGAGAAATACAATTTTATCTTCCTACTTAATACAGATAGGACTGTTGGACTCAGCATCAGCTAAAATCAAAGCCATAGGTGCTCGGCTTCCAGCAGAATTTTACCTTCTTGGCTCCCATTCATCCCGTAAAATTTCCTGACACTCAGCTGCTTTACTTTGTGAAGCTTGTGACTGCCGCCATGTACTGCAGGGCATGGTTGGCAAGGTACAGTGATGCCACACGTGCTGACCACAGCGTGGTCCTTCCTTGGCGGTGCTCTGCCAGTGCAGTTGCCCCCAGTGCAATGCCCAGGTTATGCCAAGGAAAGGAAAGCGCGTGCTTAGCCTTCTTCCTCCACCTGTGCTCACATGGCCTGTTGGGTGATGGCACAGAAGGCCCCCGGTTCTGGTGTAAGAGGAATGTATGATGCTCAGCTGGGGGCGGGGGATGCATGGGGGAAGGTTGACAAGTACAAAATGTATCTACTCCTGCCTTGTTGATTACGATGCAAGAGAAACCAGTGGCTCTGGTGTGTTCTGCTCTGTGCTCTGGAAGCACTCTGTCAAGCAGCTGAAACTGCTGTCTCTTGGGCTTTTTTATTGGTAAAACTAGACTGAGATGAGGAATGAGCAGAGTGCAGCCTTTCTGTCAAACTCCCCGAGACCAGCACTCATCCCATTGCTCCGGAGCGCAAGAGAGAGAGATGCTGGCATCCTCTCCAGTCTCTCCCTCTCGATTGTGTCTGGTGGCATCCTGTGCCACCTACTGCTTTGTTAGTCCTGAGACAGCACCTGTTGTTGGTGACACCGTGCCTACGTGAGCGTTAATTCTGCACTGAAGTATTTCCACCGGCGCCAGCTTTGAACAGTAGTGATGCAAAGGGATCTTGTGCTACGGACCAAATGCTGCCACTTCCATTATGGTATCAACCCACTCTTTGTCAGGGGAGAGCCCAGCTGAAACTTAGAGGGATTGACTATTTCTGGTTCTCCCGAAAAGAAACTGCTCCTCCAGCTGATATTCTGGTAGTGAACGCTTAAGTTTACAGCTCACTAAACTTTTGGTGTATGCTGCTTATTTTATCAATGAGCATGTGTGAATGAGTAGTCACCATCCAAGCCCTTGCTGGGCTCATTGTTTGTACCCTTCACCACTGTACAATGTAGCATTTCATGCTAGAAACCAGATGTTCTTATCTCTTTAAATAGAGGATGTTATAAACTTTACAGAAGATGTCTAAGATAATGCAGTTCTAATATTTATTGTGCTGTACCTGGCCCTGAAGTGTGACCAGTTCAAAGTTTCATATATATTTTTGTCCTTTTTGTTTTGTGTCTGTTTTCAGTGTTGAGATTCTGATGTTCACTGTGTCCTGCAAGTCTTCCTTCCACAGCTATGGGAGGAATTACAACATGGGCAGAACCCCACCACCTACTTTATCTTGTATATTTCATAATGTATGTTGCTGGAAATTGTGTAAAAAAATAAATTAAAAAAAATTGTTCAAGTCAATGAAAATAAAATTGATTTAAATTAGCTTTTATCTGTTCTATTTTCTTATGTCAAATGAAACCTGTGCCATGGTGTACACAGCAATCCATCAAAAAAGGTCACAGCTTGCTTAAAAAAAGTTACTTCATAACTTTAGGGATTTCTTTAGAACTGTAAGCTTTTGGCATGGACTCTATACTTCAGTTCTCCCATTCCATTACAGCTTGCACAATCATGAAAGAGTTACAAAGTAGTAAATATTCTTGGGGTGGGTATTTTTAGGATTACTTTTAATACAATAAAAGTGTAACTCTTAAGTTTTCCTTTTGCTGCCATGCATGCAAAACAACTGTAATTGTACCATTTTAGGGCGCTTGGCACTTTGGATCAGAAGCTGAGCAGTACTGCTGACCACAGCAACTCCTTTTGAATAAGGAGTTGAGACCCTGTGTAAACAGCAACACATAAATGAAGAATACATTTTGCCCATTTTGTAGATTTGACCACTCTGTAACACCTCTTTGAAGAAAATGTTCTGATATTTCATAGTATATATTAAGAGATACAGCAGGCTGAAGGTATTCAAGTAATTCCCAAAGGGGTGGAAGTCATAAGCTCATTTCCTGGCATCCATGGACTAGTAGTTCTCAGTAGATGTTAAGAAATCCATCAAGTGAAGCAATGAGTTCAGGTTTTGGCACTTTGGAAGTTACCAACTGGCAGTGTCCTCACTTCATCCACTCGACTTTTGTGGATCTGGAAGGCCGGTGTCACCCAGCGGCCACAGGAACACTGGTCCCCCCTCCAGCTGAAGGAGCCCAGCTTTGACGTGCACTTGGGACACAGAAGCTGCAAGAAAAACCCAGGACTCAGTCTAAGACATGTGTTCATGTGGATCTAGTTAAAAACAGGCCAAAAAGCTAAACTGGAAGGGCTCTTTAGCCCTGGGGTGTAGCAGGCAGCTGTGCTGGCAGAAGGAGAGTGTGGAAATGCAGCTGCTGGAACCTGATGGGATTCCAAAACAGTTTTAGCAGGGTCCAAAAGACTTGATCAGCCTGAGACCACAACAGGCTTCTGAAGTCTCACAAATCTTTCTCATAATAGAAACAAACAGCAGATAAACCCTGTCCAACATCCTGGCTGGTGTTGCCAGCTCAAGCAAAGCACCAGCTCATTTCCTTGTGAAAGAATATTTTACATTTAAGAATCTGCCCATAAGCTGCAAAATTCACGCCAGAAAGGCTGGGAACACCTTGTGTGGGAGTTTTCCTTTCAGGGAACAAAGTTCTGCCTTTGCAAAAAAAAAAAACCAAAACAACAAACCCAACCAAAAATCCAAAGAATAAAGCTTCACCTGTCCTTCCATGACTCCAAGCAATGCTGGTTCCATCCACTGCACGGGCTCGATGAAGTACGAGGTGCACTTTTCCTGGCCATTCCCAGAAAGCCGTGCAGAGTCTGTTATCCTCTTGTGGGCAAAGGCTGTCGGTCCGATTCCTTCCGTGTGGGACAAAATGCTGGAGCTACGGAACAGAGCGCGTCTGCCCTCGGTGACAGGAGGAAAAAGAAGTAAAACAAAATTATTTTTTTTTTTTAACTGAGCAAGTCTGCAGACAGCAGGAAAGAGGGATATGGGTGTCCTGACTCTAAATAAAGAGGAGTACAAATCCTACATTCTTTGATTTGTCTAGAAGGTTCACAAGCACCACTCCAGGGAAGAAGAAGTTTTGTGTGGACACTTAGGCAAGAGCTCATCCCTAACCTGACAACAATGACACATGCCCATTGATTTCCACTGGATATTATTCTCTTGAGTGGATTTCACAATGACGTTTTAAGGAGAAATTTAAAGTATTTTATAAATATATAAAAATGCATCTTTTTAATATATATATAAAGTACCTGCATTTCCTGCATCTGTAGAGAACCTCTGTGTTCGAAGTTTGGCATACAGTGGTAGGATCAACTGCAAAGACTTCTCGGGGCAAGTCTTGAGGTTCTGCATAGGGGTCAGGACCACGTTGTGAATCAGATCAGCTCAACCACGCTGCATTCCTGAGAGCAAGACAGAACTGCGCCTCTGCCCCAAGCACAGCCTGCAGGAGCCACCTTCTTTCCCTTCATTTGTTCTCTCACCAGTTCCAATAGATTAAACCAAAAACACAAAGGCCTCATCCTGCCATGCCTAAGACTGGGATTTGCTTAATGCAAGGAACTGGGATCTAGACTATGGCCTCAGACATGGTAAAATAATGAAATTTTGCTTTATGTTCTTACTTCAGCAGAAAGTAAAGGCAAAGGAGGTTTCTGAGCAGTTGTGCCAATATTTTAGTGCCCAAAATACAGAAAGCCAGCTTGCAAATGGGAACTGCTAAGGTCAATGACACATAAAGGGCAACAGCACTGTGACGCTGAGTATGCAACACTGAGATCTTGCAAGAAAAGCTACAGGTTATTATTTTATTATAAAATTACACCGATGCAGACATGTATCTTTTGCACATTAAAGTATGAAAGTTTACTTCGTTACCTGAATTTCAACTTTATCTCAAGTTCTGCATTTCTTTTTGTTTAATCACATTGACATGTTTTCTTAGGATGCTGTTTGCTTTGCAGGGATGTAAACATCATGAGAAGTATCAAACTGACCTTTACCATTTTTCGCACTTTGCTAAAGAGCGCAGCTCCTTACAGATCTTATTTCTTACACATCTCTCAAAGGCACATTTTTACCCCCACTGATGAGCTGGGATTCTCTAGGGCTGGTATAGCGTGAATGCTAGCCCTGGCAAAGTCCAGGCTCGGCTCCTTTGAGGGCAACACTCGAAGTCAACCCCCTTGGACAGGGCCTTCTGCGTTCATTCGGGGACAGCCTGTTCCCATCCTTGGGAGCCTGCCCCGCGCTTCGCTCCGCGCACCCGCGATGCTCCCACTCACCGGAGAGCCTCTCGCTGAGCATCTCCAGCCGGTACCGCTTGTAGAGCACGCTGCTGGTGTCCACGGCGCAGCCCATCGCCTCGTAGAGCTTCAGCTGCCGCTGGAAGCCAGGGTTCACCCTGCGGTGGGGGCGAGAGGAGAGAGGGCTCAGGGGGACGGGATGAGGGGAGCAGGATGAAGAGAGCGGGATGAGGGGAGTGGGCTGAAGGGAGCGGGCTGAGGGGGGCGGGATGAGGGGTGCGGGATGAGGGGCGCGGGATGAGGGGTGCGGGATGAGGGTGCGGGATGAAGGGAGCGCGAGGGGGGCGAGATGAGGGGAGCGGGCTGAGGGGGCGGGATGAGGGGGGCGCGAGGGGGGCGAGATGAGGGGAGCGGGCTGAGGGGGCGGGATGAGGGGGGCGCGAGGGGGGCGCCGGGCGGGCGGGCAGGGTGCGCGGCACTCACTGCGCGTCCGGCTTGGCGGCCCTGACGGCGGCGAGCGCCTCCTCCCAGCCGAGCCCCTGCGTCTTCATCAGGTAGGCGGCGACCACGGCGACGCTGCGGCTCACCCCGGCGTGGCTGCAAGGCAAGGGCGGCCCCGTCAGCGGCGGTGCGGCGGGGAGCGCTCGGCCCCGCCACAGCCCCGGCCTCACCAGCGCACGAGCGCGGCGCCGCCGCCCGCCCGGGCCGCGCCCAGGAACGCGGCACATTCATCCAGGCGGCTCAGCAGGTCCGCGCCGGGCTCGTCCCGCGCCCGGACGTGCATGGCCCGCACCCCCGGCACGGCCGGCGGCTCCTCCGCGTCCACCGTCAGCACCGCCACCACTCCCGCCGCCGCCAGCGCCTCCGGGGACGAGCAGGACTCGGCGCCGCCCACGTAGAGCCCCGGCAGCACCGGCACCATCCCCGTCCCGCCGGGAGCCGCCATGGCTGAGGGAGGGAAGCGCCGCCCCCGGCACGGCATCGCTTTCCGCTTCCCCTGCCTGGACGGACTGAATAATTTCGTGGTAATCGTCGCGCAGCGGTGCGATTCTCTCCTCGGTGCGCCCACGAGTGTCTGTCTTAACTCGTCTTTTTTGTTCCACATCCCTCTGCCTCCTTACAAATGCTCAGAAAACAAATATCACAGGATGGGTCGGGTTGGAAGGGACCACAGTGGGTCATTGGTCCCAGCTCCCTGCTGGAGCGGGGTCGTCCAAGAACACATGGTACAGGATTGTGTCCAGAAGAGTCTGGAGTATCTCCAGTGAGGGAGATTCCTGACAGCACAGAGAATAGAAATTTTCAGCTTCGCTTGAACCTTCTAAATAAAGCTTAAATACTAACTAGCAAAATAGATAAAAGAGTACGCAAGTAGACACACAGCTAAATGTAGCTGCAGCCAGTGGATAAACATATAATGAGGAATATAGTGGCTTTTGTAGCAAAGCTATGTAACAAGAAGCAGCAGCATATGCCCTAAGAGAAAAGTTCAAGCCAAGGTCATCTGCAACATTGGGGTGTCAGGAAAATCCACAGACGCCAGAGGTTTATGTCCAAACAGGAGACAGAAAGTCCTGCAACTTTATTCGAATAAAGGAAGAGAGCCCACGGGAGCCCACGCCCGCGGGGTTTTCTCTCCAAGTTGCGAAGGGCGCAGCCTCCTTTTATCCGAAACTCCCGGCCAAATGTTTCCCTCTTCCTTTCCCCACTGCCGAGGTACTCGGAAGGTACGGCTTTCCCGGACTGCCTAGCATATATTCTCCCTTTGAACCTACTGTTTTACCCCGAAGTTGAGAAGTTCAGACTTGTTTGTTTCGGGAGCCAAGGTATCAGGGCTCTGCAGCAAACCTGCTGCCCCAAGTTAGTAGAGACATTAAGAACCATTTCAAAGACATTAACACCCACAACTTTACCCATCTCATTGTGAAGAGGTTAGCTTTCCTCTCAGGGACACGCAGTGAGTATGACCACCAGAGACCCCTCTAGATGACCCTCTAGGACCATAAAGGACTTAGAGTAGGAGGTGGATACATGCAAATTAGTTCTAGGAAAAGTGATGTTTCTGTATTAGCTAGGAAGTACACTGCAATGAATATGTATGGTCACAATGGATTTTTACTCCAGACACACCTGAATTAGAGAAGGTACCTTCTTCTCTACCAGCACACTTATAAAATAGAATCCCCACTTCAAATTGTGTTTAAAAGTTTATTTGCCAGCTGTTTTCTGTCTCACTCCACAACCTCTCTGGACAACTCGTTCCAGTGCATGGTCACCCTCAAAGTAAAGTTCTTCCTGATGTTCAGGAGGAATTTTCTGTGCATCATTTTCTGCCCTTGTCTGAGTGGCAGACACCAGTGAGAAGAGCCTGGCTCCATCCACTTGGTCCCCTTCCACTTTTTTTAATCGTGGCAAAATGCCAAATTTCATTATAAATACCTGTACTAAGGCTCTCTCCATGGCTGGGACACAGAACCTTACCCTGTCTCCATTATAAGGGATAGAAGAGCCTAAAGGATCTAATTATCATCACTGGAGGGATTGTTCTAGTGCGGCTCCCTGCGAGACGGCTGCAAGCAAAACTGTTGCAAAAACATCTCCAAGGGCCTCTGGGATCCTTGCAGGATGCTGGCTGGCCACTGAGGGGGTGAGGTCACCTCAGACCTGATAAGGTGAGACTGAAAGTGGTTGCGAAGGGAGGTGGTTTTCCCTTTCCTGCGGGAGAGGCGGATGGAGCTGGGGAACCGCAGAGCAGCTGTCGTGCTGCAGGAAGGATGCACCACCACAGAGATGCTGCTGAGGATGCTACCCACAAGACACCCTCACCAATGCCAGCAGAGAGCATGCACCAGTTGCCAGTCTTGCTGGGAGACGGGCAGTGAGACAGCAGCTTCCAGAGCTGTGGAGTTTCCATGTGCTGCTGGTGGCCCACTGAGCACACTGACACGATTCTTTGTAGTTGAGATGGGACCCAAGGTTCCCAAGGGTGCAAGGCCACTGCTTAATGTTTGCTGCAATCCTGCCTCACCTCCCATGCTTGCCCTAGTGCCTGTGTGATTGACTGTGTGATTGTGCCGTTGTGCAGCAGTCAAGCTGGCAAACTGCTCCAGGGAAAGGCAGACCCCCTCTTTGGGTGGATCAGCTCTAAATCGCATAAACGTGACCCAGAGGATGTGCCTGTATTTCTGAGTATGGGCAGTTTCTGACAGCTCTCATCTAGATTATTCTAAGCTGCATAAATGTTCAAAATTACTTCTTCCAGTTGCCATCACCACCAGTGAGAAATGAAAGGTTTACTGAAAAAGCATTTAAAAATGCAGACAACTTCTCAGTAACAGCAGGGGGAAAAAAAAAAAAAAGCAGCTTACTGAAAAGAAAGACAGGTGGAAATTAAAACCAGATAAAACTGTGTATGGACCTCTACTCGTGAAAGCAGATAACAATTGAAGCAAACTAGGATGGGGGAAAACCAGATTATTCATTTCTTGAGTGATCTGAAAAAAGTCAGCAGACAAATGCAAGTTACTGAAGGGACTATGAGTTTTACAGCAGGGTTATATTATCCAGGTACTATGTGAATACTAAGGGGAGATTAATAATCTGTTAACCTTCAAATCTGTGAATATGCAGGGGCAAATAGTACAGTCTTCAACTAAAACCAGGATGCAGGGTCCCAGGAGGTTGGTCTGGCGGTAGTGTTAGCACTACAGTCCTCCAAGCTGCTTTCTAAAGCCGTGGATAATGTGGGAAATGTGAAAAAGATGTGATTTCAAACTGAAAAGCTGTAGTGAGGGTAAGTACAAAGTCCTTGGGGCACAGCCGACAGACAGCTTGGTATCTAATGGCTTCACACAACCAAAACTGCACTCCCTAAACCTCACTGTTTCTCTGCACCCCCCTTTGCTGTGTTTGCCACCTGCAGCCTGAGGCAATGTCTCCTGAATTTGCTCATGGCTCCCAAATTAGAGTAAATTTTTTTTCAATCTGATTTGCAAACCCTTGTTCTGCCCCCACCTCTGCCTCCCCACATCATCTTCTCCTCTACCACCTAAAATTGCGATGTTCTCCCCCAGATTCTAGGAAACCATGTGACTAATTAAGCAGTTGGGGTGAGCTCAGGTGCAAAGAAAAATCCAGTCAGATGATGGGCTGCTGCCCACTCGCTCCAGCAAGTGCATTCCATCTCTGCGTGTGTCTGCCCTGCTGCTTCCTAAGGGAAGAGAAAATGCCAGCCTTCTCTGGGCTGCCTGCTCTGGATCCTCACAGCACAACCAGACTGGCAGAACTGATTTCCCTGCTGTGGAACCAAAAATGCTGGGCCTGGGCAGAGGCGTAACACCCTCTTCCCTCCTAAAAGAATTTGTCTGCATCTTCCATCGCACAGTGGGGTGGCTCTGCTCCTTCAGGTTTTTGGGTAGTTTGGGGCCTGTACATCAGAGGATTTGTGAGAAGAGTCTGCAGCCCACAGCCCAGGTTGCCAGGGTGCCACACAGCAAAGTAGTGGGGACATCTTCAAAAAGCCATATATGAGAGACAGCAGCTCTGGATTTCAGTGTCTTCCTCACATCTAAATGCAGCAGGAACTTACTTTGCACATGTCCTGCTGGTGAAGGGGACTGGTACCATTTCTTGCCTCTTGGAGAAAGGGTGTTTTGCTGAGCTCAGAACTCTGTGGGAGCTGGGAAGTCCTCCATGGCAGCATACCATCCCTTAAAGCAGGGACTTTCCAGCAGTCACAGTGCTTCTAGCAGGAAATTTAACTTCTGATTTTTGAAGGGCTGCTGTTCCCTGCATAACTACACTCTGTGTGTCTATATCTGTGTGTTTACCTTTATCCATGTATCAGGAGGAAGAATTGCTTCATCTCCCAGCAGGAAACCTCAGACTTGCAGAGGCAGCTAGAGAAACAACAGAGAAAGAGGCTCACTCTTGACACTCTGCAGGAGGATTTCATCATAGCCCTGCGTGGGTGAGATGTTCCTACCTGTCTCCACTCTCTCAGCATCTGCAGACATGCAGTTACTCCACATGTCAGACAAAAAAGAAGAGTTTTCCAACTGCAGATCTGATGCTCAATTACAGAATGGAGCCTGACAGCTACTACTACTGGGTATTAATAACTCTGCTTCTCTTTATGGCTTTAACAGCTGTAGCAACCAAGATTTATGATGACACATTACGTTCAGCAATGCATCACATAAGGAAACTAATCTGACAGTGCCAGGTCACTGAGCTGACTTACGGGCTTTTAAGTGAGTTTCTTCTGCCAGATTTGCTGCCCTATTTACTGGCTAAAAATGAACAATTTGCGCTGTTTTAATATAGCTCCATACTTGCCTCTGTTTTGGCAGCTCACAGACTCTTTTCCCTTTGTCACACTGCCTTCCCAGGAGCCAGCTGATCCATCTTCATTCCCCATCCTCTGTCTGAAAAGCCTTTGAAACACATCCAGTACTGTGTATCCTGAAGAAGGGTACACCCCAGCAGAGGGGAGGAAAGGAGGGAGGTAGCTGGGAGGAAACACTGGAGCAAAAGGCAGAGATGAGGGATGGAGCAGCTCTGGGAGAAGGGGGAGATGACAATTGTCTAAGAGCAGAGGAGCACGGTGCCTGCCAGCACTCACTATCTTGTGGCAGGATTTTATCTGTATCCCAGTCACTCCTGGAGAAAGTAAGTCTTGCAAAGATTGGGATCACCCATTACTTCTCCCTAGACTTAGAATTAGAGGTGGCAGCAGGAAAGTCCTAAATAACTGCTAAAAATTAAGATTGTGCCCTGGAGCTGTGTCTGGGCCTGTGTCAGCCACCTCAGCAGCCACAGCTCCTAAACGGTAGCCCGCAGTTTTTAATCTCTTGTCTCAGCAGTGGGCTGGATATTTCCATGTTTTCTATCCTCATGGCACCATAATCCATTGCAGAGGCACAGGTGGATGCATAGTAGAAAGCAGCCTCTCTTCAGGGGTAAGTGGGCTCCTTCACTACTCAAAGATGCATTCCTCATTATTCCTGCAATTTACTTAGGAGCCCGGTCCAGCCAGCTTTAATGGCATTTTCCAATTCCCATCCCAAGGACCCTTTGTGTGGCATCCATGAAAAGCAGCTAAAAAGAACAACTTTATTGTCAGGAGGTCTATGTTCACTGCAGAGAGTACTGTGCAGTGTACTGTTCCCCTGACAAATACTCAATGTCTGCAAGTCAGAGGATAAAGAAAACACCCTAAAATAGAGTTGAGCTACTTCTTTGTGTTTATAAATGTTTTTGTGGAACAAGAACTTTTAAACAAATAATGTAAAGTACGAACCTTTGATTAATACTTTAACATCTGTAATAGCAGTATGTGCTGCAGTTTATCTTTGTGTATATTTATATCTAATAAATATCTTCAATAGAAAATATTTCTTAATAAGTACTTTAATTGCTCCCCATGTGGCAACAGAAAATATACTTCCAAAAATCATCGGTTATTGTCAATAGGCAATATTATTTGAGGCAGAAATCTTGCTGAAGAAATATTCTTAAGAGGTGAGATCATTCACTCCTTTAATCTCCAAGTGAGACATTTCCTTACAAGTGGTTATGCTTCTCTCATTTGTGCTACTCCTTCTCTTTGAGTTCCCTATTTCTCTTTCTAATTTTAGAAACATAGGGAAAAAGTGTTGAGAGAGATCTGGATCCTCATGTTCAGCTCCATACCACCACAGGCAATCATATTACATATTACATATTTTCTTCTCTACCTTCATCTTAGACCTTAGTTTTATTCCCTCTCCTCCTGTGAGACTCTAAAATCATGATTATCTCATTGGACAGCAAGATGGTAGCTTGCCTCAAATCTGATTCTTGTGTTAATGTTATCCTTTAATTTAAGTAGGTCATTTTGTTTCCTGTTATTTATCCCAGTGGGGCAATATTGGAGTAGAATAAATAATTATCTAATCTATTCCTGCTCAGATTTGGTTTTGTTAGTGAAACAAGGCAGGTCTCTTGTGTTTGCTAGGCAAAAAGGAGCTTCCCAGTTTCCTCATTCAAGGCCAGCTCTTCTCCGTATGTGTGCAGATTTTAATTCATCTTTCTTGACTGTGTATGGCCAAACAATGTAACAGATGTAGTGGTGATTTTTTTTCCCCCAATGCTTTGTAAGTACTATTTTACTTCTACTAGGATTATGTCAGCTGGCCCATCCTAGGTTGTGTTTTTTTTCTCCCCCACTTCTGTTGAGTTCTGATTATCCTGACAAAAGGCAGATACCCCTGTATTTGATGAAACGTTGCATTCTCAGCAGAAATTGTAACTTTTGCCCCCAAAACACACGATCTCGCACCCTGCACTATTAACCACCAGCTGATTTTTATGAAACTGCATCTCCAAGTAGATTCCTGTCCATTCATTCCATCATCCTTGTCCATGTGTGCCGAGCCTCCCACAGCCCATCAGCCACAGTTTCCAGTAGCACGCTGTTTCGACACTGCTGTAACATCCTTGTGAGCCCATCCTCGTAGGTTCTGGATGAGCGCCTGGTTTGGCTGCTTCCAGTTGAGCACCACAGAGAACTCTTTGGCAGAGCTGGGCGTCTGGGATCGCTGCTGACAGCTGTTCTGTCTGGGACAAGGTGCCTTGCGGGAAGTCCTGCTGTATTTCAGTCAGCTCTTCATCGTAGCCCACAGATTCACAGAACCACAGAACCAACAGGTTGGAAAAGACCTCTGAGATCATTGAGTCCAACCTGTGACCAAACACCACCATGGCAACTAGATAGTGGCACTGAGTGCCACATCCAGTCTTCCTTTAAACAACTCCAGAGATGGTGACTCCATCCTCCCCCTGGGTAGTCCATTCCAATGTCTAATCTCCCTTTCAGTGAAGAATTTTTTCTGACGTCCAACCTGAACCTGCCAGAGCTTCAGACTGTGTCATCTCCTGTCACTTGTTGCCTGGGAGAAGAGATTGATCATTACCCGGCTACATCCTCCTTTCAGGCAGTTGTAGAGAGCAATAAGGTCTGCCCTGAGCCTCCTTTTCTCCGGACTGAACAACCCCGGCTCCTTCAGCCGCTCATCACGGGACTTGTGCTCCAGATCCTTCACCAACTTCGTCGCTCTTCTTTGGAGTCTCCCCAGCCCCGCAGTGTCCTTCCTGAACCGAGGGGCCCTTTGCAAAGTTCCTACTGACATGGGAGGGGGAGCTGGAAGCGGCCGCTGGGCGCTGTGTGCGGAGTGCGCGGGGCGAGCCCCCGAGGTGGCGGCCACGGGCTCCAGGGCTCGGGCGGCCACCCCCGGCCGCTCCCCGCTCCGAGCGCCGCGGGGCTCCCGGGCACAGCGCCCGGCGGCCGGCCCGGCGGCCAGAGCCGCCCCCGCTGCGGCGGGAGGGCCGGGCAGGGCCGGGCCGGGCCGGGCGGGGCGGGCCGGGGCGGGGCGGCGATGAAGGGCCATAAAGGGCGGCGGCGGGCAGCGGCGGGGCTGGCGCGGTTGCTCGGGCTGAGCGGCGGGGCCGAGGTGAGCGGCGGGGCCGGGGCTCCCTTCTCCTCTCGGGGGCTGAGCCGCAGGGGCCGGGGCTTCTCTCCTCTCTGGGGCTGAGCCGTCGGGGCCGGGGCTCCTCTCCCTTCTGCTCTCGGGGGCTGAGCCGGGGGCGGGCGGCTCTCCTGGGAGCAGGCGCTTGGCAGCGCTCTGTGCTGGCGGCGGGCGCTGGCAGTCAGCGCGGGGCGCGTTCCCGCCGAGGGAGCCGGACCTCCCGCCCCCAGCGCCGCTGCGGGGACGGGCTCGGGAAGTTTTTTGGGTGTTGTGTCAAGTTATATGCCTTACAGGAGAAAGTTGCTGCTGCAGGGTAACGCACCTCGTCGTAACCAAGGTGTAGGGGTGGGTGTAGTCCTCGCTCTTTTTTGTCTCTGATTTGGGTGTTGTATTCAATACCCTTTCCACTCGGTATTAAAGATAGTGTCTCCTGCCTCCGCAGTGGTTTTCCTCCCAAGCCGTGAGCATCTTCAGGTGTCAGATCTTGTGAGGAGAATGGCTGGCAGTGGAGCAAGAGGCATGTGAGCTGTTAGCATCCCGAATGCCCTGGAGTCGCTAGGAGTCTGTTGTCACTAACATAAACCTTGCCGAGTAGGCAAACACAAGTGATGTGGGGGTGGGAGACTTTGGGAGTTGACAGCCCGGGAGTTAAACTTTCCACTGAACTGGAAATGAAATACTTTGTCTTCCTCCCCCCAAGGGCAGCAGCGTGCATTATTCTCCTAGGTGAGGGTCACCAAGCAGAACCAAGTGTGTGGTGGGGTTGGAAGCACTGGACTAAGTCCTTTCTGGTCACTGGGTGAGTGAGCTGTGTGTGTTGTCTTGGCTGGAGAGAGCTACAAATGGGAAAGAGGAGGAGAGGGAATAGTTTCAGAGGTAGTAGCTGAAAGCACTTGCAGCCTAAGTTAGAAGTCACAGGAAGACTCTTGTGTTCTTTAGTGATCTGAAGGATTTAATGGAAATACAATGAGTTTACAAAGGAAATGTACTTTAATGTGCTTGAACTACCTGAGAGCAACTGCTGGAAGGCTTGATGCTTTTTGCTTTGTTGGAGCATTAAGGAGCAAGCTTGAGGAACCTCTTGATTTGTCCTAGATTAATCATCTTGCAAATCACAGGCTTGTTTTGTGCATGCTAGTGCTAATGTGATCCATGGCAGCCCGGTTTGTGATGTAGCAGCTCATGCCCAAGGACAGAAGCTACTTCCCCAGAAGCATTTTAACCTCACTATGTACTCGCTCTAGGATCTGACTCTTTTCATCTGGAGAGGTGGCAGGTCAAATGAGTTGCTCAAAAATGAAAAGCTGGCAAATGGGAGGTTTGGGATGATTTAGCTGTTCTTTAAAACTTGCTTTAAAATGTTCCATGCACTGTGCTGCTGCACGCTAGGAAACGATAGGGTTTGATTTTTTTGTTCTTGGTAGGCAAGCATTAATTTGCTTAAGTTTGACTAGTCTGACCTTGGCAGCTGCAGTCTTCAGGAGTACTTGGGGCAGAAGAAGGTGAGGCCTCAATTAGTCTGTTGCTGTCAGGAAGCACCTGGCTACACAGAAACCTGGAACACTTAAAAAAAGAAAAGGGTATTAACACCAGTTTGAGTTGCATGACTATAAAACATCTGTAAGTATCTACATGCTACAAAAGGAGAGTGACTTAAGAAATCTTGTCACAGCTAATCAGATCATTCTCTTGTGTTTAAAATGGCCAGACGAGGCTTTGACCAAGTCTGGCTAATGAGATTCTGGGTGTTGAAAGAGTAACATGAACTTGATATGCATCATCTGAATTTATCCCAGATCTTACAAGCTTGTTTGCCCTTCACAAATGCACAGAACTGGGGGCAAGCATGAGTATTTCCAGAAAAGCAGTTTGGTTAGGCAGTGTCTCTGGAGAAGGGTAAAGAGTTGCTCGCAAAGACTGGAGTGCACATTGAAGGCTGTTACCTGACTTTGCAGCTGAAATTCTCTCCAGGACGTTGAAGAGCTGCAGCTTTTTGCAGGAGCAAGATACACTTGGCCTTTATCCTGTGAATGATAGATGCTGGATTGTTCAGAAAGGGAAGAGTCCTATGAAAAGGAAGAAATCTTGAATCTCTGGCATAATTTGAGTTATCAATAGACTGGATGTCTAAGCTCTGAAACTAACACCTGAGAGCCTTCTATGGTTGTGTTAGCTGGAGACAGCAGTTTGAGCTTTATGTGCATTATGAAACAACTTCAAAGTCTAACTTTCAGAAGTGTTTTGCGGCTCATCTCCCTTCAGCTGGTGCTACTGATGACCTTAGCCTTAGGTAAAGCTTGTGTCATCTTTGGTAATTTTCATTTGACACAAAGTACTTTCCTGAAGCAACTCTACCTCACCAAAAAAAAGAACGACAGCTAATTTTTTTTTTTCCCACACCAGTAGAGAAGCTGTGTCTCATTTCAGGTGAAAGGATTGCTGATGATTAATACAAAGAAAAATACCTTTCTAGTTTGTGTCTGTGTGAATGGACAGAAAGACAGAGCCTAGGAATAGATCTAGGAAGCACAAACAGAAGTGCTGACTTGTCTTTTTCTTTTTATATTCTTGTTCTGTACAGTTTCTTTGGAGAAGAAAAGCCCTAAGATGGCAGGCAAAGGAAGTAGCAGAGCAAACTCCATGTCCTGCAGTGTACTGAACTGGGAGCAGGTCAGCCGTCTGCACGAGGTTCTTACAGAGGTGGTTCCGATCCATGGCCGGGGGAACTTCCCGACCCTGAAGATAACTCTGAAGGATATTGTTCAGACGGTGCGGAGCCGGCTGAGTGAAGCAGGCATTGTGGTCCACGATGTCCGTCTGAACGGTTCTGCAGCTGGTCATGTCCTGGTCAAGGATAATGGGTTGGGATGCAAAGACCTGGATCTCATTTTTCAAGTTTCTCTTCCAAGTGAGGCAGAGTTTCAGTTAGTTCGAGATGTGGTCCTGCGATCCCTCTTGAACTTCCTGCCAGAAGGAGTAAGCAAGCTGAAAATCAGTCCTGTAACACTGAAGGAAGCCTACATCCAGAAGCTGGTCAAAGTCTACACGGAGACTGACCGTTGGAGCTTGATATCGCTTTCCAACAAGCATGGCAAAAATGTGGAGCTCAAGTTTGTAGACTGCATACGACGGCAGTTTGAGTTCAGTGTAGACTCGTTCCAGATCATTCTGGACTCCCTGCTCTTTTACTATGACTACTCAGAGACCCCCATGTCGGAGCACTTCCATCCAACTGTGATTGGGGAGAGCATGTATGGAGACTTTGAAGCAGCTTTTGATCACCTCCAGAAAAAGCTGATAGCTACCAAAAATCCTGAAGAGATCCGAGGTGGTGGGCTACTGAAGTATAGTAACCTCTTAGTGCGAGACTTCAGGCCCATGGATAAGGACGAGATCAAAACGTTGGAGCGCTACATGTGCTCCCGATTCTTCATAGACTTCCCAGACATCCTGGATCAGCAGCGCAAGCTGGAGACCTACCTCCAGAACCACTTCTCCAAAGAAGAGAGGAGCAAGTACGACTACCTCATGATTCTGCGCAGGGTGGTGAATGAGAGCACCGTCTGCCTCATGGGACATGAGCGAAGGCAGACTCTCAATCTGATTTCTCTGCTGGCGCTCAAGGTGTTGGCGGAACAGAATGTCATCCCTAATGCCACTAGTGTAACCTGTTACTACCAGCCAGCACCTTATGTCAGTGACGCAAACTTCAGCAACTACTACCTTGCAAGCGCCCCAGTGCTGTACAGCCAGTCCTACCCCACTTGGTTGCCTTGCAATTGATCGCTTCCCTGGAGTGCCCCTGGGTGGAGGCTACTGAAAGCCACGAGTGTAAATACAGACAAGTAATGACTGTCAGTTGGGTGTTCTCTAATGGAAACATGATGGCATCAGACTGTCCACTTCCTGGTGTGCAGTGGGATTATGCAGCCAGGTGACCTGCTATGAACCTTTCGGTGTATCTCTACAATTGTCAAAAAGCCTTATTACCTCTTCGTTGGGAGAAGAGAGCCAGCAGCCAAACTTTAAGTGGAGTGGTTAAGAAACTTTGTACTAGTTCTGGAAGTGGCTATTAACGTGTGATCTAAGTGGAGTATTCAGTAAACTGGGTTGGTTAATTGACTGTAAAATGCCTTAAGCAGAAGCTGCTCCTGTAGTAGCAGCAAAAGTCTGCTTTCTATTCCCTAACCTCATTACTCTTCCTCAGTCCAAGTTCTGGCCAATTTTCTCTTGAACTAATTGTGCTAAGACTGGGCTCATGTTATCTTGGGTTGCTTTTACTCTGTGTCTGTGTAGAGCTGGTAAGAGTATGAATACTGTCTGTCTTGTAGAGGACATAAATGTTGTTTCCTGTAGTGCCTATGGATATCTGGTCCCGCCTTGAGTTCAAGATTAATTTCTTGGAAGTTGAAGATAGTTTAGTAAGTCTATTCATAAAGCATAAGCTGCCTAAATTTTTCTTGACTACAAAAACTTGAAAGGTGGCATTTCTAAAAACACACCAAAGCACAGTCTAAAACTTAGTAATGTGAAAAGTCCTTGAAATGAGGAAGCTTTAAATAGAACTGGAGCCACAGTCTGAACACTTAACTTGGAAAAATATTCTTGAGTCCAGCATCAAGCTAAAGCACAGTTTTGGCACAGTTGGAAAGTAGTACAGCTCTTACTTTAGGGTTTGACTAGATTTTCTTCCTCACAGGTCCACAGCAAACCAACAAAAACCCTAAACAAAAATCCCAAGCCACTATAAATCGCAGGATTATGTGCACTCCTGCCACAGTATGAATTCTGAAAGTGCCTCCTAAAATTAATTTCTTGTTGCGCAACTTCAGGCCACTCTATCACAGTCCTGAAGGTTTGCCTTTCTGTCACCACTGAAGGGTTGAGCTTACCAGGTTATCACAATCACCTGGTCACTGTATGAGATGGCATTTTGAGTGATTAGAGTAAAATTCTTCCTTTTTACTGCTCTTGACCCTCACTTGGAGAGGTGTAGAAGCCCTAAGCAGAGCTCTTCACAGAAGCTGTATGTGTTGAAAATCTGGACCTGAGTTCAGAATAGTTTCTGGAAGAGTATGCACTCCCTTGGAGGTACAGGGATCTTCCTGAAGGGTGTGTGCTGAACTTGCTGCTTTGGGACTCCCAGGCTTTATAAGGAAGGTTAAAAATTCCTCAGTTATTTATGTAGTGGTGTAATTAACTGGATGATTTTCACTGAATTATAATAGCAAAATACATATAGCAATGCTCTTGAGTTTCTTTTGTTAAACCAGAGATGTCAACTAGAAAGGCAAACCTTAGAGTTATTTATTATGTGCTGGTGCAATGTTCAAGAATGCTTGTTCACTCAATCTTTTTTTATTACTTCTGTAACTATTTATTACTGTTTCTGCAAGCTTTTAAGACCAAAGTGCCTGAGCCAACAAATGATTAAAGCTTAGAAGGTAAAGAAGGAAGCAGGTGGAACACCAATGCTTGCTTGCTATTCAAGGTGGAAAACAGCAGCAGTGCTGTGCTTAAATGACAGTAAAAATTGCCTGCTCCTCAGAAGACCAGCAAGTTCTTTCCACTTTTCATAACTACTTCATAGAGAGTGCCTCAACGGAGCAGTGAGGCTACTATGCTGCTCAGACCTCATTTAGCTTAGGAGGGCAGGGAGGGATGCAATCTGCAAAGTGGACAGTGTTTAGCCAAGTGGGCTTTAGCTTAATTTCCTGAACAGTTTTGATAGCAACTTCAGTAGCAAAAAGACAAATAACTTGGTGGATTATATTGTAGGTTTTTTTCATTAAAGGCTTACTGATTATACAGCCAAAGTAGCTAAACTTGAAAGCAAACCCAGCCTTTTTCATTAACTGTGATTTGGACTTGGTGTGGTTTACAGACAAGACATCTGTCATCCAAGACTTTGACTTTTTAAAAAACTAACATGATGCCAGTGTTGTCATATGTGTTAAACTTAGTGCAAGTTTACTGCTGGAATGCAATCCTAGGCAAGAATAACTCCTGCACGCAAAGCAATCCTTGGCCTAGTATAGAGTGTCACTAGAAAGAGGACTTAAGGGTTTGTAATTGCTGTCATCTCATAGATATATTTAAAGCCAACCTATGCTACAGCCATTGCAGAAGTGAACTATTGCCTAGAGGGGCTTAGACTCAGATATCTGCCTTCTGTGATGTCATGGCTGATCTTTAGGAACTGTTCTTGTGCATTGGCTCATGTGGAAGAAGTGGTGAGATGCTTGGGAGGAATCCTCACAAGCTGGAAACACAGGCTGGTTTCATTAGTCTTTAGTGCCTTGGCTGCTGAACGTCAGGCCAGGTGCATCTCCAGGAAAAGGAAATGCTAGAGAAGGAAAAAAGGCTGAATTGGATTCCTAGTGAAATAGAGCCATGGAGAAGTTAAGTTTCCTGCCGTAAGTATTGTGCTTTTGCTGATGTAACTTGATGCTGAGGCCTCTAGGGAAGCTCTGCATTGAATTGCTGCTCTCTGAACAGCTGAGTGCCTGCCTGGGGTTGAGCTGTGCAGGATTCTTATGTTCCCTGTCTGGTTGTTAAGATGCTCTGGCACACGGGAAATACTGATGCTTTGTAACCTGGCTCTGAGATACTAAACTCTGAATGGTTATACTCTATCCTGAAGCTGCACACTTCTTGCTCCATTGACCCTGGAGTACCAGGAGTTGCTGGGGCACTGCTTGTCCCATTGCCTTCAAAATAATCCTGGCTTGGCAGGTAAAGCTGGTGTACTTGGTGGCTTTTCATCACTGTGCTGCAAGCAGCCCACCCCTTTCTGTTCTGGGTTATCCTGGCAGCTTGATGGTGCAAGTGGCAGTGGCTTAATTTGCTGTGGGTTAGCTGGTTTGAGGTCAGGTTTATGGTGACCCCTTATAGCAAGGGGTAATCTGAGAATGAGTGCAAGATAAAAGTGACAACTCTAGGCCAAGTCTAGGATTTCTGCTCAATTCAGTCACCCCTCAGCACTAAAAATGCCACTGCAAACCTGTTCTAACCTCTTGTGTGTCACAGGAGGTTAGAGAGAGATTACTGTACCTCAGACTGTTACCTGATACGTTCCCTCTGGGCAGTGGCAGTAAAACAAAGCTGCAGTAACACCCAGTGCATCATTCCTCAGGACCAAGCTTCTGCTAGCTATGGTATAAAATAGCTGTTTTCTTCATGTGGCTTATAAGCACTGCTGGACAAAGCCAGTCTGAGGTAAAGCAACTGCTGACAACATTTATTGTCAAGTTCCCCTTGACTTGCAGTGTATTGTTGTGACTTCCTCACTGTAAGATAGACTTTTTTATTTGATAGAGATGCTGCCAAGGAGACCTGGTAGAAGGCTGTGTTTTAGTCACTTTGGTAAAATCCCTGTGCTGATCCATGGTTACTGTGACAAGTTGGAAGCTAAAGCATAGTTTGTGCTTACTGTGCTAAAGATTTAATTATTGCTGTGCTTGTCCTCATCTCAGTCAGTCAGTCACCAAGCTGGGGGTTCAGGACTACTGCTTGCTTCTGAATAACCATTTTTCAAAAGATCCTCATGCTTTCACATTAATCACCTCCTCTACCAAGCAGTAGGTAGTACTTAAATCTAGTCCAAATATCTAAAGCATTTTATTGAAACTTAAAGATCCATGTTTTGGACTTGCGTTTGGGGGTTAAGCATTTGGTATGTGCCCAGGTTTTGTGGGTTCTTGATTCCTAGAATAACCACTGATGTTGGTAGTGACCTCTGCTTGTCACTCTATGAATAGTTGGGAAAAGGCCTCTTAGAAGAGAACCTGGACAAATTGCCTTAATTCTGAACTGTCACTCTACTGATGGTACTTGTTTCCTATTCCGCTCACTCAACTCAGTCAGGATCCTGTAATTGTTAGGCGCAGGAATAAGCAGTAAGTTGACCACAGCCACAGACAGCTTGGTCTAATTTGGGCATTGGGAGAGCCAAATGAACAGTAAAGCTTCTGGCCCTCACATCTAAGTCTTACTTAATTGTTTCTTGAATACAGTTAAGCATATTTCATAAATGTTCTTTATTTTCAGTGAAGCTAGATACAGAGTGGGATGTTGGTCTATAGTAGAAACTTTGGGGGGAATGGCTGTAACACTCTGGTTTTTCTCACTTAAATGTCTGGATTTGGCTTGTCTATCTGAATAAAACTGCACTTCCCATCAAAATTTAGAAGGTTTTTTTTTCCTATGTTTATCTTATTTTTTACTGTTAAAAGAAGTCAGCTCTTGGAAGACCTGTCTCTCATCTCTTTGGAAGAAGTGAGTTGTTTTGGTTTTTCTTTCTCTCCCCTCCTTCTTTTAGCTAGAAAAACAGGGTACTAGAAATATTTGGATTTGTGATGAGCCCAAATGTGAAATTGGTCACAGTAACTTTGTCTACTGTTCTGCACTGTGGTGTTCACTTGTTATCCTTGGAAACTGGGGGTTGGACCTTAATGATGCTGGAATTCTTGTGCAAATAAACTTATGCTAAACAACCCTTGCCTTGAGCTATTTTTGCATCTAAATAATGCTGACAAAGTATCTGTAGAGCTTATTTCACCCATGGGTGTGCAGGTGCACTTGTGAGGTGGGTAATAGTGTGGGGTACACAGTAATGCTTGCTTTAGATGTTATTCAAGGCACATTTTTTTATCTGCCTCATCTTATTGCAGATTAGTCAGTTAATTGAGACATGATTAATCTTTTGCTTTCATTATAGAGACAGCTTCTAGAGAACCATTCTTTTCCCTGTCTGACCATCATCTGGTCCCAGCTTTCAGACACGGTGAAACAGACCTAGACCTGTTAGGTAGGGTCTGGTCTGAACTAGAGCCTGCCAGTCTGTTCTGATACACTCCCTTTTATATGCTACTGCAAACTTCAACTCATGACCCAAGGGGACAAGAAACAAAGTCAGCAATTGTTCTTCAGGTTATTTACATGTTGAAAGCTTTTGCTTTCACACTCTTAATTGCTGATGCTACTATTAACCAATATTCAGTGGGAGCTGAGCAGGTCAAAGCTAAGTACAAGCTGGGGGTGTGTGGCAGTCCACTTCCTGATCCTGCTCTAGAATAAAAGAATAAATGCTGTTAAAAAGTGTACTTGCTTCTAATCCCCTCCAGAGCTCAGACAAACTCTAGCCTTAGTTAAGTATTGCTGGAGAAATTCCAGTTTCCAGGACCTTGTAACACCTGCAGTGGAAACTTCTGTGGAATTCAGAGGCGGTGTGATTCCATGGAAGTAATCATGAAGCTTGTGTAGTCCCTTTTACAGATCTAATTGCTTTCCTATGAACTTAGAGAACTGATAATGCAGCTGGGCAGCACAAACCATCTGCTTGTCACCTGAAACTCTCTTACCTTAATTCCTGTTTGTCACACCATGAAAACTTCGGCGTTATTTTGGGTACTATCCTTATGTTTCTAGAATACCAAGCTCAGCTTTGCAGGGTCAGATAGTGAAACAACAAAATAGCTGTGCTTAGGCAAGTGGTGCCAGAGTACTCTATGTGTTCCATATGGAGCTTATATAATGGTAAACAGAGGAACTAAAGATGTTTTTGCTCTATTGCAGTTGCACTGTTAGTGAAAATAAGTATCTTGTCCTGCTAAATCTGCTAGAGCTTTGCCTTCTCCATGCTGTGCCAGGTGAGCTCAGCATTGTCTTAGCCTGTGAGGCATTAGACACATGGTATTCTATATTATTGTCATTATTCTGTCAGGCGTCATTTTCTCCTTCCTTCTGTGATGAAATACTTAATATTTTTGAAATCAGAGTATTCAAAGTGTTCTTACAGAGATGTTGGTCCTTTGAGAGAAAAAAAAAAGTGCATTCCTGCTTATTTAAAATTGATTATTACATCTTAATGTATTTAGTTCATCAATAAATTAAGTACTTGCAGTCACTATTTTCAGCAATAAAATAGTATTTTTATTTATCCAGCATATACCACTTGAATATGGGTATAAAATATAGCAGTTGTGTTTTGCTGCAGTAGCAGTGCTGCCATCTGCTCTGCCTCATCTCAACGAGTTCCATGTCCTATAGGCAAGACTTCCCAGCCAAGGGAATGTTTAGCCTGCCAAACCTTAGTGATTTTCCTCCTAGGAAAGGGTTCCATTATGCTGGAAAAAGTGAGTCTTGACAAAAACTGTGTGTAAAGCAGCTGCTAGAGCCTAAGCTGGTAGTTGTGTGTACATTAAGGAGTCCTATACATTTGTTAGTGTTATTTCATTGACCCTTGGCTAATTAATTGGTTTAATTAACCAGCAGGAATGAGGTGCCTAGGCTGTGCTGGGCTGTTTTTGTCACTGGTAAGTAGATTAGAGGGCTATCAGTGTTACCCCACTGCTTGGAGAATGGAGTAGTGCAAACTCTGGGAGAAGTCTGGCCAAGACAGAGGACTGGCTGGTCTAGTCTGGGTCAACCTTTTGCCACTGAGAAACCTCTGTAGAAACTCCTGCATACTTCAGGAGATTCCCATGGCTTGATTGCACCTCAAGCAAAGGGAAAACTGTCCCCCCCCTTGCAAGAGAAGGCTTGAAGTGTGAGAACTCTAATGCAGCAAGGCAAATCTGAGTGTGCCAGGTATGTGGAATGTGAATTACACCCACAGTCTGGTCCCTTTGTGGGTGCCCTTCTTGCTTCAGAACTGACTGTCCACCTGCAACAATTCCCTTCTCCACCCCCTCCCTATTGCTTATCTGAAAAACTTATTCTGAAAGCTATATCTGAATGTTCCTCCCAGAAAGTTAATGCCCTAAGCTTGCCCTAAAGATAGTGGCAATTCATCGTGTGCTGGGAGAACCTGTTCTAATATTTGATTGTGGTCATTACTGAGAATTTCAGTTACATTTTCATGTTGGGCTTTGAACTTTTTCTTCGGCCTGTGGATTGCTGCATCCTTTCCAACAAGGCTGAGAAGTCTCAGATGCTTTCCTGCTATCCACTAGTCTCTTCAGCTCTTGGATGAGCTGCAGAGAATGGGCACTTGAAGCTTTATGTTGTATAGGTTGGATTCAGAAGCTGGAAACATTTTCTTCTGTAACTTTGTTGTTCCTGTTTCTCCTGACCCAGCACCAGCTGTTAGCTCAGTGCTCTACATACTCCCAAAAACTGGTGCTCAGCTTGCTTCCCAAGCCCTTGATGTCTGTCCACAAACTCTGCCTGCCAGTTTCACCATGGCATTATGGCATGCCAAGTGCTTGGCCTGAGTCAGTTATCCACAGTGATTTCAAACTCCATCTGCTGCTTTTTGAGGCAGCCTCTACCGTCTGCTATCAACAACATCTGTGCTCCTGGTTTCCAGATGTGGTATTTTGCACTTGTGGGTATTAGGAAAACGCTTTGTCTGAATTCTGTGGGCAAATACTCACAAAGTGGATGCACAGTGTAGCTCATCTTCATGGTTTACTACCATGCTGTCGTCAGTGTTGCATAGTTCTCACAGTTTTGCATTGTTCTTGCATACTGAAGGGTACATGATGTGGTTGTGGGCACCTTGAAACCTGCAGGTGGTTTAAAACCAGTGTCAGCACAAAGTCCACAGAGGTACTGGACGCAGGTTATTTTGGGAGCTGTTATTTGTTCTGCAAATACAGGGTAGAGACAGCAAAGAAACTTTATATTCTGTCAGTGCTTAACAGCAGCTCCTCAGTCCTTTGCACCCCCCACCTCTAAAACTCTGCAGTTACAAGTGCCTGGGGCTTACTATCTAATTACTGATTTTACTTACTTGTTAAAAAGGAATAGCTGTGTAGTCAAAGGGTCTTTGGTTTGGCACAACTGAAGTGAGGAGCTCTGTGTTTCTCTTGCCATCACATCTGTAACTCATCACAGTCATCTGCCCGTCTTGCAGCTCGTGTGGGGCTCCCCAAATGTTTCACAGCCCTGACTAATTGCCAGGACTGATGTAAATCTCTAGACCTCCATGAGGTCCCTTCCACTTTGTCCTCCTGGCCAGCTTTTCTTAAGGCTGGGCTGAAGTAAGTTACTTTGGGGATGAGAGCCTGCCATGGGCACAGTCCAAATTCCCTGTGACACCAGTGGGAGTTTGTCCAGTGCTGTGAGGGATTTGCTAACATAGCCTGGCAGGCCTGAGTGACATGGGCTCCTGTGTTACAGCTGCCCAGCTGTACCGGCCTGTGCTTCCCCAGCCCTGCTTGATCAGCGGGAGCAACATGTGCAGATGGAGCTCAGCCTCTGGCAACAAATTCATGGAGTAACTCCAGAGAAATGCTGCTCACAGGAAAAAATACCCCCAGCATCTCTTTAGGAGCAGAGGAAAACTTGAATGTGGAGTAATATTCCAGCTAAAGATGTGCATTCCTCAAATTGGTGGTTAGCCTTCCTCCTTGTAGCACTTATCTGGTAGAAGGAGGATTCCTATTTCATACTGTTTCCCAGCCCATGGGCTCTGAAGAGAGGAAAAAGCACATTTTGGTGACAGAGGGAGCTGCTGACAGGGCCAGGAGTGGATATTTTGGAAGCCCTGCCTGTCGGTGAGGTGGGAAGGGAAAGGGAGGCTGGATGGTACTGGGGCATGTCAGAAATCAAATAGGAGAATTCATGTTTTAGAAAAAAACACACATATGAACCAGGAAGCTGACAGAGAGGTGTTCCATCTTCTTACAAGCAGGTCTGACTTCAAAGTGCAGCAGCATGCCAGCAGAACTTGCAGTGGGGCTGTGCCATGCCCAGTCTTAGGATGTTCTACGAGTGTAATTTGTAACTTTTTGCAATACTCAATTACAACATAAACCATGGTAAATGTGCTCTTCTGTTATTGTGTGCTACATGTGGCTCTCCTCACTGACACATAAGACACTCATGGTGTGAACTGTGGCCTTCAGAATGCTCAGCCAGAGTTTTGTTGGCTAGTTAGAAATAAAAGATTTCTGTATGGGTATAATTGCAATTATAGTTATGAGTTTCAGTTGACCAGGACTTGAATTTTTATTTTAATTGAAGTACCAGATTGAGAACATTTAGTTAAAAGGAAAAAAAAAAAGAAATTTCTTTTGTGAATAAGAGTTCATTTACTAGCAATGTGATACTTGAAAAAAGTGTCTTGCTGTAAAACTGCATGTGAAGGTATGACTTTTAATTCCAGAGCAGCTGTTTTTACTTTGAAGGTGCTTGCTGCCTGATTGCTGGTTTTACTTACTGCTAATAAAGAATAGATGAATAGTGAAAGGGTCTCTAGTTCACCTCAGGGATCATTTGACTGATTTGCAGTATTATAATACCAGATTATCATCAGAGAGTTTATGTCCACTACAGTCAGAAGGTCCAGATCCCAGACATCATGGAAAAGTACTGTTACAATGCACCATAGTGGTCTGGACTTGAATAAGAGAAAAACTTCAGAAAAAAATAATTTAAACCTGTTTTTTGTTTTGTTGGTTTGCTTTTTTTTTGATGATGACTGTTCTTCAGTCATGTTGCAGGCATGCTTGATAGCTTGCAAGCCATGTTTAATTTGTGAGAGGGACCGAGTCAGAGGATGAGGTTAATTTCTACACATATTGCACTGTAATACATCACAAATAGGCTGCAGTGTAACAGTGCTGGCTCGTGACACTGCTTGAAACAGTCTGACAGCCTAAGTGGCTGAATTTTACATCCATTGAAATGACATTACTTAAAAAGTTGTATCAGAGGACTGAGAAGCTGCAGAAAGGTGTTTAATGTTCATGTGGCCAGAGTTGTCTGAAAGGCAGTGGTGCCCACACTGCCTCTTGAGGAAAGGATTTCTGTGCATGGGGTATTTTAGAGAGGGCCTGGGGTGCTGCTGAGCACTGAGCAGCAGCACAGGGGCCTTCAGTGCCCTGCCACAGTCACTGCATAACGATGTGAAGGAAGTGTCAATTAAACCTTACCTCCAAATGATGTGAAATAAGTGGCAAGTTAAACCTTGCCCCCAGATTAAATCAGGCTCCATAGAAACCCAACATACTTTTTTAATTTTTCCAGTGGTTTAATTTCCTTTTTATTTCCGTAGCAATGGATTCTTGAGAATCCAGACATGCCAGAGTGCTGGCAGTTTACCTAGCCTTTAACCAAATCTTTATTCTCACAGTACTGAGTGAGCAGAGAACACAAACATTGAGTAAACAAGGTGTAACAGCTCTATAAATGTTGTAAACAAATATTTAAAGGGTGGGTTTTAATCTATAGATTACTTATTACTTATTTTATTTTTTGTTATACACTTACTATATCTTTAAAGAGCGAAAATCTTACTTTCATTAAATAGTTGCCATTTTCATTTTTCTTCAGGAAACTGACAGAGTAGGTGCTGGTTGTAGCCTGGCTCCCAGATATCACCTGGAGATTCCTGTCACAGGTGATAAGAACAGCAAAATAACAGCCTGGCTCTTATTCTGTCTAATGTTTTACTTCCTATTCTCCAAAGTGAAGATAATCAAAAACAACAAAAAAAAATCTCATGAAATGTTGCACAGACTCACAATATTTTTCTTTCACAGAAGAGTATTTATATAAATTCTTTTCTTTAAAAACATGCATTGAAGCAAGCCTATGGGTTTATTTTGGCTGAGGGTTCCTGACATACAGCCACCTAAAATAAGCTGCTTATGGCATTTCACAGAGCGTTGTGTCCTGTGCCGGGGGTTTCTGCGAGTTGAGGCAGCCCCTGCCTGGCTGCAAAACCTGTCTGGGGCTTTTCTGCTTCTTGGCACTTTGGCTTTGGGTTATCTGGGGCCTGAACTCAGCCTCTGGTTAACCTTCACAGTATTGCTTCTTATCTCAAACTGCTAGAAATAGGACAAAAATACCAGGAATTTTCTTTCAAGCCCAGTGGAGACCTGTCACCCTTTCTTGTGGCTCTGTGATGACAATGTTTGTTGGTTCCTGCAGGCTGCTCAAGTCTTCTCTGCTCTGTGTGAAGCTGGGTGTTAGTGATGCTTTCAGCCAAAGGTCTGCAGGGGTCAGGATGGAGACATCTCCTGCAGGGGTAAGGAGTCCTTGCATCTTCTGTCTTCCACTCTCACGTGAAGCCGAGTGACCCACTTGTCCTAGATTCTGTTTTTTTCGTGTCTGAATGTGGCAGGAAGTGCTGCTGCCATGGCAGGAGCAGAGGTTCAGGGGAAAAGTCTGATTCAGATGCCAGAGCTTCATCACAGAACAATTCACATCTTTAAATCACATTTAGTCCATGCTCTTCACCATTTTTCTCCAGTCATCTTTGGCTGGGTAAAGTTACTGTCAGCCCCATGAACTTCAAGGATGATCTCATTTCCAAATGAAAATGACTCCAAACTATTTAGGAGCCAGAATTGGAAACCAGTCAGTACTGAGTCTATGCTGGTGACCACACACCTGAGACTGGTCCAGCAGGAGACATTCAGGGGTCTGGAGGCTGGTTTTGGAGTATCCAAATGAGAACCTTTAGGATATGAAACAGAGTATTCCTGCCAGTGGTTTGGTACATTGTGATGTGTCTCTAAAAACCTAATGTCTCAACAGGAGGAGATTCTGAAGAAGACGGACAGGAAAAAAAATACTTTGTGGAGAAAAAATACATTTTCGAATTGGAAAAGTTTTTTAGGAGGACTGACTTAGATTGACAAAGCTGTGTATGCAAGAGAGATGATAGCTTCAGCTAAGAGTCACCATAATGAGCTCAATGAGATTGGAAGATGATGATACCCCCGAACTGGTAGGGGGTGGAAAAAGACCTGCATCAAACTCATTTTCCAGTGTTAAATTACAATTCAGATTTCTATTTTTTTTCTTTCCCTCCCCGCCCTTCTCGTTGGCTGGTTAGGTTTTCTCCTGTCAGCCAGCTTCCCCGAGCAGCAGAGGCGTCCCCGTGGCCCCGGGGTGCCCCGCGGAGCGCTCAGCACCGCGGACAGCGCCCGGCTCCCGGCGGGGCCAGCCCCGGGACACCGGCCGGGACCCCCGGAGGGCGGCTCTGGGAGCTGTGCCTCACTGTGGGGGGGACGTCTGGGTGTTGCACACATCCTTTAGTTAAGAGAAACCATTAACTCTTTTAGAGTTAAAGAGCTCCTTCGTTTGATGGAGAAATCTCCAAAAAAAATGAGGCAGAGATGCTGCAGGTGTGGTTAACCAGCAAGGAGACGGGGAGGGATGTTCCATATGATCCCGGTCTGAATGGAAGGCTCTAGAGGGAGAGCCTGTTTTCCAGGAGCTATTCCCACCAACCTTTCCAAAAACAGCCTCTTTCTTCAGCTCCAGATGAAGCCTCATGCCCAGTCTTCTCAGGGCTTTTCTTGTACCTGTCACCTGTCCAAATACTGTGCATCCAGCTACTCAATGATCTTTGTGGCTTCCTAACAGCTTGGGATATTCCCTGATGCTCACAGCCATGGCAAATCTGCAGCATTTCCAATGCCACAAATGGTAAATACCATTTTATGTATTCCTTTCACCCCAAGAGTCTCATAAGGACCAATCAGTTTGCCTTTCAGAAGGAGAGGAGAAAGTGTTTTAACCCCAGTTTTATTTGACAGAGACCTGAAAAGAGAAGGAAAGAGGAGAAAATGGAAATCATCACACAAGAAACTCCCTTTTCTTTGGATCTTGCTGTTCTGTGTCCGTTCAGGCTCACCTCTACACTTCCTGTGGAGCAGTTTTTCTTGCAGCCTGGTCTCACAAGGGTTTCTTAGCTTCTCCCTCAGAAAGCACAGACAAACAGTCTCCAGGAAAATCCCCTTTAGCAGACAGCTGCACAGAAGAGATAACTCAGGTGTAGAACTATAACAGAACAAATGTGACAAGAGTTTTTCCCACCTCAGCTCCCACCTTACACTCAGTGGATGCTGATCAAAACCTATCAGGACTTTAAGAGAGACAGGACCACTGGGAGACATCTTAAAGCATGATTTATTATTCTTCTTTTATGGTATCAATGGAAGAGTGAGAACATCTTCACCATGTTCCCCAGATGTTCATGGTCAGTGGTCACAAGAGCACAGGTTAGAAGATCTCTTAAAGATTAATTAGCTAGTAAACTACTGCTACAAAAGAATGTTTCTATTTTCACACTAACAATTAATTATTTTGTTTTATACATCTTTGCCACAGTGCAGACATTCTTAACCAACCATATAATGACACACAAAACTATTTGCAACACTTTAAAACTTCTTATTACTATTATAACTAATTCTATATCCTAACTTTAAAACCTTAAAACTTTCTACTACCTAGCTTAATGTCTTTCTCTCTAAACTACAAACTCATATTCTTGCTTGTGGTTTCTAAATCCTTCTGGATTTAAAGGCAGAAGCCTTTTCCAAGGCCTCAGGTTAAACCCTGTGTTCATTTCTGTGTTTGGGCCTACATGCACAAGATTTTGAGAATTTTCTATGCTTGGAACTCCCACAAAAACCCACGAGGGACTTGTTTCCAGCCAGCTGAGAACCCTCAAAAGGCAGCACTTACCTGGATGTTGGTTTTGAACTGCAGATTCCCCCTTCTTCTGTGTTACAGTGTGAGCCCCTGTTCACTCTGGGGCCTGAGACCACATTACAGATCTTGCAGCACTGTTTGGGCAGTATTTTAACTTGTAACTCCTAATGCCCTTGACATGTGGTAGAAAAGAAATGGGTAGGCCACACCGTATGGGTTGCTCTGTAGATGTTTGCATGGAAGAGCATGATACCAGTGTGGGAAAGAAAATACCAGGAGGACCGTGTATAACTAGGGATAGGGAGCTCATGACTGGATCAGCTTGACCAGGGAAATGCCAGTGGAAGAAAGGAGCTGGAGTACACTTTTCTTGGTCTGCCTGTGAAACTTCTGACTGGGGTATGTGCCCTGCTGTGCTGGTGCCCTTGGTCACTCTTGGTCACCCTTGGTCACTCTTGGCCTCCTTCCAATGTGGCCCCTCTGGCTGGGGAGAAGAAGGGTGAGTGGTCTTGGGGGCTGGCTTGAAAGCCTGAGTAGTTTTGGCTCCCAGGAGAATGAAAGGGCCCTTCAAGAGTAGAAAAAGAGGCGGAGAGGGAAAGCTGCCATGGGATGGGATTGAAGGGAAGAGGGGTCATGCTGTGGAAGAGTGTGACTCAGGCTGGCAGCTCTCCTAGAGTGGAAGAATGATTATTATCACCCCCAGGAATAAAAAGGTGCTGCTGATGGTGGACAACTGGGAGGTCAGGACCCCACCCACCCAGGATGGCCTGGGGCTTAGTAACCATCCTTCATTCTGCCTCCTCTCCCACAGACCCCAACCCTCACAGCCTCTGCTTGCTCCCCTTTCCACTTGCCCCCTGCTGGCCTTCCTTTCCCATCCCTCTGCCAGGGCTGCTCTGCAGCTGCACAGGTTTCATTCCCATCCTCTCCCTCTTTAAAGGCAGAAGCCCCCATGTCTGTGTCAGCTGTCCTGGCTTTTCCAGAGGGTGCTCCTCTCTGCACAACAAGGGCCAGTATGCACCATCTGTGGTACCTCTTGCCATGGTGGGGACAGATCGCAGCCCTACCCCCAGCCTGGGCTTTCAGCAGCTCCTCTCTGGTTTCCCATGTGCACTGGGATGCTGGTGGTGCAGAAGGCCTGGGGACAGCATTTCCACCCTCCCCAGGAGCCCGTGTCCCTGTGGTGGAGGGGGGGAACCCCAGCCAGCTGTGAGTGCTCCTTGGCAGCCGGAGGGTGGCACATTGTGTACACAAGAGTGTGTGAACTCAGTCAAACTTCACAAACAAGGATAAGAACAGAGCTAGGACGTAATCAGTGCTCAAATATAGCAACTCAAGGTCTCCTGAGAGTGACACAAGTGAAACAGCGAGGCAGAACAGGTGTCACAGCCCCTGTGGCTTTCACTTCCCCTTACCTTGGCTTCTCAGCAGTGAGGCTGGTGCTGGCCACAGGGCCAAATTTAGACTTCAGACAGCAAAACAGCCTGTCACAGGCAGCCTTGTTGCTATGCAGGGCAGGAGTCTGACTGTGACCGGTGTGGCAGCGTGTTCAGTGCCATGCAAGTCCCTTGCTTCTGGCAGAGCCCCCACCTCCTCCCCATCTCCACTGCTGCCTCTGCTGCTATGAGAACAGCCAAGCATGATCCCAGCTGGCAGTTTGGAGCAGCCTTGTAGCTGGCTCAAGAGCCAAGAGCTGAGGGGCTGTACCCCTCTTCTTGGCCTCTCTGACAGGTCTGGCCACAGCTTTCACATGGTGGAAAGATTGGCTTGGTGAGACATGACATGGGCCAGGGTGGCTCCAGGCTCTCTCAGTCCCTGGAAGATGTTATGGGGAAGGTTGCTACTGCCCAGCAGCGTGTGTTTCTTCACCTCTCCCTGGGGAGGAGACCTACCCTATGGCAAAGAGAAGTAGGGAAATGCATCCTCTCCCGGGTGGGGTTTGGCTTTCTGAGCTAACATGGGGCTAACAGGGGGCTGTGCTTGTGTTTCCCACCAGTAAATTGCTGCTTCTCTGAGCCCCAGGGACCTGCTGGAAGAGATGAGCTTGTGCTCCTGGGCTGTCCCAGACATGGCTCTGCATGAGGAGAGCCACCTGCAGCTCTCTGTAGGCTTGGGATGAGTTATCTGTGTCTCAGACATGGCCTGAGAAATCAGAAAGGGAAACCTCTGAACCCAGGGCCAGGCTTAGAGCTCTCCTGGGGCTGGATCTAGGCAAAACCTGTCTCGTGCTCAAGTAGGGACCACCAGAACATCAGCAGTCCCAGGAAAAGACCCTTCCTGTTGAAGACATTGCACATGCTTGGCTTCCCCCTGTCACAACAGCAGCGTGGCTGGCAGGTTCTGTGGCCACTGTGGCCATCCTGTTGCCCTGGAGGAGAGGCAGGTTTCCTGGGGAGTTAGAGCCACAAGGGAAAATGTTCAGAAACAGGAGCCTCCTGGTCACAGTAAAGCCAGGACCCTTGGGGGCTGTCAGCATCCTGTGAAGCACATCCCCTCCTTCATGTGGACTGGCTGCTTTTGACCCCGGTAGGAGGTGCAGCAGGACTTGTGGCTGGAAACAGCTGCTCTCCTGACAGCCTTTTCTGACTCAAAACAGCAGCTTTGTGAGAGGACACAGCAGCTAAAATGGGATGAGGTTGGAGGGCCAGGTGCAGCATGAAAGCTTTCACAGTGTCCCAGGTGCTGATAATAATAATAAAAGGAGGGAGAAACTGCCTGCATCCTCCTGCCCATGCAACTGGACTTCCAGCCAAGTGCCTAAAGCAGGTTTTTCCTGAGTGTGTGGATGAGTGGGCCCTGTGGGTACCCCCTTTCAGCAAGATGTTTCGGTCCCTGTCTTCCTCCTCTTCTCCCCTCATGCCAGTAGACAGTATGGCAACTGAAGCTTCCTCTCTGCACCTGAGAAAAGGAATTTGTCCCACTGCTTTCCTGCACTCCTACAGCCCCCAGAACCACTCCTGCCCCTGCTTCTGTGCTCTGACCTGAGCACCAGCGGGGGCCGTGGCCAGCATGGAGCCCATAGCTGAGGACTCTGCTCCTTGGGGAGCTGTCAGCAAAATGCCACACCCCAACAAAATCCTGTGTGTGCTGCTGTTCCCCTGGCCCAGCCCGGTGATGGACCAGGATCCCAGCACCAGCTGAGCACCTGCCACTGGGGTGGTGTCCTGCAGTCAGGGCTGTGGCTCGTGCAGCACCTGCTCCATGCACAGCTCTTTGGTGCTGTTTCCCAGCCCCATGAGTGCCCAGTGCCACCACAGCATGAGCTGCTTGTGCTCATCCCTGTCCCACCCTGGGGAGCCTGGGGCTGCTGGGTGTTGGGGTGGGGATGTTCCCATCCACCCTGGAGGAGCAGTGTGTAGGTGAACCTGGTTATTAGCTTAGGAAGGTTCTGGGCTGTTCATAGTCCATCTCAGTAACCAATCTGAAAAATCAGTGTGTGGTGCCCAGAGGTGCTTGATCCTTTGGGAATGTGGAATAACCCAATGTGTGATCCTACCAAAAGGTCCTTGTGATGCCAGGAGGATTTGTGCTCCCATGTCTGAGCGACAGAGCGCAAGGGATGGAATAAATAACTTGTTCCTTGGCCAACACCTGAGTTTTTCAACAGGGAAGGACTCTTTGAAGGCAAGTCAAAGCTTTTGATGGAGTTTGGCAGCTGCAGATGGCAGAGGTGGCACATCTGGTGGAGTTCATGGTGCTGGCTGAGCCTCTTGACTGCTTTGTCCCATCTTGGGTGCCAGTACCACAGTGTTCCTGGCTGGACCAGCGCTTGGGACCCCAGGAGCTGCCTCTCAGCTTTGCAGGGGAGCCAGCAGTGGTGCTGAGGAGCTGCTCAGTCACTCTCTGAGAGTTCTGTGGGGAAAAATGCCTGAGAGGCAGCGATCCCTGCAAGGCAGCAGCACGCTGGAGACACGACAGCGAGGTCAGACTAAACATCAGCTCTGCGCCAGGTTGTTGACATTTTGTCCTGGAAGAAAAGATCCTGAAAAGGCCTGGAGGAAGCAGTGAGGTGAGGCTCCATGCCAGGATGGGACCCTTGCCCCAGCCACAGCCCTTCTGGAGAGGCCCTGGGCGGGAGCTTCCAGCCGCTTGCGGTGCTCGCTGCCACGGTGTGCATCCCCAGGCTTGTGTGACTTGGGAATTTATCCCAGAAAGGGGAAAAAATCCCTAAGATTGTGCTGCAGCTCCAGAGTCACAGTGTGTTTCAGGATGCTGCAGAAGCTGTGTCCCAAGGAGGCAGTGATGGTACTAACTCCTCTCCTGGGTGCTGGCATCCCAGGCTGTGCCTGCACTTCTCAGGATGGGCACCTGGCTCTGCCAGGTATCACTCCTGTGGCAGAGCCTGCTGGGGAGGTTGCTGGGGCAGGTGCTGCTGACCATCAGTTAAAGTGGGCCAAAAATAATAAAGAATGGGGTTTAGTGAGCTGCTGTTTGCTGTTCCCAGGCAGGAAGGGGTTAGTCCAGTTGTGAAAGCATGGGAGACTCCGTGGTGTTGGAGAGAAACCGCGTGTGGTGCTTTCACAGAAGTGTCCCTCCAGGCATGCTGGTTTCCAGCCTCAACCCAAATTAACCTCATCTTCAGGCTCACTAATCTCAGTCACTGCCCTGGAAACCTGGTCAAATACTCCTGTCCATTTCTACTCCTTTGGTTTCCATGGCAGAACTTCTCCCCTTTTACCACAGCAGGCAGGACTCTCTGGTCTTCACTCCTTAAACATTCAGCACAGGAACCGACAACTCCATATGGCCTGGCACTGGCAAGGAAGGGTCTAATATCTCTTTTAATAATCTTTAAGCTAAATACCACAAGGCAGAATGGATAGAAAGAAAAAAATTGCCTGCAAGCCTGTATCCACACTCTATGTCTGCAGATAACCTTAGCAAAGACTTTGTTGAAAACCTCCAAAAGTCCAAATCAGGTTTTTTTGGCTTTTTTTTTAAAAGTCACTTTTTGGCTGATGCAGCTGACCGTTCTGGTGAGTTTGTGAGATGATGGCATTTGCTCTGCAGCAGGCGTTCCAGGCTGCAGCCAGCGGGTTTGAGTTTTCTAAATGCTTATCCTTTATTTTTTTGCCTTCAGAGATTTGCCAGGTAGGGGTTTAAGCCTGATGGTTCTACAGTTCTGTGAGTTGGTGGGTAAGCTTTTGGAAGTCTCAGCACAAATTGCTGGCTTAAGTTAGCCCATTTCATTCTGTCTCCAGCTTGAAAACTTCTTTCCTCTTGGAAAAGTGGCATTAAACCAGAAAAGAGAGTTGAAGTTCTAGCCCAACATGTGAGAGGAAGGAGGGAGGACAGTTGCTGTGTTTGGGGGATGGTTTTGGTCATTTTTGTTCTTTAAAATCAGATACAAATACCTGCAAATTTGGCAGACTTGGGGTTCTTTCTTTTTTTTATTTTATTTTACTTAGGAAATTAGATCTTGATTGTTCTCTTTTTCCTGGAAGACTTTTGACACAATTCAAGCAGGGGGAAAAAACAAGAACAACCAAGAGGCTCAAAACTATTTTGGTCAAACAAACAATTCAGAACATCTATGTTTTATGTTGGTTCCTTTTAGCAGCTGTTTGTCTCCAGACAAACTGTTGGGCAAGTGGAGCACTTTATGTGAAAATTCAAAGGGTGGTCACTGCTTCAGCTAGCAATGGACAAGGTTTCCACTTCTGTTTATCTCACCATCTTCCTGTGGGAAACAGGGGTGAGACAGGAGATCTTAGGGTAAGCCGATTATGCAAGGAAAACTCGATTCAGGATGAAGCAACAAATATCTATTTAAAAATCTCTATTAAAAAAAAAACCAAATCCAAGCCCCTTTTTGTCTACCGTGGCAGTTTTATATACCAGAAAGCAAAAGCCCAACAACACCTGAAAATCACCAGAGCCACAAATTGCCTGTGACCCTTTGGAAATCACAGGAGACTGTCACCCCCTGACTTTGCCTGCAATGTTGCAAAGGACTGACTCACTCCACAGGAAGAAAGCCCTTTTTCTGCCTGGGGAGGACACTCCAGCTTGGCTGACATGGATTGTCTCTTGGGAAGGAATGAAATTCTCTTTGGAAAACCTTGTGTCTGCTGGAAAACTGGCATTACCCAGCTGAGGAACTTTTGCAAAATATGAATGGAGCTTTAGTTGCTAACACTTTATGGGGACAAAAGGGAGACAGCTGCATTGCTGCTCTTGGTCTTGGAAAAAGGAGGCAATTGCAGTTGCATGTAGTTGTGTTTGTGTGCAGCTGGGCTCAGGGCTGCCCCTATACTTTTATTTATAAATTTGTTTTCTGGAATAAAAAGTTAATTGCTCCTGATGTGGCTTGAAAAGTAGTAAGAGTAGGATGGATGGAAGTTAAATGCATATCACCTTTCAAGAAATTGTCTGCCAGCAGAAAAGCAAATGGAAAAATAATAATGTTTATAAAAGTGAAATATTTAAAATTAAAAAAAAAAAAAAAAAAAGGAGATCCACATTAGTAACATTAGTAACACAATTTGGGCCATAATATCCTCAAAGTTTATTCTTTGGTTGAAGACATCTCTATTATTTCTGTCTCTCTTACTGGGCAGTCACAAGACCTGTGATATGCCTGGCCGCACTGTGTATCTCTCCTGGGGCAGTCAGCTTGCATGAACCAGAACTAAGCCCAGGTTAAAAACAACAACTTTTTTGGCCTTGAGAAACAGGGCACCCCATTCCCCTGACCCCCTCCTGCATCTTGCCAAAGGGACTGAGAGCCTTTTGCAGGCCGTGCAGGCTCCCTGTTGCATCGCCTGATCCTTAGGAGAGCAGCTCCAGCACTGTCCCCATCCTCCCTGCCAGTCCTCCCCATGAGAGGTTACTCTACTGTGCATATGAAAATAACTGGTATGTCCCAGTTTATTATTTCTCCTGAGCAGATGAGAGGGTTGGAGGCCGATCAGAGCAGAGGAGTCTCCTGGTGAGTTCATTCTTCAAAAGCTTGTGGCGGCTGCTTCTTGTTAGGGTTTGCTGTAGCGCCAAGAGAAAAGAATAATTCTCTCTGGATTCATGTGCACGTCCCTTTACTGCTGTCCTGGAGTGGCTGCAGCTGCTCTGCTCTTGGGATTTTTCAGACACAGCAAACTCTGTGCTGTTTAGGCTGCACGGGATGCTGGCAGCTGGAGATGGAGGGCTGGGAGCAGCGTGAGCTCCCAGCTGTGCAGAGCAGCCGCAGGCATGGCACTGACCTCCCCTAGGTGCAGGCACACGCTCTGCTCACGGGTGCTGTGATGCACCAAAGGACAATTGGAGCATCCAGGGGCCTCCTAAATGCTTTATTCTTCCTCAGCCCAAAAACCCCAGCTGCAAGCCCCTCGAGAATTGTCTGGAGTCAGCATGTTTGATACAACATTGATGGTTTAAAACTGCAGTGAGCGGTGCTGTGGGGTGGGGGGACACAGCAACTGCTCGCTGCCCCTGTCATCCTTGCTCCAGGGTTGTGGTGAATTCCCTCAGGCTGGCTGAGAAGCATTGCTAGGCCAGCCTAAGGAAGCAGCCCTGCATCAGAAAACCTTGCTGCTGGCTGCAGTGTGTTTTCCACAGGTGTAAAGACTATTTCTAGTCCAACTGGTATGACTTGCTGCCACTCTGAATCAATAAAATAACTTTATCCATCAGCAAACAGTGACAGACCTTTCCAAACCAGGGGCTGAAAAGGTGTTTCATTTTGAGCCCCTTGGAAACAGGCCACTGGAAGATGGGGCAGGAGGGAGCAATGGGTTTTGCAGGGGGGCAGCCCCAACATCTACTTTTAGTAACTCACTTTGAAAGTTCATTGCTGATTGTGAATTATTTCTGTGCTGTGGCTTCTGTAATGACTGTGTAACCAGTTTTGCTGGCTAATGGTAGCAGTGATTATCACAGCGCACAGAGTGAGATATTTAAATGTGAGGTAGCAGAAGAGAATTTGCCCAACTGCACCAGTGGCTCTGAAAATGTCTAAAAGGGTATCTTAATTTATGGCCACTCCATCTGCAAAATCCCCACCTGCTCCACCATTTCCTTTGGGTCTCAGTATGCTCTGATGGGCAAAGCACCCATCCCACACCCCTGGGCTCTGCTGTCCTGAGCTGGCACATCAGCAGGTCCCACTGCTGGCTGCTACTGCACCAGCCAGGCTGCAGAACATTTCTGCCTTTTCTTCTCCATGGTTGTGCGTTCTTGGGGATTAACATTTTATTATTATTATTTTCTAAATTCTTGGATCAGCCCCTCAAAAATGTTTTGGTGTACGGCTGTAGCAGAGTCCAGTTCAAAGAGATGCTCAAGCGCAAACAAAGGCACCACAACAGGACACGGAGCATTTCCCTTCAACGTAAGAACTTCACTGGGATCTGCCAAAAGAAGCTATCCTACCATTACCATAAAATACGTTTGCATTTTTCAGATGCTCTTGTCTGATCTCATAAAGAACAGCTCTTCTGTTCAGCTCTCTCTTTTATGGCTCTGGCCTTAGAAAAATTCTTGTTCAATGTTTCCATCCAGGCCATGATGTTGACCATTAGCTGGTCTCTGCTCAGTAGCCTCTTACCAAGTTCAAATTTCCTGCTGACAGTGTGTGCAAGCTCCTGCATGTGTTTTCATAACAAATCAGAGGCTCACGTTACTGAAATTTACTGTTCAGCCCCTTTGGAAGACCCCACTGAAGTCCACTGGGACCAGAAGAGGGGGATTGCTCCTGGCCTGCAATGCAGAGCACTGTCAGGGAGAGTTTCAGCTATGCCCAGCAGTTTTCTCTCAGTTTTATCCTCAGACTCCAAGAGTTGGATGGGCTGGATTGATGAGGCTTTCCTACTGACAGTGGCAGGTTCAAGTGACCTCAGGATCTGCAGTTTCCTTCTCCACTCTTCTGTGCTCAGGTGAGCACTTGCCAGGCTGGGTCACTGACTCCCTTTTGGGATCTCCCATTACTAGTTCACCTCTGGGGCCTTGCAGCTTGCTGTGGAAGTGGCCCAAAAACTTTCAGGAACTCCTAAATCCACACAGGATGTATACTTCTGTGAGGGCAGTTGTGTCATGCTTCACTCATTGCTGCTGGCTGCTACTGAAGAGAACAGGTTCCAAGTGCTGTGGATTCACCTGTCCCAAACTTTGCATCCCATGAAGATGATGCCAATGGATCAATGAGCCAGAGAACCAGCAGGGACAATGAACCCCAGCCAGGCCTTTCCCTTACTACCACTATTAATTCTGTCAAGGGGACATTTTTCACCTTCCCTGTTCTTGCGGAGTTGTTCACTAGTGTTAGTCTTCAATATGCAAAGCCACCTTTGAAATGTCCTTTCTGTGCAGACAGGGTAACATCTTGCTTGCAAATATGTAAACCTGTTCAGATGATGTAAAAACAGCTTCTCCAGCCAAACCATTAGCAATGCCTAAGTGTGTCCAAGTGGTGATGGCAGCCAAATGCTGCTATTAAACCTTTAAACTTAACAGGAGTTTTTTTCTTTAAACCTTTAAACATAACAGGAGTTATGAGCTCTTTGCTGCAAACGTTCTGGTGAGAAGGAGAATCAGGGTTTGCAAAGATCTCTTTCACTGAAACAAGGGAGATTTTTGGGAAAAGATGGACAACACAGGTCCCCTACTGCTCTGTGACAGGCCACACAGTTGGTCTCAGGAGAGGTATTAAGTACATCACTCCAGAGCTTCATTAAAATGTTAACAATTAAATAACTTTTCCTTATCAACTACTTAAAAATTGCTTTTGATTTCTGAAAAATAGCAATGCAACAAGAGCAAATCATGCTCAATCTTTCCTCTGTTTGCCATTCATGTCAGTTCTCAGTGAGTTGCAGGACCTTCCCAATGGACTGAGATTAAGCCCATCGCATTTGCCCACAGCTTCCTCAGTGGATGGATCTGAAAATCACACGTGCAGGTACCAGGCAGAGATGTGTCAGGATCACACTGACTGACACAGTGCAGAGCTGGTTCTATCCAGGATCAGTCTCTCCTGAGCATTTCTGCAGGACCTGGTGGAGGGTACTCCTGCCATTACTGCCTGCCTGGGTACAAAGCCAGATCCTGCTCCCAAAACCAGTTCCACTGGGAAACTTCAGTATTGGAGGACACTGAACTGTTTTTGACACCTTCCACAGCACAAGATTAAGAATATAAGAACCTTCCTTGCCACCACCCTTAAAAATAGGAGAGGACTAAACTATGGTAGATGGGTGGAATGAAGAAGAGGCTCTGGTACCTGCATCTTTTCTGGAGCAAGGACTTCTCAGAACAGCTCAGTGAGAGTGTTGAGCACGCAGTAATGTTTTGAGTTTTGCTGCTCTAGTGCTAACCACACTGTAATGGCAAGCAGTCCTGTCACATCTGGATGAGGAATCTGGTTTTCAAGGGGAAGCACAGCTGAGGAAGGCTTCAAACAGGATCTGACTGACCGATTAGAAACAGATGCTGTGCTGGCAAACAGGCTGCTGTGGATCATCTGATACAATCCCCTTCCCCTCGTTTCTGTACATAATGTCCTTCCAAGCAAAGCCACCTCCTCCATAGCTATGTCTAAATTGCATTAGGAATCTTGGCATTTTTTCAGTTATACATATTGAGAATGGTTTTGCCATTTAAAATATTTCAGGGGGATTGTAGAATCAAGCAGTAGACTGCTTATCAGAAATCCACCTGGTACTCAAAGAGGCAGAGGCCATGCTGCAGAGGGCTCAGGGCTGCAGCATTTTAATCCCTGCACTCCTTAACCTTTACACAGAACTCTTCCCCTTCTCCTGCAGGAGGGAGCTGTATCAGCTCTGGAACCAAAGAGGAACACCCTCCCCACCACCTCACACAGTGCTTTAATTTTAAGCATATGAGCAAAGAAGGCTCTGTATCACCGTACTGAGGCATGAAACACCTTTCTCTCATTTCACTTTGGAGCACCTTGCAGCAGGTTTGCTTGCCTCTACCTGCTACAGTATGTCCAGTATGGCTCAAGGCTGCTTTAGCTCAGCCACATCCTCACCCTGGCCTAGTGCAGGAACTGGACACTGCACATTGCTAGTCTGTACTCTGTTGTTCATCCCTCTAATTTGGGGATTATTACTTTCCTGGGGAGACTGAAGATAATCCAGTGGGCCAGTTGCCATAGGAGTGCTGGCTATATATTGGTGTTAGTCCTCCCTGGCACTGGAGGATCACAAATTGAATTGTTCCAGGTAGTTTTCTTCTAGCCCTCTTCCCCAAATACAGCTAAAACCAATTCCCTTACTCTCCCAAGACTGCACCTGCTAACAAAAGTCACTGGGATCAGTTCCTATTTAGCCAGAATCGACACAGTCAGGAATTCCTGTACTACACTAAGAGGTGCAAACAAGTTTCAAACCAGGAGTAGCTGGTTGCTTGGTCACAAATGTAACAGGAGATTCATCCCAGAGAGGCCAAGGAAAAGGGATAACTCCTTTCACTCTTGTTTTTCAGTTTAACAGGGGAGAAGGGCTGATATCAACTTGCTGAATAGCAGAACCATCTAAATTAATTTCACATGGAATGTCTGTTCTCAGCAGCAGGATGCTAATCCTGTGCAGCACCGCAGCCACAGGAGTGCTCAGGGACAGACTGGGGAGAAGGCCTCGTTCGCTGCAAAGCTGAGGCAACAGAGGCATCTGCAGTAGGAAAAACGGGTTCAGGCAACCACTGTGGAAGAGATGTCCATCAAAATCAGCAGCTCTGTTTTCATCCTCAGATTTTGTGAGCAGGAGAGCACAGGAAAAAAGTACAGTTCAGGCTCAAGTGTACATGGCAAACAAGGCACAAGAACAGGCTGTCCAGAGAATCTGTGGGTGCCTCATCCCTGGAACTGTTCAAGGTCAGGTTGGATGGGGCTTTGAGCAATATGGTCTAGGAAAGGTGTCCCTGCCCATGGCATGGGAGATGGAACCAGATGACTTTTCAGGTCCCTTCCAACCCAAACTGTTCTCTAACTCTCTAAATCCACCCTGGCTCAAAGGCCTGTAGACATTCTGACTTCACCCACAACTTCTTGCCACTTCCCAAAAGCATGAAGTTGAGAAATCAGCATAACATACAGCAAGAGCAGCACCACCAGGTAATTTATCTGTCACTGCCTTGGCAATTGCTACAAACTCAGCCTGGGCAAATGACAACAGGTAAGCTCAGACACTTTGAGTCACCTGTCCATGGTCAGACATCGAATGGCAGTGTCCCTGAGAGAACACAGATCCGTCAGAACAGGAGTGGCCAAGGAATGCCTGAGCACCACAGCTCAGTTTTACCAACAATGCTGCCACTCTACCACTGTAACACCCTGGGCCATGCTGAGGTGAATAATGACCCTCATAATTACTAATACACCTCTCTAAGGAGACTCCCCTTTTTGAGCCTACAGATGGTGTAAGATGGCTTTAAGCAAGAAAATAAACCCTTCATCAGAACTCTTAATTCTTCAGTGGGTAAGGATGATAAAATGCACAGTTATGACATGCACAGACTGCCTCCCTGGCCCCCTTCCAGAGGAAAGCATTGTGTCCACCCTTAACTAGGGCAGGCCAGTGTTTATCACTGCCTAAAACAAATGCAGCTCAGCTGGTTTAATGCAGTTTTTTGCATCTTAGAATTAAGCAGCGAAACATTTTAGTAGCAGTGGGTATCCTAAGAATTTCAATGATTTGGGTTTTTACATTGTCACATTACATTTTCAAATGTCTCCATTAAAAATGTAAAACTGGTAAATTGTCACAACTTCAGACTCACTGGAAAGTGCAGGATCTTTGCAGCACAATGCAGGTCTGTCTTGCCACTGAGATTTGCAAGACTTGGGTAAAAAAATAAGATTTAAAGCAAAGTTTTTCAAGGGAAAAATACACACAATAAGATTCACAGTGCCAAAATCTCCTTTCTGCTTTGCAAGTGCTCTGGAGGCACATTCACACTTCACTGAGCCAAATAATTTCTGAAAATGACTGCACGTTTGGAAAACGTGCAGACTTGAGTCCTAACAAGAACTGTTTAGGTTTTATGACTCTAAGCCATCTGTGAGCTAAAGGGACAGAAACCATCTAAAAACTGTCAAGCTGAGAGTTTGGTTTCCACAATAAGCTCTGAATCACCTTTAATCTGCCCATTAAGTGCACTCTGGCAATTCTGCAACAGCCCCACTGGAAATGCCGCGAGTGTGAAAAACAGCAGATGGTTAACGGGGGTGGAAAGCTGCACAAATCGTTAGAGAAGCATGGAAAATTCAGTGCTGGCTATAAAAGTCACTAGACAAGGGCAGCTGTAAACAGCCAGGTGAAAAGAGGAGGGAGGGACAGTGGTAGCTGCTCTGCACAAGCTGCTGCTGTTTCCTTCTCAAAAGCCACCAGGAAAGTGCTGTATCAATCCCATGTGAACAGACCATAAGGTGCAGTGCTCCCATGTATTGGCATGAAGGGAGCTTTCCATTGCGCTGGAGTTTCCAGGTTTCAGCAGCACCTTGGATGTGATTATGGAATCACTTAATGACCCTGAGGGACACTTAGAAAGCAAACCCACTTGCTTTTTATATGTTGTATATACACGACTGCTACAGCCTAGGCAAGTGATTACTGTAACCTGTGATGACATAGCGAGAGATATCCCTGTATGCTGAGGATAAACATGACATTAAGCCAGGAGGCAAAGGTAGGAAAGAAAGGGAACTCAGTATGGCCTGTCCAACACCACATTCCAAACTCTCTGACTGCAGACAGAAGTTGTGACATGCAATTAGATGACCATGAGAGAATTTTTTCCCTGCATATCCCACCAGTTTACCTTATATTTAAACAAGAGAGAGGTATAATTTCCAAGCAGCTCAACAGGCATGAATAGCCTAACCTTCTAAGATATCTAACAATGACTTCTGCTAATGCTTAAATAAGGTGGTTATTGCAGAAGTGGAAAACAAGGAAAACTGGGTTTTGGGAGAGAGTAGCAGATACAAGCCTGGGCAGGAAAGCAGGTAGAATCAAATATTGAAAATCATACTGCCATTTTCATATTCAGTAGTGTTATGACATTCTTCCTATGAAGGATTTAATCCTTTTGTACTTGGGCCTGCCATCCCTGATTGTTTTACAAGGCAGCCTTCTCCCTCCTCTTTTAGCTTTCCATGGGCAGCCCTGAAACACTTTTCACCTCCAGTTCAAGTAACCTGTGGCTAAGTTCTCTTGCATGCATCATGTCTGTCAAAAATCAATGAGCGTCATTTTAACAGGAAATCAGAGGGACACTGATATCTCCAAGAGACAATCTCTGCCACCAGAATTTGGGGTTGGAGCCACCATTTCCCCATCCCCTCCATGCACAGTTTAGGCAGATGCCATCCACTTACACAAACATATCTGGCCACAGCAAAGGAGAACATAAATGAGTATAGCTAGAGAAAAGAAACCACAAATGCTTTTCAGTTTTATTCTTACTGGGAGGGTAGTGGAATCCTGACATGGTCCTTCACATCATCCAATGAAAACTGACAGGGACTTTTTCAAGGCTCCTAGTTCACCTAGCAGCTTATGGGACTAAATCCTGGAGTAATGTTGGCTTGGCTGTAGTGCTTTGTCAGCCTGCAGACATGGCATTCCCAATTCCAGATAGTTTTGCTGGGTCAAGACTAAAGTAATCAGTACTAACAGAAAGGGAAAGTAATCAGATGTGAAACACAGACCATATGATGAGTGATGTGTCAGGCTGGTACTACACAGTATTTGTACAGACCAGTCAGAAATGGGTAATACAAACAGAGCTGGAAAATAGTAATAGTTAAAAACATAATCAAGTGCTTTTGATGGATTTCCCAGAAAAGAGAAAAGTCTCTTCAGAAAAAATAATGTAACAGCTTCAAAAAACAACAGCAGCAGCAACAACAAAACAAACAAACAAACAAACAAATAGATGTATCTAGTGACCTTTAAATCAGCTTTTCCATTGGATAAATATATTTGAAACAGTTGTACAGTTCACAGTGGCATAAAGTTCTCTGATTGCTTGACTGCTTGAAAATATCTCATCAGTAAAAAAATACCAGAGCTGGGGGAGGAAAACCCTCTCTCTGAATTCTGTACATGGGTAAATGCACAGGTTTTGGCAGGCATCAGGTCATTGGATCCATGGGAAACTGGCAGCATCACAGGACTGCAGATCACAAGTCAGGGGATGGAGGATAAGAAGAACAGTAAGGCCCATTTTCCTGCAATGAGAACAGAATAAGCAGTTGAACAGAAGTCTTCTCCGACACATCTCGGTGCAAAGACAGTGCCACAGAGGCAGAAATAATTAGGCATTCTGGCTTTGTCTTCCATGAGTACAGTGAGTGCCACAGCTCACCCAGCAGAGGAGTGTGCTAGTAAATAGGCAAACACAGGTCTTGGTTTTGCTTGTGTTTTAAGCAGAAAGTGCAAGTTAAACTTTTGCCATTAAGCCAAAGCTGTGACACCAGGAAGCCACAAATGTTGGCATAACCAGTGACTGAGACAAAGCTACTGATGCAGGCAGACACACAGCTCTGACTGCTACGTTGAAGTTACATCACATAGTCTTTGGAATGATTTTGCCAATGCAAGCCATATTCATGTCACTATTTGATTAGAAACCTGTGGTGCAGAAGGGAGGAGGAAGAGGGTCCTATACACAAAGGCAGGACACCTTTCTACTGTTCCATTTTCCCCTGTTGTTTTGTTGTTTGGGTTTTTTTTCCCTTTTCACATGCTTGTTAGTATGTGGAGCAAGGAAAATGAAATGCAGCTACTATTTATTTTTTCCAGTCAGTATAAGGTGTTACAGCAGCTAACACAAATTCTATCTTGTCCAAAGGCTGTTATTGTGTTATGTTACAGCTCTTGGCTGAAGAAAGGTAGGCTGCCTTTTATGCACATAGGAGACTGATCTAATGGGAAAGTAGCCTCCTTCTTAGCCAAGCCCTCTGCTTGGGCTGATGTAGACAAAAAAAATCAGAGAATCATTACTCGTAGAGCAACACAGACTCTCCAGAAAACCTTCCCTCTTCCTTCTCCCCATTCTTAAGATGTGGAAGTCACTCCCCTTAAAGCTCTTGCAGAGCTGAATGGGAGCAGCACAAGAACTGCTCTTAGGGCAGAGACTCATGGTGGCCACAGGCAGTCACTTACCCTGGCGTCATACTCGAGGACGAAAGGGGGAAGATCAATCTGTTCTGGGGGTATGGCTGTGAACAACTGCTGAAGGCTTTCCACATAGTGGATTTTGTCCTTTAGCCCTGAGACTGTAAAGGTTGTGAAAAACCACGCTGAGACCTGAAAATAAAACCCCACAAAAAACAATTAACAAGATTCTGCTTCAAAACCTTCAAGTTCAATGCGATACTCCACAGTGAAACAAGCTCGAGTTGAACTTGAAACACTAAAATCATTGCCATAACACAAGGTCAGGAAATATGCACCACCAACTGCTAGCAAGCAGTGTCCTGAGAGCTTCAAGCTAGTGTTTTCTGACTTTATGCTCACTCCTCCCCAAATGCCAGCCTAAGGTCCCTTTCTACAGTCCAAGAGTGACAGCTGTTCTGCTGTTTGTCCTCAAAACACCATCAGCAGAGCGGCATGTTTTCACTCCAGGCTTAGCCAGTACAAAAATTACCTATTTGACTCTGTCAGAAGCATTTTCAACCCTTTACACTGAAGTTTTCACTTGAAAGAAAGGCCAGTTAGAGTGAGAGAAAGGGAGACTTTTCAAAGATTTTACTAAAATCTCCCTTCTGCTTTGGTTTGTCTGAGTGACCTCTTGTTTTACCAACTTTCTTATCAAAGCCTTATTAATTTAACTCTACAAGAATAAGCCCATCAACTTATTCTACAAGATTTTACTTTAAATATTCACATCCCTGTCTGTTTTGGGTACAAACAAGACACGGAATTTTTGTTTTTGAAGACCAGTAAGACAGCAATCTAATCCTGCTTAGATCGACTGCACAAGCTTTACCTTTTCAATCCACCTTCTTCAAAATTAAGTACTGTATTATTAATTGTTTATTTATATTCTATTCTTTTCCCAGAAAGAAGGAAAAGAAAAAAAATCTGTTCTACAGGTCACAAATGCTCACAGTAGGGATCAATCACATGGTCCTGAGAAACCAGCTCTTGCTGACTCTTCTTCAGCCAGGGGTCAGAGCACATGACCTCCACAGTCCTTTACAACCTTGACCATTCTGTTTGATAATTTTGCTTTGACTGCAGGAAGTTAACAGAAAAGAAGCAACACTGCAAGAAAAGCCTTGAGGAAAGCAAGAGTTTCAAATAAACTTGAAGATTAAATCTATAAAAATTATCTGCCTGAATACATTAAAGAAAAAGTCAATTTCTAAAACCTGTCCTGGAATAACTGTGCTGCCTCCTCAAAACATCTTATTTTAATGAGAGAGGAACAATGAAAAAGAGAAAAGAAGGTAGAGAACATGACAGAACATTTGAAATCAGTTCATTATTTTGAGGGCAGAATCAGATTCATGTTAGCAGAAAGCAAGGAGACAGATTTTACTGGCAACCATTATTCATTATATTGTTCTAACAAGACCTCTGATGAGTGACACTAAATGACAGTTTAATGAGTGAAAAACACCTTCTCAATCTTGCACCGAAGTATCATGGATTTCAAGGTGTGTTATGAATGACAATCATTAAACATAATTGCTATAGTTGTTCAATGTATAAAAGCCTAATAGGGGATATTTTTGCAGCCATCACAAAAACTGCTCTTGGGAAAAGTGTTTTTTCTTTTTCCCCTCCTTCCTCTCACTATATAAGCCACTGTAGCTTGGCATCTTACCCAGGAACACAGAGACAAGGGAGGAGAGCAGAAATGTTTCTGGAGAATTTTTCTATTACTTCTATTCTTGATAATCACAGGTTATAGAAACAGTAATACAAGAGCAGCTATTTTCTTATTGGTAACAGGACATGGAACTTTAAATTAAATCAAATCTCTGTTAATGCACTGGAAGTAGAGTAAGTTATACCAGAGCAGCCAAAGAAAGTTAAAAATCTAGACATCTGCTGAAGTTTCCCTTCATTTTTCTTGTCCTGATATTCTGAATCTAAATAAATAGCTGTAAAAGTCACTCTGCCAAGTTATAAACCCACAGTTAAATGTATGACATGTCTCCCACAAAATAACAGCAACACAGATTAGCTGTGCCACTAATCTCTTAATTTGGGCATACCTCAAAGAGAAATTTAATAAAATCTGGGAAATTTTATTCCAGTTGGAAGGATCTTGAGTAGAAAAAAAAGATTTGCAACAATCTTTCCACTGCCATCTGATCTCAAGAAACTGCTTTTAGGATCATTATAGAAAAACAAACCAAAAATTGTTCATGATAAATACAAAGAGTATCATGATTATGAATATCTAATTTGAGTCTTTGGGAATGTTTCAGCTTTGAAACATTCTTGATTCACAGCCAGTTAATGAAAACAGAATTACTCTGGGTGAGACTGTTTCAGATCCAGCCATTTATAGTTCTGAAAGAGTTTATTTGGAGAGCTCTCAGAAGAAGGGAGCTAAGAGGATTCAAATAAAAATGCCTCCAAAAGCCCTTAATTTATCTATCAGCAGCTTTATCAAAAACAAGCAGGAGGAACTTTGCATGCAAGAGTACAAAGGAACTGGTGATGGCACTTCATGGTTACCTTGATGTGAGGCCTGGCAGCGAAGTGCTCATGCAGCAAGAGCCACTCCAACCTACAAACCTGTTGAGATCTACACGATTTCATGACAAGCACAGCTCCATTTCACAGATCACAAGAACATTCAAGGCATGACGAGAGGCAGGAGCATTGTACAAAAATGTGTGCACAGTGGCTCACCCTGCTTCAGTTACTCTGTGCTTTAGGATAACTGCTGAACCTTCCCCCCTGCACACCAAACTCCGTGTATTCTAGACAGGGAATTACCCTCAGAAAACAGTTTACAGCAGTTTCACACCTAGAAATTGAACAAAGAATCATTGCTGGAACCATAAAGTACATGGAGAACTATTCTGGTTTTCTAAGGACGTATGATTTTCCAAAAGACCTGATGAAAAGCCTCTTGATCCCTTTTAGCCCATAAAAAAGCAGAAGTGACTCTATGAGATGGCAGCCGTCCACCGTGCCAGGATTCAATCCTGCTGTGAAAGGGATAATTTATACAAGACATTTAAGATCTGTGCATGAGGGTAATGTCTTTGGGAAGTCACATGAATGCACAGGCCTTCCTCCTCAATTTGAGGCATGGGGACATGAGCCCTGAAAGAGCCAAAAAAAGGAGGAGCGAAAAAAATCATTCTCTCTTAGCAGCCATCTTCTTCACCATGCTTTCTGCTACATTTTCCCCATCATGTTTCATAAGCTGATAGTCCATTAAACAGTCAGAAGCAATCCAGCTTGCCTTCTAGTTATAGAAAAGACTGGCAGAAAGACATGGATATAAACATTCTCTTTTGCCTCCAGCTGTGCTGCCAGAATAGGATACAAACCAATACTATTTCCAGCAAGTTAGAGAACTCTGTGTCTCTCACCCTCCCTTCTTCCCACCAACCATCTGCTTCGCCTACAGATCTGTTGAGACCCGCTGCAGTTTCCAAAGGGACAGACAAGATGGCAACAGACACCAGTGAGGATGAGTTGTCATCCTCCAACAACAGCAACAAAGTTTGTAAAAGATGTATCTCAACCAAATAGAAATGTATGGGAAGAGAGGAGGGTGGTGAAGCGCTGCTGAGAATCTAAAACACTAGCACTTCCTAGCTTCAGCTTTTCCACTCAACTTTGTGACCTTAGTACTGTTCTATGCCAGCTCCTACATTTTTATGAGCATCAGAGCTGGAAGATCTAATTCTAGGACACAGACCTCTAATCTGTACCCTGTGGGAGTAGCTAATAACCTTACAGAAACTGGAAGCTATGCTGTTGGGAAGCCTCAGTCTTATCTCCATAAAAACAAGGAAGCTCCAAGTCTCATAGTGTCCCAGCTGTGCACAGGCAAAGACAGGACTCTATGGAAATTTAGCAGTCAAAGAAATTCTTGAAACAAGAAATTCTCGAAGAAGAAATGTTGCTGAACATGTGCAAACAGATGTGTTTTTCCAGGCATATAATTTTCTCAAATTTGATTAATGTCAGCAAAAAGCAGAATAAACACAGAGGTTAATCTGATGTGGACATGGAGGATCAGATTTCTGTTTTAATTGGACAAAAAAAGAATTCTAGGAAGGGCTGCTGCTGCCACTTAGCTCATCTGAAGTACTCACACTGCTGCAATAGGAGTAGTGGATGTGAAGTTCAGAAGGGAACCAGCTCCATCTTCTGTTGCCCCACACAGATCCCAGCCAAAGGTAACAATTTAGTGCATGACAATTTCAGGTTTTTTGTCTCCTGATGGATTAGCAGGATTTTTTTCTGCACTCCATCAAAGGCATTCTTCCCATCTTCCTTTGCTGCTCTCCACTCTAACCCTGACTAATCTCACTGCTGCCTGAGGCTGCTCTCTGCCCTTCCCAGGGCAGCTCTGAAGTGACACACAGGACACACGTAATACCTCTTGTGGTAAAAGAAAAGGTGAAACATCCAGGAGATGAAATACACAAAAGAACCCTCCCTGAGTGTTTGGTCATGGTGGTTCATCCCCTTTCCAGCCAGCCAGCAGGAAAAATGACAAGATGTTTCCCTTTGAAAGAAATATGATTAAAAGCTTCCACCTCTCTCTGGTAAGAGCACACTAAAACCAGGCCACAGACAGCATGCACTGCATTGGGGTTCAGCTTATCACAAAGATTGGAAGATTGCAGCTAGATCAAAGATGGGATGAATTTCAAGTTCTAACTGTGAGTCCAGAAGATACTGCCTAGTTTTGGGAATCTTCTAGTGTCTCCAAGTTTTTCATGCTACAGGCTTATGTGCTACCCTGCCAACACAAAAGATACACTTTTCTAAGATTCACCTTACCTTTGAACGAAATGTTGGGTGGACAAAATACAATGCCTTCAAGTTCCTCTTGTACCTGGTTTAGAGAAAGAAAAAAAATATTTAAAAGTGAATTCCAGCTAAGGTCACCTACACAAGCAAACTGTCAAAAGAGACCATTTTTCTTAAGTGCAATGTAATTTTACAAAGTTAGATCTAATGTAAGGGCAGACACCAAAAAGTAAATGTAAAGAGAAAAAAAAAATAAAAAATAAAAGGCAGCATGGTTATTTTTCAGTTAAAGACATCACAGCCTTCAGTCTTTCAAGTAGGAAGTGAAAGAAAGTTAAGGACAAATTATGATTGCCACTGTTACCCAAACCCCTCCTCTCACAACCAGCAACACAGTTTAACAAAGCCAGGCTCCAAAAGCTCCAGCTCTGGCTTGTGACAGACAAGACAACCAGAGTGCCTCCCTAACAGCTCCAGAGGGAGACTGCAGAGGACAGAACTTCTGGTGGAAAAGATGGGCTTGAGAAGGAAAGAAAAAACCTCTTCCTTCTTGCATTTCATAGTTATTTAGGTCTTTGTCCCGTCCAAACTCTCTCAGAAATAAATGGGAAACCAGATACAGGGAATAACAAATATTTGCATAGCACAGAGGAAGACCAGAACATGTTCTTTTCCTATTGACACTCACTTGGCATCAACAACATCATAGAGTTTCTTCAGGAAGTTAGAGTCTAGCTGATTGTAATCATTTGTGAGTGTATGGAAGTACACCAGGACATATTCCTTCACTGCAATATGATCCATGACGTGGATGAAATACAGAAGAGCCTGAGGCAGAAAGAAACAAAATTTATACTTGCAACAAACTCTTGCACAGTTGCATTACATCTTAATACTTTTCCCTTATTTCATCTTAAAATCAGGAATCATGAGGCTGGATAGCATTACATTTCAGCTACAGAAGCAAGGCTAACCTTCCAAGTCTTCAACCTGACTGTAATAACTTGCAAGTCTTTTGTCTATCTGACCTCACAGATGGAGATATGCTCTTGGTGTTTCCCTGAAAAACTACATTTAACTCATTATGTTTCACTCTTCACATCTTGGCACTTACAGAAGCATGGCAACTCTCCTTCATCTTGAGAAGAAAAAGGAGTCCATACTAGCCTGTATATTTTCTAAAAAGAGCCTCACTGAAAAGCATCAGCCCAATGCACACATAGCTCTGTAAGGGCATACATTTTCATCTGCCTATAAAAATACTTTCTAGTTAACATCTTAGGTCTTCTACAAATGATGTTTCTAGTATTATCACTGAATTATCCTTATAATCAGACTTTTCCATCCAAAACATTCATATATAACATACACAACTCTAATTTTACACGTCTTACCTTCTCCATGTCTATCAATGTTACGGGGATATTCCTTCCAACCACCACCATCACAGTGCGTCCACAGTTATCCACACCTACAAGAAAGAAAGAAAGATGTCTCAACTTCTCTCAGTCATGCCAGGTTTTGTAGCTGGACCCTTTCAAAGTGGGGAGAAATAGCCTCAGCATAGAACTTTTGCAATGCATCTTCTTTCCAGCAGAGGAAATATGCACAGTTACTGCTCTCACTAAACGATAATCTATTCTGATAAGAAACCCCATGTATCACATCAGAGAAACTTAAGGACTGCAATTTTATGTTGTTTGTGTACTTCATATTTAGCTAAATATCAAATAATAACATGGGGTTTATTTAATAAAACCTCTTCACTAGCAATTCTACCACCAAAGCAAAATTCTTCCTAGAAACCAAGCTCTGAACTCCAGTGCACAGATTCCCAGAGCATGCCTCATGGACCTCATGCAGCCCACGGAGTCTTGTCTAAGGCCAACCAAAGAATTGAAATTTGCAGCTACTGAGCAGAAGATATCACACAACCTTGGTATTTACACAAAGATCGAGGTAAGCTCTGGATTTTCAGTAGGCCTAAGAGATCGGCCAAAGTGCTGAACAGATTTTCTTTCCAGAAACACAGCTATGATTTCAGCATGACCTATTGTATATGCAAGTCCAAATAAAACATTTTTTACTTCAAGACAACATAGATCAGTCATCAGTACCATTAACTTACCTGTCTGGTACAAAGCTTTAAGAGAAGCAATGTCAGAGAGGTCTTCAGCTCTTGCCTGACACAGCCAACGATTATAACTAGAAAGTCAAAAACACCTGGTCAGATCTAATCCCCCTTTGGATCAGCACTATAAGCCTGGAGAGGTATATGGGAAGGGAAGGACAAAACAAGCTTTTTCTGACTGAGCCCTATCTGATGTTGCTGTTTTCTGACCTATGGAGCAACTATCAAGTTTTTAAAGAAAGAAGTGTTAAAAAATAAAATTTAGTGTCTTAGCTGCACACCTAATAATTTTCACTCAGATAATTAATACATATTAATATGTATCAACTATTAACTATAGCAGCACTGCATTTGGGCTGAGAAGATCTCAGGGCTTTTTCCATTTAAATATGTCAGTGTTTAAAAGACAGGAAAAAAAGAAAATTTCCTTTAAAAGCCTAGATGTCAAACACAACTATGCAGCAACCAGTTTCATGAACTTAGTGCCTCATCTGGCAAAACAAGCAAACACTGAGCCTTCAGAGGTGGCTAGCATGGAATTACCTTCTAAAGAAGTGATCATGCATGTTAGGGTTACCAGGGCATGGAGGGGGAGAAAGCCTGAGCCTTCTTTTATTTATCAAATGGAAGAAAAGTGTTTTGCTATCTCTGCAGAGCCTCAGGAACAAGTGGGCAGTATCAAAAGCAGGGGATCCCATGACAAAAAGTAGCGACAAAACAGTGACATCTTGTGGCAAATAGGTAAGGCAGCTGGCTGGATGCATTGAGTGTGCTAAAGGGTTCATCACAAGCTTCCCTTTTTCTCCTACGGTCCCATCCCTTCTTCCTCCAGGCCAAAGAGACTACTACATCAACCCAGGGTGACACCAGGCTTTACCTGTATTTGCTAGCTGGAAGATGAGGCTTTACAGATAACAAAACCATCATTCATAAGGGTTGGTCCTAACCAATACAAATACTTTCAAGAACAAGCAAATTCTCACTTCCTCTGATGCTGTTTCTGCAGTGCTGCCTCTGACAACTGTCCCTGAAGGATGAGGCGTCTCTGTTTATCAACGTCTCCCTCCATGCGGGCAAAAGCATGGGACCCAATGAAAGACAAATCTGCCTCCAGACCTTCTTCATCTGAAGCATCTGCAGCAGAAACAAAGATGGTATAAAATGTTTGGGCTGCGTACAGGACAGCAATGCTGCTGATGAGTTGGTACATTTCCCAGTGAAACAACACAGTCATTATGCTACAGACTAGCACAAGACCCGTGAGGTACCATGATGCAGCTCTGATACCTCACCAGTACCACTGGCAGATGACAGCATGTGATTGAGAACCACTCCCTTAAAATGTTGGTTTGCCTGGAAACTACCTGGGAAGTCCTAATCATCAGCTCATAAAGGGTTTACTCTCCCAAAAAACAAGTTCTGGAGAGACTGACTTCAGCTTTACAGTCATCCTACTTGTCAAAAGGGGAAAAATTGGCATACAGAGGCACAGATGCTGCAGCTTTATTCAATTAAGAAGCTGTACTGTATGTAGAAAGGGCTCACTTCTTGCATCACTGGCACTTCCTGAACAAATGCTGTAGTGATCTGCGTGTAGCTATTTTTATAGTATTGTTTACAGCACGACTGGGTGATGAAATAGAAGAGCACAGGCTCACTTGCTGGTGACAATACCAGAATGCTCCACTGAATTGATGTTATCCAGGCATGTTGCTAAGACTTCTAGCACTGTCTCTCTGGGCAATCTGGACAGGAACTGAGTTTCCCCTTTTAGCATGACATGCTATAGTAGCATTGGAACAAGAGTGCAGGATTCCACTATACAAATTCACTCTTACCTATGCAAATCCAGTAATTTCACAAATTATTAGCTAGAGACTGAATACCTCACACTGATCAGCCACAGCAGCAAATATCAAATATTCAGCCTTATCCCAATTGGCTATGCAAAAGCAGAAAATTGAAATTAATTCCAAGTTATCTTCTTTGAATGATTTAAGGCTGTAAAACTTGCACATCACTGCTTAACAAGCAAAGCAGAATGTGTCTGCTGTGACTGTTAATATATTAAATTGTTTTGCTACATGTATCTCACCTCCATCCTGACATCTACCACTGACCTTTGATAGCCACCTCCAAACACTGATCTCTGGGTTCCCCTAGTTATTTTAAATATTTTAGGGAGTTTCTGCTAATTTTCACTGCCCATCTACTATTTGGATGCACTGTATCCCTGCTGTACCAATAGAATCGTATTATTTGGGACAACATTTGCTAATATATAAACAACACTTTGCTAGTACACAAGACAGACCATTAACCATAATAATTTTCAATTCAGTTTAGGGGCAGTACAAGCTTCTGCATAAACACTTTCAAAGATCCTAATCACTTTGGGGAAAAAAAAAATTAAATTACAAAAGGAACAAACTACAAACCTCTTCCACCAAGAAAAAGACAGAGCAGCTCTACTGCAGTTACTGCCGAGGAACACAAGAAGCCAATGAGGCAGCTTGAGAACTGGAATCATCATAACCTGACTTAGGTGAATTGAGGTAGGAAAACATCTCTCTCCTTCCTTCTCTGTTTTTCCCACTGACTTTCTCACAGAGAGATACTTATTCCAAAGTCCAGCTCCAAACTCACCATCTGGAACGCCTGGCTTTTCAGTAATCCTGATCTGCCGCTCTGGTACTACCGGCTCCCCTTCCGCATTGCCAATATCTGCAGGGAGGTAAGGCAAGGATTGGACCTCTTCTTCCAACGATCTCGGAAAATACAGAGGCAGCAACTTCTGGTAAGTGGCCTACAAATAAGAAAAATGCGTGAAGGGTCTATCACGCATCCGTGCTCTTTGCTTAAACTGCGTCTGCCTTTGTAGCAGGGAACTTCTCAGCAGTTTGGAGGAAAAGTACTGCCTCCCTCAATGGTCACTTTGGGCTGTGAGCTGGGAATACTTCATCAAGTAACCTTGATAAAGGTTAACTTTTTGGGGGGTTTTGCTGCACTGGCAAATGACTTTGAGAGGACTTTGCTAAAACTTGCATGAACTCAGGTAGATTGTAGATACTTCAGCTTTGTAATGAAGTTAAAATATGCACAGACAACAGATTTCAGCAAATGCTGCTTATGTTAAAATGCACACTAAACAGATCACCTTTAGTGATCTACATGAGAAAAAAGAAAAAGCACCAATGAAACAAGAAAATCCCTCCCCACATGAAGGAAAATAGTGAAAATCTCTACAGAATATATTACTTCATGGGTTCTCTCCAGCTGATTAGCAGTTTTATGAACCCCCCAAATTAGTGATTTTCCTTATCCATATGCCAGAGAACCTGAACAGTGTGGGTGTTCTGCACAGGAACAAATTCTATGTACAAGGAAAGTCAATATTCAAACTACCTGCATCTCTCAGAACACAGATCACTAAATGTCAAGTTTTCTATTCCAACAAGCCAGCAAGCAGTGTTTCAGATCTTTGTAGGTGATCAGAAGGAATGCTGAACTGGCCCTCTTCAAGCACATCTTTGTGCATGGAGGAAACTTCTGTGTGAAGAATTTCCTTTCTGGCTAACAGACAGCATCCAGCACAACTGCATGCTATCACCTCCCCTACTGCTCCCTGTCCACAGCTCAGCAACGCAGAAGCCAGAAGCAGAAAGATTCTCAAAGTATCTATAGTGACTGCTAAGAGCATGAACAGTTCTGGAAAAGAGGCTGTGCTAAGAAGGAGACAGAAGGATGCTGCAAGACCAAAAGTCTATGTGATCTGGAAGGAAAATTCAAATCCAGTTTTACTGCTGCAGAGAAGATCAATCATGCCCAGGAACTTTGGTGGAATGAATGCCAAGATGATACCTCTTCAAGCTCAGAGACAGCAAACACCACCTTCTCCAGAGTCTCTCCATGAACCTCCAGAAACCTCCTAACTGTGCCTGCAAGGAAGCAGATAAAATGTAGTTAGCAAAACAGAAGGAGAAATCGATACACACAGCTACAAGTGAAGAACTCAGAATGTAGAAGAGAGATACATCTCTCCTCATACTAAGCAGCTCCACAGCCTGTAGGCAAGTGTGGATTAAGTAGTGGTTTAACACACCAAATGGGTTGCTCGGCATATTGGAAGTTCCATCTCCACTCTCTCCTGATGCTGACTTTAGAGAGAGAGGCAAATAGAGAATAAATCCCTCTGATTTTAGCTTACTAGGCATTCCTTAGACTGTGAAAGGTGATTCAATGGCCCTGAAAAATCAAACCAAATCCTTCCTTTTGAGAGTCCTGTGCAAACTGCTAAAACCAGACATTCTTAGAACAAGTCACTGTGCCCTAAGTTATCAGCAAAGTAAAATATAAGGAAGCTACAGCAGCTGGTTAAAGGCAGGCTCAGCAAAACAAAATCTCTGGGGTCAGCTGTGCCAAAGAGGCCTATAAAAATTCTATTTGTAAATCATGAGAGAAAGTGTCCAAACAAAATGGTTGGTATGGGAGTATTTTATCAAGTAGCACACAGACCTATAGAGACAACAGAGGACAGCAATTAAAGAAGTTATCTACAGAGAATACTTTTGTGGGAGTTCAAGAAACAGCAGAGGGAAAAAAGGAGCTGTTTTCAAATACTTCCTGTGTATTACTGTACACAAATTCCTGTGTAATCATGTTGACCTGTGACATTACCTTACACAACAAATGCAGTTGTGCAGTTCCACAGAAAACAGTTCTGAATGTATGTGAACATGTGAAAAAGCCAGAAGAGATGGGGGAAAGTAGAAACAAGTATATAAGTGTATATAGAAGAATATACAATAATCTTGTTTGAGCAGTTTTCTGTATTTTATTTTTCAGCCTAGGATGTTTTCTGATTTTTTTTTCAGTGGTCTTCATTTTTTCTTTAATATACTTTCCTCTTGAGCACAAGGAAATTTGAAAACTTTTAGCAATGCTCTTTAGTAAGAATTTCCATAAAACAAATAACAAGCATAAGAACCATTTCCCCTTGTTTGTTCTGAACTGGCATGGTTTGATGGTTCTTATTCTGGGAGACAGAGAACAGATACCTTTTCACCATTCACCATTTCCATGCCAATGATGAATTTATAGACATCCCTCACACTCCCCTCAAGTCAGGTATACTCCAGTCTGAAAAAGTCTTGAGCCTCATTTCACTATTTCTTGTCTTTTTCTATTCTTTTTGACCTTCTCAACTTCTCTGTCTACTATATTCTTTTTGAATGTGCAGCTTTAAAGGGTGAACAAAACACTGATTTATTACATAACATTCTTAATTTTGTTGTGTCTTACTCAGCTTGCTGTTTTGAGCTCCTCTGAGCTGTTGTTTTCATGGAACTATTATCACTTGAATGTTTTGCTGCCTATAATCTGCCCATCATTGTGCATGCAAAGGCAGAAGCCTGTAGGAGTGGGTCATTGGGGGAAGGATATCACTTTACATTTGGATGTGCTGATGACACTAAAACAGCAGATGAAATTCACTGTTGCTCAAGTCTGCCTACAAGTATTCTACAGTAAAGCCTCATCCTGGCTACTCTGAACAAATTTTTATTATCAGCAAACTCTCTCACCTCATTTTTAGCACTTTTTCCAGGCTATAAATTAATACACTGAAGAATGCAAGATCCAGCACAGATTCCCATGGATCTGTGCTGATGAGATCTCATGGATCTTTACTGAGAGAAAGGATAATTTTATCTTCCATTTTCTGATCAACCATGAAATGCTTTGCCTTTTTACAGGCTCTAATGAACAACAGCCCCTTAAAAAAAGGTTTCCCCATTTCAAGAGCAACCTGCCAGAGGTATGAGACCTGATGAGTGCTGCCATCCAGTTTATGCTGTTTTCCAACACACTTACGCAGGGCTATGTGGGTTGCATCCTCCAAAGGGTAGCATCTTTTCAGAGTGTTAATGACACAAAATCCTACGGAGCACATTGCCTGTTCCCTGGAATCCAGAAAAAGGGAAACAAATGAATAGAGAGCCAGATGCTAACAAATGTCTGTCAGGACAGGGAGCACCATTAATTTCTTCCCTGGCTCTAAGCAGAAGTAATCCTCTTTCAGATTTTTGCAGGAGGATTCCTTCCTGGCAAGATGCACACACCCTCATTAAGTAGAGAAGGAAAGAACCATTAATTACTCCCCACTGCTTCCTCTGGTGCTTGTTTTCAGATTTGTCCTTCTACCTCAGCTACATTGTTCCTACAGTTCCACATATCCTCAATGAAGTTCTTATCTCAAACTCCCTGCAATCCTTGCTCAAAATACTTTTGTTCCTGTTTAGGACTGACAGTAAGGAGAAGGAGGGAAAAAAGAAGGTGCTCTTCAAAGCATACACGCTCCTATTTCTTCACCTGACCAATGATTTTGTTTTGTTAGAGGTCTGGAAACAGGCCAAGGTGGCTTACTCCATCTTAGGTATGATTAAACAACCATCAGAATGGAGTGACACATACTTTAAGACCAGTAAGATGCTTCTAGCACTGAGCCACTCTTTCAGAAGAGTAAAGCAGAGCTGTTGCCAACAGTAATCAAAGGAGATTGAGCAAGCTCAGATATGGTAGACAATTTCACAAACATCAAAAGTTACTCTAGAAAACTGACTAAAAGACATTCAGTGTGCAGAAGTATAAGAATTTTAAAACAGTCTGTAACATTTCAATCCAGGCCCGAATTTTCTTGTAACTTCTGAGGCAGAACAAAACTGGCACATGCTAAAAACCATAGCTGTAAACAGTATAAGTATGAAAAGTTACTATTGCACCATAACACCGAGTCCAACCTTGGAAGAATTATCTTCCCAACCCTAAAAGATTGTTATGTATACTTTCTGACACTGCTCTTGCTCAGGTGTATTTTGTGACTGCTACCACTACAACACTCGTCACTGGAGAAGAATAGAACACAGAAGAATAGGAAGAGAAACCCCTGTTGGTTAAAAGGAAGTAGAAAATACTGCAGATGAGAGGGGAAAAAACTACAAACCAAGGTGCTGCAACTGTAGATTTAGAAGTAACCTTATACCCTGACTCATAGAATTTTAGCTGTCTGTTGTACAAAGGCAGAGAAGCCAAACATATGAACTGACACAAAGTCAGATCTGCCTGTGGGTGTGTCCATGTGGCTGCAGACACACATGAAGTTGTTGCTGGAGCAAGCTTATTTAATACTTATTGCAGCACAGAACCCAAAGCAATTATTGTTATTTCTCCTTTGAGGAACTGAATGCTACACAGCTCTAGCTACCCCGTTTCATGATTTGAATCAGCTTAGATCTCTCTGTGCATTTTATCTACACCACAGCAGAGATAACCAGAGGCATGAAGCACACCATGAAGCCACTCCTATTCTCATGTCCTTAACCAGACCCAGCGTACACGAGAAGACATTCAGAGAGGCAAGAGCTGTGTGCAGAGCTGAGTTTGCAGGCCAGCTGTGGCCCAGATGGCACCCCCTGTGTGAGCTGTGCTGTGCTTACTTGGCGAGCTGCAGGACGTTGCGGTAGCAGCTGTACAGGGAGCTCTCGGCTGCCGTGCGGTACCGGCTCTTGTACTTGGGGCCCACCGTGTGAATGATGAAACGCGCAGCCAGGTTAAACCCTTTCGTCAGCTTGGCCTCGCCTGTCCTGCAGCCTGGGATAAACAAAACTGAGGGTAAGTGGACATGTCATGGTGAGAAAGCCAGAAGTATTCCAGACCTTGTCTTCCTCCAGCCAGACAACTCCACTTCATACATAGAAGTCGGAGTTTTAGATGTCAAATATTAAGGATAGCATCCGATCTCATACCAGCTGCTTAGCACCTAGTCAGGCTGAGGAGGTGAGAATTGTGCTCATTTCTCTCAATTTTAAAACTATGCATATAAGGACTATTCTAGCTATTGCTAGAATTTCTGTCTTAATTGCAGTGCTTACTATGCTACTTACAGAGCAAAGGAAGAAATGATTTAATAACATGCAGAAAACAGATACACAAGTATACCATACAGCTAGCAATACAAAGTCCTTCTGAATTTAACTATTTGCTGTGGAGAGACTGCTTTGTGGATAAAATGACTACAAGTCTCCTTAATCAAACAAACCAGTCGTTGGCAAAGCTATTAAAACTGAATAGATAATACACTTGTTTAATTTATGCTCCCAGAAAGAGGTAGCTTGCTTTGTTTTGCAAGTTTCTTCATGCCCACAAGGCAGACATCTGATCCTCATGCAGCTCATACTCTGGACAGACTAGTTGTCTAGTCTCAAGGAGAGGAAGTTCAAGAAATACATTTAATTGTTCCATTCACAGCACCCTCCAGTTACATATTCCAGGAACAGATTCTGTGTTTGAAGTCTGTTTTCCCTTCAGCACATGGAAGATAAGTCTTCTAAACTTCCCCTTCTTCACATAAATCTAGGTCCACTCCAGGTCTGGACAGCTAAAGAAGTACTTCTAGTCTCTCTCTTTTCCTACCCTCAAAGACAAGTATTTTCCAACCTTCTTCCTTCTGCTTGCACAGCTGCACTTCAGCTTTCTGATCTGATTGAAAACCAGTATTTTCATTGGATTAGCTTTCAACCTGATCTTTTTATAGGTTGCTGGTGGCCACAGGAAGAAGCAGCTGCAGCCACCCTTCAGGCAGCAGTGCTGCAGGAGCTTGACTTAAGATGCCTATTGAACAGGGATGTTCATCTCTCCTACTCCACTACTTCCTCATAGTGCTCAGGCAAGCTAGCAGCATGCATGAAAGCATATTTTATGGGAAGAGACGCTCCAGGTTGAAAATCTTCCTTACCCAAAACTTCAAGCATATATTTTTAATGGCAACCCCACACTGCCTTGAAGCCAGCAGCCTGTAAAGTTTTTGATCCAATGAATCACATCATTAGTTTCTATAGACCTCCACCCTGCTTCTTCTGGGTAAATCAGAAGGAAGAAAACACCATACTAAAACTCAGTATACTCGTCTGAATTCCTCCACAGCCTCTAAGGTGCCTCAGAGAAAGCAAAGGCCTGTAGGAAAAACTTGTGAAAAAGAAATGAAGCAAGTTTGATTGAGGTATAGTTGTGATTTCAGTGGGAAACCAATAAATTCAGATTAATAAATAAAATTCAGATTAATAAAAGATTAATAAAAATAGATGTAGCATTGGTAATCTTTATACTCAATCACACTTCCCACTTCCCATTGCATTCTGCCTGGAGATGTCCATATAACTTATAAAACTAAAATGAGCAACAGATATTACTCTTATTTTAAGATACAAGATGAGAGGAGCTGCACAAGTCAAGGTCTGTGGCAAAACTGGGAACAAAGTCAGGATCCTATTTTTTTTATCTGATAAGATCACCAGAGCTGGAAGACTTCTGCCAAAGAAGGTCTTCATTAGACTGCAACAAGTATTTGTTAATTAGCAAGCTTCTATCAATAGCTTCATCTGCAACCCTGCCCCTGGCTGTAGGATTTCTGCATGAATGAAAACTGATGCTGCTCCCAGGAACATACAAGTTAGCTGAGCCTTAACGAAGGCACAGGCCTTTGAAGAGTCAGCATGTCACATGCTTTCAGATCACGATTTTTCTTGGAATCTATGAAATGTGAATATATACCAAGCAGTAGGAATAAAGCAGGAGAGACCAAACTAAAAATGCATTTTACAGCTTTAAGAACATAGACTATGCATTTTCACTTTTTCATCATGAACATTCTCCAGTGAAAAAATGTCAAGGCTAAATGTAAAGGAGGGCTAAAAGGAAGCAGAGGTGACAAATGAATCCTAAACTGACTTCTTAACTAAGCTCTCCATCCACTTCTGCTACTGTGACAAAATACTAAGGGTGTTCAAATGCCAATTCTGTAACCCAGTCTCTCTTTCCTCCCCCACAAAACATGCCAGTAGGGTGTCAAAGAACTGATTTCCATAAAGCTCTTGGCACAAAATTAAAAGAGAAGTGTTTTCATAGGGAGTTGTGAACCTGCAGAATGCATTACAGGGAGAAGACAAGTGTTTTCACTGCAGTAGAAGATGCAAAACTACGCATAACTCAGCAGGGTAAAAGGGAATATAAGAAGCTGAGCAAAACAAGTCCCTACAGAGCTGACAGATCTCGGACTTTAGGACTCCTTGAAATGCAGTCCCTCTCTTCCCACCTCTCAGTGCACACAAGAAACCCAAGTGTATTTTAGAAGAGCTCTGGCATATATAGCAGGGTCCTAACTATTCTAGAGCACCTATGGTATTTTAATTTCCACCCACAGCACACACTGAATTTTCGCTCTGTTATAAAATGGTTTCTCCTCCTCCTGCTTTATTTCTAGGTTACTTGAAAAAAGCAAGCTGAATCAGCAAAGGATGATTTTATAGAAACAGGATTTCTATTCAACTGTAATTTAAGCTACTGAGAGTCTATATTAGAAACATAAACTAATATAAGCTCTTCTATATCCATTTTATTACTATTTAAAGAGACCAAGCTGTAATCCAGAGTGAGCAGTACCACACAGAGACTTCAAAATTCAGTTCAGTACCGTAGTTCCCAGAGAAGTGAATTTTTATCTGTAAACCTTATCAGACTTCTGTATGACCCTGGATAACTACAAACTCTTGTTCAACACACACAAAATAAGGAAACTCTTATTCCAAGTGCCTGTTAGATGAAAAAAAAAAAGGCTGAGTATTCATCTCCCACTATCAGCAATAAACTTTGTTCATAAAGACTCTAGGCAAACCTCATCCATTTCTAGAATACCCTTACATTAGGGCTGCTCTTGTAGCTTTCCAATAAAGTCATTTGTTGTACACAAGAGACAAATAAACCAACCAACTTAAGAAGTCACAGACTTTATTGAGACATTCAATGTTCCATCAATCCATCTATTATTATCATATCTTTCTGAAAGACTGTGTGTATATTAATATCCTGAAAGAGGATACACAAAGTGCATGACAGAATCCACTTAGTTTCTTCAATGGTGAACTTCAATTTCTTTCCTTCATAATGTATACACACTGAACAGGATAAAATCTCAAGATGTACAAGATTGGTCCCTTGAGCAAAAACTCTGATTAAGCTAACTGCTCAAAGTGGCTTCAGACAGCAATGGGAATTATTGTATCACAAAGTAAAGGTTCATCAACTCAAATATCTGCCACAGACTTTCAATTATCTGTAATGTGGACAGCAAAAAGAGACTAGATTGGCAGGTGTTTCCCTCATTTTTTTCACATTAATGCCAGCTGTTGGGGGCTGAGGGAAGCTCTACCTTTTTCATTTGTACCCCAATCCTGATGCTTTGTACTATGCAAGGACAGGAGATATCAGTAAGATAGAAATGTCCCCAGCCATTTACCTTTGAGCTTCTGGAGCTCATCCTTCAGGTCAGGCCCAGCATGCATGAATATACTTTCAGATACTGGGTTCTTATCCGTGAGAGTCTCATTGCTGGTGTTTACGATGGCCGTGCAGTTCAGTAACGCGACATCTCCTTTCCTGAGGAAACAGTTTATTGCAGCATGAATGTAACACTAAGCAGGATATTCTCAAATCAGTGCTGACAAGCAAGAAAATGCTTACAGGAAAAGCATTAACAGGGCTCCAGTGCACACACAGCGCAGTGTACCCTGACGTGCTCACCGAGCCGAATCATCTTTTGCCTCTACCTGATGAAGACAGACTGCATGCAAAACGTCAGCTCCTTGAAGAGTACCAGACTCAGCAGTAACTTAGTGATATTTGTAAAAAGGCAGTGTTGTAGTTGTATGCAGGGCAGCTCAGGAGCAAACATGCAAAGCAGCTTGTTAAACTGTGTAACACTTTTAAAAACCCACGTATTTTCTCTTGGGATAAGAGGACAGTCCTTGTGTTATATTACTTTCAAACCTTAAACAATTTTTTCAATGTACTTCTTTATTTTTGCAGACAGACTATTCAGGACACCTTACAGCTGCTGTTCCTCAGACCACTGTGGGTCTAGAGTGACGCTGCAGCTGGACACCTTTTGTTCCCAAATTGTGAACCCTCAAGTTGATCATGCTCATTCTGCTGTCCAAAGATCAGACATGCAGAAGATAAACAAGGCACAGATGCATAAGAGACAATGGCGCAGCAGAACTTTGACCTGCTTTTTGTCAGAGCAGCAGCCATCGGGGATTTTGGGATCAAAGAGCATAGGAAGGGTAATCAAGATTCCCATGCACAGGGAAAAACTAAACTAACAGTTGAAATTGCACACATTTGCCCAAGCCATAATAGATGTTTAACCTTTTACTCCTCTCCTTCTTTACTCTCTGTTTTACTCTCATTCTTTACTTAAATGATTTCAGGAAATCCATGAACAGTCCCATTTCCTGCATATATTAACCAGAAAGAGGTTCAGCCTGATGTCTGAATCTGCATCCCTGAGAAATCCTGAAATCCTTCTCCCTTCACACTGATTAAGTTAAGAGTTATTCATCTAAAGAGCAGGCTCAAGTATCTGAGTTACAGGAAGGAAACACTGGTGGAGTAAGTACAGCATGCTATACTTTATCAATAGGTTTTGGAGGAAAGTCACGGAGACAAAACACAGAATGGAGGAAGGAGGTGCAGGAAGGGCCAAAAGAAAGCCACAGGAAAGAAAGAAATACTGATTTAAAACAGAAAAGTGAAAGCAGAATAACACCAGCAAATACAGCAAAGAGCTAGTAGAGAGCAAGCATATTTTTTAAAAATAAAAACCTCATATCTAAGTGCCCAACTAGATTTTGATACTAAGCATACAGCATCACAGTAGAAAGCACAGCTCCAGTCTGCTGCATCAAGGACTGCCTATGAGCACAACCTGTGGTGGAGCAAAAATCCCAAACTTTCAAAGTTACAGTGAACAAAAATTTCCCAGATCTGTAATGTTTGATTCAAGAAAAGAGGATTTAGAAGCTTTATCCTACAGCAGTGATCATTACATGAAGATATGGATCCCGCAGTAAATGGAGAAGTAATGACTGACACATGAGAGCCACACTGAACTTACCACAAGATTATTTTTTCATTGATGTCTTTCCTGTATGGAAAAGGTGATCTAACATCAACTTGAGCTTTTTCAACAGGATTTTGGTGACAATCCAGCTGCTTGGCCTCATAGGCATCACTCCAACCTGGGAGACTATCAACATCCACAAACTGGGAAGGCGCACCCAAGGGATCCATGGAATGGAAACAACAACTCCTTTCCTCTGCTAACTTGTCACACTCCAATTTTCACTGGAGTCTTCCAGGTGCTTTAAAGGAAAAAAAAAGAAAAATCAAAGCAGGTCACCAGCTGTTCACTAAAAGTTATTGTGGAGTCAGATCTTTCACAAGACTGCAATGCAATAACAGCCAGCAGACAACAGAAAAACACATTTCCAACTCAAACGCTCCCTCTTTTGTTACCTGTATACAATAAGGCAATGCAGATACAGTAAGACAAACCTCTTTCAACAGTTCAAGGTGAAAACACCTTCTCCACTAAATTGATCCAACTGACTTGCAATCTTGCATTTTGGAAATAGCAAGAACAAATTCCCAAGTGCAGAGAGGAACTCAGTCTTTCTGAAAAGTGTTATTTATTTATCTAGACAAAGAGCAAATTTGTAGCAGGGAATGTATAATCTATTCTTTCAGAGACACTAGTAAATACTTATATAAAAGAGAAAAAAGACAGAGCTTCCCAAACCACAATGCCCCTAACACCCCAAAACCCCAAACTTTACAAACCAACCAACGAAATCCCTCCCTCTCCCTGAATAGTACAGCCCTTGCAGTTTAGTGAATTCTGAACTGCTGCAAGCAAGATTTACTGTCACACAGTTCTTACAGCCACGCACCCAGGGACAAACTCTTTCACCCAAATCAGTTTTGCAAGAAAGAGTAAAGCAGTAAATTTGAACACTGCCCCAGTGAATTTTAAGACTGAACTCTGCCATCTGACTGATTTAGAGATGACACTGGTTGCTAGATGAAGGCTCAAACGTGCCAATACTCACTTTTCAGCTGCCAGCAGGTAACGCTCTGGCTCTTACATTTCCAGCGTGACTACTGAATTACACTAGTGAATCAAACTAGCACAAACATACCCACGTAAGTAACTTCAGTTTGCCACATACACACCCACTACTTAACTCCTTCCGCAGGTTCATAATTGATAATAATTAAAAAACAATCGCACCCACAAGGAGTAATTGTGAAACGCGACTTACTAAGTACATTCATTAGCCAGGTGAAAACAACACAATCAAACAAAACAACCGAACATCCGTGCTCACACTGATACATAATAAAGGATGACACTAGGACAAAGGCAGACGTAAGAGCATCTAAGTGAGGTTTTCGCTGGGAGAAAAGGCAGTGAGAGAAAAAGGCAAGGTAAGCGCGGCAACATTGGCCCCAGCAAGAAGCTCGTCTACCACAGCATCTTTCCCCTGCTGAGCAGCCAAACCCAGGGCTCTGGCCACGGCAGCAAGAGGCAGGCGAAGCGCGGCGCGCACATCTCCGGACCATCTCCCCCCGATCGCTGCCGGGCCCTCCCGCCGCGGAGCGGCCCCGAGGGGCTGTCAGGAACGGGCACTGAGCGCTGCGAGCGGGGGCCGAGGCCCCAGTGCCCGGGACGCAGTGCCGTGCCCGTACCGGCAGGAGAACCTGTCTCTCCAGCATCTCCAGCCCCACGGCTCGCAGCCGGGATTCCGGCACCCCGCTCTGCCCGGCATCCAGCGGCCCCCGCCCGGCTCCCGCTACGCCCGCCCAGCCCAGGCCGGGCTGTGCCCCCGGCACCGCACCGCACTCACGGGCACAGCCGCAGAGCCGCCGCCAGCCCCGCCCGGACAGAGGGTCCCGGTCGGCGCCGGTCTGGCGGCATCACCCAGGAAAGCTCCGCGTCTGCCGCGCTTCCGCTTCCCTTCCCGGGCGGGGCCTGAGGGCCGCGCTCGCAGCCGGGCCCGCTCTGACGCACTTCCAGCGCGGCGGGCCCGGAGCGCCGCACGTGTGGCGGCCGCGGCTCCCCGATCCTTCCGTGGGCCGCGTTCCCCACCGCCGCCATGGGCCTGACGCGGCAGTACTTGCGCTACGAGCCCGCCGCCCTCTTCGGGCTGGTGGCCAGCGCCAGGGCCGGCGTGGCCTTCGTGGCGCTGCGCGGCGAGCGGGGCCGCTACGTGGCCGTGCCGGCTTGCGAGCACGTGTTCGTGTGGGACACAAGGAAAGGAGAGAAGGTGGGACACGGGATGCGGTGCCGGGGGAGGTCGGTGGCGGGGCAGGGCTGGGGTGCAGCGTGCGGGGCTTTCAGGCCGCCTGAAGCGAAACGATGTGTGGTGCTGAGCGGCGCTGGGAGGGAAGAGACACCTGCACTGCCTCCCCGCCTCTTGGGAAGGGTGAGCACGGCGTGAGGTTCGGTTATGGGGTGAGCCTGCGGCTCTAGCTGGTGTCTTCCTGTTCTCCAAGCTGGTCCCTGCACTAAAAGGATTCTGCATCGTGTTTACCTTTTGAGTAGTCCAAAATATACTGCAGTGTTGGATTCTTACGAAAAAGTCTTGCTAGGTACAAGATAGTAATTGGTTATTTCTGTTTAAAGGATTTATAAGGGTTGCATTTGTTGAAATCCAACAGGTAGCACCAGCACACAAGGAACAGAGAAGGCCATGGATGATTTGGATAATGGATATCTGGAATGCAGCGACTCTCACCCTTGTTTTTTTTTGGTAGTAATTTGTAGCCATCAGTAGTTAGAGAGAGAGTAGTGGTCCTGCTGCTCTGCTCTTACTGTGAGAGTAATTTATTTTATCTCGACTTGGTCTTGAAATGGCTGAATATCACTGTGGATCCCTTGAGATTTGCCTCAGGCCCACAGTTGTGAAAGAGTAATAGTTGTCACAGTAACTGGAAAGTGCTCCCAGTTGAGCTGGCTGTGTGAATGTTCTTGGACAGATCAGGGATGTCATAGAGTTTGTATTTTGGCTGTGACACCTGGTATCCTGTATGAAAGTTGTATCCCATAGGGAGGTTGTGAGCTGTAACTTTAAGGACTTTGCCACACACTGTCTCCTGTGAGATTCAGAAATCACCGTAAGCACTACTGTGCACTACAAACTGAAATCTGGTTTTGTTTCACAGCTTCTGGGGTGCTGACTGCTGGTATGTTGTTTTGGAGCTGTTTTTTATCATTCTCAAGTTTTTGGTGCAGTCTTTTGAGAAGCTGCTCTGTCCTGTACCTGAGAAAGGCCAGGCAAGAGAGGATGGAGTCAGGAAGAAACTATCCAACTTTACTCTCAATATTTCTTGCTCTCTGGTACTTATTGTGTGGGGGCAGAAATGTCAGATTCTGACTTCCAGGGCTCGTTCTGCACCGGTTTCCTGTTTGATTGTGAGGAATTGCTTCCCTTCTAGCTGCTGTTTGCCTTGGAAAATGGGGTTAATGATACTCTATTTGGTGCAGGAAGTTGAAAAATGAGCTTATAAAGTGGCAGAAGTGCTTGGTTGGAAGTTTGGGAGAAGAGTAGACTATATTCTCTCTGCTGTGTAAGTATCTGACTCTGACATATCATTTATCAACATTATACATGTTTTGTCTCCTAAAAAATTGCAGGTTCTTATCCTTAAGGGTCTCAAGCAGCAAGTCAGTTGCCTCTGCCCCTCTCCAGATGGGTTGCACCTGGCTGTTGGGTATGAAGATGGAGCGATCCGTGTCTTCAACCTCCTAAGTGGAGAATCAGCTATCACTTTCAATGGACACAGGGCTGCAGTTACAGCCCTGCAGTACGACCACCTGGGTGGCAGACTGGTGTCTGGCTCAAAGGTGAGGCTTTGATACGTGGAGCATGACCCTTTCACAGAGATGCTCCATGGGGAAGGCTTACCTGCACTGAAATGTTCAGTATTTTAAGTGTGGCCTCTGCCCATAGCCAGAGGATAGCAGTGGGAGAAGCTGGGGAGCCCAGGGCTGGAGGGGCAGCAGGGGCTGCAGGTAGGAGTAGGGCACTGGTAGAGCTGTTAAAATGAAGAATCTTGTGAGATCAGGAATAGCAATAGTGTCTCAAGCTGGGACAGTGGTACATCCTTTGGGGAAGCAATGTCACTTGCATGAATCCTCCCTGTGATTCAGAGTGAGAAAATGTGCTCCCAGGTAATCTTTTCAGTCCCATGGCAGAAGTTTTGCAGAGACAAGGGCCAGTCCCATGGAGACATTCTCTCTGTTCCAGGATACAGAAGTCATCGTGTGGGATGTCATCAATGAGAGTGGCCTGTACCGACTGAGGGGACACAAGGATGTCATCACTGAAGTCCTTTTCTTGAAGGAGAAGAACTTGTTGGTCACTTGGTGAGCCAAACTAAGAGCAATTGTTGATCAGGAAAGCAGAAATGATTGTATTTGCAATTTAGACATCCTTTGTGTTACAGCCAATTGTCTTTTTCTTCTTGTGTTTTGGTATCTCAGACCCATCAGCATCTTGGAATATGATTTTGTCACATCCATGTATTTTTTAAGTCTGATGTGTGAATCCAAGTCTTAGAGCAACTGAAGGCAAACTGGCCATATGGAAAAAGGTGTTTGGAAAAGGGTTTAACTTGTTGGTAAATCCATCAACTTGAAATTATTGTAACAAATAATAGTGATACCATCTTCATTATATATGTAACAGTTTTTGGTTGGGTTTTTTTTTTTATCTTGAAAAATTGAGCAGGCTTGCCTTCTGTATGTGTAATTCACACAGCCGTGTGACAGAAAAATTGCTTTCTTGTAGGCTGTAAATACAAAAATTAATTAAAATATTATAGGGGTTTTTTTATTTGATTTTTAGTTATTCAACTAAATGAGCTGCAAGTTGACTGAATCGCTTTAGTAATAAATGGTTGACAGGAGATATTCTTGCTGAAATATCAGTCACTTAGTTTTTACTTTTTAATGTGCTGTTTACTAGGTTAAGAGAAAGATACATGCAATCAGTTCAGTTTAAAATTAAAACTACTTTCTTTTGCTTTATTTTTAGGTGGAAGAAATAGTATTTTGTTGGTTTGGTAGATGATTCCCATTTCTTAATGCAATTTCAAATATTTGTAGGTCAGCTTCAGTGACTTGACAGATACCTTTTTGCAGCATTGTTGTGCCTTTTTTGTTTGGCTTGAAAAATTCAGTGTTTGAGTAGCTGCTCTGTGATATGTTCTGACATGTTTTTGATTTTTTTGTATTTCTACCACTTAGAAAAAAGGTGAGTTGTGGAGTCCTTCCTCATGGTTTTTCTTCTTTGTTCCAGTGCCAAAGACACACTGGTGAAATGGTGGGATCTGGACACCCAGCACTGCTTCAAAACTCTGGTTGGACACCGAGCAGAGGTAAAAAGGGGATGTGTGGGAGCTGTTGGGCTGGAGGGTCTTTGGATGTCATGGCTCACTCTGGGCTTTCCTTGCTTTCAGGAGTTGTAAGCTGGCACCATCATACATTTTACTTCCATTAGGCTTTAGGAGTGAGCAAATGAGAAGTTTCCAAACATTCCAGGAGCTGTCAGCAGATAGAGTGGGTGACAATTCCCGTGCTTATGTCCCCAGAGGATGTCCCAGATAGATCCGTTCTCTATTGGTTGCTGTTCAAATAAATCAATAAAAGATGTTGTACCTTTTATTATGATAGTTAAAGGAGTCACTTCTTCACATTGTGCCTCCTGACAGGTCTGGGGGATGGCTTTGCTGTCCAGAGAGAAGCGTCTGATCACTGGGAGCGCTGACAGTGAGCTGAGGGTGTGGGATCTCACATACATCCAGGAGGTAAGACATTCCCTCTGTAACCCCTCAGCCCCTGCCCAGCTGCTTGTCTTTGAACTGAGATGGAACTGGAATATATTCAAATCTGGTGGGTGTTCTGGGAAACAGCCAAAGCAATATCTTTGCTATCTGAGGGGTCCAGGAGCTGCTCATGGGATGGGCTTAGCCGTTTCCTGTGTTTTGAGCTTTCCAATGAAGCTATGGGCACTTGCAGAGTGAGATTTCCACAGTCAGATCTTCTGCCTTCTGACTTACAGCTGAAGAAGACATTCTTGTGGGTGGATGATAATCCTGGGAGAACATGGAGTGCTTGGTGCCTACAGGAATGCTGTAGGACACTCCAGTGTATGCTAACTAGTTGTATCTCCAGGGAAATGAAGTATGAGCCAGAAACCACAATACTGTAGATCTTGAAGTTAACATACTCCTTTTATTTGTATTTTTTCCCTGCGAGCAGGTAAAAGATCCTGATGAGCCAGAATCCAAGAAAAGCAAAGGGTCTTCTTCACCTGGAGCAGAAGAAAACACTGAAGATGATGAGACCTTAGAGCTGGATGAGCATCCTGAGGAAGTAAGATCAGTTTTCAGTGCTGTCTGAGCTGGTTTATCTAACTCCATTTGCATAATTTATATCCTGAGTGTCATATTTAGTCTGTTTGGGAAAATGTGGTAATTCTTGTCTTGCTCCATAACACCTTCCTCAGCAGCAGTTGCTGCCTCATGTACCTGCAAAACATCAGCAGAAGTATGTGTGCCAAAACATCCACAGATTTATTCTCCATTGACAGTTTTTCTTTGCTTTCTATTTGAGAAGGACTAGCAAATGTATAAATTTAAACAGTGCTAATAGAGCTGTTTCATCAAACAACACAGAAATAAAATAGTTCCTAGCTGGTTGGCAGCTGCTGAGTTCAGTACTGATCCTCAGCTTTGCAGAAACTGCAGAGTTGCATTGTAATGAAATATGGTGTGAGATTGGATGGCAGAAAGCCATTCCCACTTGTGCTGCTGACTGGAGATTTTACTGAATCTGTCTTTCTAGTAGAACTTTCTGGGGTACTGCTCAAATCTCAGGCTGCTTGTAGTTGTGGTAACTGTGTTGTAACCTGACTTTGTTAATTAATTTTCCAGCTTCCTCTCCAGAGGTTTTCTTTCCCTTTAATGCCCTGTTTAAGAGTCTTTGTTCCCACCTTCTCTGCCTCTTTTGACTGAGCTCTGCTGCCTCTGTAGCATAAAAAATCAGCTTTGTCTGTGTGATGGATTGTGGATTAAATGGCTATGGTTTGCCAATAAAGTTAAGATATTCTTCCACTGAGACTGCCAATGATTACTTCAGCTGAAATGCAACAAAAAACCAGGAAATAAGCTTGTAGCTCACGCAGATGCTTGTTTCGTCCCTTTATTATCATTAGTAACTGTTTTGCCAGGACCCTGTAGGTTCATTTCCCCTGCTTCTTGACTTCCCTTGTCATCAGGCTTCTTGAGTTTGCTTGAGAAGATGCTTTGACTTTTCAGACCCAAGTTTGTTCTTCTTTCCCTGTAGCGCATTGTTAAGTGCAGCAAAGTTGGATCCATCATGCGGGAAGGAAGAGATCGGGTGGTGACGCTTGGCACAGACCGGATGGGCAAGTTTTTGGCCTGCCATGTGAGTAATGGGGGGCTCTGCTACTGTAGAGAAGAGACTGGTAGAAACTTTGGGTACTTTCTGTAAAGGCCAGCCAGGGCTTTGCATGCCTCTGAATTTGTTTGCTCTGACTCTAGGGAACAGATGCTGTTCTGGAAGTGTTCTCTGTCCTTTCTGAAGAGGAAATCCAAAAGAAATTGGAAAAGAAAAAGAAGAAAGCAAGGAAAAAAGCCAAGTAAGTAATTTTTCCGGATGCTGTCTGTGTCCAGAAGACTCTAAAAAAAGCTCTTCAGTTAGAAAAGCTTTTCAGTAGAGCTCAACAGTGGTTAAACTCCAAGCTTCTCGCCATTCTCTTTGTGCTAGCTGTTTTATTTTGGGGCCAATTATTATGTGCATCCTTGGTGCTTGTCTGAGCAGCACTGCTCCCAGAGACTAAGAAAATGCCTTCCTTTCTGAGTCTTCCCTTTGAAAAAAAATCAATTAAAATGTGCAAAGAAATGGACATAAAATGGGTTTTTCAGAGCTACTCAACGCTTCTTGACATTGGTGTTTATACTTCTTAGTACATCAAATTAAGTTCTTGGTAGGCAATGTAGGAATAAGAGAATGTAGGAATCTGAGAAGTCACAGAGTCTGATACTTCATCTCCTGTTCTGCAGCAGATGAGATACAGGTGAGAGTTTTCTTAGTGGTTACTCTGTGTTAAGTGTCTCTGTGTATCCTGGCACTTAAGAGGTGCCTCAGAACAGCCCTTAGGGAAGGGTCTGGCTCCAGGGTAGAAACTAAAGCACAGGGCAGGTAAATCTAGAAATGCATTTTGGCCTTGGCTGAGAGCTTTCAGTCAGTGATAGGAGATTAGCAGAAGCTGGTCTTGCTCTCAGGCAGCTTCTGTTGAGTTTTTGTATCCATCTTTGTAATGTGCTTTATGTTTTGGCTCCAGAGGAGGTTGCCTCTTTTAGGACAGTTTGTGTCTTTAGTAGTCTGCATAATGGCATGACCTTCACTGTCCACCCTTCACTGTCCCTGTTGTTAAATGTAGCTAGCACTGCTGGATGAGAGGGAAGTTGTTTCCAGCAGGCTAAGTGGTTTCCTTATGCTTTCTCTGTTTCTGTGTTAGTTTGTGTTGGCTGTGCTGGGTCATTTGACTTTCTTCCTTTATCTGACATTTCCAGACAGAACTCTGAAGAGGACCCTGAAAGGAGTGTGGAGTTGAGCCTGCAGGAGGAGATTCAGCGGGTCACTAATGTCAAAGCTTCTTCTAAAATCAAGTGAGTGGAAAGCCTGTTGTAGAGTCTGATGAGTGGTTATGCTGCTACCTGGGGAGAGCTCTGCATGGCTCAGTGCAGGCAGAGGAGGAAGGAGTTTTTTCTTCAATATATGTTTAGCTTGGAGCTGGGGAGAGGCCTGCCATGATCTCCAGTCCATTCACACCTCTGTGGTTCAGTGTGCACTTGCTTTTTGGATGTGCTCTGTCTATATTCCTCTGTCTCAGTTGTTCTTGATAATTGATCTGTCCAACACTTTGTCTTATTGCTCCTGTGTACAGCTCTGATTTTATCTAACCAAACAGGTCATTTGACTTGATTCTCTCTCCAAAAGGAGAGCTGAAGATGGTACTGCTGCTCCAGAACAATGTCATTGAATTGTACAACCTGGACCCGTCAGCACAAGTGCCCCAGGCTGTCCGTGTGTCCAGGATAACCATTGGAGGCCACCGCAGTGACGTCAGGACGTTGGCTTTTAGCTCTGACAACATTGCCATTCTCTCAGCTGCTGCAGAGTCTGTGAAGATTTGGAACAGGTACACAGTCTGGTTGTGTCCCTCTCCCAGAATTGAGGGATGCTGTGTTAAGAAAAGTAGTGATAAGAAAGAGATAAAGCAGTGAATGAAGTAAAGAAAATAAATAGAAAATATTTTTTCTTTTATCCTTATTAGGAAAACTGAGAAACTATAGATCTAAAATTTGAACAGAAGGTCTAAACGAAGGTCATACATAGCAGTCGAGTATAGACTGTATTTTGCTATGTTTTTTTTCCTGGTTTTTCATTTTTAATAAGAGGTATTAACTGTTACCCTAAACAAGCTACTGCCTGTTCTTTAGGGAACATGTGGGTTTCTTGACATCTGATCTGAAGGATCTAGTATTAGACTGAGTAGGCTATTGCATTGATCTAGAGTGTTGTGTGTTGATGTAGAGTTCTGAGCCAGTGTTTCTTGAGTGGTGCCGATTTCAAGCTCAGTTTCCCCTGAGTACACTGTCTTACATTAAGTCTCTTCCTGAAATGCTGTTTAAAATTAGGAGCTCTGTTCTAGTTCACAGCAGCAATAGATTATGATGGTGGACAACATAGTGGCATGCTTTCATGGGAAATGTTAGCAGTAGTGCTGGATAGTGTTTGGGGTAGTGCTGGATAGTGTTTGGGTCAATAGGATGGTGGTGGCTTATCTTCTGACCCCAGCTGAAAGGCAGCTGCAGGTAGAGGCCACACTGGAGCTTGTCTCACAGGGCAGGCCAGATTCTGTGTGTGATAAGAGGTTCTGGGCTCTTTGTCCACAGGTCGACCTTGCAGTGCATCCGGACAATGGAGTGTGAGTACGCGCTCTGCTCGCTGTTCATCCCCGGAGATCGGCAGGTCATCATTGGGACCAAGGTAAGGAGTGGCCCTCTGACTCCAGGCTGCCCAGGTCTGGGAATGTGTTAGGAAAATGTCATTAAGGCAGCCTCACAGAAAATGCACTGCCCCTCCTGATCTGGAGCACTGCTGTGTTCCCAGAGTTGTTACAGAGCTCTTGCAGTTTGAGGTGGAAAGCAGAGGAGAGCTTTGGGAAGGCCCTGATGGAGATCAGGAGTTTGGCCATCTGTGTGTAACAGCCAGCTAATGAAGCTGGCTGAAGCTGGGGACATGGGTGGTAGGGAGCTATTCTGCCAGGAGCTGTCACGAGTTGTGAGCAGAGGCTGATTCTTCCTCTGTGATATCTTTCTCCCCAGACAGGGAAGCTGCAGCTTTATGACCTGGCTTCTGGCAGTCTGATAGAGACACTTGATGCCCACGACGGGGCAGTATGGTCCATTGCTCTTTCACCGGACCAGGTAACTCAGACACCCTTATAAGTGTCATCTGCACATCTTTTCATGTAATTCCTTCCTATAGTACTGTGTTTGCACCATGAAATTTGTTTTGCACCACATGCTTTATTCCATGGAAGCATGGAAACTGTCATCCTCAGAGGTGGAGGATGCAGCTGGTAGTGTCTAATAACTTTCTGGTGGAATCAAAACCATAGCAAGAAATAATCTGCCTGATATTCATCCACCCTACAGATGAAAATATATGGGGTAGATTTTGCCCTTCTTCTTAATGTACAATGTTGGACTGCTGTTCCTTTAGAAAGCTCTGTTGTAGGGTGGTGGTAATTTGTGTGTTATACAGTAACAGCGAGAGTCTCAAGCTGCCCACAAATCAAAAGCATGTTGTTACCTGCAGCTGAGGTGACTGCTTTCAATCCCAAAGTTTCAGTCCAGGTTTTGTTTCACATTTGGGGTCTTTGTCTTAGGCCTCCAAAATAAGCTAGAGCTTTTGAAATTGTTATTGTTACTCAGACAGTGTGTGCTTTAACCAGAGCAGTTGCTCCTGGTGGTGCCCACTTAATCATTAATGGTGTAGAAACATGGGACATTTCAAAAACTTCCTCTGTGTTGGCAGTTCCTTGCTGTAGACTTTCTCTGGGTGATAGGAACTAGTTTCACAGCAATTTTCTTGTTTTCGCCTACAGCATGGCTTTGTGACAGGAGGTGCTGATAAATGTGTCAAGTTCTGGGAGTTTGAGCTTGTGAAGGATGAGAACAGTGTTCAGAAAAGGTGAGAAGATAAACCTTGTGCTATTGTCATTGATGGGCGCTTTGGCCTTTCCTGTGCACTACAAGAACTGTCCATGACATCTGTGTGGAGTGCATGGAGGAGAGTGTGGGCTCAGAAGACCTGAGCTTAGCTAGAGAAGAGCACTTGCTTCATTCTGATCCCTTTTTGTGTGTGTGAGTTTAGTGTCTAATCCAGCTGGGCCTGCAGATGGTTACCGTACATGCAGCAGTGAAGTTCATCATCTACCAGAGCCTGCTTATTTCCAGTCCTGTTAGAGTGAGGAATGAGGTGCTGCATGTTAGGATTCACTTGTTTTCCCAGGGTGCAATGTGGGACTTGTATCCATTTCTCTTCCTAGTTTATTTGCTTGGGATAACAGTTGTTTTTTCCCTCTTGTTGCCAGGCTTTCCATGAAACACGTGCGCATTTTACAGCTGGATGAAGACGTGCTCTGTGTGCGGTACAGCCCCAACCAGAGGCTGCTGGCTGTCTCCTTACTGGACTGCACTGTGAAGGTTTTCTACGTTGACACACTCAAGGTGCATGACCAAACAGGCTGTGATGCTGTGCAGGAAGGGATGTAACTGTAGCCTGCAAGATCAGAAATACAAAGGAAAAGTGTCTGTTTTATGTGGAACATGCATCCTCCTTCAGGAGCCTGTTTGATGGAAAACCTGACAGAACCATGGTTGTTCCACACTGGGAACTGGAAGATCCATTTTTCATTTAAAAGGTGTTCTGAGCCTGCAGGTGGCAAGGTTCACTCTAAACTCTGCAGAATTGGCAGTACTCCAGATCTGTCAGGCACTGTGAAGGTGGGGATGAATGTGTCTCATGTGGCGTTAAACAGGTCATGGCAGAGGCAAAGCCTGCAGGAGGAGAGCCTTCCTCGTGAGAAGTGTGGTGGATTTGTGAGCTGTGTATTAGCATGTGAATGTTAGGGAGTGACACAAGATGGACTGGTGCTGACAGTTAAGTGGAGAGAAACAGAAACGAACTCCATTGATTCTGGTGATTGGCGCTGGAGTTAGCTAGAGAGCAAACAGAGCTAGTTCAGCTTGCTTGGCTACTTATTCTCAGTTCTGCCCTCAGGACCCTGCTGCTAACTGTTCAGGGCAAGAATGAAAGTGGGGCAGTGCTAGAAAAACAGCTCCTGAGGCAGAGCAGTAGCCTGGAGCTTGAGATTTGCTCACCTCTCTACCCAGCATGTCTAACTGAGTCACCTTTCTTCTGCTTCAGTTTTTCCTTTCTCTGTATGGACACAAGCTGCCAGTGCTGTGTATGGATATCTGCTATGTAAGTATCACTAGGGCTGTAAAATGTGGGACTGTGGTGATGTGGATGATTGTGAGAACCTCTGCTGGCATCAAGGCCTCCAGGATAATGGTTTATTTTCAGCTCCCTGCTCCTGATTTAGCAGGTTCTGGGTGGGACACAGCAAGCCCCTTCTTATTCTGCAGTCCTGTGCTTGCTGTAAGGGGTATCAGAGTTGGGGTCCTGACAGAACTGACCCTGGGAGATTTTGTGAGTGAGTTGAAATCAAAATGCTGTAATGGTTCCTTACACTCATTGTAACAAGGTACAGCCTGCTTTCTGCTAAAGTTACTGCGTGAGATGAGCCTGAATTGTTTGTGGGAGCACAGGGCTGGTGCTGAGAGGGAGCAGCCCCTTTGTGCCTGTTCATTCTTGGGCTGCATCTTCCTCTGAGGAATCTTTGGAATGAAGCTTATTGAAAGCCAAGAAGAATGTCAGGATATAACCAAATACCTGCAGAGGGTCAGAGGAGGGCCAGAGTGCTGTCAGTGGGCTGTGCCTGTACCAGAGCATGGGCCACTGGGGAGGAGGTGTAGGGATCAGGAGGCCACATTTCAGGAGCCAGCAGTTCTGAGTCACTGGGGCAGCAGCAGTTCCTCGTGGGGCTGCCAGCCAGCTCCTCACACCCTTCTTCCTTTGTTGTTCTCTAGGATGGGACTCTAATTGCCACTGGCTCTGCTGACAGGAATGTGAAGATTTGGGGCTTGGATTTTGGGGACTGTCACCGTTCTCTCTTTGCCCATGATGACAGGTTAGTCAAATCCTGCAGCATCTCTGGGCTGTGGACTTGTCTTACTGCAGTTGGAATTCTGCAGTGTTCCCCAAGTGGGTAAATTTGAGCCCTTTTCTCTTCCAGTGTGATGTATCTGCAGTTTGTGCCCAAATCCCATCTCTTCTTCACAGCTGGGAAGGACAGCAAGATTAAGCAGTGGGATGCAGATAAATTTGAACATATCCAGACACTGGAGGTAAGAAGTTTTGGAGTCTGTTGAAAGGAAGCATTATCCCTGCATGAGCAGGTGGAAGTTAGGTGATACTAATGTCTTACCTCATCTGTGCAGGGGCATCACCAGGAGGTTTGGTGTTTGGCACTCAGTCCCAATGGAGACTATGTGGTGTCAGCATCCCATGACAAGTCCCTGCGCCTCTGGGAAAGGACGAGGGAGCCACTGATTTTGGAAGAGGAGAGGGAGATGGTGAGAGTTGCATCTTTCCTACCATAAACAACTTCCAGACCATTTTTTGGTTTTGGTCTTTAGCAGCTTTCTACTAGTCTTTAACATTTTCTTGTTCGCCGTTCTGCACAGGTGTGTTTGGGAGGCAGTTCAGCAGGTGGATGATGTGGAGGGATGGAGAGCACAGCTCCTGTTAAATACAGTTTATCCCTATTCCAGCTGTGAGAGGTCCATTCAGTCTCAGTAGCAGGCCCCAGAGCTCAGGGGTGCTGGAAGAAGCTCCTTCTATTCGATTCAAGCATATATTGTGAGGAATCATAGACTAGAAGGACTTCAGTAGGAAGGAAAGTCTGGAGTTCTCTATTCCAGCCCATTGCTCACTGCAGGATGATTTTAAAGCTATATCAGACTGCTTAGAGACTTGCCTTGATACAATGACATCTCCAAGGAAAGAGATTTTCTAGATTGTCTGAGCACCTATACCAGTATTGAGCCACCAGGGTTGGCTGATGGATTTGTTTCACCCATCCAATTGGAGATTCCCTTGGAACAATTTCTAGCTCTGTCTTTTTGCTGGATCCCTCCAAGAAGCCTGTTTCTGTCACCCCTTGGTAAGGCAGTTCTCAAACCACGGTGGAGGAGGGAAAGGAGGCAGAAATGCAGAAGCAGGCGTGGATGAGAAACCTGCAGTAGATGTTTGGGGTTTTTTTAATCCCAGCCTGTTTGCAAGAGCTGACACACAAGCTGTACCTTGATGCCCTCTGTTTGGTAAAAGGAGAGACAGAGATAATAGCTCTTTTCCAAATTCCGGAAAAGTTTGTTTTGGGTCAAGTTTGAATAGCAAGATGTGCATGAATGCATGAGTAGTGAACAATGCGTGATGTAACTGGTGCTTTTTCATGTGAGAGATGATTTTTCTTTTGCAACCCAGGACAACCCTGGAACGTTACTAGATTTGTTCCCTCTGTGTTGTGTGACTGATGAAAGGTGTGGTAACTATGGTGTCTGTCTCAGCTTGGTGGGATCCTGGAGGGCTGTTCCTGTATCCAGAGCAGAGACCTGGATTTCTTTCTCTGTGGGGGATACTAGAGTTCACTGTGGGGTTGGGACCAGGGAAAAATGGGCATTTTGCTGCTGGCATTGTTGGTCTCTGCTGATTGGTCCTGGAATTGGTTTCATGCAATTGGCTGTATGAAGCCCTCCAAGTTGCCTTGCTCAACCTATCTGGAAGGGACTTGCATCCTTGCCTTGCTCCCTGCTGTTGTTAATATGATGTGTTCTCATCTTCTGTAGCAACGAGAAGCTGAATATGAGGAGAGTGTGGCAAAGGAAGAGCAGCCTGTGGTGAGTTCTACCATGTGAATGTGTGTCAGTCTGACTGTACAAACTCTGGGAAAACTATTTCTGGAGGAGGTATCAGGGAAAAAGGATCATTTTCTTGCTTTGAGGTGGCATGGGGGGAAGGTGGTGCTGAAGCTGTGGTTGCACCATGGTGCAGTTGCCTGTGGTACTGTGGAAGGATGGAACTGCTACTCTGTATTTTGTATTTTGTAGGTGGCTGGAGAGAGGCAAGGAGAGACAGGGCTGGCAGGAAAGAAGACCATTGAAACTATCAAAGCGGTAAGGGGCTGTGGCTCTGCTAGTGTGGCTTTGTGCCTTACCAGTCTCTCAAGGGGGGCTGTCACGGGGTCATAGCATCAGTTTGAAGAGTAACCTGTGCTGTCACTTAAGGGCAGATTGCTCTTGCATGCAGAGGCAGTCTGTCCTCCTCAGAAACCAACAGGGACAATTTTGACTTGGAGTCACACACCAGGAATTTTTTCCTCCTGAGAGGAATGAGGTGTGGGGTTCCTGTATCTGCAGCTGCCTGTCACATGTGGGACAGACAGAACTGCTCTTGCCCTCTGGAGTTTGCATCCCAAAGGAGCACAAGGCTGAAGGCCTGTGCATTCCAGTGGGTATTTGTGGAAGGTGGAAATCTATTGTGGTGCTTGACATGGGAGATGTACTAGGAAGGTGTGGAGGTGGGTAATTCCATGGCTGCAGATTTCAACGGTTGGGTGATTTTCAGAAGAAATCCTTAATCTGAATAGTCAAAATGGTCTGACCCTGGCTCATGCCTCAAAGGATCACTGCTTGCTGAGGGTGGTGGTCAAAACAACAACTGAACTGCAAGCAGAGAGCACCCAGGGCAGTGAGGGGATGTGGATGGTGTGTGCCATCTTCACGACATGACCTGTGTGTTCAGGGTAGTGGTGCAGTCTGGAATAGATGTTGTCAGGGATGATGCCATGTGGTGTTCTCTGTCAGCACCTCTGCTTCCAACTGTATTTGTCCAGCTGAGCCTTGCCCTGGCTTGTCTGGTGTCACTGATGTGCTGTTCTTGTGCTGCACAGGCTGAAAGGATCATGGAAGCTATCGAGCTGTACAGAGAAGAGATGGCAAAACTAAAGGAACACAATGCCATATGCAAAGCTTCAGGAAAAGAGGTAAAAGTGAGGAATGTAAAAATCCCAAAGTGTGTTTGGTGTATCCTTCCAGCTCAAGGGGAAAGGCTTAGCATGCAGATAAAGTCAGAACAGCTGAGAACAGCAGACATTTGCTCAAATCTTTTGGAGAAGTAAATGGCACCATGCTCTGGGGCATAATTAGGGGTGTGTTCTTCCCAGTGATCTTTATGCCTAAAGTTGTATCAGTATGTAAGTTTTGTCTCTGGAAGAGTGTGCTGCTGCACTCATCCTAAAGCCTCATCTTTGCCTTCATCTCAGCACTCCCTGCTGAATAGGGGGCTGTGATAGAAGTGGGAAAGGTGGCAAGAAGCAGAAGAAAATTCTTCCATGTTTGAATTAGTCATACATGTCTGAGAATGAGATTTTCTGGAGGTTCAAATGAAGCTTTCAGCAACATTCTGGAGAGGGTGGAGGTGTGGGTATTGCAGGAAGACAGTAATAGCTCTTTTCTACTGTAAGTAGAAGTTTGCTCTGAATATGGATTTATACACACACACACCTGCCTCATTCTAACCCATTCTGTGTCTCCAGGTTCCCTTCCCTGTCAATCCCATCCTCCGTGCCTATGGAAATATCACAGTAAGTGGAATGTCCAGGCCATTGTATAGTCAATTCTCAGCTGGAGTGGGGCCTGGTTCATTTGCTGGCTGAGCCAACATGCTGGGTTGCTCTAGGGAAGGACTGCTTAGTTCAGCTTTTTTTGTTTGGGCAAAGTGAACATAATTTGGGGTTTTTATGTTGATGGGGCTTTTTAAATTTTTTTTTATTTTTTAATATCATGCATGTGTGTAACAAAAGTTTAACCTTGTCAGGGTTAAACAACCCTGGTGGTAGCCATGACTTTATGATGTTCCTTATAATGAGCCAGGGGTTTACAGTCTTATCCAAGATATAGGAAAGGTGGTTCAAACCTTTTCCAGGTTTATTTATGTGGTGGTACACACACCAGTTACTGATTCTGTTCCTTTACCCACTGAATACATTGAGAAAATTCTGCATGGTAGTTCAATGCCCAGGTATTGCAGGCTAGAGCTGGTGCCATTATTCACTCATGTCATACTACTGCACAACAGTTTTCTCACTAAATTCTGTGGATTTTTGATATACTACAAAATTGACATGGATGTGTGGATTTCATTGATAAATAAAAATCCACTACTCTGAGTAGATTAGTCTTCCTGGATTATTCCAATACACACTCCCAGGCTGTGTTTTTTAAGTACCCTTAGGAAGATACTTGTTTTTTCACTCTCCCCTTTTCATGCAATCATACAATGGTTTGAGTTGTATGTGACCTTAAAGATGTCTGGTTTCAACACCTCTGCCCTGGGCAGGGGCACCTCCCACTAGACCAGGTTGCTCAAAGCTGAATGTCAGTGCCAGATGAAACAGCCTTTGTCTTCCTTCTAATTACCTGTAACCACCTTGCAAGAGCCCTTCTGTCCCTTCCTCCATGATTATAGGTCTATTTAATTATAGGTTGGATAGACTTAACAGAAGTGAATGAAATCCTATGACTTAGTAGTTAGAGGCACTTTACCAATTCCCAGCTCTGTTCTGCATCTGCCAGACTCTTTCAGCAGATAAAAAGGGGTAGTAGGAATGAAGTCTGGGAGATGAGTTTTGTATAAGGTTTATATATATAATTTGTTTTACCAAGCCTTTTTTCCAATTAGTACAAGATTCATTGACATGAATTGAGATGATTTAGTTGGTTGAATGTAGATTAGATTCTTCACAATGTGCTTCACCAGTGTAGAGTACCCTGAGAAGCCTGAGGGAGAACTCAGAAAGGCAGCTGACTGAAGCTAAAAGGTTTTCCTCTTTGTTATATTCAGCTTGATGTGTCTGTCTCACAAGATGTGATGGTGTGTTTTTAACTGTGTGAAATGGTCATTAAGGCATGTTGGTTCTGGAATGTTTCTTGTTAAGCAGGGCTGATGTCTTCCTTCTGTTGCAGCCTTCTGCGTATGTGCTGGAAGTTTTCAAGAAGGTCAGGTCGAGGTGAGTCCCAGGAGCTTTATTGCTGAACAGATTTGTGACTGAGTGTTGGGTTTCTAGGCCCAGGACTGGCTGGGGTCCTTGAGTGGTCTCTCATGCAAGGTATGGGCAGTGCTAGAGAGTCTGGAGTTCTCTAGCACTGTTCCTGACAGCCTCTTTGGGAACATGCATGGAACTGGGGAATGGGAAGTCTTCCTTCCACAGGGAGTGTGGGCTGAAGCTTCTGGACGTGGGTTGGCTGCTTGGAGATGCACATGTATGTGGAGAGCAGTTTGGGGATGCAGAGGAGGAAAGGCTGTGTGCCTGCTCCGTGTGCCACAAGGTGCCTGGGCTGTGCAGATGCAGGACATCTGGTGCAGATGTGGGTAGTCATGGACAGCAGTGAAGAATGGTTAGCACAGCTGAGTACCAGCACCCACCTATGTGGATCTGTTTCCTGCTCATCTGTAGCAGTGTAGTGGCTGAGGCTAATGCTTGTGTCCCTTTGCTTTTTCCCTCAGTGAGCTGGAAGAGTCTCTCCTAGTGCTGCCCTTCTCCTATGTCCCTGATCTGCTCAGACTCTTCAATGAATATATTCAGCTGGGCTCAGATGTTGAGCTACTGTGCCGAGCTCTCCTCTTCCTGCTCAAGTGAGTCCTTTGTCTGCCCAGACAGTATCTGGGCTTCCTTCTGAGTCTGTGGGCCTGAAACACTTGGGAAGCATCCTTGAGAATAAATGTGTTGTCTCTGCAGGAGACAAGGAATCTCTACAGCCCACAGTAAATGATGTGTGTGGATAAACTGCTTGGATGCAGAGTGCTGACATGCCCAGATAGGGTTGCTGGTCCTGGTGGCCCAAGTCTTACTGGAATGAAAAGATCCCCCATGAAGTCTGGCAAGGCACTGTTGATGGCACAGAGTCACTGTAGAGCCTGTGTCCTCAGAAAGACCTTCCCCTTGATACACTGTTAAACTTAAGAAAACAGCTTTTCCAGATAAGTTTGTCCATGCCTGTCCATGTCCAGTGCTGCTCTGGGGAAGACTAATTTAAAAAGCCTCATATTTCCAGAACATGCAGAGGCTCAGGAGAGGGTCTTTGTGATGTTTCTAATAACAATGCTGCAATACACTGCCTGCTTTGTTCCCAGGATACATTTTGGGCAGATCACAAGCAACCAGATGCTGGTGACAGTGATAGAAAATCTGAAGAAAACCACCATCTCCAGAGTCAGTGAGGCTCGGGTGAGTGTTGCACCCTCCCCTTTTCCAGGATCTAGAATAATGGGATGAGACAATGTTTGTGAGCATGAATTGTCTGTGGTGTCTAGTGGGGAAGCTGTTTGGGGGTCTGAGCTCATTTAAACCATCCTCTTTTGCAAACAGGCTGCCTTTTCCTTATGTTCCTCCTCACGTGAGAGTACCCAGTGGTGAGCTTGTACTTGTGCTCCCTGCCTCATTTGCACTTTGTTTTCTGATGGATGTGTTTGGATGTTGGCTTGCTAGTTTCTAAATATGTAAGAGGCAAAGTATCTCCCTGCTTCTCTTAGGCTTTTCCGTGGGCTGCTACCTCAGTGCAGACTGTGCATTTTCCCAGAGGAAGCTTCAGGTGCCTGACAGCAACTTGTCTTTCAGAAAATACAGTGGATTATAGCTGCTCTTAAGAGGGAACTGAGGGGAACTAAGTGCAGCACTGACGGTTCTACTGATGAGATGAAATTTACATTTAAACTAATGTTGTTTTCTCTAATCTGTGAATTGTCTTATCTTCATCATCTCTTAGTGGAGGGTAGCCAGTGCAGGACTCTGCCCCCTAACTAGCTTGCCCCCTAACTAGCTTTGCCTCACAGTGTGGTGCTGGTCTGTCTCTGCAGGATGTGCTGGGATTCAACATGGCAGGGCTCCAGTTCCTGAAGAGGGAGATTGAGGCCAAGGACGAGGTGACGTTTTTTGCTGATGCTACTGAACGTTTTGAGGAGAAGAAAAGAAAAAGGAAGAAGAAAGAGAAAATGGTTCTTGCAGTGCTCTAGCATTTGCTGCTCAAGACCCAGAGCACCTGGATGGACTCGGGTAGCCTCACTGCTGACCACGAAGTGTTCTTGTGGCTGAACATCTGTGATGATGTCCAGTGGCTGGGACAAAGTCTGTCCCCTCCTCATATGGTATAACCCAGCATGTAAACCCAACTCAGAACGGTTGTCTCTGAGATGGACTCTCTGTAGTCTGCTGCAGATGGATGCATTGGGACTCTTTCTGAGATGTCTGTCAAAGGCACGTGCTCTTCCTCTAGTGGAATGCCTGTTAGAAATGGAGTTGATTTATCCTGAGATCAGCTTGTTCTGGCAGCTCTGATTCAATGGAATCTAGCACACGGACTGCTGGTGAGACCATGCTCTGTCCAGGGAAGGCAGCTGGCAAGATTTTTCACTGACACCTGCTAGTGGCTTGTGGCCTGTGGAAAAAGCTCTCTGATTGATGCTGAAGAGTGAGGACTTGATCTACAGCCACTCACTCTTCAGTGGGACAGGGAGAAACATGGCTGCACTCTGTTAAAGGCATATTTATATCTCCTTTATGAAACAATTTTGTTCATAGTGTTTTGTCCTGGTATTTCTTTTGTAAATCCTCAGTTCCCTTGATCTGTGTGTCAGTTTTCAAAGGATTTTTTACAGAAAATAAAATCAGTGGGAGCAAATGAAAGGGCTGCCATCCCAGATTCCAGATTTTCTGGAGAGCTGGCAGACCAAGCACGAGAAGCCTGGATTGTTTGCCTTGTACTTGCTCCAGGTTTTAGAAATTGCACTGATCTGTTGCAATGTTGTACTTGTGCTGTACCAGATAAAATTATTTATTTTCACAGCAGGGGCAGTGGGGCAGAATGAAGTGAACAAGTCTCTGCTGCTGTTGGTATTAATTTATAGCACAGGCTGTGTTTTTTACCAGTAGTCACTGGTTTGGGGATGTGGTGGGGGCTGCTTCCAGATACTTGCTGACAGTTGGGTTCACGTGTCTGACTTAGGTACTCAAAGCTAAACTTCTAACTTGAGTTTCATATGGATTTTTAGTTGCATCCCAGTTGTGGCTGACTGCTGTCTTTGACCTAGTTTCTCTATTAGTAGCAATTATGCAGAAGGCCAACAGTTCAGTTGGTTATTCTCTAGGCAGCACTTCAAGTGTAACAACCATACCTCTGTTATTGGTAAGTAACTTTGTCAGGGGATGATTGTTCACTTGCTTCTTCAGAGACCAGGTAATTCATGGGAGTACACTGCTCTGTTTCCAGGTGGGTCTCAGACTCTATAGAAATGGGAGTTTTCATACAGCTCTGCCAGTTGTTTCTGGTGATCAAACAGCTGCAGTCAAACATGTCTCTATCCTGACTTACACTGTTCTATTTAATTTTATTCTGTTCTTTTCCTTTGCTACTCCCAAAATAGACCATCATAAGAGGGATTACGAGGAGGAAGAGGAGGCACTGTAGGATGATCCATTTTGTTGGTAAAATCAGTTGATATCTGTTATCCACATTATCTGCTGCTGAAATGGGCCAGCCTGCTGGAAAAACAAGTGTTAGAGGTGGAGAGGTGGCTTGTGACACCACAGTGCACTGTCAGCTGAGGTGACTGAGGAGAGAGATGCCAAAACCAGGTACCAAAAGAGATAGGCTGACTGTGCCTCTGTTTACCTTAATGACAGGGAGATAGATGTTGTGGATGCTGTGCAATGAGCTGCTGTTTGATGATCCCCTGGGAGGCCTGGAAGAAAAACTCGGTCACAGGCACATGAACTCGGGGCCTGATGAGAAGGATGTAAGTGGCAATACAGAAAAGTAACTTGGGATGCAGAGTCATGTTATAATGATGATGGGTATCCTCTGATCTAAGTTGGAAGAGGTGGAATTCCTTCACTTTTTTCTGTTTGCTATCACTGCTGTTAGGGAAGAATCCTTGGAGAAAAGGTCTTAGGTGTTGGAGAGTTGTTGTTTTCTCTCTGTAGCTGCTGCCACAGGCTGTCCTCGAAGTTTCCCTGTGGTTCTCAGAACTGTATCACTTGTGGTGGGTCTGCACTAAAGCAGGACCTGGGTGGCTACTGACAGAGCATAGCATATGCTTTAAGTGGAAGGGTTCTGTCCTGTGCCAGCAGTCCTCTGACAGGAATTTTAATGTCCTTGGGACATCAATTTGCCCCTTCTTGGATGAAATTCCCTGGATTTACAAACCTGAGCAGCAAAGCACGTTCAAGTACAGGGCAAGCTTAAATCTGTATTGTTAGGAGATGTATCTCACCTAACAGTGTGGATGTGAGGGTTCAGAACTGGCATGCATGTTTCACACTGGTGAAAGCTGCTATTAATGCCCAATCATGGGATTCTCAGTCACTCTGAAGTCGAGAGACTTGTTGAGAGAACAAGTCATCTGCATGTATCAAGGAAAATTCCCCATCTCTCTCAGCATGTCACGAGGTAGAAAAAGGATGAAGCACAGGAAAGGACCTTGTGAGAAATGAATTCATGAACTGGGAGTAGAGCTGCACTTGGACACACAAATATGGTGGCTCAAATGGAGTCTCTGAGATTCCTCTTAGTCATTGCTGTGTAGGTGGGAACAAGGAGGGGGAAAGACCATCTGTGAGTGACTCAGTCTTCCAGTATGAAGAGAGATGAGCAGATGAACATTGGAAGGTGCTCATGTGTGACTGAACAAGAGGGTATGAGAATCCCTCTCTCGTCAAATATAACTTTGTGTACTCACTACCCCCATCTGGTATCTGCAGCTTTATTAAGGTAGGTGAGCACACAGAAAGTTAATCCTGTGATTGTGAAAGCAAACAGAAACTCAGGAATTAGATCAGAGCAAGTCAGCAGCTCCTGAAGAATCATAGTTGACTGTGTTGAAACCTGGTGCATTCCCAGTACTTGAAAAATATTTCAGGTGCCTCAGCACAGGTTATGAGAAACCTAATCCCTTTTAAAAACAAATTTAGTGGGAACCATGCAGCACTGCTCTGTAGTAGGGTTGAAATACAGCGATCTTTCCACTGTTTGCATTTCAGACAGCCATGTCAAGAGATTGTGCAACTTTTGGACCATCTTTCCCATTAACAGGGAAAAGGCAAAATATTTATTCTCATTTAATCTGATAAAATAAATGAAAAGATTACATTGGATGTTTCCATAAGGTTGGACTAAAATCTAGGTATTTCAGTGTTGATCTTCATGTTGATCTTCTAGGCTTCTAACCTGTAGTGGAAGAGGACAGAAAATTAACATGAATGGAAAGAAAAAACAAGAAGAAATCCCAGCTCCACCTTTGTAACGTTGTTGAACCAAATCCCAGTAATTATGTCCAGATTCTTTGTAATTATTGTGTGAGCACTGTGATTGCTACAGGCTGGCTTCAGATTTGGCCTTTTGCTGTTGGAAGGGAATAACAACATGACACAGGGTTTTTACACAGGCTTCAAGTAGATTAGGGGTTTGCTTTTATTGTACAAATTGAATGGCATAAAAATCATAACCACACATTCAGGATGGACAGTCTGCTTAGGAATACTGAAGACTTTCATGGGCAGCTTCCTGTGAGGTATTTAATTCTGAATATGTTAAGAGAATCTTTTTGAAATGTTTTAAATATTCATCTGAAATAACTAAGGAAATATGAGATAAGACTGGGTTTGGTCAGGTGATGCTTGATCAGTGATTTTTGCTTGTTGATCTCTGCTAGGAGGTGTGGCAAATTCGTCATCAAGTTTAATATTGCAGGGAAGTTTCTAGGTCTCAGTAGGGAGAATCACTGGCTCTGGTGATAACTGCCTGGGAAAGGTGATAGAAAGTTCTCATGCTGCCTCTGCAGTGACTTGACTGGTTCTGTTCTGGATCACTGAACAAGACTATTTATGCAATTGCAGGATTTAACATAGGAGTGTTGGTGTTCCATGTTTTGTGAGACTAAACCAACCAATCCAGAGTTCCTTGACATGTCTGAGAGGGATATGGTACAGGAGACTTTGAGGGGAGAAATGTTTGAAGAGGCATTAGGTACAGTTGTTTGGGTAGCATGGGATAGCTGCAGCCAGCTTCAATAGGAATTATCAATCAGTTCACAAAAGGACACTCAGAAGAGAAGGGAGAGTTTGCTGTGGTGACAGCAGCTATGATTAGCTGGATTAGACATGAGGGAGGAGAATACTGTAGTTAATTTCTTTCCCTTTGTGCTTGTCGTTGAAGATGACCCTGATTAGAATTTCTCTTGGGACTGGGGGTGTGTCACTCAAATGTGAACTGACTGGGTGAGTATTTCTCTTCTGTTTCAACATAAAGTGAGAGAAGTTTGTCTAAACTGCCTTCATTATGAGTTCCAGGCTGTAAATCCCTAAGGTGGAAGGCATCAAACTGTTTTTTTTTTAGTGTGTTACTCTGGGGGTAAAATTCCACACTGGAAAAGGAAAAAAAGATATTTAAACAGGAACAAAAACTATACTTGATGTATACTGGGCAGTCCTAGAGCAGATGCAGCAGTCAGAGGTACATGTCTGTGAAGTTTTTGAGAACTGACTGATGTGGTCACTGTTTTTTTTTTTCTCCAGAGGAGAAGAAATGAGATACAGCTGGAATTTCTTTGCTGACTGGTTAGATAACATGGCAGGCTTACAGATGTTTAAGCTGAAAGAAGAAGATGTCAGTGTTACACATATGAAGTAAACGGGGACTATTCAGCTGAGGAGAGACATCCATGGGGTTCCTGTTTATGAACTGTCACCATCAATTGCATTGTAGAGTGCCTGAGCTCATGGGGGTGAGGTGAACACCAGCCTAATGTTGAACATGTTGACTGGTGGTTTGTGAGAAATTCCCAGTAAGCCTTTCATGTTGTCAGGGAAGACTTGACCATTCTAAGGCACTCTTAGAAAGCATCCAAATGAGGGCTAGAAAGATGGTGAAGAGTCTTGAGGGGAAGCTTTGTGAGGAGTGGCTGAGGTCACTTGGTCTGTTCAGCCTGGAGGAAACAGAGGAGACCTCACTGCAGTCTTCAACATCTTCATGAGGGGAAGAGGAGGGGCAGGCTGCTGGCCAGTGACAGGGACCCAAAGGAATGGCCTGAGGCTGTGTCAGGGAAGAGTTAGGATATCAGGAAAAGGTTCTTCACCCAGAGGGTGGCTGGGCACTGGAACAGGCTCCCCAGGGAAGCAGTCAGAGCACCAAGCCTGACAGAGTTCAGGAAGTATTTGGACAATGCTCTCAGGCACATGGTGTGACCCTTGGAATATCCTGTGCAGGGCCAGGAGCTGGATGTGATCCTTGTGGATCCCTTCAAACTCAGGATATTCTGTGATTCTTCATATAGACTGATTCTGTAAGGCTACAGAAAAGTGCTGTATGAAACTGTGTGCAGAGGGTTGTGTGTATTGGAATTTGTCACATTAAGGCTGCCCTATCTGTCCCTTATTATACTTGCTGTCAGGGTCACCAGTAAGACTTGGTTTTAGAAAGTGAAAAGTGTTAAAGAGAGGCTGATTTATTAGGGCCTAACTGTAGTAAATCCAGCTGCCAGGAGGCTCAAGGACTTGTTTAATGTGGAGACTATAAGTGCAGGATTTGGGACAGGACTGAGGAGTCTCTGCTGTCAGTGCCTCCACTGAGCTGAGCAGTTGTAATAACCTGCAGTTCCCTTACAGTGAGTGCTTTGGTTAGTGTCATCCAGTGTTTCATTCCCATTGTCACAGTTACCAAGTCTGTGTGAGGCGTGCATCATTTGCATGAGCTTTGTTCAGGACGCTGCTGATGAAGGGAAGAGTAGGTAAAACAACTGTACTTGAATTTACTGCCAATGTCACTGCATCCAGTACTTACACTAAGTACAAGGCTTTCGTGGGAGTGTAATCCGCAACCGTGGCTTGGTGCTTGCAGGAACTGCCTGGACTGCTGCTGCCATCCCTCCCTGGGGGTATCCTTTTGGGCGGCACTCATAAATGTCACTGGATAACACAGGTGGAATACCATGTTAAGGATCTAACCATTTTGGTACATTTATTTAAGTAAAATAATGTGTGGAGGTAAGAAAGAATTCTAGAAGTAAGGTTGTGAAACATCTTGAATCTGGACTAGTGCCCTCAGCTCAAAGATTAAAGGACCAGGTAAAAAATGGGGGAAAGGCAAGTGTTTTGGAGGCTGGTCTGCAACTGTGTCTGAGGACTGGGTGAGTGGGAACAGAACAGCAGCTGGTTTTGCTGCTATGCTGCTAATCCTGTCTAACTCAGCTCTGCAATTATAGGCATGAAAGATTTCTTTGGGTCAATGCAAAGCAAATTTGGGGAGTTTCAATGTCACATCCAGAGCATATAAAGCCTCAGAAGAGTTGCTGTTAGCATTTACTGTGGTCAGGCTCAGAGTCTCCTGAAGTTCTCCTTTCTTTGCTAAGGGTGCTCCTTACTGTGAATGAAGTTTCTGGCATGTTTGGATGTAGCTTGCCTTGCTATTTCTTTTCTAGGTTTCCAGGGGACCCCTTCTCCCAGACTTCTAAGTGTAAATTTGATAATGTCAAACAGAACTTCACCTGGAACACAAGGGAAATAGAAATAATAGCTATTGACTTGGCTCTTTTCTTTTACTGTACTGCCATCAGTAAACAACTGAGAAGCCCACTGAACCCACACAGGCTCATTTCTGACAGCATTAATGAGCTTCTGTGCTTGCACCTTTGCTGCTGCAGGGATTGTCCCATTTGCCTGTTTAGTATCAGGATGATACATCATTTTGTTGCTCATGAGGTTGTGCCACCAGATGATACCACAGATTCAAAAATGTAATGAAGTATTTTCATGAGGGCTGGTGGGAAAGAGTTCCTATTATTTTCATTTATTTTTTAAAAGCAACATCTTTTTGAGTTGCCGTTCTTCCCTTCCCCACTTTTCAAACTACGTTATTCTGATGTAAAATGTGTTTGGCATCAGAATCTCAAATTTTTCATTTGTTGTGCTTTGAAAACACCTATTTATGTATTTCTGAAGAGGACATTAAAGCTTGCTACTGCAACAGCCTGCACTGGAAACTGCTTGAGGCTTCCAGAAGGAAGATGATTCCCCAGGGCTGATGCTATGAGGTGTGTGTGAGAAGTAAGACAACAAAGGATATTTGCTTTCACAGGCAGGAGAAGAGTTTCAGTTTCTGTTAATATTTCAATATCATGGGAAACTTCTTCAAGGCCACCAGTGTCTTTCCTTCCAATTAGCATGGCAAAAATCTCTATCTCCAGTTCAACCTGCAAGCCTGCTGCCACCTAGGAGAGACAGAATGACTCAGGTAAGGTGCAAGTTTCATACACGGTCCCTTCCAGCAGTCCCCCCAATCCTCTCATGTTAGAGGCATTTGGACAGTGTCCTTAATACTATGGTTTAACTTTTGGCTAGCCCTGAAGTGGTCAGGCAGTTGGACTAGAGGGTCACTCTAGGTCCCTTCCAAATGAAATATATTCTATTCTGTTCAAAAAAGAACATAAAGGTAGGAGGGTACAAAAGGGGCAGATGTGAGGAGATAAGAAGACAGTGGAAATTATTCCAGCCATATTTCTGTAAGGCCTTTGACACTGTCCCTCCACCATCCTCTCTCAACTGGGGCCTTTAAAGATCCCTTCCAACCTACACTATTCTATAATTTAAAGTACCGAGTTGTAGCTAAGGCTCTGGACTAGGAGGTTTGACTTGCATTCTGGCACTGCCTCTCTGCACAAGTCATTGCTTCTTGATTCCATGAATTGGCAAGATATTGCCTGGTATTACATGGATGCTGTGGGGACAGTGTCCACCATTATTTATTTATTCAGAGATAACATGCAGGTGAAAAGAGAGACTGAACAAAAGCAGAAAGCATGAAATCTTCCTACTTAATGGGATAATTTAATGTGCTATGGTGCTTTGCTAGATAAAAAAGGTGGAGAACAGCTGGAAGCAGGAGAAGAAAGGATTGAGGCAATAGTTTACTAGTTTCAAATTCTGAAGGTATCAGACAGGAAGTTAAGTATTTGCATAAGACAGAGCAGATATAACACCTTAAGCAGAAGGGAAAACTCAGAGGCAGTGTAAAGTAATCCCTGTTTGCTTTGAAAAAGCTCTCTATAAACTCACTGCATGACCTGCTGCTTTCCACTGAACATTTTTATCCCTCTCCATTCTGGCACAGGCTGAGACTCGAGTACATAGGGTGCTGCAGCTGAAGGTGGCAGAGGGAGTGTGGAAGAGAGCATCACTTCAAATAACTTTAAACAAAACGGTGTACCCTGGAAGCTCTATTCCCAGACAGCTGCTGTCCCAGAAAGGTGCCCTAGCTAGCCTGAGGGTAAACTGAGTCTAGAAAAAAGCCCAAAAGGTGTCCTGTGTAACCTACAGGTCCTGGTGTGTACATCACTGTCAGTCCTGTGTGCGGAGGTGGCTGCTTCACCCAAAACCTGTCAGAAAGAGAAAGGAATCAGTTTGCCAGAAACTGTTTCAGTCAGGAGAAATCACATTGAGGAAGCAGGCTGCCTGCTCTTCCTCTGCTGTTTTAAATGACAGCAGAATTTTTTAGCTCATCCTTTCCATCATAATGTACAAGTTGGACTACAGCAGTATTCCTGGGCTTCTCATGAAGGCTCAGATTTCTAACAAAAAAAACCCCAAAGGAGCAGATGAATGGGTCAGAGTAAGCCTTCAAAGAGCTTGTTAACACTGCCTGGTCCTTCCAACAATGTGAAAGAAGCATCTTAAATGTTCATATTCAAAGGAAGCTGAAGTACAAAACAGCTTCTTGGCAAACACCTGTGTATTGCAGACCCAAATGTCCATAACAGTCTTTATTTAATGTTCTTCAATGTGATTCTATTGCAGAAGACATAATGGCATGAATTTCGTGCAAATAATCTTTAATTAAATGGTACCAAGTAAAGCAGAAGTTTTGCTTCCTCATTTCTTACTGATTGTTTCACATCTGAGATGACAGTCCTTTTGTGAATGCAACTTCCTACTGTTCAGGTTTTTAAAGATCATTAGATCAGATATGACCTTTACTTTTGCATTGCTCTGGAACTGATCCTGTGGATTTCATTCCCCCCTGAAGAACAGTTTACCAGCATGCCCTTGCACCAGAAGCTGTTAAAGGAAAGGTAGTAGAAGAGGCGTTCCTAGGATATGGCTCCACTTTACAGAAAGCTCTGGCAGACCTATAAAGTGGCTGTCAGATTTCCTGCGTTTTCTCTGGAGTGGGGTGGCTCCAGAGAAACTGTACTTGATTTTTGTCAGGATCTATTTGGAGAAATAAAAACCAGGGTACTAAGAATTCAGACTAACCTTGAGAAGTTCACACCAACATTCTTTATGATGACAGTGGTTGTGTAAGTGCAGCCTTCCTTTAGCACTCCAAATGTCACCCTGGGTGGGATGAGATGGAAGCTGGTAAGATCCTGTCTTGTTGCAAGAGAAGATATGTTGACCTTTCCTGAGGCAGGATCTTCTATCTTTACAAACAAAATATGAGACAAAGAGAAAGTTGGTGGCCATTAAGTCAGGTGGAGAATTACTTAACCTGTATTTGACCTCTGACCACTCACCCTGAAAAATTACAAAAAGACATCCTAATTTGAGTAAATACTGAAGCAGCACTTTGAATACTGTCTGAAAATTTATACTGGTTTGAGTTTTCAGGTGTATTAAGCCATTGAGGTGTCTCAGGGAAAAAGGGGGAAGCTTTGCTCTTTTAGAAATGGAGTTTCATGTAAATGCCTGATGCAGAATGTTTTTCCTAGCAGTTGAGAGGAAAGGTACTTCTAGAATTGTCAGTAAATATAAATGATTTGCAACAGCCATATTTCAGTAAACAAATTCAAAACACTTTCCAGTATTGCTCCAGGGTGAAGATTTTATGGAAAAGAGATTACTCAGAGGATATAAATACTGACAAGAAAGATGTTATTTTTACCTTTTTATTTGGTATGGTGTTTGGTTTTTTCCCCTGAAGATACGATGGTAATACTACTTTCTCTTTTCTCGTCTGCCCTGTAACATCCACTGCCAGACTTGGAACTTTAAATTGAAGGGGTGTCTCTTGTGCTCTTGCTGCCATGCTTAGGTCTGGAAGGGAAAGATTTCCAAAAGCATGAAAAAGTGACAGGTGGATTTAAATTTGTGTTGCAAATATTGTGTCAAGAGTTATAGAAAGATACCAAGTTGCTCCAACTACATTCTGGAAGGCAGGTGTACCTGCTGTGCTGCTGGAACCATCGTCTTCTTGGGAAGGATCCTGCAGTGGAAGGCTAGATGAAAGTGAAGAGTCGCTTGTAGTATCAAGAAATTCAGCTGCTAAAGGGAGAAAACAATGGAATACTGAGTCAAGTGTTTTTTATGATCACCATCATTTTCATAAACATGTGGAACAAAATCACAGTCTTTGTCACTTTAATTTAGACAATCTTGGAAAGCTGTCTACATAACCATGAGAAGCTGAGAAAATTCTACATGTGGCATTATGCTCTACTGGGCCACAGGGATCTCAAAAATGCCTGTTGTATGATTAGTCATTTCTTGTTCTCTGGCTAATTGAACTAAAAGCCATTAAGGACTAAAAGACAATCCAGCATAGATTTTATGATGATTGAAAATATGAGAGATACGGAATTAACGGGGGTCTGATAAAGCCCCACAGAGGACTGTTTTCCTGATAGGAATCTTTGCTGTATGACTTTTAATCTCACTGTATGATTTCAGTAACTTGTCAGGGCTGCGTTTTAAACAGAACTGAAGTATTCCTCTCAGTTCTGAAAAGCTCAAGCCAAAGATAACAATTCCGTCTTTCACTGCTTCCCATTATGGAGTCACTGCTTTCCTCCTATATCCTCCAGTCTATGTTTAGCCTGCATGTTTCCTATTCCATGTTGCTTTTGCACTAGTTCCCTCTAACCACTGAGTTTCAGAATGAAATCTCCTATATTTTTCCTACAGTCACATAAGTTTTTTTTCTGAATTTGGCCTTCTTGGTTCTTGGCTCATCTACCCCTAACTATTATTTATTCTGTTAAAGTTTTTCTCGAGCATTTTTCATCTATCCATTTCCCACTCATAGCCAAATTCTTCAGTTTAGCATCCAAAGCAAATGGTTCTTCCACATTCAGTGATGTCTGCAAGGGCTTCTTCTTCCTGAAGAAGATACAAAACCGATGCCAGAAAGTCGATTACCTCCATTGGGTTCTTTTATCAGCCACAGGGGGGAAGTTACACCTTCTTCTTTTTGAAGTGGAGGAAGTTCCTTCGATATTGCTTCCAAATCAGGAAACTAGAGAAAAGGGAGAAAGAGGGTTTAGGTTTCCCAACTAAATACCTAGGAAAAACAGCCAGCAGACACCCTTCTCCCCGTGCAAAAAAACCCAACCAACCAACCAACCAAACAAAAAAAACAAACAAAAAAAATTGTAAAGGAAAATGTATAAAAAAAAATGTAAAGGAAAATGTATATAAAAAAAAAAGGAATGCAAAGGAAACAAATAAGCAGAACCAACGTGGTGACTATAAAAGATATACAAGTAGTTACATCAGATTACAATTTACGTTTCTGAGTAGGCTTTTTGCACTTACAGCATTTACCAGGTGAGATTACAGCAGGAAAGCCCCCAAGATCACCTCTAAATTAAGAATGCTAGTTTTACTTATTCCCTTTCTAATAAACAGGGAGAAGAGTTTGAGGGGTAAGTAGAAAAACCTGAGGTTAAGCTTTGCTCTGAATCAGACTCTTTCCAGAGTTTATGTAAGGAATTTTATACAGTTTGTACTCAGTCAACATATACCATCTTCAAATTGGGATTTCCTTTACAAGGGCATATAATTCCCAGTATTAATTCTGCCATAGCTGTCCTTTATAATGGTTTGTTGAGATAAATAGAGGCTGAGATACAAACCCAAAATTGTCTTTGGGAGTATGGGAGATACTAGCTGGCCTAACAAAACTCATCCAGTTTTCAGCTGCATTACCTTTTCATCAAAAAAGCCCTTGCTGAATTCAGATTCAAAATATGGAGCAAATATTTTGTTTTTTATTGCTGCAAATGTAGTCTTCTGTTCATCCAGTTCTTTCCTAGGGATGTTTTTCACATTGTTGGTAAGGAAAAGAAATTAAAAAAAAGCATTATAACTGAGTTCACCCTGTTTTTCAGTATTATGCATCAAGGAATGGATTTGGTAAATGCAAGTGTCATTTTTTTCCCTCATTCATCACATTAAGTAACATTCTTGTAATTGGCATTTTTCTTTGAGTTGGATTAAGAATTAACTGGTCTGATCAGAATGCACATGGACAGTGAGTTGCCTGCTATGAAGAGAACCTCCTCAGAACATACTCCATTTCTCTAAACCTCATAGAACATGACTGGGACAGCCACTGGTGTCTTTCCAACCTTCCAACAAACAGTACAAGCTAAGAATTGGTATTCCAGATCCATTGAGAAAATTCTGAACACAAAACTCATCTAATTTCCTTATTTTATCATTCTAATCATACTGAAAGCTTTATCACTGGTTTTAGAGCCAAAATTGCATGATGTTCTCAGCTGGCTGCTGAGATTTATATATTTAAAGTAATTTTTAAAATAGGATGCAAAACAGTGTGAAATGATATATTAAAATATAACTCTGAAACTCTAAGAGTTTTTTTATCTCATGCAAGTCAGAATGTAATTAAGAAGCAATGTGGAAAGCCTTATGTGGAGCGCTGTGTCCATTTGAGCTGTCTGATGCACAAAAGGTCCACAAAGATGATTAAGGGTTTGGAAGACCTTTCATGTGAGGAGAGGCTGAGAGAGCTGGGACAGTTTTGCCAAGAGAAGCTTTGAAGCACAACCATGTGAGATGTGTCTGGGGTTCTATTGAAAAAATCAGCTTTTATTTGTGAAATATCTGAATTTTAACCCAAAGCATCAGCATTTGAAAATATTAATATATTTTCCACACTATAGTGGCAGAACCAGAAATGAAACACAGGGCTTCTGACTTGTTTTGCATAGTGTAAGTTAACAGTAATGCTGTTAGGTTTTGGGGCTGGGGGGGGGGGGAAAAAGAGAGACTCAAACCATTTAGTCAGCATTTCTGTTGAGTAGAAAATACCCATCATTTGCGGGCAAGTCATTGGACCATCACCCAAGACCTGGTGAAATCAGTAACACTCTTTACAAATTTAGATTAAGCTGGCTAATAAAATAACTTGATCCGACTAATATTATTACCTGTTCTGTTCTAGTTTGCTTTGCCACTTGGATGTTACTGTTACTCCTTCTGGACTGAATCACCCGGAAGAAAAAAAGAGAATAGTGGGAATGAGAAAACTAGTAGTCTTCTATAAATACAAAAGTATTTACAAGATAACCCTGGAAAGAAAATGCTTTTTATGAGTGTATGTTATGAAAACATCTCAGGTGACTCCCGACTTGTATGGTTTGCACAAAATTATTTGCTCATATCTGCATTTTTATTAGATCATTCAATCCAAAAAACATCCATAATTCTTTCCCAGAAAACCTTGAATTATTTTTCAGATAAGGAAGGAGAGGCATAGAGGGACAAAGTAATCACAGGACAAGATAATAAAACACTGCTATATATATCTAGGGATCTAAGTCAGTAAAGCACAGTGCCTTCCCTGTGTGCATGGCTTCACCCTTTGTGTAATTTACATTTGCACCAGTCCTCACTGCTCTGTCCTACCTCTGCTGCTGGTCCTCTCTTTGTGCAGTGCTTTTCTTCTCTGTGTGAGCAGGAGAAGCCACTGCCTGTTCATACAGCGCACTCACATGGGCTGCAAGGTGAAGGGTATTACTGACTACGAGTGCTCTGCTAAGCAGTGCCAGGTGTTATGAAGAAAAAACATCAGAGGATATATTTTTAATGCATCTTTCTGCCACTTTCCAACCTAAACAGAGCCTTTGTTACTGTGAGGGAAAAAGCAGAAAGAACTTCATTCCAAAATCAAGATCAGAACATTAACAGATAAGAAATTGAATTAAATACTGAAAGGACAAGAAGCAGATTAAGTGCACACTCCCACCCTGTATTTCCTGACATATTTTTACGTTTTTTCAAGATACAAACACCTGTGAATAGGAAAAATTGCTGACATTCAGTCATTTTCTAGCTGGGGTGCTCTGAGGTCTCTATCTACTGCTGAAGAAAATAACATGGGCTTTCAGAGACCCTTATTACATTTAACTTGCTTAAGCTTGTGTGTGCTTAATTGAGGCTGTGAAGCAGCCATAATCAACATTCTCATGGAAGGAACTACTAGTTCAATATGTACAATGGAGAAATGCCAGTCTTTCCACATTTAATATTGCGACCAGCTCTGGGGCTTTAATAAAAGAGCTGCCCTGTCCTCTGGCATATTTTATAAAGTGTCTTGTTTACTTTATACCTTGAAGCTAAATCATATGTCCAAAGAAATTTCCTCAGCTGAAAACAATTTTCTGTGGCAAAATTTAGAAGATGCGAGTATTTGTGAGATATGATCCTATTAGACTATGACAATATCTCTTAGTGTTCTGGGAATTACATAAGTTCCAACTTCAAAATGTTATTTTGTCAGCTTTTTCACCATAAAATATGATTTTATTTTCAGCTTTTTATATTTTTACCTATTTCAAAGAGTTTTTCTTTCCTATCTTCTTCATTACCAATATCACATTAAAATTTCAGCTCCATTTAAAAAGAAGCCGTTCAACAAGCATTTGTCGCAACTGTTTGTTTACTTTGCACAGTATGAGGTCTTTTGGCAAGTAGAAACACTCTTGACAAGGTATGAAGGGCAGAAAAATAACACTTTAAAGATGAGCATCACTATGGGATAGAATGTAATGAATTTTTCTATGGAAAAGGCTTATGGGTTTTTATAAAGAAACACATCCTAATTTTTATTTCTACATACTGAAAACACTAATCAGTGCTAATAAAAATCTTGTGAAAAAGTTCATGATACACTGCTCCATCTTTTCCCTTAGGTAGGTGAATGTAACCTGAACATGTGATGATTTGAAATTAGACTTTGAAGTGTAATAAACAACTAGGATTTACTTAGTTGCTTTGAAAAACTTGTCTGAAAAGTTGTTACTTGCATAAAAGTAGCCAAGTATTTTCATATTCTTTTATCTAAGACAACTCACTACATGTGGAAATGTGAGTCAAAACATCAAATACACATGCCTAAAACCAGGAATTATTTTTCAGAGGTGCTGGATCGTTGATGCTAACAAGTTCTAATCACCTGTGAGAGTCACACAGAAACATGTACATAGCACATAGATTAATTCACCTTTATATTCCCTCTTTAAAAATAATATCACAATACTTTAAAACTTATTATGATATTTTAAATTGTAAAAATACAGGTATTCAATTTTTATTACCTTTATCACTGAGCTTTTCAGCTGACTTTTCCCAGTCAGGGAAGGACTGTAATGAAGAAGGAATAACTGTGACTATATGAGAAATAACATACACAACATCAGCATCTTGTTCAAAGGATTTATATTGTAAACAAGTGTTATTTTGTCACCCCCATTCTTGTAGTCACATTGTCAGGTATTTCAGTGTGTTAGAAAACATAAGCTGGGAAAAAAGGAAATGAAGTACAATTTCCATGTTCTAAATAGGTATTTGTTTCCTTCTTGATGACCCATTTCACAGATAGCTTTGTATTTTATATGGTTACATTCTATTAGATCAACTAAACTTATTCCTAATCAAACTCAAATCCTTCTGCCAAAAATTTGAACAAGCTATATTGTATTAAACTTATACTCCCAACAAGTCAAATGGGAAATGTGTTCAGGATTTTGCAGGCTTTACTATTGAGGAGACCTCATGTGGCTGGCTTACAGTAAAGTGAATGAGGGTTAAGAGGCTCTAAACTAAAGTGTTTCCTTTATTCTCATGCTGTCTCTGACTTTCCAGTTAATTGGAAGCCAGAGTTCCTGTAAGCAGGTAGTCTGGGTTGTAACAGAGCTATTGGAGACTTGGGAACAATGTGACACTGGTTCTTGGGTCACAGCAGGTGCACACTGAGACTGCTGCTCACAAAAGAGTTGTCCAGTGTGAAATCTGTAACTGGAAATGTGCTGAAGGTAGCCAGGACAATCAACAATAATTAGTCACTAGACGAGTTCAGTGGATCTGAGCAGCATGTGAGATTCAGCACCTGGGTCTCACTGAAGTAAATAAATGGTTGTCTAGGGGATAGATGCAGATGGAGTTACTGACAGATTATTTCTTTGTCTCTCTTCCCAGAAAAACTGTGATCCTCTTCTCCTATTTACCCACCTTTCCCATTACCTTTTCCTCTCCTTTTTCCTTATGTGCTCTAATTGTGCATGAAAATTTGCAGATTTAAAAGAAAGAAAAAAAAGCTGCTCAGTAGTAATAACAATATTCCTCCAGACTGTTTCTGTATTAACCCAAAAGCAGGGTTTAAATTCTTACTATGGAGGTGGCTGTGGTTGAAATAAAAGTCTCCCATGTGCAATGACAACAGACTGGAAACATTTTCATCCTGATGTTGGGGGATATTAAAAAAAGTAAATTACTGGAAAGTAATTTTGGTCTGTGTGTTTGGGAACATATAATTCAGTAGAACCAAACTCTTGAACTGTTTTGAGCATCGCTTCCCCAAATGGCAGCAGTGCCCAGCTGAATTCAGAGCAGCTGAAGGCTGAGCGTGGCTCTGCTTTACCATTAATCTACACCAGAACTGGCACTGTGCTACTCTGACATTTGCTGGTTTATTAGTGGACAATGTGTTTCAAGGCTCACACTTCCACAGCAATACAAGGCTTTGGCTGAAAGAAGTAGTTAAAATTTTGATTTTTCTCACTGCAATCAGCTCACGGAGACTTGCAGCATTCTCCTTTTCCTCTTCTGTTCTTGGTTCTTTCACATTCATCTCTTCCAGCTCATTTTCATGCTTTAAGATGTTGTCTATATATTCCTGGTGGAACAATGAAAAAGAACAAGAAAGATGCAGATGTAGACTTAAAATAGATATTTACATTGACATAATCACACCAGCTGCTATAGAAAAGAACACTTTTCTTTCCCCACATTTCTTTAAATCAGTTGGATGGAAAAGAAGGTTTTAAACACACCACCCTACCAGAAAGCTACATGCAGTACAGAACTTTACTAACAGACAGGTTTGTAGAAACAATTTGTTTCCAGTGCCAGTTTTTTTTCACTTGTTTATATCTCTTTAGTCTTCTAGAAGATGGAGAAAGGAAGAATAATATTTTCTTTAGATCTTGATTTTACTCTGACAAAGTGAAGGTGTGGCTAAAGATTTAAGATACTTCATTCTGGGGAAAAAAAAATTAAATATTGATTTATGAGCAATGAGGATATTTCCACTGCACATTTATGCAATTATTACAACTGTTTTTTCAGTGCTAATAATTGCAGTTTTTCCTTCCCAGTGTAACAAAGAGCATTCATCTTTCTCTAAGAATCAATAATAGATTTGGGCAATGGAGAAATTTCCTTTGCCATTTTAGTGTGGAACTTTTCCTGTAGTGTTCTTTGAAAGATCAGTATGCAAATTAAAGAAAAATTTTTATATATTTATAGGCTGATAAACTGGTAACATTTCATTCTGGTAGACTCACATATCCCAAACATGTCTGGGCTGGACAGCTGTCAGTGATTTTTCTATTGCAAGCATGTTTTCTTTGAAATGTAATGGAGGGGAGGAAAGAAAAATTATATAACTGGCTGCAATATGCTACAACCTCCACAAATTTCACATGCTGTTAACTTTCAAATTCAATCTGCAATGCCATTATCAAAATAGGTTAAATGAACAAATGACAGGACACATATTTTGTTATTCTCTCCTTATTAAATAACAATGGGGTTTTGACTCTAAAATTTTTTCTAAGAGCATCTTCACAATGTGAATTAAATAAATTAATGTTTTACACCAACACTGAGAAGGGCAAAGCTGCTAACTTTTGGACTCCATCTCAGAACACTGGCACAGGAGGTCTAGCTTGCACCCTGCTATGAACCAGTCACTAAGAAGGGATGGTCACAAACTTTGTCAGAAGGCTACACAGCTACTTCCTAGACAAAACTCAGACTGGAACCTGGAAATGTTCTATGTTGATTTATGAAAACAAATACATAACCAAAGCCAGAGTGTGTTTCAGTGACCAAAGTAATTGCAGAATTATGGTGAGCTAGAAATTCTTGTTCAGCTTTCTAAGTTTAAGTTCTTAAGACTTTTTGAAGGAAAACAAACCCTAAGCAAAATAAAAGCAAAGTAACAGAGATCAATATTGACAGCAAGGAAATTATATGTTAGAGTACTGTCAGTGATGTATACTGGACTGGATCTCATGTATTTGCTCAGAAAACTGGGTTTCATAGGAGGTAAGTAAAACAATTGAACTTTTTCAGAAAAACACTTATAGAACATGTCTATATATGAAATAATTGTTCTTCAAGCATAGTAGATTTCTTTTTCTCGGGTATATACTACACATTTATCACACCCAGTTTGTCTACTTGTCTGTTTTCTGTTGCTTCTTGGAAGCATTCTTGGAAGAATGAATAAATGTGGTTGAACTACCTTGAGAGAAAGCTGCAGTTTTTCTCTTAGTTCATCACAGAGTGGCTTATACTGGAATAGCTGGCGGATTTGCAGTTTTTTGGGACATTTTCGCACAGACACTGGCAAGGATAATTGTGCTGATCCAATACTGAGACCCTTCCAAACACGCCTTTGGACTGGGGGACCTGTGATCTCCCCCTGAACAGAGAGGAGCAAACAAAAAGAGCAAGAGGTTACTTACACTTCTGAAAAATGCAGCTATTGGCAATGTGTCTCAGATAAAAATCATGTGCTCTCCTTATAGAATCACAGACAATAAAGCCAGCAGATTCCTGGGAACAATTTATCTATTCTAAAACTTCTTCATCTGGTAAGATAAGCTCCCCTTAAAACTGCTATATCCCGTCACTAAGTGTAAAAGGATCAGACCATACATTCCCTGACACAGCCTACCCTTTGCTCTGTCTGCTTAATAAACTGAACTTAACATTCACATTGTTTAGAGCTTCATTTCCCCACAAACATCTATTGCTTTATTATGAAAATAAAGTTTTGAAACAATTATACCTCAGGAGGAAAGGATTCTTCCCGAGTTCCTGACCGAAGATATGGAGGAACAATACTCTCTGGTTCTTTCTTCATTACCCAGGGGGATGCTTCAGCCATAGGGCGGAGGATAGTAATACTTACAGCACCTGGTTCAAAGATACATTCTGCTAAGAATCAGTTCAAGTTAAAAAAAATAAATTAATGGAGACAAGTGTCTCAGACCTACAGAACAAAACACTTATCTACAAAAAATCTTACTGCTGACAGATAAAACTCCATGCATCCATGGCTACAGATAATATCAAATCACTGGTTGATTATAGAATAGTTGTACAAGTTCAGATTACTCAGCCCATTTTTAACAATGAACTGCTTATGCTACTTGCTTTAATTCTTGGTTAACAGCTCAGTTGTGTAGTGTGGGGAATAACCCAAACAAGCAAGTACAGATAATTGACCCATGTGTACTGAATATTAATCTCAGAAGCAGTACAACATATTCAGAACACACATAATTCATCATTGTATTTCATACTTCATATCCTGATCACCGGATGGATTCCATTAGAGATTTATTTGTATTGTTTTAATAGTCTTCAAAATATTTTTTCCAGCCCAGCCCAAAAATTACTTAAATCTACTATGATCTACCCCACAGATGACCTTCAAAATGGATATCACAACTGAGGTAATTTGTCAAAAGGATACAAAATTGTGAAGCCTTGTTGTCAAGGCAAATAGAGCCAGTATTGTGAAAGGTGGAGCAGGAAGTCTGGGAAATCAGAAGTGCTAAATAAATTTTCTTGACTGGGATTTTGACTGGGTATGTATCCTCTCCATCTTTCTGATCTTTTCACCTTCTGCAATTTTCTCTCTCTCTCCATGTCCCTTCTTTTTTCCTTTTTCCCATGGCAGAATTATTTCATTTGATTTATGCAATGGGGAACCAGTCGTTTGTGTGAATAGAAGTACATTTAAAAATGTGTCACACCTTATAAGAGTAGTAAGTGGGAAAGCTGTCTTATGTCATATGCTTATGACATAAATCTGGGAGAAATATGTCTTAGAACTTTATGGCCTGAAGCAAACTTCCCTTATCATTCCCTTATATCCAGGGGAACTATACTTCCCTCTCTTTTAAAGATTTTTTTTTTTTATTAGTATCTACCTGTTATACCACAGAGTCTTTTATAGAAACATGGCATCTCCAGCTAACTTCACAAGACAACCAACAATTCCTGGACATAACTTCTTGCATTGCTGCTACAAGGTGGATGGTACCACATAGTACTGGCAATTCCAGTCATGTTTTTTCAGCTTTTTAATATGTATTCTTTCCAACACACAGACTAAGGGTCAACATCAGGGCATCACTGTTCTAATTGCTACATCATTAATGGAGACTGTGATACATTCAATTTTTTTTTAATGATAAACACAAAGAGTATATTTATTTGGTATCACTTTTTATTTGTCTGACTGAGAGTCATGGATAAAAATATGCCATTTGTTTGTTCACTTATCCCTTAACAGCATCCTTCAGTTTATTCTCTGCTTCCTACAGTTTTCCCCCAAACTTCTTTCTTTCACTCCTAGAAGTGTGGACCCTTATTTACAAGGGTAAAAACATTTCCTGCCCATATAAGAGTTTTGAAACTTTGCAATTCTTTCTACTAGTAGTCTGTCAGAAAAAAGAAGTTTTCTACCTGGCTGTTCTTGTACAGGATCTCTCAAGACTGCAGTGGCAGGATCACTGCAGGCCTCAGCCATACACTGGTGTACATCCTTTTCTCGCAGGAGCTCCGTTCCAGAACCATCCGCAGAGATGATGAAAAACCTGCACAGCCAAACACACACACGGGGCTCTATCAAGAAAGCAGAACTCCAACATGATGGCAACAATTGTGCAAATACAGAGTACTGAACAAAGGGAGCACAAATCTGTGAACCCTGTACAAATGCTGTGCAGTGAAGAAAAGGAAGTGTTAATCTATGAATGCAACGCAGTTTACCTTGGGGCATGCTCATTATAAGTGATAGGTTTGTTAACCTCCTCTGCTGCTGAACTTCTGTCCTCCTTGCCATCAGAGCCAATGCTGGGAATGCACACATCTGTGCTGCCATCAGCCAGGACCTATGGCAGAAATGATGTTAAATTAATTGAGTTAAAAGATCCTTTTAAAACGGTGACTTGCTGGTGAACTTTAACATAACCTAGCCCAGTGAAAGGGACAGGGAAAAACATTTTATGCTGAGCAACTGGAAACTCACAGGAAAAAGAAATAAAGAAGAAAACTGAAAAGACAGTAAAATCCCCAAAACATTTCTATAAAGACATGCTGTATCATAAATGCTAATATCACATGCTGATATTTAATAAATGCCCAAGGACTGTTACACAAAAATACTCTCTCACTGTTCAAGCCACGTAACTGTATACGCTAGACAGGCATAGATGTACACTTACTGAGTGAACATCTACAGTATTTTCCTTCTTGAAAGAAATATGTGCTTATTAATGAATGTGACATTAATATATTCAAACAAGACAGCTAACAATAACCTAAAAAGGAATAATGATGCCTTTTTCAAGATTCAGTTTAAATAAGGGTGATTTAAAGGACAGTCCCTGAACTGAATCTGACACACCCAGTCTTTAAACCTCACTTGCAGAGCTGATTTTTTGCTATAATACAAATCATGCTAATTAAGGGAACTTTATTGGTGAGCTAAACTGTACACCACATGTTCTGTTTCAGTCTCTCTAAAAAGAGATAAATTAAAAAGGATATCCATCACTTAGTCAAGAAGATATCAGAGACCTGATTCTGGCTACTTTAAATATTACAAGGTTACAATTTGACTTTGAGAGAAGTTTAGAAGATAAAATTAGAATATAGAAACTTGTTTTCTTCCATGAATTCTACCTTAAAAGTATTTCCTTCAGGATCCATCATCTCACAAATAATGCTGGAAGTGTGTTTCATAATGTATCTTCCTGCTTGTTTCTCTTCTTCCTTGCTGCTGAAATTACAAACTTCATGGCTATAAACTGCTGAGCAATCTTCATCAAAGAAAAGAAAGCCTCCCTTGCTGGGTAAAACCTATGGCAGCAAAAAGAGAATAGATTCAATCTTCAAAGGTGAAAACTTTAAATTAAATGTACTGTGAAAATGAAGAACAGATACAAATCAAGAGGACAGCTTTCAGACATTCAATACTGAATCATCCAGTTTAGAGCAAGAGAAAGAAGGAAGAGGTCCAAGAGGTGGGCTGATGTGAGTCTCTGTAACATTTAACTTCAGGAAATTTAAGACTGTGATTTAAATATACTGTACATTTGTGAGAAAGTATCTAAACATTGGCAAAGTATGAAAGAGACAGAATAATAGGATTAGTGAAGACTATGGAGAAGGGAGGTAATGAAGGTGAGAGCTGCTAACGGCAGGGAATTTGGAACACAGATTAAACGTCACTGTCACAGACTGAAAGTAATTCCCACCTGATATGTTCCCTGTGGCTTTGCTAGAATAGATGTCCCATCTCCAAAGATAGTACAACAGGTACCATCCTCACAATTTGTTATAACAGTAGCAAACTCAGGATTCTCAACTCGTGTACCTTTGAGCTTCTTTTTGGTGGCTTTTGAGGGTTCATCTAAGAATTAATACAGAACAATGAGACAGGAGCACATGAATCATGGAAATGTCTTGGGATCCAATTTGCTTTTTCTCTCATAGTGCTGGATCTTTATCTCCTCAGTGCAAGACCTTCATAAACTTCATACCATCCTCTATCACATATTTTTATGTTATGTAAACAATATGCAACCTTTGACGTTCTGGACTGTGAATTCAGTACAGGAAAAACCCAACAGCAAAAAATATGTGTAACCATCTGCAGCTGGCTAGGAAAGTACACTCTAATGTATCAAGTATGGTACTAACCATAATGATCCAGATATTTGTAATATACAAGTTGGATCACTGAAATTCTTTGTGTCTGTAATATAAGCTTTAAAATGTGAAGAAATTCCTATTCAGCAACACAAATCTTGGAAAACAAATGAAACAGGTATGTTAATCTGGTTATTGCCTTTCCATTGAAGAGACAGATCAGTTCAAGGGTCTCTTGACTTTTAACATCCCACAGGGAGCTGTTTCTGAACATTTCCTGCTAACTCAATAATGGTCTTTTCCTACACTGTGTTTGAAGTCCAGACACTCACACAGTAAATGTCCCTTTCATTTTAATTAAGGAGGATGGGACTTGCCTTGCAAATGAAGCAATCATACAGAATACAACACCAGCCAGAAGAATCACACATGACCTTTAGCCCCACTTATTTCAGGCAAATATAAGTTTCACTTTTCTTGGCAGGACATTTTTCACAGCTATATTCAGATACTCAGGATCTCCAAGGTTGGTGAGTCCACGACTTCACTGGGGAATATAAGGATGCCTTGGTCCTTACACACCTTCAGTCAGAACTCAAAGCAGCTTCCTTGTTATTATTAGGGCAGGTGGAGAGAGGGCAATGAACACACTAAAACTCTGGCACTGTCATGGTGAAGAAGGACCATATAGGTATGAAAGAAGAAAATTTAATTATTTGCAACAATATTATTCTTGCACCAAATATACTCTTGAAGGAAAGCAAACAAACAAAGACTAGGCTGCACTAGTGGATCTGTTATCTAGGCTACTGGTATAAGCCAGCTTTAGTAGTTATTTTGACAACTTTCTGTTTCACAAGATATGTCAAGTGCAAGAAAATTAAGTGCTCCCCTTTTGATGTTACCTGTTTCCACACTACCCTCTGGTACAGAAAGTTTTTCACATTTTTCATAAAAAGTTGTGATCCTGGTACCATCGGCATGCTCTACTACTCTGTTACCATGCATCTTCTCAACAATTACCACTTCATCATCTCGTACAGTCATAATCTGAAAGAATGAGGGACTAATTTATATTGGCACTGTGACAGCAGCAACAACAATATAACAATAACAATATAACAATAACAATATAAAAACAACAATATAAGGGATCAGGACTGAAGCTCTGAAGAAGCTTGACTACCATGTCTTCATTTACTTCAGAGACAGAGGAATCACATTTTCTTCAAAATCTAAAGCTACTGCATTTCTAACAGTGAAATAACACAACTTGTAGGACGTTTTCTAAGAACAAATCCTACAACTTACGTGATGGCAGCCCTGTCTCTTAGCTTATAGACAGTGCTATAGTAACACAAAAGCAGTAATACCGTTCCATCATCTAGGTTTGTGGACTGATACATTAAGAGTGGCTTCAGATCCATTCTTGTTGCACCCTCTGTGCCCACTCGAATGCCTAATGGAGTTGTTGTTATCCAGGTTCCTGCCTTAGGTTGTGTAGAATTGGCCTTTTCAAACTCCCCACCCTTGGGTGAGCGTAATAGACTGTTCTTGTCACTGCTTTTCCCTGCAGAAACGAAAATTTCTGTATCAGACTTGATATTCTCTAAGGCAAAGGGCAAAACCAGCGAAGTGCAGAGTTTGTGAACATTGCTTTTGACAGAATTGCAAAATGAGCTATTTAACAGGCTAGAAGAAAATTACAACTCCTGCTACTCAAAGACATGTTTCTGAACTAGCCTTATCTAATGCACTTCCTTACAAAAAACCGAAAATAGCATGCTAATGCCATCAGTCCTATGGTGCATCAGAAGAAAAGGATGAAGATCTCATTATGAAAGGCAATTGGAGAGATCTTATGGAGAATGTTATAGAGAACTCTTGTCTCCCATATTCAGGAAATATAACTTAGACTAAGTGTATTCAAAAGACAAGAGCATAGTCCAGAGACCAGGCTGAAAGATTTAGAGCAAATATCTTGCAAAAATCCACCCTGAAACCAAAAAGAGATGGAACTCATCACTAGAAATTTGTCAAAGAATTAGCAGAGGAGAAGAAAGGTGGGGAAGGTGAAAAAGTGATCATAAATAAAGGACAAGAAATAAAGGACATACACTGGTCACAGATATTGAGAATTCATGTTAGAAAATGGTTTGTCAGAGTTGTTCTCATCTTTGCAGTTATCTAAAGAAAAAGGAATGGACTTGACTCAAAAAGCCTCTTTTTGAGACACCTTTCTCTTTGGCGGTGATTTTTATTCACCTATTTCCAATAAATTGTACGTCAGTGTGACAGGTCAGAATTATCCTGTGTACTAACTAATACTGACAGTGATCTTGGACTACACTCTGAGGTATGAAGTAAATATTATTTGATTTTTTTCTCATTCCAAAAAAAATACAGTAAGAATGGCTATATTACCATCAACCACAAGTCCATACAACCAATTGATAATGACCAATATTAGGTGCCTTGGAATACACAGAGTGAGAAGAAAAATGTATTCTCTGTGAGAGACTAAAAACTGTATGACAAAAGTAAGGATTTAACATTACTGTAGTTACAAGGATTTCTTTTTTAAAAGACTTCATATTCACTCTGAAGCTCTTACACAACTCTTTACTTATTAGAATCCCTGTTAGAAGAAGAAGACAAGAAATAGGAGAGAAATTATTTGCTATGAAGGTAACATAACAGCGTGCAGCAGCTGAGTACAGATAAAATTGCATTTCACATTGTCAGAATTTTCAGACTAAAGAAATATGCTCTTTACTAAGTATCATCAGCCCTACTAACTTTATATCTGTCTAAAACACAAGAAATGTTACCTTTCTTAGTGCTGGTCTCAGATAAATTCTCTGATTCTGGTGAGGGTTGTTTTTTGTCTGGAATTGTAGGTGGTGGTAAGACAGGACCAGAATCAGGGCTCTTACTCACTGTGCCATCAGCAAACAGAATCTACAGAAATCAATGACATACTAGAGGTTAAAATCAATTCAAACACCATTAGAAAGTCTTAATGTGTCACAAGTGTGAGTCACTAGAATACTGTGTGACGGAGAGGAAAAAAGTAACATCTCTCATAATGAATACAAGAAATAAAGAAGCTATTTAAAAGAGATTTAATAGAACAGACTATTTCAGTTGGAAGGGATCTACAATGATCACCTGGTCCAACTGCTTGACCACTTTAGGGCTGACCAAGTTAAAGCATCTTAGTGGCATTGACCAAATGCCTCTTAAACATTCACAACCTTGGGACAACCACCTTTCTAGCAAGCCTGTTCCAGTGTCTGACCACCATTCTTGGTAAAGAAATGCTTCCTAATATCTGAACCTTCCTTAGTGCTCCTTTGAGCTACTGCCATGTGTCCTGTCAGTGGATCCCAGGGAGAAGGGATCAGCACGTTCCCCTGTACTTCCCCTGTCAGGGAGCTGCATGAGCAAGGAGGTTGACCCTCAGCTTCTGTCTCTCCAAAGCAGACAAGCACAGAGCCCTCAGCCCTTCCTCTCAGGATGCACCTGCCAGCCCTTCCACTGGCTTTGTTCTCCTCTGGACTCGTTGCAGGACCTTCCCACCCCTCTGAAGTGGCAATGCTCAGAAGTGCCGCCAGCACTCCGGCTGAGGCTGCACCAGGGCTGAGCACAGCGGGGTGATCCCCCCTTCTGCCCGGCTCTGCTGCCTGTTTGATGCCCCCCAGGACACGGTTTCTGCCCTCTGGGCTGCCTGGGCACACCCTGCTGATTCTCACTGAGCTGCTGCCACCTGCACCCCCAGGGCCCTTCCTGCAGGGCGCTCCCCAGACTCCTCTCCCAGTTTGCGCTTGTGCCTGGCATTACTCTGTCCCACGTGTAGGATCCAACAGTTGGTTTTGTTAAATTTCATCCCATTAGTCATTGCCAGAAGGAGTGCTATTTTCTGCAGTTCATGGATATAATTAATGGGGATTCTTCTAGGGGTGCTATAAAGAGTAAAGGTTATTCTTTGACTAAATGGTCTAGGTTAATGACTTCTTTTTGGTAGCAGTGATAATGCATCTGTATTGACATATTGATCTGTACTGAGATATTCCACATGTCTAGAACAGCTGTTAATCTTTTAGCCATTATGATAGCTAACAAAAAGAAGTCTTGGTTATTTATCTAATTATAGCTGGTTTCTAAGATCCATTACACTCAACTCTTGACATGCATGTTCTCTATGTGTCAGATAAACTCTCTAGAGTCTAGATAGAACTACTCCAACCACTCCTAAATTTATTTATAAACACAGTAAGATGTATAAAAGAAATGGACAACATATAGAAACAGATCTTGAAATTGTTACTGTATGGAACTAAATATTTCTTCTTTTTTGAATGTTTATCATATGCAATGAATTTCTGATGATTCATAGACATTAAGTTAATATTAGGAAGGATGCACTCATAATCTTTTTAAACAAAGGCTGCTGTAAAATCATGCTAGGCACATAAGATCTACATTTTTTCTACCAGAAAACAGTATGTTGAGAATATACAGATATACAGCAGCTAGTTTTGTTGCATATTTCTCAAAGGGATATATTTCTCAGGAATCCTGGCTAAGTGGCTTAACATCTATTGCAGGTCAGGTCTTTCTGGATCCCATATGACTTTTTAGACTGAAAAAATATATGTATGCTTTCATATTGCCAAAAATACCCAAAGCTGAACTCATCCACACTTCAGATGCTGAAGTCTAGGAATACAGTTTTCTGAACCATATTCAGCTATTTCCTAATCACAAAGTTGCCTGAATTTTTCACATGCCTGAAATTTTCACACTTAAATTTCCCTAAGTTCTGACTCTGGACAAAGTGAAGAGTGTTTTAGCCTTGACATGGAAGCATAATTCAGTATTACTTGAATCCTTCATCTACAAACTGGACACTTCTCGATCTCAGTAGACAAAAACAAGTTTAAGGGTAATCTTCCATCACATTGAAATGTACTAAATTGTAGTGCTTGTACAAACGTACAACGTACCTGGGTAGATCCATCCATCAGGTACTTTATGACAGTTCCTTGACTAGTGATGACCCTTGACACTTCTTGTTCTGTTTGCCATGACAGAGGTGAATAAAGCTGAGAGTTCTTTACCATTTGGGGATAACTCTGTCTAACCAGAATTTCCAGAGTAGGCTGCTCAGCCTGTTCACTTTTGGTGTCTTCATGCTCTATTTCACCTTCTGTAACCTGATGTTCCTCCTCTGCAGTTTGCATAACCTCTTCCTCCTCTCCTTCATCTGCTTTGGCCTCACTTTTTTCTACCATCTCTTTCTCTGCTTCAGTGGAAGTGGCTTCACCTTTCAAATCTGAAAGCAAACTCTGAATTAATACAGCATAGCACACATTCAAACAGTGCTACAGACCCAGCGACATGGTGTCGACAGAAGGCGTGCAACTTTAGCTGAGTAAGACTAACCCTCCTTGGCTGAAGCTATAATCCACATAGTAAAAGACAGACTGATTTCAGAGCAAAGTTTGAAACAGTCACCTACTCAGAAACTCTGCATCTTCCTGTAAAGGCGGCTGTCTTTCCAAATGAAAACTAGGGAAATTTGAAGATAGATTTATTAGGGGTGCCATACTTTTGGAAGACTTACATCAGGTGAGTGGAATTCCCTAATTGCCCATACAGGCGAAAAAAACCCCCAACTGAGTTTCACCAAGTTTGAATTTGTTATAGAAACCCAAGTAATGTATTCTGTCTGCTTGAGCAAGTAAGTTTTTCAGATTAAATGGTGGCAGTGTTTTCAGTATGCTAATGGGTATAATTATGATAATTGTATTGAGAGACTCCATGTATGTGTCTGTAATTGCTTTGCTCACTTCAGTTACTCAGGATTTCAACTTATGCCTCTTGCCAAACTATGTATGCTTGAGAACACTCTGCATGTTCCTTAGTTCATGTCAGATTAATAATTTACTGGGCTGTACAGATTTGTTGTACATAGGTATTAAATGACATCTGTACATGCCTGATGTACAGATCTGGTTTTTAAAACTAACTAGATGGCAACAAAATTCACATTTGTCTGCTTCAAAACCTAATAGCATGACTAAAAAAAACCCCAAGATTTACTACACTTTACAACATGTAAAGATGAACCTAACACATTTTCAAAAACACTGGAAAAAATAATTATTGCAGAGTATTTGTCAGGCACAGAAGCTCTAAAGTATCTGTATACCCCATCAGTCTTCTAAAGAAAATCTAATGATAAGGGCAGAAAGGCCTATTGTAAGTGTTTTCTCTCTATGTACTGGATGGCATAAACCAAAGGACTTGTGTGAAATAATTCCTGTTTGAAACTGATTGCATCTTTTAGAAAAGCAACAAAAAAACCTGATTGTAAAACATCCAGTAGCAGAGACTCCATCATAACTTTGGTAGGTGTGCTAATCACTCTTTCCATTTAGGAGTGTAACGTTCTTACCAAATGAGTACAACTTAAATCTAGTATAAAGTCCTAGTTTTCAGTTTCAAGACCCTGAAAATTGTAACAAGTTTCTATACTGCATTTACAAGCTATCACCAAAATTCTGCATCCTTGTACTTCAGGCTAGCACCAGTCACTTCTTCAACCTTTTCTCTGGTAATTAAATGGAGTTCTTTGGTGAAATGAGCTCATTATAAGATACATTTTCTGATGCTTTAATAATTCTTGTCATTCTTCCCTGTATCTTTCAAATTATTAACGTTTTGTCCTGGGACTTAAGTACATATACTTTCAAAGGAAGTGCAGATATGGGTAATGTAACCATCTTCATGCTATCACTCAAGATTCCTTAATATATATGTATTTATTTATTGAATTTGCTTGTTTTTCTTTTGTATTCCAAACTACATGTATATTCAAATGATTATCCAACATGATTCCCAAGGGCTTTTTAGGGTTGCTACTTCCTTTGCCCTCAATCTTTTATGTTCAATAAGTTGTGATTCTAGATTTTATATTTGTTTGAATAAAAACATACTGTTCATATTGCAATCTTATTAAATATGTATTATGACAGACTTAGCATTCTGACATGTTAAAAACATTACTGTTACATCTAAACCCATCAATGCAGAAATAATTTTCTTCTCTAGTCTTAGCTTCTCTTAAATTCCTTACTTTGCAGTGTCTCAGAAAACTAACCTCGAAACCTTTCACCGAGAAAAGTCAATACAAGTCCATTGGGACAGGAGACATTCAAACTTGGAAAAGCAGGAGCATCTGACATCTCTTGTGTTTGGGGAACTGGTTCTTTCTTTTCCATCTACAGAATGAAAAATTAATTAAGTTGTATTCCACATTTTAAAATAATAAAGAAAAAATGAGAGTACAGATTTAGTCTGTACAGATTCCATTTTAACAATACTATTTTTTTTTTAAAGAGCTGTTTACCACATAAAATATTTAACATTTTTAGAGTTTATGGATTCAGAAGTGGAACCTTTAGTTATTTTCTTTGATTATGCTGTCTTCTTTCATTCACCTTGAATAATCATCCCCTCAAAAACCTATGTAACAATGGACTGCACTAGGCCTGTAGTCATAAGATGAAAAAGTTTTGAGTTGCATACATAAGTAACAGAAAGAACTTGTCCTGGTATTATCCCATATTCTTGCTTTTTAGCAACAGAAATAGAGGGGGGGGGGAATGGCAGATATTTTGCCACCTATTTTTCAGCATAAAAGATGCTGTAAGTTTTACAGTTAATTTACCTAATATTACTGGTAATTAAGGCTACTCTCAATACCCTAAGATTGTAGTCAGAGCATCATGAGGTAGAAATCACAGAACAGGGAATAAGTAACCCTCAGTTGTCATCTACTTCTCCCTGTCTAATGGTAAAAACAATAATTAAGTGTAACAATAACATTAGTGAAAAATTCTAATGTAACATATTCTAAAAATTTCCGGGCTGGAGCTTTCCTGGTAAACTGTTCAAAGACTTTTCCTTAATTAACCTCACTGACATTTTCTCATTGATTCAGCTGAACCGCTACTGCAAAAAATCAGTTTACCTCTAAATACTTCTGATAGTGATACAAGCTCACATAAAAGATGATGGGTTTTTTAGGTCTTTACAGGAGACTACTCTGTCTCTCAATTCAAGATCAAACCCAAACCAATTCTTTTAAAGCTCTCCCACTGGTTAAATTTTCTAGACCTGTAATCTTAAAGCTTTTATTAAAACTTCAGCGTGGCCCATATTTTTCTTGCAGTGCAGTATCCATAACTGGACATAATACTTCAACTGAGACTATACCAGCTCTAAAAGAAAAATAACTTCACATATTTACCAGACTATACTTCTTTGTATTCCCATCTCAGTGGTCTTTGCCCTTCTCACAGGAAGATGGCATTGTTGACTTACAGATAACTTGTGATCCATGACAACTCAGACCTTTCTCTGTAGAACTGTCACTGACACAATTGTTAAGCATTTTGTAGACATAATAGACCAATAATTTATATGTGTAATTGTAGAACCTACCTCTTATTCTTACTGAATTGCATCCTATTTTACAGATCATGTCCATGTGAATTTGTCAAGTCCCATTTGGATTCTAATCCGATTCTCCAAAATAGACTCAGGTGCTGTATGTACCAATATGGATACTCTCTATCCAAGGTAATTCCAAACCAAATAGTTAAAAGCCTTTTGGTTTAGAAGTCATCCTGACATATTTTTAATTATAGGGCTAATTTTCTATAGGGTTTGTTTGTTCCACACAATTGCTGTATGTTATGCTGAGTGTTGTTTGGCAACTCCCTACACCACTTTCCATACTGAAATTAGGTAAGAAACCCTTTTTGTGGATATGCACAGAATCTGTTTTGCAACAACAGCCACAGTGTTGCTTCAACTAAAAACAACTTCAGAACAGAAAATCAGAATGAATCTGCTTTCCAAAGATTCTTTCCAAAGACCTGTAATATGATAGAAGTACTTCAGTTAAAGTAAAAAGTAACTTCCTCAAATTGCTGGTCCCTGGCTTGTTATCAGCTGGAAAGACCAAATTACAGGGAAAGATTCTGCAAAACTGTCATCGCTAATTTGCTGGTTAGCTAGACTTTTGAATATGGGTTTCAGGAAGCATAAAAACTTCTGCTTGGTTAAACTACAAATTTAGCAGTTCTTGTAACTGAGATAATAATCAGAATGGTTCAAGTTGGAAGGGGCCTTAAAAATTGTTGAGTTCCACCCCCCTTCCATGGACAGGGACAGTTTCCACTAGACCAAGGTGCTCAAAGGCCCATCCGACCTGGCCTTGAACACTTCCAAGGATAGGTCATCCACATCTTCTCTGGGCATCTGTTCCAGTACCCCAACCACCTTCACAGTAAAGAATTTCTCCCTAATATTTAACTTAATCTTTCAGTTTAAAGCCATTTCCCCTTGTCCTGTCACTACATGCTCTGGTAAAAAGTCCCCCTCCAGCTCTCTTGCAGCCTCACTTAGGTACTGAAAGGTGCATTCTAAGGTCTTCTAGAGTGTTCTCCAGGCTGAACAACCCCAACTGTTCCAGTTTATCTTTGCAGGGGAGGTGCTCCAGGCCCCTGATCACCTGCAGTGTTATCAGCTGTAACTGTAAAGCCAAAATTGACAAAAGTATGTGGGTCATGGCAGATTCAATGCTTTACATCACAGAGTCATAAAGACTAAGTTCATTAACAGCTGCCAATACATTCATTTGAGAACAACTGAAAGAGTAAAACATAGCCTTAAGAACACCACAGATTGTTAGGAATTTGTAAAGGCATAGCTCAAAGCCCTCTGAGAAGAATATATATTTCTTTTACAGAAGTTAATGCATTTGATTTTTTGTTTATTTGGATTGGATATTTGTGTTTTCTCTCACCTTTTCTTCTTCTTGCTGTACAAGGTCATCAGGTGATGAAGGGGCTAATTTGCCACGGTTTCCTTTGGCAGAAGCTTTTACTGATTTTTTTCTATCAACCTTATCTTTTTTTGTAATGGGAGAAACTGCTGTTGGAATTATGGTCGGAACATGAACAGAAGGGATGTTCAGAATTCTTGTTAAGACAGGGCCTGTTTCCTCATCTAAGGAAGGGAAAAGCAATACTTTCAATGTAATTAAGTTTCATAAATGTAGATGTAGATTTTACTTTTTAAAAAGATTTTATGCACTAAGTTTTACCTTAGAAATAATAACCTCAGTGGGGGAGTGTGTTATTTCAGATAGAGGGACTAAAGATATGAATATTTAGAAAATCTTTTCACAGAATGACAACTTATTAGCCTAAAAGACACCTTGAAGGTAGTGCTTCCCACAAGCTGTCACTTGGTCATCACCTCAAAAATACAAAAATATGATTTTAAAATTCTCTTTTACCTCCAGAATACTTAGAAGTGGAGACATTCTGAATCTAGTACCTAGTAAATGATTATACTGTGTTATGCTTTATCATGGGCTGATCCAGCACAGACTGACTCTAGAAATTTTGTACTACATAGGTCTATTCTGCTATTATTCATCAGAAAGATTCTAATGATGTAGACTTGACAAGACTCTTGCAATTCTTCAAGCCAAGCATTAGGACAGCCTGCTAGGTATGTCAACAGGAAGTAGTCATGTTGCCCTTCAAAACAATTTATTAAAAATAAAAGAAATACAAACTTACATTTTCTCTAATTATTTCAACAATCTGACACTTCTCTTTCATAGAAATTTCACGCCTGTCTTTATTTTGGTTGACATAAAAAGACAAGGAGATTATTTCTAACATAAATGTAAAGTGATCAGAAGTTATCCTTTGATAATGCTGGATAAATCAAAGAATAATTCAAAACTTGAAGAAATATTAACATTTCCTCCCAAAATGAAAAGTTGTATAAAGCTGAAAGTCAACTTGAGCCTTTTGTCACCTTAGCTTCCCTAAAAGGAGGATGAAATAGATAAAGTGTGAAAAGCAGTAAGAAAAATGAGAATTAGAGAGTTTCCAGAAAACTATTTCAGTACTGCAGGGAAAAAGGGTAATTTGCACACAATTTAACTGATCAGTGGAGAGAAACTGCAGATTTCATGGTATACCATTCTGCACTAGGGATGGATGGCATATGAGAATCATCTAAGAGAGTATTTCTGGTCAGAATTATTCTGAGCACTTATGATACAAAGACCCATGGGAATTTGGCACAAACAAATGATCATAGAAAAACTGCAAGCAATCAAAGAATGCCAGCTAGCAGTGCTCTAAAGCTCAACATGGCAATGATTATTTTAATATAGAAGAGGATGATTATGGTGAATGTGAAAAAACCTAAACATCACAGCTGACATGTAGGTGTTTAATCAGATGTGTCTCTCTTTTAGGCCAAAATCCAAGTTTTTTACAGGCCCCTATTGTGAATGCTCTCTCTGTCCAAGTCTAAAAAACCTTTTTTTAAATAATTAATTCGTAAAATATATTTGAACAATTAAAACTGAGTGTAGAGTTGACTGGTTTACCACAGTCCACACAAAGATGCATTCAATTAAATGTTTTCATATTTTAAGAGCTGAAAAATGCTGGAGTTATTTTCTGATCAGAAAAGGGTTTCACTTTTATCCATAAGATGGTTTCAGTGGCCTTTCAAATGTAACGGAAACAAAAAGCTCTTGGTAAAAGCAGACGCTGTTTTCACTGTGGTTTTCCGAAGCAATTGCTTCCAGTTGGTGAATGTGTTTATTGAAAGGCTGAGAGAAATCCCTCATTATGTCTGCGCAACTGTAACCTAAAGTCCAACTCCTAAAGTAATATGAAAGTTCCATAATCACCTATATAAGTTTACAAAAATATTATTTCTTGGAAAACCAAGAAGACTCCTCAGAAAATCACATTTTCTTTGGCTCAAATTAATTGGCTGATTTTGCTGGGCTACTTAATAACAATACTTGCACTGCTCTGTTTTCACAGTAAGCAGAAAAGCTTGGAGACCTCCCTCCATTTTGGAAATTGAATCATAGAATATTCTTGACAATGTAATCTCATTTTGAGACTTTCTGAAAATTCTCCACCATGTGGCAACAGCTGCTGAGAAAAGCAGAATTGCATGCAACAAATTATTGGGTTAAGAAGTGTATGAAGGGGAAAAAAAAAGGAAAAAAAAGATCCCCCTATGGTTCTCAAATATCTTCTTCTATTTGCTTACTTTACCTGCTGGCTCCCCTGTAGGTCCATAATAGCTCAGAGACAGCTGGATTCCATTTTCTAAGGTGGCTGAAAAAGATCCAAACTTGCTCAGACCTTTCTTTTGATTTTTCAGTTCTCCTTAGGAAAAAAAAAAAAAAAAAAATTTAAAGATAGCAACACATACTAGAACCACCTGACTGGTGTCTGGACTGACTGGAAACCAAAGGTTGGTGTGAAAAGTGGAACCTCAGCGAGGATGACTAACTGAAATAGACTAAATAGATTAAATAGGGCAGGGAAAACCAACATTCCATTCATAGGGTACTATATATAATAGCCGGTTTTGTGCAATACACCTGTGATTTTCTATCCAGAAGTAGCATTCTAATTAGCTAGGTGTGTAAAAACAGATTTAATAGCAACAATTAGTGTAAAGCCTTATGGAATTTAAGCAGCAAAAGAACCTAGTTCTGAAGTTATGGATCCTTGTTTCTTGGCTGACAAGAATGTTAAAGTGCCCACTTCTATTGCATGTGGCCTGTGCACTGATAAAAATCCCTGTCCCTCACATGTTGTCACAGGGATAGGAGCTGAACATCAACTGTCCCTGAGGGTCCCTTCCAACTCAGGATATTCTACCATTCTATGTGTGTAGTTTGAGGATGAAAGTGAAAGAAAGGCAAAAAGCTGAGAAACTAGATCCAAAGACACGTCTGGGATTGGTAAAAGTGGATCAGAAGCCAAACTCACTTAGAGGTGCAGACCAAGGTGTCATGTGATAAGTATGTCATGGTGAAAACCACATGAACTAAGCAAGATACACTTCCTAGGCACTGGGTCCTACCTTGCCTCTACTTCAGCTGCTAACTACTGCCTTAAAGAAATGTTGTGTTGGTAAGAGAAAAACTTGGGATTCCCCATATGGCGAACAGCTTCCTAAAATGGTGAGGAGTAGCAGAGAAGACTACAAAAGAAGGTTAAGGCATGCCAAGCTATCCCCCAAACTCATCAACATGGGACACATCCTGAGACCTTGTCTGCTCTTATTACTTGTCTGTCATTTCAATGCTTATTGCTGAATACCATATGCAGGATGGTGTTTTGGAATTTTGACTGCTTTACACATTTACCGTTGTACCATCAAGCCACTGTCAAGTATCAGAGTGGATTGATTCTTGTCTTCCCTGCTGCCTCTCTATAAGGTGCTCCTGTTTACACAGGAGGAAAGTCCCACACTTGTGCCCAGTGAATACAACTTGTCTCAGATACTCACACACTGGTTATTGCCAGTACTGTCAGGCAGACCCCAGAATTATACAGGTCAGCTGTCAGAAGTGCAGACAAAAAAAATCTTGTCTGTGGAAGGGATGCAAGTTTTGTATTAAAACAACCTACAATTACATGACTGGTAAGCCAAGGGGAGAAGCAAGAGCAGGATGCTTTTTAACACTGATGAAGATGAAAAGAGCTAATATGTCTAAGTTATCCTTTTCCAATACTATTCAGTTTGGTGACAGCAGTTCCATAATACTTTTGGCAAACATATACACAAATTATTGCAAACTGGCTTCCTTCTTGGAAACACTCTCACCAGGGTTCAGAAAGGATTTGGATTCAATGTTTTCTGAGTATTGTATGAATGTATGCATACATACATACGTGCATACTGTTGTTGAGTATGTCAAGCAACAGTAGAAGTTGGTGGATTGCAGAAAGATCTGTTTTCAAAGCAAAGGTCTTGAAGAGGCAGTAATGTTATGGTCATCTGACCCACAAAAGGAGGTCTACATCAAAAGGAGAAATCTTCTCTTTCAAGGGCAGATATTTACTTTGGTCACAATGGATAGGATTCAGTTTTCATCTTCCTAGGCTTTCTCAGGCCACGTTAAGATACAAAGGGTCCTCCACTGAAGAAGAAAACTATTTTCTTAAGGAATGGTGATTTCCTTTCTCTGGAAAAGAGACTGGTTTGCACATACTGACCTGCACTGTGCTTTTACATCTTGCTAAGAGCTCTCTCTACAGTGCTTAAGTCAGCCAACTAGATTTTTACTTTGTTTTATGGAACACTGACTTTTCTTACTCTCTGACGTTAGTAACAATCTATTTTCTGTTAGTTGATAAGTTTTACATCCAAATATGAAATATGTCAAACTATTAATTCTTTATATCAGTGATATCAATCCACTGACCTGATTTAATTTGCTGTTCTTCATTATTTTCCTGCTCTTCAGCTTCTCTGAAGTTTTCCTTGGGGTCTGTGATATGAATTAAGAAATTGTGGTTGTCTTTTATTACTTTCACCTTTATCAGAGTTTCTGTAAGGCAATGGAATACGATTATTGCTTCCAGCAGGCTTCAGAACTTGTTTGCACCCAAATAAATGGGGCACCTGCAACTTTAAAGCACTCAAAAAAGAAAATTTCTCATAACTAGACTGAATCATGTAGTAGAAAATCAATGTGGCAAAATTAGGGTTATCTGAATTTAGAGTAAATATTTTAAAACTTCCTGATAATTAAATCTGAGAGTCTGCAGAAGAATCTTCTGCTTAGATACATTGCATTTGAGTGGAAAAATAATTTGAACATTCTGGAAATAACATGTATCAGTTGCCATTGAACAAATAAATACGAACCAATTTTTCTTAATTTCTAGTTTTCTGGTATTTAATTTACCTGTTAACTGTTAACATATTACAGGTAACTGTAAAGATTAGCAGAGATGCAGCCTAATATGGAATTTCTTTAACTGAATTTTTACTGCTAGACATGAAAAAGCATTTATGGATTAAGAAATTATTCCTCAGTTAGCACTGAGTCAATGCAAAGCATAAAGAAAAAAATAATCACTTTTTACAAACTCTATCTTCTCTACTTGAATCTGTCCTCCATCGGATGGGAAAAGATATTGATTGGTTCCTGATACTTGAATGACATCATCCCCTGTATTGTAGCCATGAAACTGGAAAAAAACAAGTTTTAAATTATCTGTAAACAAGAAAGGCAGTACACATGAAAGAGGTAAATGAAGGACATATCATCAAGATCACACTGTATTGCTCCACACCTTTTGCTTAGATATTTAACTAATGTAATGAAAACTTCACCAAATATTTAGCATGCTATTGTCATACCCAAATATTTTCCCAGTTATTAACTGAAGAAAATTGTTACATGAGAAAACCATCATAGAAACTGATGAGTAGCAAGTAGACTGGTGGGTTAACATACAGTGTGAGAGAAAGAAAATTTCTGATGAAGTACAAACAGACAAAGTACAGTGCCATGGGGTCATATAAAGGGCAGGTAAAGATTCAGCTTTCTACCCTGTAGGTTTTGGAATTCAGACACTGTAAATCTAATTAGATTGTTATGCCTTCCAGAGTGCCACAAGATGGCAAAAATTATCTGACTGTATTCAAGTTAGTTCAGACTGAAATGTTATCTGAATTTGAAGCCTGTACTTAAGCAAATTTAGACTGAATTATATTGATGTATGCAAGTTTTGGATGCAAGACACACTCTGCAAATACAAGGTGGTGCAAACTGCTGAAAAACTGTTTGACCAAAACTAGCTAAGAGCTCTTTCTATTAGTGCAACAGGCAGAAGAAGGGGAGCTGCTGTCTCCATTGAACTGTCTAGACACGAGTTCCTGGAATTGCTAGTGACATGAAGCACAATTACAGTTTAGATTTGATGTGCTTTAATCTCCAAGAGTGAGCTGAGCTCTACATTTTCTGTTGCGCACATGCCAATGGAGTTACTTTCTGAAATACAGTGAAAATATGGATTTTAGATTAGGGCACTTCAAGCTTGAATTTTGAAAGAGGAAATATAAGACACAGTGATTTCCAGTGTGGACAGTCAAAATTTCAACTAGGTACAGTAGTTCCTTGCTATGGAAGGTGGGACAAGTTCTTAATGTTCCCCTTTCCTATCCCACAAAAATCAAAATGATCAACTTATGTTAGTGTTCATGTCATATTACACTAAAAAAAAGAATAAATTAAATAATCTGGTGTAGGATAATCTTGAACATCCAAGAACTGCTTTCAAAAATTTTTAGTAAAGGATCTGCTGCTAAAACAAGGGAGGTAACAAGACTCAGTTGGGCTACTTTGCCCTGAACTCACATTTCACAACAGATAATAGCCTTGCTGTAATCTTGACTCTATAATACAACTCCTTACCTTATAAACTTTCTCAGAAAATGGTTCTGGAATGCTATGATCCTCCTCAAGTTCAGGGTCTTTTGCTGACTCATTTTGAGACATCTTTTCAGAAGGATTTTTGTTTGATTTTTCACATTCTTTATCTTTATTATCCCGTCCTTTCTTTTTACTTTGCAGTTTTTCTTCCCTTTCTTCCTTTTCTCTTTTTTCTTCCTCTCGTAATCGGTCCTGCTCCATCTTCCAAGCCTACATTTAACATTAGGAATTAAAGAGACTGTGTTTATCTTTGTACTACAAGATATTTCATATGTGCTTGCTGAAAAGAATAGAAGCAAACAAAACCAAATCAATGTTCAAACAAAAACAAAATCAAAGTTCTCAGCTAAGACATATTTCAAAAGTCTTACAATATTATGCACCAAATTTTGGATAAAATTACTGATTCATTCAATCTACAACAGCAGCCATTATTCACCACAGGAGATGAATCAGGTGATTATTCATATCTTACACAATCAGTCACAGGAGAATAATTTCATTGAATACTTTTCCACAATGTTTACCACCAAACAACAATGTATCACTTGTATAAGTTTATTGCCCAAATGCAACTGTGAGATAAAATTATTTTATTTTTTTACAGAAAGAGGAATGAGGCATCAATGCCAAAATTATCAGCTTGCATCAGGAAGACATTTGAGATTTTCTGGAATATTTAGGGTCTTGCAGTACTTTATAGTATAAACTTACAACAGCAGAAGCATTTCTGGGGAAGAAATGGCAAGCATTGAGAGTTACAAGTCAGGTGTTAGCCTCAACTGAGCTGTGACAGTTAACCCCATTTCCTATCTACATTCCATGTCAGGACTTGAATTGCACAGCATTACACACTGCGGGGAAGATGAGACATATGTTTGTGAGGAGTCAAAAAAAACCAGGGGAATATAATATTGATAAATGAGATTTGTGCAAATTAACGAATAATACCAATGCTAAGACCTAAACAACCGTGTGCTTAATCCCTACCTCAGCCAGAAATCTACTGTGCAAACCTGGGCAAGTCAATTAATCTGTAGTGAATGGTCATGGACTAAATCTATAAAATGGGATTCACTGACATAAGGCAACTCTGAGGTACCATATTTACATTCCCTAATTTCAAAGAGCTGTAGATAGTGAATGTACTGTTGGGTACACAAGTACTTACATGGATCTGGATCTTATCTTTTCATACCTTTAAAATCAGAAAACTTCAGTAAATAGTAGGATATTATCCATAACTTTAATTTCCTAGTATTGAAACAATAAATTGCTTTGGAATTGCCTAGTCTAACTCCAAATAGTCTTCCCTTAAGAAAACGACACAGCATGACTCACAGTCAATAAGGAATAAATTATAGAAAATAACATATAAAAGAAATAACAACGAGCAGAAAAACTAAGAGGACTCAATCAAGCCTACATAAAGAACAAAGGCTTACCTTCCCAAGAAAGCAGTGCTATCTAGTTCATTTCAGAAATACATATATTTTTGCCTCACCTTCAGAGAATCTTCTCTGATAATGAGACTTTCTTCACTCTTGGATTGAGACTCTGTTATATTCTGAGGTTCAGGTGTGCTGCCTTTGGAAAGTGAAAAGGAGAATAAGCAAGGTTATAAATATAGGAAAACAGAATAATTTTTAAAAATAGGGGGGAAAAAGATGTGCAAGTAAATAAAAATGCGTATTTAAAAGCAGAAAAAGCATAACTGTATAATAAAGCAAACAAATATATTTAGAAATAAAATATAAAGTCTGTTTAGGTTAGAAAAAACTTGATTCTCATAACTGGGGACCAATTACACTAAATAATATATCAACAACATGTGTAAAGACTGGGTCTCTGCTTCTTGCTATTGAAGGCTTTGTTCTCACAGTAATTTTTTCTTAAACTGAGCCAGAACAAGCTCAACACTGGAGTCATAGACATTGCAACCTTTCAGGACAAAGAACCCAAATAAATTCTATCTGAAACTTCAAACCTTCACTAAAGAAACACTCACCATATCCCTCATTTACTATTACGGCTTTATAGCATCTATGACGTATGAAAAGTGTAGCTTCTATAAGGGTAGTTTTATATTATGCTTGGATATTTACCTTCTAGAAAAGATAATTTAAAGAACACTATCAGAAACTTCTAGTTAAACTACTTGGTACGATAAAGTAGAAATTGCAGCGTCAGTGAAATTGAAAACACCTAAGGACACCGTTGCCCATCAGCGTGTTCCAGCTAGAGGTGATTATGTCTTTTCAGCAAGTGAACTACTCCATGAATCATAACTGTCACGAAGCACCACGTGGGCAAGATTCAATCTAGCTCCTGTGACAGCTAGATATGTACAAATTATGATTTAGTAGTCATAACTGTACTTTTAGTTTCCAAACTATAATCAGAAGTGTTAACTGGGTTGAGGAGTAATGTTTCTATTTTTGTAAATGCTAACTGCTAGTCCTGGGAGGTTTCAAAGTACATTCTCAAAAAAGGTAAGAAAGCAAAGGTTAAACATAAACAAATAATTGTTAATACCATTTAAATAGCCAATTTTGACAAAAGTTCTTTTTTGTCAATACGGATTTTCAGATTCTGCTGCCTGCTGAACAGTTATTGTATGAACTGCTTACAATTTCCACTACCCAAAATGTTGCTTGTAATGCAAGTTTGCTCTGCAGTCTTGTCAATTCAGGTTTCCAGTTTTAGCTTCTAGCCCACATCTTCTGACTTCCAGCTTTTATCCTGCCCTTTAAAAAGGAATTCTCCTGCACCATGTTGCCAGCTTTAACTACTGCTCACCTCTTCATATGTTCAGTCATCTGAATAGATTCTTATTTGTATGTAATCCTTAATCTCATTAGATAAGCACAGCGATTGAAAATGCAATTGATACTAAAGGTGTCAGTTTTCAGAACAAAGAAAGATGCAGAATACATAAATATAGTGATTTAATTAATTCCAAAACATATTTATGCCTATATAGATATCAAAACAGGGTCATCCTATGAAAAAACATAGGCAATTCTGCTCTGAACAAATTTGTGTCTCAGCACTTAGAGTGAAAAATTAATTTCCTAGAATACAAAAACAAGATACCCACTTCTGGCTTTCTTAGTAAAGCCAGTTATTTGACAGCACTGGCACACAGTCCAAGAGGGCCTTGTGCCGTGGCTTTTTCCAATTAAAAAAACTCTATTTCCTTACCCATCTTCTCTTTTTGGTATTTAGCTTCTTCCTCTTTCACCCAGTCTTCAACTGAGTCAGCCACCAGCTCAAGATAGTTCCTGAAAAGCAAATTATCCCTCTATTTAATATAATACAGTTTTCACTAATATGGCTTCAGGTCAAACAAGATCACTTAGCTTCTCAGTTTCTTATGCAATGATTATTCTCCAATCTTTGAGACAAGTCTTGTATTTGACAGGATTTCTCTCAGTTTTTACAGGAACTGGTACTTTTGCCTGGCTGGTACTTGCTTAGTATATGCTATACTTGAAATTTTGGTTATCCTTTCTGCAAAGAAATGTAAGAAACTTGTCTGCCAAACTTGCTCCTAAAGAAAAATCCAGGAAATCAGAAAACTTCAAGGCATTCATTTCCAAAACGTTCAGAGCCATTCTCATCCTCACTGTTTTACCACTGAATAACTTAATTTCTTAGTTGCTCTTGATTGATGTTGATTTTTAGAATATGCTTAACATGTTTGTTTAGAAACTGAAGTGTTATTGTATGTAATACAAGCTCTTCTTTATCAGAAGAGTGAGATAAGAAGGGTGTTTGGAAATTGTCATCCAAACCCAGATGAGAGAATCAGTGTACCATAACCTGCCATGAATTCAGAATACTCACAAGTAACAATTAAGTTGAAGTGAGAACTGAATGACAAACTGATCCAGAGTTTGCTGCTGGCATCTGCAGTTGCATTGTCTCATCTTCCAAAGGTGTCTGAAATGACTGCTAAAGTAGCTCACTGTAAACAACTGCTTTCAAGAAAGGAGGAAGCCTGGGAATCTTATATCCAACTATAACTCAACCCCTCATTTGGAGTTTTATCACAAGTCTTGAAAGTAAAATTCTTCATGTGTGCAAAATTGAAAGGGGCTTTTGAAGAATGCATCTGATTCAGTTGCTGAGTCTTCATGATATTTTGTATTTACAAGTTCAAGATGATTCAACTGTATTCAAAAATTATACATGGAGTAGAGGCTTTTGGGTATGAACATGTAGACAATACAATCGATTCTTGACCTCATGTCAGTTTTGAAGTTCCTTTTGCAGCAGTATGTCCAGGAGAATAAATATGTAGGTCATGTACACAGGCTAGAATACACAGGTGTCATGGAGTTACTTTACCTTTAAGGGAGTTGGAGTTGCTGGGAAGTGCTTGGAGTCTTTTCTCCTGACCAATTATCGGTCATTGCTGGGAATTGACAGCAGTTTAGGCCATTGAAAAGTGGGATCAACTTGTGAACCCTACCTTAAAATGTAAAAGCAGAGCTCTCTGGGTTCTCTTTGTTTTCTGGCTGTGGAGGGTGGCGGAGCTCCAGGCCTCCCGTCCCTGCCCAGGCCATGCGGCCGGGCGGGGATGGGGCCGGGCCTGCCCCGTCTCCCGGCCGGGAGATAGGGGGGCCTGGGGAAGGTTTTCCCCGGGCCCGGGCCGGGCCGAGCCGATCTCTTGGCTCGGCTGCAGGTTTTGCTGTAACTAATTCACTAGAAACTGCCCAGTGAAGAAAGAGGGAAGCCCTGGACTTGCAGCGGGTTGGAGCAGAGACTACACGCTCCAGAGCAGCCATGAGGAACTTCCCATCGCAGACGGCTCCAGCTCCTGTTCGGCAGAGATCTCCGAACCATCTACAAAAGCCTGGGCAAGATGTTAACTCTTTCATTACCCAGATGAGACTTGCGGATTAATCTTTTTATCCAGAGAGAGAGAGAGAGAGAGATCAACATGAAAAGAGACTTTATAAACTACCAGTGACAGGAAAGAAAAGAAGCTTCAAGAAAGGTAGAGAATTAAGAAGATGCTTTAATTAAGCTGAAATATCTCCCTGTTAAAACTATAGAGATGGACGATGAAGTCCTGAAAAGAACTCCTTTAATTCATGATATAAGATCTAGAGAGGAATAGTGTTCAAAGTGTAAATTTGAGTAAAGAGTAATTATAGTATAGTGAAGTGCTGGGAGATTAAAAGCCTTGAGAGGCCATGAGAAAACTGTTGGGAGATTTGAAGCCCTGAGAGGCCATGAGAAAACTGTTTTCTGGTGAAGCTCACAGAAACAGATGAAGAAGACTTTTTTTGCCTTTGAATAACTTATCCTTAAAAATGCTATCTCTAGACGCATGGCCCATACACACTTCAGAGTGATGTGAGAATGGGAAGAGTGAACTCTAATAATAGCAGCTCTAGACAGCTAACATTAGGGCAATAGAAAACTATAACAAAAATAGTTTTCTTGTGAGAATCTCCATAAATTAACAGGAAGAAACTTCTGTTTCTCTATAAAGACTGGTGAACATACTAGCAAGAATTGAGACTGTTTTAACCATCAGAGTTCCAGAGTTTTTGTCTCTGTTGTCATGTGAACAAGAGAATAGTGGGTGGATAGGGAATGGAAAGGTTTTTCTGGAAGTTTATTCTGGTGTTATTATTGTGGTTTGTCAATAAAATTTCTTTTTTTTTTCCCCTTTAAGTTGTATGCCTGTTTTGCTCTTATTCTAATCCATATCTCACAGCAAGAAGTAAGTTATTTTCTTAGTTAGTGGTTTAAAACCACGACAACAGGTCATTTACAGCTTCAAGATATACAAGTCTCTCCCAGCTTCTGCAATGTAGCTGGAGTCTGCTTTGGGAAACTTGCATGGAGAACAGCTGATCATATGTATACTCAGTAGGGAGAAGGTTATTCTGTTCATATTTGAAGAAAAGTATACAAGCTATAAAAAACTACGGTGTTGAAAACAAAAGGCAAAACTAGTCTGGAACATGGAGTTACCAGTTCTGGAATAACTTGAAGATGAATATATGTTATAAATAAAAAAGAGACTATTCGTGTGGAAAATATTTTAGGCCAATGAAACAGTCATTCAAAGTCTAAAATACACATTCTATTAATATGTATTCTGATGTCACTACTGCCAATGTCTGACTCAGAAGCATTTCTCAGAAAGGATTATTCTTTTCCAGTAACTTGTGTAATGTGTTTACTATGAAACTATAAACAAATGTCATTAAGATTAACTTTGAGCAAAATAATTATTTTGATAATGCCTGAATTCATTTGGCTTCCTGATAGAGTGGTCACTTATTCTAATCAGAATTAAAATGTTTTCTATACACACTTATCATTGCAGGTACATGTGACCATGCCTTTGGATTCCCTTACTTGGTGGCATTCATTAGATTTCACATGCAGCCTCCTGTTGCCTACCCTTTAAACAGTATAATTTCTGAATTTTGGATGTTCTACATGAACTACAGGACCTGATATCCATAAAGAAAAAGGAAGGTAACTGGGATCTCCAGGAGCAAAATATGCTGCAACATCAGAAATTTAATTTCCCCTTTGCATGACAATTTGCTGTAACAGGATTCACTGTAATCAAACTGAAATTATTCTGTGTAATAACAGATTAACAGATAACAGATTTTTATTCCAGACAGCAGCTATGAAACAACCCTACAAAGATGGTCTGTAGTCTATAAATAAAGAAGTAACAAGTGAACACAGATATAGAACTCTTATCAGAGAGATTGTCAAGCACTGCATCTATTGTGCATTTGTAACTCTTCTGAATGAATGTGTTCACACTGATGAAAGTGTGATCGTTAAAGCTATACCAAAAATTAGAATGATAGTAATTTTAACAAAATAAAAATCAATAAATTGTTACTAAACTCATCAGGAGTCAGTTATTTCATACAAAGGTAAAAAAAATACTACTCTTAATTAGTAAGTAGAGTTTGTGCCCGTTTTTGGCAACTCAGCAGGATCTGGAAGCTAACTGCAGGCAATAGCCTGAAGCACTCCAGGTATTTAATGAGTGTCCTCCACAGAAGCGTTATGTTGCTTGGAAACACACAGTAGCAAATATTTATGATACTTTGTCTGGAAATCTGAAATGATCTTAAGCAATAAGACAGAAAAAAGTCTGATAATGTGCTGATTATTTTGCAGAGTATAGGCAGGTATCAATGCTGATATTCATAACATATTCATAACAGAACCAAAAGAGGACCTACGCCTTCAAAAATTCTAAGTAGCATATATAGCAGTGGACATATTAACCACTTGCACACCTCTAACTGGTGAGCAGATATTGATAATGAATTAAGAAGAATGTGTTATTCTGTGACAAGCAAATAAAAAATCTAATGTTAACAAAAGGATTTGAACTTTTCTCAAAAAGAATTCCCACTAAATCACTCAATTTATATATATATATAGTTGAAAAACCTGGTAAGTATATACTAAGACAGAATTCTTTTTTTTAACATTTTTCACCTGCTATGTCCCCAGTACAATTTTCTTGATGTGGCATTCCTAATATGATTTTGTATGTGTACATTACTTACATTTTTATATTTGGTGATAAGGACCTACACTCTGCATTGTTGTCACTCAGAAAAGTTCAACAGACTTCTTTTGATACAGCACTGTTTTTGACCTGCATGACTTCCTTTCTCATAAATGTGTCATATAGCCACATCTTAATTTCAAAGCTTTGCCCTAAGCACACCTGTGAGGGCTTTCATGGAAAATGACTGTGAATGAGATGGGGAAGATAAAATCCATTACCTGAATCCAACATTAGAGTGCAGAGCAATATTCCAAGTCTCTTGGCACAGATGATGTTGATTCATAGGATTGTGAAAAACCATTAGTAAAGAGTTATCTTGGGTATGATAAAAGGAATCAATACATCTATATTCTTGGGATGCTGTATGGAGAACCTGAAAAGGAAAGAAATAAAGGTACATTCTCCCTGCAGATGGTAGCATATGTGCAGAGGCTACACAGCACAGTCTTGAGCAACAGGTGCTCCAGAACACTTTCCTACAAGATGTATTCAAAGCATTTGGATTCCAGCAACCACAATTGTTCAGGTAGGTGGAAACTGGAATTGCATTGCTATTCATGTTGAGAACAGATAACAACTATGCTCCGCCTTCTGAATGACCATGAATGAAAACATTCAGCTGCACAAAACCCAAATAAATTAAAATATTAAACAAACACTTAAGATTAAATAATAAAATGCTTAAATAAATAGTAAATAAACCCAGAATTATCATATACCAGATAAAAAGAAAACTAATTTACTTTTTTTTATCTCAGTTGAGCTTACTTGGTATTCAGTTTGGTACACCATGACTTGCACATCTCTGAGATTTGCTGCGACCTACATTATTCCACTCTCCTCTGTACTGCCTCATAATTTTCAATTTTTGTATTGCCTGCAGGTTGAAGCTTATTTTACAGTCATAGGTGAAAGAAAGCCTTCTTTTAAACGATTATTTTTCAGAACTATGCAACTGAAGGTTCTAGAAGGATCTGTTTTATCATCTTCCCAGGAACAGAGGTGAGGCTGATTAAGCTGGTAGATACCAGGGTCCTCCTTTCTACCCTTTTTAAAGATGTGTAAAATGTTTCACCTTATCCAGTCATCTGGGACTTCACCTGACTGCCATAACTTTTCTTTCAAAAGGTTATTTTTGGCTGCAATAAAATGCTATTTTTATTATTTCATTTTATTTTCCACTAGTATCTTTTTACTAGACTAATTATTTCTAGTTAAAGTAGTATTAGCTAGTTATGTTGCATACAAAGGGATGCATTGGAATGCATGAGCAGACATAAAAATTGTCACACTAATGTGGTGCTGCAAAAGTCCAGGCAGCACTTCCTTGGCCCATGTCTAGCACGTGTCAGGCTCAAATAAGAATTACAGCCTATGAAGCTCAAGGCAGCACAGAACTAAACATCCACTCCTCCCAAGAGGATGCCTCCCAATTCAAGCCAACTACACTGGAACATGTCTTTCAGATTTGACATTCTGTCTTTCTGCAAGGTAAGTTTTACTGTTCAGCCTGCAAGATTTCTATAAATGATACTTTTAGCCCTTAAAGGGTGAAGTACTGTAACAACCAAATTTTCTGTTTGTCCATAAAACATACACTGCACAGGGATTTGCAAAGTATGTTTTCACATCTACTGCAATGAGTCCCAAAACTGCTGCAGAGGATCACCCCTAAGGGCAAGGTGGTTTTGTCTCCACCACACTTTCAGCTAAGAGACTTGATGCCAAATAGGACAGCTCTGTTTTGGCCAAACCAGGAAATAAAAACCCATTACCAAATAAATTTCACATGAAGAACTAAGAAAGTAGCTAAAGCACAATGAATTTTGGTAAAAATGGAAGATAAAACTGAATCAATTATTGAGCAGAAAAATACCCTGGACTCCACTACTACTACTTTCTAAAGCATTCTGAGGGAGGACTGTATATATGAGATTGTCAGTACATAGATACCTGATGAAGAACATGTGGTTCAAAATGCTCTTCCAAACTCCAGTCTGTCAAGCAACGCCTCTGTGTCTTTTTTATTTCTTCTAAAATTGGTCCAAGGCCATCATTTTCCAGACTCATCTTAAAATACAACAAACCAAAATAATGAATATCAACATTTCAGTGTCAGTATTAAATTGACTGTAATCTTGTTGGATTAATAGACAGCATCCCATGTTGCATCACAGTTAACTGCATAATAACTGTGCAGAGGCATATGGCACTGTTTAATAAAAAATACAATTACTCCCAAGCTGGTTTGGTTTTGGACAGTCTATGACAAAATAGTCTAAATACTTTTATTATTAGCGTATATGTTTTTGAGTTCTGTAAGCAATTATGAGTATTCAAACATGTCCTATAATGTGATTTTAAAATTGCTATGTTTATTATGGGATGTATGGCAGACAGGTGATTCTGAAGATGCCAAACTATACAGTTTACTAGTGTGACACAGTTTGACAATTTCTTTTAAACTTTCCTGTTTGTATTTGACCCCTGGCATTCAGGAAAACCAGCGCAGAATTATCATTAACACCTTCATTGAAACCCGTCACCTTGGAATTCAAAGAAAGTGATTTCACAGTGCTTAAAAGTCATGTCAGTATTTGCCAAACATCATAAAATTAACATTTGCACACAGCATTACAAAGGAATCCCCAGTAACACAGCCTGGCATAGAGCAGAATCTTCTGTTGACTCATGTAAAGTCTAGTTGACTCCATTTCTCACACTTGCCATATCAGAATAAAGAAGATCCAAATCTATGTTCAAAAGAGGACCACCCAAACCATCTCCTTCATCTTCGTCACTTGCTTCTGTATGCCCTGGAAATTGAAAGCAGAATTTAAAGAACTGTTCCAGAAATTTGAGCCCTACTAAGGTTGAAGCAATGCAATTTCCCTAGTCTCCTTGATGAGATTGACATCAAATTGAAGCCTCCTTTTTTCACACTTGTCCAATAAATACATATCTGCTACACTTCTTTACTAAGAGACCACTTTAAAGTCCAGTGACAAGTACCAGATAATTAAATAAAATTAAAAAAAAAATAAAAAAAATAAAAAGAGTTTATAAAACCCACTCAAATCATGCTTTCTATCTGACCCATGCTAGCCCACTAAAAATACTCTCAGAAGTATCCTCCAGATTTGTAAACAAAGAACCATTTTTCTTCATACTTTAAAAAGCAATCCCTTGCACAGATAACTAAAAAATGATGATTACAATAAAAGACAAGACCAACTATTTTGGTATTTTCACACATTTTTGACAAATGCAAATTCTAATGTTTTAATTAATTTGGTTTACACAGATCCATAAGCTACTGACAGAATATTACTTCTCTGAGGGTCTGACCAATCATTCCATTGTTGAAATGAACACCTGATACTAACAGCATCACATGACAACTTTAACTTCTATATTCTCTTAATTTTAAAAAATAATTTCCTGTTAAAAGAATTCTTCATTCCCTAAGTTAGTGCAGACGTCACTAGTATTTGATCAAGATTCACAGGTACAGGAAAATTTCTCTTTCTGGTGGAGAATACACCACAAAGTATTTGTTTGTAAGCGTCTTATAACCAGCTCAGCTTCCAGACATGTATCTTTAGGCTCTGCTTCTCTTGGAAATTACTCCTGTTTACTGACTGCCTTTAGAAGATAGAAGAAACCTGAAAGCAAATGTTTTATTTTCCTGGCATTTGCTTTTGTGCCGCAGAAGTGCTGAAATGTTGTTATTCTTGTAACTGAAGAATCCAATATAATGACTACTACAAAAGCAAAACACACTAACACTCAAGTATGTTCCCAAGATGCAGAAGAAAAGCAGATAAGCAGGACTCATTTTTGTCTGCTCCAGCCTTCAAAGAAAAGCATCCCAACTAAGCTGCTTGCTTAGAGATCTCTATCAAAAAAGCATGGACAACATCACAAAGTACTGCATGCAGCTCTGGGGTCCTCAGCACAGGGAACACATGGATTTGTTGACATGGGTCCAGAGTAGACCCAATGAAGGTGATTGGAGGGATGGAGAACCTTCCCTGTGAAGACAGGCTCAGAGAGTTCAGCCTGGAGAAGAGAAGGCTCTGGGAAGCTCTCCTTATTGTGGCCTTGGAAGAGACTTCCTAGTAGGACCTGTAGTCATAGGATAAAGAGCAGTGGTTTTAAAGGAAAGTAGGATAGATTGAGACTAGATGAGGAAGAATTTTTTATCATAAGGGTGGTGAAACACTGGAACAGGTATCCTAGAAAGATGATGGATGCTCCATCACTGGACTGGAGGTCAGACTTGACTCTGAGAAATCTGATCTAGTTGAAAATGTCTATGCTTATTGCAGGGGTGTCAGAACAGATGACCTTTAGAGGTTCCTGCCAATCTTAACAATGATTCTATGATTCTGTGATCATGAATCTAAAGGTATAATTGCTTAAACTGACCTAATTTCTACTTTTCTTGAGTCCTGAAAAAATAATCATTGTTTTTAAATGTTGTTTTTTGGCCAATACATCTCCTTTAACCAAGCCAAAAATGTTTCATTACGTTAGAATCTGCAGGAGAAAATGTAGAACTTCAGCAAATCCATTCTGCATCATCTACAAATGTTAATGCTGTAGTACAAAATAGCTTTTGTCTTTATTCTAATATTCCTAGAGAGTAATTCAATGTATAGGCTATATAATACTTGAAAATTTGTTGACTTGTACAAAGAAAAAAAATCACATCCGTGCAATAGCAAATGATATGGTAAGACAAATAGTGGATTCAAATTCTTCAGGAGTAATGTAAACAGAAAACTTTTTACCAGAGCAGCTTGAGGATTTCTCATTAAGCTTCTTTTCCATATGGAAGAGTTGTCTCAGCTGTCTTGCAAACATGGTTGGATTATCCCAAGGGATATAAGACACTTCAGCATCACCTCCAACCCTAGATCCAGAGCTCTCCAGGAAACCAGAGTCACTCAGCCCAGTCAGCTTCAGGCTTTCAAAAGTAAACACTCTGAAGGCTCTTTCTACTTCAGCCCAGCTCAGATGTTCTAAAAAAGAATTACAATCATTAACTGAAAACGTCCTTACAGCTCAGCAGAAAATAAATACAAGACTATTTAAGTGTATTGTTCTTGGCAACTCTGCAAAAGCCAACAGCAATTTCCTTAATGGTACTGGATCAACTTATGTGGGCTACATTTTACACTGCATTCGAAGTTGAACGCTTCCAAATCGCAAAATGATATGCCTACATATTAATCCATCTTAAATGAAGTGGTCCCTACATCTGAATACCTTCTGGCTCATTAACTTTATAAAAATGATGTTGATTTTAAAATACTGAGTAGACTTTATCAGGCCAATTAGCAACCAGTTATTTTCAGATCATAAAATGTTTCCATTATCTGTAGCTTCTCAAGCATCAATTTTTTTTTCCTCTTCAGACAGAATTTTACACACAATTTAAACAGAAGTTTCAAGGTGCAAAGGCAATAATTAACCCTGTTTATGTTTGTATGCATTCATGAGCATATAACAGTGATAGTCATGCAAAGGACAGGTAGTACAATGTTCAGATTACATAAAGAACATCTTCAGTTTGAAGTGTTTTCTCGTTAGAGTGGTTAACTACCCAAGCACATTGTATATCTTGAGAATGTTGGATCTCTCATCTTCTGTTCAAATTAACCATCTCCTTTGATAAAAGCAAAGGCTTTTCTAGCTAATTTACTAGTTAGGAAAGTCTGGCTGTACAGTGTGGACCAGTGAGGATCATCAAATTCAACACCCATCAGCTGGAGGACTACAGCAATAGTGAACACTTTAATAGCTTACAGTCCAAAATTAACATACCAACAACTAGAAAAAACACAGCGAAGTGTAAATTAATCCAACTCAGGGAATTCAGGATGAAAGAGCAGGGAAAGTACCTTCAAGTCCTGTGCCTTATATGATGACATGAATGTAACCAAAGGGATTTGGATGTTTATATTTCTTAATAACTTAAAGCAGACTTCTGATACTTCCTAAGGGTATTTATGTAGTCTATGGGATTGTTTCCCACTGTATGTCATGGTGGCAAACACTCCAAGAAAAGGTAACTGCAGAAGTAATTATGGTTGGAGAAGTCAATGTATTCTTGGTTTGATAAAGGGACAGTTATAAAGTAGCTTCATTATTAACACAAACAGCTTACATAGAATACATTCTTAAAGCTGTGTATTGCTCCATAAAAACTGTCTACCTAAGATACATGTGCTTTACTTCCAAAAGTGAGTTGATAAATTAACATAGTTTACATCAGCGTCTCTCGAAATGCATTCTACATTCTAGGATCAAAACTGCAGTTTTGATCCTAGAATGTAGCTGGTTTTTTCTCACAATTAGTAAGAGTTTGTATGTTTGTAAATATAAATAAATAAAGTAGTTCCAAGATACTCCCAGCTCTTAGGTACGCAATATTTAACACTATTTATCATGAAACTGAGGTCTGAAGTTAGGGTTAACTTGTGTAGTACGCTATAATCATATATAAGCAAGAATGTGAAAGTGGGAAATTCTGCAAAGGTTTTTTTTGGCAGCTTGAAAATCTTGTCCCAGAATTCCTGCTATTTAAGAGAATCATCAACCAGAAATAAAAAAGAATGGAAATTATATCAATGAAAATCATTTTACCAGTAGTACAATAATGCATGAGCTCGTGAACTCTGGCCAAGCGTTTAGTGTTGTTTTCAATTGAAGGAGGGGTGAAATGGATAAGTTCTGTAAGAGGCAGTTTATCCATCATTTCACACTCAATCTTTTCTGGATTGAAGTTCTCCTGGACCTGGAACAAAAATCAAAGGACCAGAGTTAAAGTAAACTTTCACACTATTGACTTTCAAAAAATTATGTTTGAATAAAGAGGTCTTTCTACAGCAGAAGACATTAGCATGTGCTTAAGTCAGTTGGACATAAACTTAAGCTTGAACATGGGCCCACAGTATGGTTTTGATACATGGTGTCAGATACTGTCGGCAGAAAAATATTAGACACATAAGAGAATGACTGACAGCATAATAACAGACATTTGTTAGCTGTTATTTGTCTGTGTTAGCTAGACTTAAAAATACAGAAATATGTACTGATCTATTCAGACTGGCAGCAAGTACCTTCCATGTATCTTTCAGCTGGTCTGCGCTACTTTTCATAGTAATGAAATCCATAAATTTATTGATCGGTCTGTGATGAGAGGTATCCTTCTATATACAAGGATTTATTTTTTCAGACATAGTGGTATCTTTCAGTTTCATTTTTTGTAGTATTACACACTTATGGTACCTTTTTCTTTAACTGCATATTCCAAATGTTTCTCCTCTACTCTTTCCTCATACATTGTGCTATATCCTGAATTTCCTCTTCAGTAAGTATATAAAATTAATCACATGTGTGTCTGCTAAGAACATCTCTTATGTTGATTACTCAGTCCTTCCTTCTGCTTGAATACATCCAATGTGTCAAAATGAGTTGTTTCTGAATAGTTTTAATCAATGGTTGTCAAAGTATTCCCCAGATAATTTGTAATCCATGAAGCCAGGCAGACACACCTCAGCTGTGAAAACTAGAACTGTATTATCACTTGTATAATCCTCAGTAAATTTTTAAAGTTTAATGGTAAAACTACACCTTGCCTTTGGAAAAATTCAAGACATTCACAGTGTTTTTTTGATTCAGAAAGTCTGGGAACTGTTACTTTGCAATAATCCCAAACTATGCAGTCTCTGAACCTTTCTGCCTTTGTTAGAGTTTGGGAGTATCTTGGTTACACACTATGCTGCAACTATTTAGCCAATCTGAATACATTTCTTGTGCTTATTAATAGTTGCTATGTATTTTCTGCTACTTCTCAACATTTTAGTAGTTAGTCTAGTTTCCATGCTGAGTCACCATTAACAAGTTAGCAACTCATTTTCTATAGTATCATCAGTGTGTGACAGCAAATCAACAGTTCTGTAATATCTCTCATCTATGCCAAAGGCTAGACACTCTCATTAATAATGTGATCACTGAAATCAGTAGGTTTGTGCTCCATTTTTGTGAGGTGTCCTCTGTCAGTAACTCACTGCTTCTTAAGCAAACTAAACACGTGTTGGTGCATGCACCACAGTAGAAAGAAGATCTAGGATATGCTGTCCTGTTTTGTAAAAACACCACTCCTCCCCTTCTAGTGCAGTGAGCACTCATTGCCTGTGAACTTTGGAAACACTGATATATAAATATGTTGCACTGTACCTTCAGCAGGTGCAACCGCTGAGCCAGGGCATCATGGTAGTTAAATAAGAGAGGGTACTGGGGGGTGACAGTCTCTTGTTCAATGTCTTTAAGAGAAAAGTAGTCATACAGATTCTGTTTTAAAAGAAAAGAAGGAGGTATTAAACCCCAATAATGAGATTTGTTGTTTTAGGAAATGAACAAAAGACAACACAAACCTTTTTTTCACTCATGGGAAGTGAAAGAGAAGGAAGGATAGAGATTATATGATCTGAGATGGCACGATGCAGCCCATCAGCCTGAGCCTCTGCTGTTATCAGACTCGGTGGTATAAGGTCTTCTTCACTTGCAATAACCTGGCAAATATAGTATATGTTAGCTTCCATCACAGTATGACTCCTGCTTAACTTTACCAGAAATACCAAGCAAATCCTGTTATAAGCTAAGCACACGTTCATAAATTCTGTCAGGGAAGAAAAGCCTAATTTTTTCTGCAAGTAGCAAAAATACAATTTTACAAGTTAGTTTCTGCACAAAATAAAGATTGTGGAAAACAGAATTAAATGTTTTTCCTATCAGTTTGAAAAGATGAGAAGAAAAATATTTCTAACTTGAAATGTTAAGAATTGTTAAGAAAAACAGGCAATTAAAAACTGATTGTCTATTAGGTGTTGGACTTAGAGTATTCTTCCCTGAGTCTATTTTCACACTAAGTTACAGAAAATAAAAACTCCAATATTATGCTGAAATTTTACTCCTAAAAGAAGGAGGATTTCCAAATAATATTGTGTGTCTCTTCTACATCATAGATTGTGCCTGAACTCAACAGAAGTCAGATTTGTCTAGCACTAGCATTGGTGCTCTTTTGTTAGGCTTGACCTAAGACCTTTGAACTGAGTAAATCAGCAAAAGTTCAGTATCAATAACATTGCTGTAGGACATGAAAACTTGTTATTGACTTAGATAAGAAACTGCACCGTTCTCCTTATTTGATTATATCTGTAGTCTTCAAAAATTAATTATGGAATAACACTATATATACATATATATATAGGGTAAGTGCACAATATGAAAGTAGTCTTGATACAGTTCACATCTGCGTGAAGCATATGTTTGTGTATTCACAGGTTCAAAACATGAAAGAAAATCAAAGTTTGGAGTTTTGACTTCTTTGTATTGAACCTCCTTGCTCAATGCCTCAGTGTCTCATATTTTAGATTTAAACAGATGGATGTATTGATCTTTGACAATCACTTACATTAGGTCTAGGCCAAAATAGCCACAGAAATGAAAAAGATACATTAAAAAAGATAACATTCCCACCTGTTCCAACATGCAGCTCAGCATTAAGGGTACAGAAAAGTACTCCTCAGGAATTTGTCTCAGCAAGTCATTGTAATACCTCATGTCCACAGAAGGAAACATAATAGAAGTTTCTTCATCTGCTACATTAAGAGATAAAACATTAAGACACGTTTGTTCAGAAATACCAACGTATATTCCAAGTCAGTTCTGCAAGTTCACAGCTAATACAAAACTGGGAGGAGCTGTTGACTCTCCCAAAGGCAGGGAGGCCCTGCAGAGAGATCTTGGCAAATTAGAGGGCTGGGCAATTATAAGTATTATGAAGATTAAAAAATAGAGTGTAGAATTCTGTGCCTGGGATGAGGCAGCCCTGGATGTACATACAGAGTGGGGAATAAGATGCTGGAGAGCAGCACCACAGAAAGAGACCGAGGGGTCCCGTATGATGGAAAATTGAGTATGAGCCAGGCATGCCCAGGCAGCCAGGAGGGCCAACCATGTCCTGGGGTGCATCAAGCACAGCATGGACAGCTGGGCGAGGGAGGGGATTGTCCCACTCTGCTCTGCTCTGGGGCAGCCTCACCTTGAGTAAGGGGAGTTTTAGGTTGGGTATTAGAGAAATTTTCACCCAGAGGGTGGTTGGGCACTGGAACAGGCTCCCCAGGAAAGTGGTCACAGCACCAAGCCTGACAGTTCAAGAAGCATTTGGAAAACAGTTTCAGGCACATGGTGTGACATTCAGTGCAGGGCTAAGTTGGACTCAGTAATCCTTGTGGGTCCCTTCCAACTCAGGATATTCTGTGATTCTGTGAACACTTTAGACAATATTTATAAAAAAGAGTCTAACAAATTAGAGACCTAACAAAATTACTGTGATCTTTTGAATCTGACTGTGACTAGGAACAAATAGAAGAAGTGATTTATTAAAGAACTTGGTTATTGCCACTGCAGTTTTCACTTTCACTGCACTTCCACAATGTGCTCACCAGGATACACAATATCTTCAGCTAACTGCACAAATAATTTTGAGGATTTGTGCTGTCAGATGAATGAATGGTTTGACAGAGTGAGCAACTACAGACGGATGCTTTCATCCTTTAAACTTACTCTCTGACAAAACTATTGATGGCAGAATTTCCTCTGGTTTCCCTTTTCTCCTTGTAGGTGTCATCTGTGGTGTCGGTTGTTCCTAAGTGAACAAAAGTTAACATAAAAAAATCAGAAACCATAAAACAAATTTGTATTGCACAAATAGGTGGGAAGACCTAATTTCATTTAGCTCTGTTTACTCACCCTAGACTACATGATAAACTTTTAAATGGAACAAGATAGTAAGAATGTAGTGTGTGTTCTAATAAGCTACTTTCTTCTCCCCATGCAAGCTTTTGCCTATTATGAATAAAATAAGGAAGTAGATCTTGCATAGAACTAATAATTATTTTTTTGACAGTTCACAAATCTGCAACATTGCATAGTAGCTCTGTGCAGACATATTGATTTTTCAGACACAAGAATGTATCATCAGACACTATTTAAGAAATGTCTATACCTGTGATACTTTATGCCTGTAGGATCCTTCTAATTTCCTTCTTCTGTTTTCCCAATGCTCAGATATTTTTTTCCCATTTTTTTGGGGGTTTTAAATGCTTAAGACAAAACCACAAATTTTATTCACTGAAAATTATTCACAGAGTGATGGTCCAAGATGAATTTATGAGTCAAAATTAAAGACAGGCAATTCTACCCTATCATTAGTTATTGTCAGCAAGAAGAGAAGGGTCCTTGCCTCAAGCGAAGATGGTTGTGTTGACTTGCACTCTGGAAACGCAATCACATTAATAAACTTGGTGTTTTCCAAGTAGTTGCAATGCTGTCTTCTCCAGTCCAGGCAGTCATACATCAAACAAGCAATGTGTTCAAACAGCACAGTACCAAATGCAAGCTGAGAGAAAATCACATACAAAGGATGAAGTGTGGGTATAAAACTGTCACGTAACTTAGTGAGAGGAGTCATTAGCCCTTTAACCAGCAGATCTACATTTACTTATCAACTTTCCAAAAGACTTTTTCCTCCACCAATTCAATATGTTTTATGGGGTTATTCTAAAACCTCCCTCATTTTATTTGCCTTAACACTGCCACAGCACAGTATAGACTGCATATTGACTAAATGCTTTAGTTGTTATAAAGTTTAACTTGTCTTAACAGTTCAAGGTCTGCTATCTTGCAGATGGAACTTTGGGGGTTTTGGATGGGAAGGAATGGGAGAGGAAAATTAAAGTGTTTTGTAATGTGTGTATGTTTTTACTAGTGATCAACCTGCAGCATATTTGCAGAGTCAATCATTTCTCTGCTCTAGAAGGATAAAAAATAAAATCCCAACCAGGTAATATAATCTCATATTCTTTTCTTTCTTTCTGTTGCCTTTTGAAAACAAAGAAAGCCTCAAGAATGGCATTCTGAAATCCACAGTGAGTGAAGGAATGTCAGCATACTGCCCAAATGTCCAAAGGGAGAGCACTGTATCTGCAAAAGTCTGACAAGGAAAGAGTCATGGTTCTTGAGGTCATGTACTGTGGTTTTCACCAAAGCTTGGGAGGAATAAAAAGAATAATAGCCACTTCTATTTTAAATATTAAATGTTACTGTACAAATACCAAAACCCTGTTGGAGACCACATGAAATACTGAAGTTTCAGCAGCTTTAATGGATGTACTCTTCCCCTGTACATCCTGGACTTTGTGGAAAGGATGGAATTATTATAACTTTTAGACAATTTCTGTAAAAAAACCTTTTCTGAGTGATTCTTTCACTCTTGTGAAAGTAGGGCAAGTCTCTTGTACTAAGAAGTTTGCCTCTAAGAGGTGGCTAACAACATTGAATATCTCAATTTTAAGTTTCCTAAAATAAAACAGAGAAGCACAACTGACATTAGGCACTAAGAAAAATAACAAACTGTTAAGAAGTATTAAGCATCTCCTTTCCTCAGCTCAGTGCTTCTTTATTACACTGGGAAACAGGCAATCCCAAATCACTGATAAGTTAAGGAATAACTTAAATGGTAAGTTATGGAATACTTGTCTCCATTTTCATAACATTTAAAGACTAGAAGAGACACTTGGGAAAGAAATTCTATTTGTGAAAACAGCATGTTCATTAATATTCTTGTACCTTTGTTTTCCCAATTCAATGTTTTTCTGAAGAACGGGTTAGTATAACACTTTTCATCCATATATTTCTTAAGGTATCACTAGAGCCCATGAAAGTTTTATATAAAATATTTAAGTGTTTTCAATGCACAATGTTTTAAACAAAATGAGATTTTTCACGAAGTCATAAGTAACAAAACCCATTGATACTCAATGGGATCCAAGCAAAATTTAGTATAATTACAATTTTGTAATACAATTTGCCTGGTCTCTCCTCAGAACATAGATGCTTATCCAAAGTTTTTCAGGTCTGACCATTAGTGATTCTCCAACAAAGAAAGCATTTCTGAAAGTATTTTCCTTTCTAAAGATCTCAAATCATAGAGCAGAGACTGCTTGCAGTATGTAATACTCTGTCATTTTTATATTAATGTCTAACATTTTGTCCCAAGAATTTTCCTCCTGTGTATCTTGCACTTCAGAAATTCAGCAAGCTTAGACTCAGAGATCCTTCAGCAAGTCCACAAGAACAGACTTACTCTATGTTATTACTATGATTTCAGAATTTATCCCCACCTGTTTCTTTAAAAACTTAGAAACTTTCTTACTTCTGGAGGGCTTATAAAATTTTAACTGCAATCTGTTGAAATCTGTTTCAGTGACAGATGATTTTTCCTCTATTTCAGCTACAATGTAGGTGCTTGCAGGATATTTAAACATAGAAACAGTCCCCTGTAAGATGTGATTACAGGGAAGATAAAAACTGTTTTCCCAAAAGAGGCTTGGGACTGTAAGATTACATAAAGAGTATAATGATAAGTCATATTATAAGTAGCAAGCCTACACGATTCCACAACTAAGGCATTTTCAGTGAATGCTTTGGAAACCACTTAGAGTTGTTTGTATACAAACATAATCTACTGTACTATAAATAAGGATTAGAAGAATGTAGTTTAACCCTAGAATGTCCTTTAATCCTAATAATATAAAAATATAAATATAAAAATACAGGTTAATAATAGGTTAAATTATAGCATGTTGCCTTATTTTGTTACCTCACTAGAAGTGAGAATCTAGGATGGAAAAAATTTCTAATGATACACTTTCTCCTTCAGTGTCTGGTAATAATCCTGACTCAGCAGGCTATAATGAGTAATAAATTAGAGCCATGTTTTAGACAAAAAGAAGCAGTACTCAGTATGATAAAACAACATCATATATCAAAAAGTATTCTTGCATTCAGCTAATTTTTTCTTATGTGACTATTCTGAGGTGTAGTAAGTAGGCCTGATGTTATGAGGACAAAAATATAACTTCTGTGTTATTTCATACATGCATATAACTCTCAAAAGGGATGCAAAATGGGTCTATAAAGATACTGAATAAATTTAAAACCTCAAACTATTTTACAATCCTTCTTCTGTGGCCTACAATATTAAGAAATTCCAAACCAGGCATTTTTGTTCAAAGGACTCCTTATAAACAAATGCTGAATAAAGTTGTTGGATACATAGGAAATAATTTTTGTTTAAGATTACGAATATACTAACTACTTGTGGTTTTGTTTCAGAGAAGACTTGAGATAAAATTCCTAAAATGTTCTTAAAAGTTATAAACCCTAAACCATGCTGTAAACTGTAAACACAGAATGTACTGACCAGCATTTCACTGTCTGACCAATCAGGGGGAAAGTCACTTTCCTTAACTAGGTAATGAAACCTGGCAATATCAAAGAGACTTGATCCATGCTTTCCACTGTTCAGAATGGGGTCCAGGAATTTCCAAAATATTTCCAGGTTCTTGTTAGCTTCGTCTTCCTTTCTTTTCTCTGCTTCTACATCTAAAATATATAAGTATTTGATAAATCATGGTACAATGTCTCCCTTTAACATAAAGCACAAGTCATGTATCAGTCTTCTGTAAGTACTGTTAAAATATTTCCACCCTCAGTAAACATCTGACACCCAACTTTGGGATGAAAAATACCCCCACTTATATCTTGCCATCATCTTCTACCTGTTCCAAGTACAGTCATTGATCCTGACAGTAACCTGTGGGGATCATCTGGTAAAACTCCTCTGCTCAAGCAGTGTCACCAAGCTCAGACTTCCCAGGACCATGGCCAGGTGGCTTTTGAGTACCTCCAAGAATGAAGGCCCCTGACCTCTCCGGGCAATCTGTGACAGCGTTCAGTCACCCCCACTCTAAACAAGTGTTTTTTTGTCATCAGGTAATACCCCATGTTTCAGTTTTGCCATTGCCTCTTGGCCTGTTGTTGCCACTGAAGATGAATAGATCACATGGACACAGGTCGAGGTGTGGTGAAAAGAAGAGAAAGTTTATTTTTCCCCCCAGGATTTATAGGCTTCTGACCACGGCCAGGGATTGGATGGTCAGGATAACACTTTCTCACTGCACTGGCCATGAGAGATGCCCATCACAAGACGTGTAACAGAAAGAATGTACACATATCTATATTTACAGTTGCTGTCCTGGGAAAGTCCTTAGAAAACTATGTTAGCAAGCTCAGAAGCTGAGTTTTCAGGGCGACAGCCTGTCACTGAACACCACTGAAAAGAGCCTGGCTTCCTTTTCTTTGCACACTTCTTTCAGGCATTTATACATATTGATGAGTCCCCTCCAGGCTCTTTTTTCTCCAGGGAAAACATTTCCAGCTTTCAGCCTCTCCTCACATGAGAGATGTTCCATTCCTTTGAACATACAAATTGGTCACTTGGTGGACTCTCTCCAGTCTCTGCTCCATATCTCTCCTGTTCTGAGGAGTCCAGAACTGGACACAGAACTCCAAGTGGGGCCTCACCAGTGCTGAGTACAAAAGAAAGTTCAAATCCTTTGACCTGATGCAGCCTTGGATACCATTAGCCTTGTTTGCTACAAAGGCACAGTGCTGGCTCACGTTCAGATTAGTGCCACCACCCCTAAGTCCTTCTGTGCAGAGCTGCTTTCCAGCCAGTCAGCCCCCACCATGAACTGGTGCAGGACATTGCCCTTGATGAATTTTATGAGGTCCTGCCTCATAAAAACAGGTCTGGCAGGACCTGTTGAGGTCCCTCTGAAAAACAGCACAATTCTATGGTGTTTCAGCCATTCCTCCCAGTTTTGTATCATAAGAATACTTGCTGAGGGAACTATCCTGATCACAAATGAAGACATTCAGCTGGACTCATTACCACCAATCTTCTCTGATACCCACTAGGCCAGGACATTCACCCATTTTTCAATCCAGCTCAGTGTTTGCTTATCCAGCTTCTTTAGGAAAAGGCAGTGCCAAAGGTCTCACTGAGTCAGGACAGAAAATAGTCACTGCTCCCTCCTCCTCTACCAAGACAGTCATTTTGTCACAGAAGATTATCAGGTTGGTTAAGAATTACTTCCATTGGCAAATCCATGCCAAATGACCAACTCCTTGTCCTTCATGTGCCTGGAAATGTTTCCAGAATTAGCTGTTCTATCATATTCCCAGAGACTGAGAAGAGTCTGAGTGGCATTTAGATTCCTGAGTCATTCCTGCCATTTCTGAAGATTGGAGTGATGCTTTCCTCCAGTCTTTAGGCACGTTTTCCAACTGCCAACTTTTTTCAAAAGTAATTGACCATGGCTTTGCAGTGACATCACAGCCAGGCCCTTAGTATGCTTGAGTGAATCCCATCAGGTCCCATGGATTTATGTGTGTCCAATTTGTTTAAGTAAATCCCTAACCCAATCCTTTTCCACCAAGAGACTTTCTCCAGACTTTCACCCTGTCTCTGTGACCCGAAAATTCCAAAGACCATTCATGGTCACACCCGATTTTTCTTCTTTCAAGGTCCTTTAGCCAGTCCTTATAGGGAGGCTGTTTGCTGGATTGAATAGAGTTTATTGGTATCTTTCTTCTACTGAAGAGTCCAGAATTCTATTCTCATGACAGCCGAGTACCAGGGAATAACCTTGACCTGCTGGCTATGTCACTACAGCTCAGGATAGCCAGACATCACTGATGACACATATTTGTCACAAGCTTGCTGCTTACCAGGATCCCAGTTCAAGAAAGGTGTTATAGCCCAGGGACAGCTGAGTAAAATTACAGAGCATTATTCTGTGGCATATTCTCCTGTGGCTGGGGCCACAGTCCCAAAGCAGCCAACTGTCCACTCTCCTTGAAATTACTAAATCAGCCAAGTTTTCTTACCAGTATACTTCCTAACAATTCACAGAAGTATGCATTTGATAAAATGTTCTTCTTTGGTGGCTACTGTGGCTGCAAACTCTGCTTGCTTAGTCAGCCCCTCTTTCTACTGTCCAGTTTTTGCACTGGCAAACCATTTGGTTTGGTGGCCAACCAAAGGCAATACTACTTTGGCACTGTCAAACACAGCTGCTCATAGGTAGCATGCAGAAACAAGACATGGAGAGGGGAAAAAACACAGCCAGAACAGTCATTCCCTCAATATAAAATTATCTCCTTTCTACACATTTTTTTTTAGTGACACAATTACCTTCTTGTGAAATTAAAGATTGTCCTTCAAGTTTAGTTGCTTCTAAGTACATCTGCAATGGCTTGTAATTCTCAGAAGAAATCTGAATTACACTTGAAATGTTAATCCCAAGGTCAGTCAAGACAGGCAACAACTGAAGATTGGGGAAACCCAGAATGATAAAGTAATGATGAGCACCATCATCTGGTTCATCATCTGTTCAAAACACAACAAAAACAGATTGGAGTAAGAACATTCATCAGCTAAACAAAATAAATTTTTTACTTGACTACATGGGGTAACGCAAATGAACATCAGAGAAACAGTTCATTTATAATCTAATTGGAACAATTACATTTAAATACAATTTACATGTAAATTCAAAAATTATGTGCATAAGACTCAGGTCTTCTGCACCAAATCACCTAGAACACAGCAGGAAGAATACAAGTCAGAAGTAATAATTGGAGAAGGACCAGGAGAAAAACTGCAGAAGCTGATTACAATCAGAATGTTGTAGCAGCATTTCTGTAATTGCTCTTCTCAAAGGAGTTTAGTGCCAGGGCATATCTACATTCTCTAATGGTAGTTTAAACTATCCTATTTCATCCTGCATAAAGATGGACAAGGAACATACACAGAGTAAGTTACAGTATCTTATATGAAAGATTACACAAGATATAATAATTTCAAAGGATTAGTTGCAAGCATCAGCTGGCTCACTGCTGGCTCCTCCCTACCCAGCAGGTTAATGTTCACTAGATATACAGCTTGGCAAAATCCTCATCAACTGGTAATACCAGCTCACACCAGTCCTTTTAGCTGGCAGGGGATATCCAAATTCATATTAAAGTGCAGATGAGAAGTTTCATTGAGTGCCTGTTCTATTTGGGCTTATCAGTTATGTAGAAATGTACATAGCAACATTCCAGTATCAAAACAAAAAGTTAAGCATGATAAAAGTAGGAATGAACTCTCTAGAAGCTCTAGAGTTGTGTAGTTTCCTTTCATGCCTTATGGAGAAATACAGGTAGTAAAACAGGTAACAGGTGATGTAATTCATCCAGTACAGTTATTTATCCTAAGTTAGTAGAAACTCCCTGCTAAAGGTCCTGTATCTCTCCATCAATACTGAAACACACAGAGCTGGTGCAGACAAACCCGAACTAAAAGCAAATCACAGCTTTATACTCCAGCATTAGGATGCTTTATTATGCTTACTAACACATCACATATCCAAGTGCTTTAGTGATTCCTCAGCTCGTGAGACTCATTTATCCAAGGAAGGAAAAAAGGTAGCCTGGCATCAACATCTGTCTGTGCTCAGATATATGTCCAGGGTTGTGCAAATGCTGCTACCACCTGGAGCAGCAGGGTTTCTGTTGCTTGTAATATTAGCTAAACATACAAAATAACATAGAAATTTAGAGGAAGCATCCACCACAGTCCAGCACGTATATTGCATAAAGCAAAAATCAAAACCAGAAGAAAACTAGCTTATTATTTCATTCCTAGTACTGAAACTGAAGTACATAAATTTATGTCTCAGTTACTGCAGGAAGAAAAGATATAAGCACACACTAGACATTAATAATTTTTTTAAAAAAAGACAGGTGTCTACATAGTCACTTACAGAGATCTAAAAATTCCAATGCATACAACCTGAAGACTGCCTGCCATTTGGAAATTATACCTAAGATTATGCTAATAATAATGACAAGTGGATAACCATCAGTCAGTTCTAATTATCAGTGACTAGTCCATGTGCAAAAGAGGAAAGATGTTACAGTAAGTAATCTCAAGATTACTCAAAAGCAGAAATGTTTAATTTCAGAAAGGTGACAATGTATTAGGGATGAACGATAAATTGACTGCTACCAGAAACAGATACAAACTGTCTTTGAATTTAAGGCATGGTCTGTATTTATTTATTTATTTATTTATTTATACAGCTACATTAAAACAAATTTAAAGAGGGGAGGCTTAGATTAGATGTTAGGGAAAATTTCTTCACTCACAGAGTTGACAACTCTGTCAGCTTTGTTTGAAATTATAGTATAAGAAGAAAGCCACCTTTGGATACTGACACATTTAGTTATTCCGAAATCTTTCTGTAGGATAAGTTTTCCCTAGGATTTTTTAGTTACTTTCTTGTTGTCTTACATATGCCCAAACATTTTGATGCTGACATGCCACATATAACTTATCTGTATTTTTACTTCTTGGACTGCAGAATCCACCCTAACACTGAGCAGTACACAGTGCCCTCTTCAAATGAAAAGTGGCAAAGCGGCAAAGCTTTGATATTGCCAAATAGATCTTGACTTTTCAGCATTGAACAAAAGAAAGTACTCCAAAGGTTTATCAGGAATATAACATCATATTTTACATACCAATGTATTTGTCTTCCACTTCCACTTCTCCTCGTTGTTTCAATATGGTGTCCTTTTTAACAGGGGGTGCTCCCGATGACTTTTTTCCTTTACTTGTTTTTCTAGATGCCTTACTGGGAGATTTAGATTTTCCTTTCTCCTTTTCTTTTTGCTGCTGCTCTGCCTGACAAGATGAATAAATGAAGTTCTCATTATAGCCTTTGTGCAGAACAAAAGTCAGACTGTTTTAAAATCTAGGTGTTCAAATTTTTATTTTAACACTTTTCCCTCTCAGCTGCTATAATGTTCATGTGGTGGAGCTTTATTGAACACCCTGCTTTTTCCTACTCAAACACATAATTCAGTTATTTATATGTTCTTAGTCATAATGCTAAGACTGAACATTAAAAATGAAACTGCAAAGGTAGGTAGACATTATACCCACCAAACTAACAAAACACATATAGGTAGAGAGGTGTGTAAAAAATCCCTGTGCCTTAGTTACTTCCACTACAGGACTTGCACCAGCCAGAAAACGTCCTTGGACTGAGAGGAAATATGGCAAAAATTCAATATCTGTTAATATTTTTAACATCTCTGTTAACACTCTTGACTGTGGTGTAAAATGGTACCAGCACTATTTTCCTTTGGTGTAAATATCCGTCTAATGCAAACTAGAACCAAGAGTCGTGTGTTCATTTCACACAGGATATTACTCAACCATTCTCATTATCTTCAAACAAAAACGCCTACCTAAAGCTCTTTCCAGTAATTTAAGAGTACAGGATGAAGAAAGATTTTCTAAGTATCCCAAAGCCTCACACTACAAATCAAAAAAAATCGAGAATCTGTCTAAAAATTTAAAAACAAAACAAAACAAAAAAAAATATTAAGGTAAAGTAGGTTCTATAGACCAAGAAAGTCTCCACCTTATTTTCATCCAGCAGATATAATACATCAAACTATGCAAAAATTACATTTCAGAATTATAAAGCTAAATTAAATAAAATAAAAATAAAACCTACAGTGACAACCCAGCTGATGTCACTTTAAAGCCAAATAAAGCAATTAAGAAAGCCCTTCATGCAGATGAGAGAGGGCAGTTAACTCTATATAGTTGCTTTCCCTAGATCCAGCTGAAAAGCAGACTTTCCAGCTGTGGAAGTTGTATTTAGTTTAAAATCAAAACAAAATCTTTTCCTGCTTTTCCCTTCCTTCTTGAATTTATTTTCTGTAAAATTTAGAAACGTCTTTGACAGATTCTTGAAACTATTTCCACTGTGTAATGAAGGATTTGGAGGCCTTTGTTATTTTATTTCAAATTTGTTCTACCTTTGACATTTTAAATTAGAAATTTTGATAGTACTAGTTTGAATTCTAAGCTGATGAACACACCAAACAGATGATACAATCATCATGCCACAAAGTTCACAATCAACTTCATCTATTGCATCTGCATCATTTTCAGTAATTCTTAAATAAGCAGAGGCATTTCTGGACTTGCCAAGATTCTAACAAAGAACACTACTTGACTTTAATACTTTAAAAAGTATTTTTAAATACTCCTCTCCTTTCTTGGACTCTTCAATTTGCCTTTCAGTGTCATATTTCTTCTTGCCTACAAGGTGCAGCTTTTTGTGGAGTTTCCAATAATCCATTAACTGCTCCAATTTTGTTATTTTAAGCTTCGCCTTACAAAATTTTACTACATCAGTTTTCTAATTCAGAGACACTTCTCTTCTGCATAACATTTTAAATACATACACCTGTCAATTCATGACAAGCTTGTGCTCCTAATGAAATACAGAAATTTCCTAATACCTTCTTTTTGGTTATTTACATGTTGTATTAGTTCTGCTGATAGATTCTATTAATTGGTATGTATTTTAAAAAAAAACAAGGACAGATATATTTACTTTCTGAGAACTGATTTGCGAGAAAAATCCTGTTTTCAACACCCAGATTGTTGGCAACAGAACTTGTATTGTACAAGCTAGTTGGAAAGGATTAAAATGTCATGGCAGCCAATTTAGAGATAGAACTCTACATTAGAAGTCAGTTTCTGTCCACTATGTACTGCAGAGCATCTTCATATCCAAGGGCCTTCCAATTCTTGACTCTGTCCTCTTGTGTTTGCCTGTCACACATTGATATAGATACAATTCAAAGGAGGTGACAACTTTTGCAGACAGTTTGGCTAAAACAGAGAAGTAACTGTAACTGCCAGAGACTGTTCAACCTTCAACACTGACTATCCTCAAATTAACCAGGGAAATAAAATTGCGGTTACAAGATGAATTTTGTTACATCAGAGCTCCGTAGACTCCATTTTAATATTGAAGTGCCATTAAACTTAAAATTTTTGTTTGACAGTTTACTTACAAGAATTTGCTGCTATCTAAAAGAAAAGCCATTTTTTTCTCAATTCACTATTAACAATCTATTCTATAACTTCAACCTCTTGATTTCTTTTCAGATTGAAAACACCTTACTTTTCTCATATTCTTCATATATTTCTGTGGTTTAAATTATCATTTAATTTAAGTCAATATAATAAACTGACTTCTGTGCAAACAGGACACAATTTTAGTGGGATCACCTAGCATTTAATGTCCTTGTGATTGTGTGCTACGCTTCATCCACCAACTACTCCCACAAATAAAATTGCTGATAAAGAAATTCACAGACTTCTCAGCTATACAAAATCCATGAAACTATTTTCTGCTTGCATCTTTTTACATGCACAGACTGCTTAGGTCTCCATGTCGTCACACTTCGCATTATAGTTTTTGATCAATTAACAGGGTAAACTTATTCCAGCAATTATATGATTTTCTGATAATTAACTGACTTTCTTCAGTTTCATGAATGTTTGTTGGAAAAGGACTATAGCAAAACCAACTGTTCAGTAAGCTGTTGAAATGTACCACTGACAACTCCAAAAGATGTTAGAAATAAATTAGAGGTCTGATCTGTGATTCTGTGCAAGCTTGGTGAAATTCCTCCTAGAACACATAAGCAATCTGTCTGAGCCAATCTTGGAGCTAGTAGTGATGATCTTGGAGACAAATGGAAGCAAGTTTTGGGAACACTGGAAAATGCAGTACCCGGTTCTAAGAAGCGGACTTTAAAATATGCACTGTTTTGAGAGAGTTCGGAGGAGAGGAACATGCATAATCAAAAATGAACAAACATGACACATATTTGGGTTTGTTTAGTTAAATATGTAATAGATTTCTGTAGAATGGAGTGCAATGTTGTCCCCAGACACAGGGAGAACTGAAAGAGGTTTAAATGAGAGCATGGTTGGTAGGATCAGAAACCTTTTTCAAATGTGTGCGTTGCAGAGGTGGATCAGAAACAATACTGATTGCCATGGAAAAGCAAAGACACAGCACTGGAAAGTTTTAAGAAAAGGTTCTACAAACATTGGCCAGGAATAGTTTATGTAAATATTACCCTGCCCTAGAGCCAGAGGATGGAAGAGATAACTTCTTCAAATTCCCTCCAGAGAGAAGATTCATAACAAGAACTCTGTCATAGTCTGCTCTGTGACTATCTTTGATACCTCCCAAGTAACCTCTCCTACCTTTACTTCAGCAGGGACACATTCAGCAGAAGCCTGTTCTTAGCTCTGTTTTCTATTCCTCCTAAGACTCAGCTAAGCCACTACTGGCAATCTAGTAAAGACTTCTTCCATAGTTTTTTTATTTTCTCTTTTTCCCCCACGTTCTCACTGGCATTTGAGTAACTGAGAACTTCATCCACAAAATCTAATCAACTTAAAAAAATATTTCTAATCACATTTCTCTTCAATTACAGTTCTAGAAAGCCAAAAATGAGAAGAAAGCTGAATTTATGGAAGCAACACCAGAACAGAAGTGTCTTCAAAAATGTAATGCTTCTAGGGCATACTATAGTACCTTCTTTTCCTCTTCTCTCTTCTGAAGATCCTTCTGTTTGAAACAAAGCAACTGAAATTTCAACAGCTTTCCAGTTAGTGTCACAGGAATTTCTTCACCCATGTCCAGTAGAGTTTTGGCTAATTCCACCACCTGCAAAGGAAAAAAAAAAAATCACAGCAAAACTACTACTTGCATAGTTTTAATACTGCACTTGACTCATATTTATTTGCATGCTAAAATGAGGAAGTGTTATCTCACACTGTACCACGTGTGGGTCAAAATAGCCACATTTCCAGAAAAAATAATATATCAGTAAGACACAACCATTATGCTTTGGTTCCAAAGACCTCAAATAAAGTTATATCAGCTATAGTATGAGATAAAACTAGAATGGAAAAAACCTTATATGATTTATGAGAAAGTCAACAGACACAGAGTTCTCACAGGAAAACATAATTTTATTTAAGTTTTAAACAAAGAAACAACATTAAGCCACTACATATTATAAAGTAATAAATTAAAAATCACATAACAGACAGCAAATCAAGGGGAATAGTTTGCAGTGCTGTTTACAAAGTGGCCAGTCTGAGGGACTGGCCCTAAATGAAAGATAAAAACTTCTTGAAGGGAATTTGAGAGGGTCTGTCTTGGTGAAAACACACCCCCTCCCTGTGTAATTCTGATTCTGTTGGTATGCAGCCTAATTGGGGTGAAATAAGGCTATTCAGTTTTCTTAGGGTGATGACAGCAGCGGGAACATACAGCTGCATTGTCCAGATGTGTGGCATTGACAGGCTGTTTTATGACTATGTTTTTTACAGCTTGTTTCCACTAAATTTCATACAACTCACTAACATCTGGGCCGTTTTCCTTGGAGCCTCATAACCACTTTATTTACTGCGAAAAAAATAAAATAACATAAAAATACTGTTAAAAAGTTGTTATATGTTTCTTTTCACTTGTGTTGTCTCTGTAATAAAGTTCACCTACATAGGAAGCGCTGCTGAGGAATAATATAACCATAATATTTTCTTACTTTTGTTTTTAAGCAACCATCAGCTTTATTTATAACCATGGGCTGAATTAGGTGTTACTCAAATGTTCTGACATGTTTCTCTTTTCTCCTCATGAGCAATTACAGTTGGGCACATATGGTGTCAATTTTGCTTGCTAACACTGAGACAATGAAGGTGCACACTGCATCTCACTGAACTGTGTCTTGTCTAATGCAAACACCACCATTAGCTTTGAGCTTCCATAGATTCGTGCCTAGCTTAGAAATTTTCACCTCTCACCCAAATGTAGCCACTAAAATGCTTCTCTGAATAAAGCAGAGACAAAACAGAATCCAGACTATTATAAGACAAATTATTGTTTCATGCGAACGAAAGCAGGGAGCAGAAAAATAAATGTCTTAAAATTCAGATTTTTCACAAATCATATAACAGGGAGACAAACCAAAACATATGCATCTAAAAATCCTTCCAAAACAATCCTGCTTCTGAAACACAAATAAATCTAATGATCTTACCATACACAAAGGAAGATACATCATGATTAAGATGAGTTTTGCTTTGCATGTTTTGTACTCAAAGTAAGACTGGTCACTAGGTCAACAAGCCCATCATAGAAGGCTTCTGGAAAGACCTGCTGACATCAAAGCCACAGCAGAAAATCAAGGACATGTTAAGAACAAGACTTAGAAATTACCACGGACTGTGTGCACACTAGGAACTACCAGTAACTTCAAGAAAAAGTAGTCACACAGAGATAGGCACACGAATCTGCACTCTGAAAGAAAGATACTTTGGTAGAAAAATCATAGTAATTTCCCTCAGAGAGAAAAATTCTCATAAAGTTTTTTTTTTTTTTTTTTCAGAATTGATGTTAACAGTCTATGGAAAGTGATGCTTCTTGTCCTAATGTAGATGGGTTGCATATTTCTTGAAACACAATAGAGGGGAATTGGAGGGATTCTGGAAGGATTCCTGAAAAGTGTAAATATAGTAAACCAGCTTGATGGCCATTGTGAAAATAACGTTGTGAAATAAATAATGAATTTATTGTTCATGGAAGAAGAAAAAATTGCTTAGATTCTTAAACCTCACTCTTTCTGAGAATTTTAAAGCATTTTACCAGTCAAAAGCAATGCATAATAATTATTCCTGTATTGTAGATAGAGAATACAGGAATGAAGAAACTTGATGAAGTAGAGTGGGCAGGAAGGACAAATTTTCTTATGTGAGCCACGAGAGGTATGGCAAAGATATTTAACAGGAATACATTCCATGACTGTGGAAAGAGATCACACAAATAAAACAAAGACAGAACGAGTGCATTACATTTGGCAATACAAAGAAAGCAAATATCTTTTCATGCAGAAATGTAAAATATGCTTTATACAGGAGGAAATTAAAACCAATCCTAAAGACAGAAAATAGTTCAATCCATGCACAGTAGATGAAAGAAATTAAATTTATTACACATCTATATTTACTTCATCTGTGGTCCTGTGAATTATGCAGGCACCTGACATAAATGGTTAAAAATCTACTGAGCCTCGAGTGAAAAAAAAACAAAAACCCAAACAAAAACCTCAAGACAAAAACTGGGTAGGAATACAGAAGGAAGTTTTTTGGATACTATGAAGTGGATTTGTTACAGATTGGCTATACTTCATCCCACCAATGATGATCTTTTTCTTATGTGAGAAACCATGGAAACTTGGATGGATAAACTTAGTTAGGTAGGGCCTCTTTTCCTTTAAAGCAAGAGGAAACAGCATTCCTCACACAGCAGGGGTCACACGGGTGAAGTGCAGAAAGGCTTTGGCGATGCAGTATTTGATCTCATATGGTGGCAGTATGAATCATGCAGAGATTTAGCTGTCTGGTGCAAAGGGCATGTATTTTGAGCCACTCAAACACTGCATGAGAGCTTGTAAGTGACCCTACGCTATTGACAGATGTCAGCGCCACTGAGATAGGAGATAGGTCTTAAAAGTCAGGGAAACATTTAAAGCCAAAGTCATTGCGCTATCTTTCTTTGAAATGCCTCTTTTTCAACATACAAAACCATTGTGGCTGCCAAATCATAATCAGAAAACCTTGCAAAAAGATAAATTAGATTATAAACTTTTACAGCTTTATTACTACCTGGCAGCAGTAACATTGCTTGCTATGAGCAGTGGTTCACTGCTTGCCTACTTCACTGTATAGTTCTCCCATACCCAGAGTGAGCTTTCTAAAGGCCTGTCTTCCCTCTTGTTCTTGAAATTGAAAGAAATCCAGACCATCACATATGCCTCAGACTTGTATAACACTTCCTAAAAGAACATAATAGTTCCAAGAAGAACCAAATAACTAAAACCCCTTAGTTGCTGACACAGTTCAAGTGAATTTGAAGTAGCATAATCATCAGTCAAGAGGCTCTATGGATTACACAACCAAGTTGGTAATTACTATTCAGATGTATTTTCCTGAGCAAAGTAATAAAAGCAGGGGAAAAAAGTGATTTTAACTTATTACAATCTGCTGTCAGTCTTATGAGACCTGCAAGCAACTTTCAAGACAGACTAGGGGACAAAAGCTGCATGTGTCATGCTGATAACTGCTTTTTCTAAAGAAGGCTTCTTTACACATACTCTTAAATATTTCTGACTCTGCCAGTGTAATTTCATTGACTAAAGCATACTACAAGCAATCATTTTGAAAGAATATCAGGAAGGATCTGAGCTAACTTAAATAACTTCTTGTTTCAGATGACACCTCCAGTGTGTTGAAATAATTCATTTTTTCATAATCAACCGTTCACCTAACTTCATTTTAACTCTCAAAACCTCTTCCCACCTATTATGTCAAAAGACCACTTGCTTAATTATTATCTTTCACTGGTGAATTAATGACTCACAGTTCAAAGAGAGCTTAAGGACTCACATAAATCAATAAATCAATTGCATATCTGAGCAGAGATCGATATAATGCTTATGCATCCACAAGGTAGACTGTAAAACCTAAGATAAGCCAAATAAGCAAACCTTGTTAAACAGTGAAGATGTATGCCAGAGAACACAATTAATTAAAATAAAAATAATTAAAGTGGATTTGATGACTCCTTGTATCCCATGGAATCCTTTTCAACTAAACCTACTAAAATGAAGCAATACTGAGCAAATATGAACGCTGTTCATGTGCTAAATATCTTCCTTTCTTTTGTGAGAACATTTCTCAAAGCAGAAGTAAATGGTTGCTTGTACTCTAGAAAAATAACTTGTCACTCATATGAGTGAGTCTGTTTTTTGCCAGAACACAACACAGCTTGATCTGGTTAGCAGAAATCTATTAGAATTATTCATTGTAAGAAGGTCTGTTCTCTAAACCTCTCTCTACAGAAAATCTGCAACCTGAGGGGATATTTTAACTGTTTTAATCTCAGGGATGCTCTGTGAGAATTTTCTAACACATGTACAGCATTATGTAAAGTATTTAAATAATATTTAAGAAAAACAGAATTGGTGAATAACCTAATTTCAGTAAAAATGAGAAAATACATTACACAAAAATAAGGCGGGCTTTATTAGAGAGCTCATTCAGGAGCGCTCCCTCTCTGGGATGTGCACCTCCTATGGCTCCCTGACCATTAGCTACTATGAAAAACAAACTGCTTTAAGGGATACAAATATCCAGTGATTAGAAAGGTCAGGCATTAGCAATGCTATTTCAGGAAGGAGTTCTATGCACAAGGAAGGTTTTCTCACATGACCGTTGATATATCTGTTTTCTTTTAACACTGATTGCAGGACAATAGTTGAAACAGCATTTAAGTGATTTCAGAAGAACCCCTACAGAACCCAGACCCTTTTAGAAAAAGAGGACAGGCCAGTCTGTTGTGATCTGTGCTCAGATGAAGGCATATATTGCTATGATCAAATAATGAAATGTTTACATTTCAGTGGGATGAATCTGCCCAGTAAATCTTTCCATTATGGCACAGAATATTTTCAGCTTCTGAGAAGTAAATTGTCTCCAGAAATTTCAGCCAACTGAATCCACACAACGAACACCACAGAGCTAAAAGATTTAGTCACGCTTCTCTAACACTGAATCTGGCTAGAAAGAGAACCCAATCAGAGGTGGAACAAAAAGATTAAGAAAGAAAATTGCCTCATCAAACCTTGTGCTGGCAGAACCCATCCAACTACATCTTGACAGAGTTTTCTAAGCCACGTCAGAATATTTGGGCCAGGTAGTTCCAATAGCCTTGTAGACTTGGCACCACAAAACTGGGCAGGATCTTTCCACCTTGGTTGGTCCAGCTTTGCAACAGGGCTTTGAGTTTGTTTTTTTGTTGTGGTTTTTTTTTTTTTTTAATTTGGTGACAAAGGTTTCTGAGATTAGTTGCTCTACTGGAGAAAATGTCATACACTTTATTGTCCTTTATGAACCTTATTACAGTCTCCCAAAAACTCTGAAGACAAAAAAACCAGAAGACAGCATTGCCTTTGGCTACTTCAGAGAGTCCCTCCAACAGTTCAAGGATGACATTCTCACAGACATAACTGCTGTTTCCTTTAGTTACACAGACATCTCAACAAAACCTGCACAGGAAAAGCAGAAATTTGATACCAATTTGCATGTATGCAGGAACTTTTGTAATCTGTGAAGCAAACCCAAAGTCTCACCAGTGTTCTGAAGCAGATTTTAAATAGGTAGATGAATTTCAAAATGTTATCAATTGTCTCTCCTAGAAAATAAATTGCTAGCAATTTGAGTATTACAAATGGCCTCAGTTCAAATAATTACAACAGTAATAAAATAATAATAATGCATGTTTCTAAAATCCTAGCTTTTGGACTATGAAGAGTCACTATTCTGAAATGAAACTAGAAGATGTACACATCAATTGCCTCATGTAAATAATAAACCTGACCTCTCAGATTTTAGGAAACAAAATTAGAGAACACAGATTGTTTTCCTGCTCAAGCTCAGAACTTTTTCCCCCCAGTTTTAACATTTAGAAATGCTAAGTGAACAATGACACATTGTTCCTGGAAAGGGATACTGAACTGGAGACACTTAAACTGACTGCAAACATCTATAATTAATGGAACTGCCTGGTTTATAGCAACAGTGGTTTCCTCTATGGAATAATTAAATCTGAATGGAAGGCACACAATTTGATAACTTAAAGGACTAAAAAGCCAAGTGGCATCAGATGCTCTGACAATGGGAAAGGCTGATACAAAGACGTGCTAAACTTAAATTAACAAATTCTTTCTCTAACATCCTTTTAAGAAGATTGACCTAAATACTGGAAACCAGCAGGTAAAGTAGTTAAACTTTTCTCAGAAGATAAGACACTAAATATCTCAGGTAAATATACCACCTCATTTAGTGGACCATTTATAAAACATCCTATACTCCATATTATAAACAGGTAGGAGCTTGGTAACAAATAGAAAAGAGTGGAAAACAGATGAGTAGATAATGCCCACAGCAGGATTTAAAGTCCCTTAAGCTTCCCTGAAGCCAGTACCTCCCTAAAAGGTACATTCAATCAACAACAATTCCCAAGAGTACACATCAAACCTGCGTGTATCCACACAGTGTAAGGGCCAAGTCCTCCTGCAATAAAATTCTCTTCACTTGCATCCACACAACATCACTTGACAAAGGCTGACTGGAGAACTGCTCCATTTCATTATAACATTTAAGAGTGCAGTATGAAATTTATTTTGTACTGGAATGAAAAATAAAATTAAGTTTATGTATCCTTCTAACCATTCAGCATGGCTGCCAAAGTTGTTTCTGGTGTCAAACCCTCTCATGAAAACAGTGACAGCAGGTAAGTTTTGGCTCCTGAGCTATTCCATTTTACACTAACTGCTAAAATTAATTTTGTTCCATTGGAATAAAAACAAAATTTTGCTAACTTGTATTAAGAATATAATTCTATTGACATGCATATATAGAGTGAGAAGGTTTGGTTTTGATAGGGCTATCTTTACTTTTGAGAAAGCCTAATCCTGACCACAACCTGGTGTTGTGTCAAAATCTATACAACTACACAAAAATAGGAAGGCTTTGATTATGTTTCCACAAGAAATAAAAAGAAATAAAAAGTCTTTCTTAAAAACACTCCTGTCTAACATAAAGTTTGAAACATTTTTCTCAAGTGCCCCATATCCTGGCTACTACTGAATTTGGTCTTCTCCCACTGCCAGACAATTCTTCTGAGCTTGTACTTAGGTGAAAATATTCCTTCCCATAAGTGTTATGTCTCTGACATTAAATGTCCCCTTTCACATCAAGCTAAACTCAACATTTTTTATTTTTTTAGCCCCAGAAGTTTACTAAAAGGAACACAAATAAATTCATACTCCACGTCTCTACTGCTACCCTCCCTTTTTTTTATTTTTCTGAAAATATTGTTAGACACAGCAATGAGAGTCCAGAAAAGGGACACAGACAATAGAACGACATAAGGTAATAGAAAGGTATAAGGTTTTTAAGACCTACTGAAGAGAGGATATTCAGAAAGAGAACATCTATTCTTAACTTTTTTAAAAATGAAATTCATGCCATTGGGGTGAGTAATAGAAGGCAGTTTTGAGTAATTTTACACATGTATACACATTAAAACCATATATTTTAAATATATTTATTACCTAATTATGATTACATAAAATAATATAATTATACATAATACAATATACAAATATATATAAATTTCATAATAGTAGGAGCACTTATCCCAGGAAACACACACTTAGTTCCAATCAAAAATGGACCTTCTCTCTACATCATAATGTGATTAGGGCTTCAAATAATCTTACCAGCACCAACCCTTACTTCATAAGCCTGCACTCTACACATTTCTAGCAAAGCATAAATTCACAGGAATGCTTGCAAAGTCCTTTACATCCACTGCTTCCCGGCTAAATTTATTTCACTTTTTTCAACTTGGGCTTGTAAATTGTTATTTTTAATATCCGACAAAAGTTCTTAATATCTTGGTTATATATTTTGTGTTGGAAGTGACAGAAGAGAAATCTGTTTCATGTACACCCAGAAAACTCAAGGCTTCTTCTGTATCTGCTACAGTCTATTGCCTATTAAGGCAAGAAGTACTGTGAACATTATGCACTTTCCCAAGGATAATGGCATCACAATCTTAGGGGAAAAAACAACAACAACAGTAACAATAAACCCAAAGGAAAAAAAAAAAAACCCAAATCATGTATGACATAATAATTTTAAAACAATAAGATTCTATTTCTAACCAATTACTTTTTAGTCCCTTAAATGAGCTGTACAAAACATGAGCTAATTAAGATTTAAATGCAATCACTCAACTGAACTGGGCTTTAATGGCAAAACTATGCATATTATGCTTGGCAATAGAAGGACCTTGTTTGGGAATCTCTTTGGTTTGTTTATTGAAACTGCACAACTAGTTGATATCTCAGTATGGCTGGTGATAAGGGCTGGCTGTTATATATCCTGACAGTGAGCCTGGAGCTTCTCCTGCTTTTATCCATCCAGAGGGTTGAGGTTTCTGAGCTGACACTGCTGCCTTGTTAGCAAGGAGGTAAAATAAAGTGAGGTTTTGTATGAAAACAATCTGCCATGCAGATCTGGAACAGGAGAATCTAACAGGTCCTGTGTTCACCCAGGGATGATAAAAAGTAGAATGATTCTGAAAATTCTGAATAGTCATGATTTTGTACTATCTTCTATTTAAATATTTACTGTTCCAGCATGTGATTTGAAATGTAATGTTTGCTTGCTCATCATATGTGAATATCAGAGATAATTCATATAAACCAGTTGGGATTACAAGATCCTGGAAAGTGTAATTTAAAATAGTAAAAAATGAGTATTTCAGATTCAATGAAGAAAGGAAAAAAATAAAGAGACAACAGATGCCAGCAGAGATAAGGATGAGTTTATTTTTTAACTGTATTAGAGAAAAAAAGAATCAGTAACATGGCATTGGTCTGGTATTAAATTGAAACAATAGAAGAGTCAATATAGATGCAGGAAAAGTTTGGCTAAGCAGTGATTATTCTGCTTTATATTCAGAAAAAAACCCCAGAGATTCGAGATGATGAGATGGTTATTTCATTAAAAGCAATTATTTAAAACTGCATCAATAGAAAATTGCAAAAAGGCAGCTTTTAAAGCCAGAAATACCAAAACTCAGTAGACCTGGACAATGTAATCAAAGTATTAAAACCAGGTAGCTGAAGAACTCTTTGGACTACAAGTATTGACTTTAACCATCTCTTGGAGAACAAGGGCAGTTTTACAGCAAATAAGAGAAAATATCACATCAACACTTAAAAAAGGGAAATTTGAATCATTTATATACTGGCAATGTAATGCTGATCATTGAAGAACAACAAAGGAGATGTTATTTCTTTAATGTCTTAAAAGAGGATTTAAAAGACAATAAATAAAAGGAGGGTAAAATAATTATAAATTCTATTTTGTTATTTAAAAAAAAAATAAGGAGGCCTTTTCACAAAAATAGTAGCTTTCTATGGCAAGGCTGCAATTCAATTTGAAACAGAAAATATGATAATATGAAAATCAGAATTCCCTAATCTCTGTAGTCTTGGATAGGAAGGAAAGAAAAAGAGGAGAAAAAGGACATCATTGTGTTGGCATCATTTAAACTTATGCAAGGTGTAGGTTTAAAAAAAAATAAAAAATAAAATTACTTGCTAGAAACTTTCAACTGCACCAAACATGTCCACTGCATCTGAGGTCCAAAGCCTAGGGAATCCATTTACCTTTTCCTTTCTAATATGAATGCCTTCACCAATAACCTCCTCCTTCTCCCTCCTGTAAGTTATGGAATATATATATATATAATTATTCAGATACACACACACACACGCATATATATATATATATATATATATATGCGTGTGTGTGTATATATATATATATATGTGTGTGTGTGTGTGTGTGTGTGTGTGTGTGTGTGTGTGTATATATATATATAATTCTGCTATGCCCAGGATTTTTTCTACTTGTATTGACCTATTACTGTCCTTATGGAAGGAATACTGGAATCCACTGCACACTGCTCATGCTTTCTTCCATCCTGAAAATGCAGGAGATGCCAGCAGAATTAGGTATCAACCTGGTGATTAACAGCTGAGAAAAACTTATTTACAACTGATTTATGCAGCTCCAGGATCATGGAATTCCAGGATGAGAATGGGACACAATTTGGATTTTGCATCTGATCTGACGTTTTTCAACTTGGCAACTATAGCAGGAGCTTTGCTGGGAGAAACAATAGTTAATATATTAATTCTTGTCTGGCTGTGGAATAAAGATTAATATTTTTAATAACACCTTTTTGGTTCCACAGGATGACTTGTCCCAGAGATGAGTCAGAGCAGCATGGAAGGACACTTCTGTTACAAGATTTTAGTTTTGCTGGCTTCTCAAGGACAAGGACATATTTTGAAGGCAACATTCTGGAATCCACAACTGAACGAAACTGCTCTCATCTCTGCCAGTTGTGCCTTTTTCATCTTCCCATGAACCTTCTTCCCCAAGCATCTCAGCTTATCTGACAGTACCACAAAACTCTTCCACATCTCTCTCCCTCCAATCCCTCTCTCACTCATGGCCATAACTTATTCAACTGTTCATTTCCAGCAACACTATCCATCTTCTTCCAGTCAACTCATGTGAAGGGGCCACATGAGGCTCCATCTGCTTCCATAATCACCATGGTACTACCTTGCAGCTCCAGCTTGTTTACATATTAGTATGGGACATGATTCCTTCTCAGAATTTCCCAGGTAACATAAAGGCAACTTTCTGTTCCCTGTCCCAGTAAGTCCAACAAAACTTCAAAGTAATTCTTAAAAGAAAAAGAAAAAAAAAAAAAAAAGATACTTTAATCCACACAGCTCCTGAACTCAATCTCACCAGAAATTTCAAGGGGGAAATGGGGGAAAAAAAAAAAAAAAAAAATCAGCCTCATGAAGAATTCTGGTGTGGAAAATTTAGGCTTGAATAGATTTTCAAAATTCAAACTTTGAAAACACTTGTAAGTACTTAAAGAGCACAGTAACCTGTCTCAAACACTGTTAAGGTCACAGAAGGATTTTGCCATGAGATTAACACTGGACGGAGAGACAGGATGGCGCTAACTCCAGGCCTGGTGGAGACAAGATCTGGCTAGCATATCCTGGGTAACATATCTGGACAAAAACTCCCACTGTGGCCAATTGTGTAGGGAAGCAACTGCTCATGGGCATATCACCAGTCAGACAAAGATCACCCCAAGGTTTGGGAGAGATGCCATCTGTGCCACCAGTGACCACCTAAATATTCCTCTGCAAACCTGAAACTTGAACTGTAGACAACGTAAGATAAAGGTGGTACTATTGTCCAGGTGCTATCTCAGACCTTGGGGAAGGTTAACAAAGCCTAGGGAAAGGAATGTATTGATGATAATGGACACAAATGGAGAATCCATGAGCCACAAAGAAAGCCAACTCAGCAACTGTGCTGAAATCAGCTCTGACAGAATTAAAGGTAATTCTGGCAAGGGAAGGCTATGATCCCAGAAACCCATCAACTCAAAAGAAGAAAAAGACTGAGCATGCAGAATAACCAGCATTAGAGGTGAGGTAATCATTTAACCAATAGCGTAAGAGAATAGTGTAGCCAAGAAGCATTAATTCCCTTTTTTGCTAAAATGTAAAGATTATGAAAAGTTTTGAATGACCTTGGGGCCCCCACTACCAAAAAGCCCAGAGTGGAGAAGGACTAATAGGATGCTGCTGGATCCAGGGGTGGTGTTATTTTCCACCTGAACTCTCTCTCTCCCCCTCTCTCTTCTATTTCTAATTCATCATTAAATAAAATCTGTACCATTGACTTTGGCATATGGTCTTGTTTGCAGCTTAATTTGGGCAGAGGCATCTCTTAATAATCAGATTTTAACAACATTATCATATTTAGTAGTGGCAAAATATCTTTATTACACATGCTGTTATTAACCTTAATAGAAATGACCCAACAAACAGGTGTGTAAACAACAAAAAAATACACAACTTGTTGATAAAATACATATGTTTTTAGTTGTAGGTCTTGTTAGAAAAATTGTACATGATAAATTATGAAATCTGTTGATATATTACAGGAAGCATAATATTTTCTCTTTCATATATAAGGGAAAAAATGAATTCTGTAGGATCTTTGTGAGAGAATCAGCCTATCATCATTCAATTAAGTGCTAGAATTAGTACAAAATTACCAAGCAGGACTCCTACCCCCATCAAGTCATGTAAGAGTCAGAAAAGTTTTAGACACCTAATCCTCTTGGATTTGGAAATTTTTTAGCTACATATTTATAAACCCTGCCCAGAACCTCTTCACTTTGTACAGCAGGAGTGATATGAGATACAAAACAATAAAATGATAGAAGGCCTGAAGGGGAATAACTTAGAGCAGACAGGAGGAGTTCTTTTAATATGATATATAATTAGCTTGCAATGTATCATGAGCCATTTGTTAAAGGTTCTTTACCTCTAGCCACTGCAAACTTTTGGCTGCAGTGAAATTTATTAAAACCCCTCCATTTCAGTGGATGCAAAGTGTAAGACCAATGGCATGGGTAACAATATTACTACTAATACCAAAACAACCACATTACTATCCACATCATTAGTCCCAAATTCACACACATGTGCCTGTCATATGGTCAAAGACCATTAAATGTCAGGAATCTCACAGTACCTCTAAAAATGAATATGGAAACTTGTGGAAAAGGCAGCATGTTGAATCCTGCCACAGAGAGCTGTATGTGGCAATGATAGAAATGCTCCTCTCAGAAGAGCTTTTTGTAACCCTGTGTTCTGTGCTAATCTTGTATGTGTTTATCTTTACTAGTGGAAGCAGTGCAAGCAGTGAAAGCTTTGAGTGCTCAAACTGCACATGGAATACATGTGAATGTTTGGGAACAAACTCTGCCCAGAGAGGTGGGATCTTAATGCTGTGGCAACATGATCGATCTTTTAATTTGCTACAGCCTGAACGGAAACTGAGCCCAAGCAAAAGGTCAGAACAGGCATTTTATATTCTGTGTTAAAGGAGGGGAGTAAAAAAAGTCTTTGAGGAGTAAAGTAAGTAGCTAATGAGACACAGCACTGACAGCTGGAATTTAATAAGTGTCCACTTCACAAGGAAAATTGCTCAAGGTAATTAAATACAGGTATCATTCAAAACTTCTGCTTAGAGCTAGACTTCAAAATCCTCCTGTCAAGCAGGACTGAAGAAGTTTTACATACCAAGTAACATAAGGGTGAATTTGCCTGGGAGGCTAGTCCTAAATGAAGAGGGTTAATTGCATAAAATTCACAGTTCTGTCAGTGGTAAATAATTCCAAAGGGACTTGTTCAGGTAGCAGCTTGGCATTACTGAAAAACAGACCACAGCTAAAAAGTACTGTTATAAAGTCCACCAAAATCTGAGACACATAAAAAGTTTATTAGTCATTGCAGAAATAAAACACAAACAAAGTCTTTTTAGAGGGATCCAAAATTCTTTACGCTTCAGGTCTGTAAGGACTGTAAAACTCTACCTGAGAAAATTTTAAACAATCTTCTAATTAATTGCAGGATTTTATCACCTCTCACAAGCTGTAAGTAAAACATTAACAGGGTAGGAGGAAGTACTCTTTGTACTAAGCATGATTCCAAACCCTGCTGACATAGCTCACTAGATGAATCAGGTTACATCAAACTGAGATTATAATGGGTACTAGCACACAGAACAGTGTTTCATATCGGGGATTGCATCCCCATAAATGAAGGTATAAGTTTCTAAGTTATTGGGAGCATCTGAGACAGAAGAGCCTGACAGGTTTTCTGTAATTTGAGACATCACCATCAAAACATGATCACGTAACATATCCTTCAATAATGAAACTCGTATCCCTGAAAACATGTTTTGATCATCACTTAATCAGCAATCCAACAGAATATTGCTGGTATCACAAGAACAAAGCAGTTTAAGTGTCTAGATGGTTGAATGTTTTTACCAGCTAGATCAAACAAATTTGCATTTACTTAAGAATGTGTAACCAAACCACACAGCCCTACACACTTCAGTGTAAAAGAGCACTGACTCTGCAATAATGTTTTAACTTACCTCATAGTACATAGGTGCATCCTTAGCCTTTTTTCCCTTTTGACGCCCAGATTCTGCGATCTGCAAGTAAATAAAGCATTCTATTGTGAGAAGATTTTATGTTTACCCAAAGTACTTTACTCATTATTCTCTTTTGCAAACACTACACTCACACTCCAAAACAGCAAGGAATCATCTTATGGCAACCCTGTACCTTAGGGAGGGTGTTTTTTATCAGCACCTTGAAGAAAAGTCTATAACAAAACTTAATTTACAGGGAGCAGAGAAGCTTTTATTGTAAGCTTTTATTTTTCCATTTTTAACTCCTATGAGTTAGAGCAATGAAGCTGCTAAAAGTATAGAAAGTCCTATAAGGAGTGATGAGGGAGCTGGGGCTGTTTAGTCTGGAGAAATCCATTTCTCAGAAGACACCTTATCAGTCTCTACAGTTCCCTGAAAGGAGGTTGTAGTAACGTGGGGATCAGTCTCATCTGCCAGGCAAAAAGTGACAGGATGAGAGGAAATGGCCTCAAGCTGTTCCAGGACAGGTTCATGCTGGACATCAGGAAGAACTTTTTCAAAGAAAGGGTTGTCAAGCATTAGGATGGACTGAGGAGGTGGTAGAGTCACCATCACCACTTCCATCCCTGGAAGTGTTCAAGAAATGACTGAATGTGGTACTCAGTGCTGTGGTTTAGTTGATAAGGTGGTGTTCAAAGGCTGGATTCAATGATCTTAAAGGTCTTTTCCAACCTTAATGATTCCATGAATTAGTGTAATTTTTGAAACTTCCACAGACCAGTTTATCATTACCACAGACGAAAAAAGGCAGGGTCTAGAAGTGACACCTACAGTTTGGTGTAATATTAAAAATTACTGTCTTGGAATACCTGTCTGTCAATATCTTCACGGGTTATCACACTGAAGAGCTTTCGCAGCGGCACCTGCACAGCAAGAGCCAGGGCCTGGGTGTGGATTTCATCCTCAATCTTGGTCCCAACAATGAAAGTGATGCTAGGCTTCCAGTCATCCTACATTTCAAAATAAAATATTAAAAATATTAAAACTCATGCCAACAAAAGTTCTTCTCTGCAGTTTCAAAGAGTAATCTTGTAGAGATGGCTTTAGGTCACTCTAAGACATATCAAACATCACTGTATTAATCACACTGAAATTGCATGCAACTCGAAAAAGCCCCTACTACTTTGTCCCAATTATTTCTGCCATCAGGTGGCAGCATTATGCTATGAAAAACACAAAAGCCTAACAGCCTTAAACCTTTTAGCAGGCAAATGATGCATTAGCATCTCACAAAGATGTACTAACTTTTAAATGGCATTTGCAGATTTGACAGTTCAGCAAACAAGCAAAAGAAATAAGTGAATTTTTAATATGTATTATTGTGATTACTCAATGTAGAAAAAAATTTACAATTTTCAGCTCCCTCGTCTTTCAATTAGATAATGCCCAGGTAATATTTTCTTTACATTGTAGCGTTATTTTTATGATGTTTTATGAAGGTATATTTATGCATACTACGTCTCTTGCATGGTTTCACTAAATATTCTGAATCAAGAAGAATTACTTACCAATGGCAAGTTTTACACTACAGTATTGGTAAGTTAAAAACACTAGCAGTTTTCAAACATTTGCAGTAGCATATGCATTACTGTAAAGCAGAAAAATGTTTTCAGTGCTAAAAAAATGCAGAACAAGAAAAGACTGGAACACATTATTTAGTGATGTACATCTACAAAAGCTGAAAAATCATGTAATTTAAGCAACTTTTACTGGTTCTTCTCTTTCACATTTCTACTGGAATTCCTTCCACAGAGTGAGTCGCTATCTCCAGCACATCTGTATCTCACTCTAGAGTATTCTTTATCAGCATTAGTAGTGGCTGAAGTAGGAGCATTTGTAATGGTTGTGATGCACAGGAATCACCCAATTTATTTTTTTTTCAGTGCATATCTGCATGTGCAAACAGCAAGGTTACCAATGCAGCTGCATAAAGGTAAATATGGAAAGGGATTCAGTCAGATCAAGGCAGTCCCAGGACAATCACATTAATCAGGACCAGGCTAAGCAGAGTCACAGTCCAGTGTGCATCATAGCAAGGAAAGATTTTAAGAGATTTAAGACAGGGTGGTAACTTTAGGATATTGAATATTTTCATATATTTATACTACATACAAAGTCCTTGTGGAATAGAACAAAACCTGAGCTGAGTTACGGTAAAGTGAGGAAAAGGAGAATTCTAAGAAAAATATTTAGATAGTAAGAGAAGCATCTTCTTCCAATTTTACAGTACTCTTCTTCATTTGCACCTTTTCTTAGCTGGTAAAAAAGCTACCTAAATGTCTGCAATTTGAGTAACTGATGGCTTGGGATGGGAGAAAGCCACAGTTGAATTAAGCCTCAAAACAGTGCATGCTTGCATGGTGGGAAACAGTTTGTCAAACACTTAAGGTAACAAAGGATAACATCACATAAGTATGCCCTATTTTTCTAACCACAGAACATTCAGAAAAACAAAAAGGATGTAAAGGTCAACTGGGTCATTAAGTGAAATTGCAAGTAGCTACAGATCAGATAACTAATCCAAAAGGGTGCCTACAGCTCCATACATCATGAACTTCGTTGATGGTTTATTGCTGCACAAAATAAATCTCAAGCTTTTAAAATTATGAAGTGCTAGAGAGATCAAGCATATCACTGATGCTCTAGGAGTGTGCAACACGGTGGAATTTATGGGTGTCCAGCTGCACTGACGCAGCAGACACTGCTCACCAGAGAAGTGGCAGTAGTAGTGGGGACTGCACCAAGTACACGGAATTGCATTTTGCTCTTTTAAGACTTTCTGTCTAAAGCTGCAAGACAGCTACTGGTGCACAGCACTGTGAAAGAGCTCTAGGTATTCCAGTATTGCAGCTAACCTGGAATCAAGCTATCACTGTATACCTGCCAGGAGCTGGACAGTAAAACTTCAGCATTCTTTGAACAGGAAGTATTTAGATGCCAATGCTTGTGTGGAAATGCGTAACTAGGCTCTCAGAACTGAGACTGAAATGCTCTCATGTGGCAGTATCCTGGTGCTCCCAGTGCTGATCACCAGATACAGGATTTTTACAATAACCTGTGTCATGAGCTAATGGAGCAACTGTTATCACTGCCCACTTCAGTGAGGATGATAGAGAGGAAAACAAGGTCCAGTAAGTCTCACAGAGATGCTGACAGCTCAAGAGCAGCAAGCATTAGGAATGTCAGGTTCTACTCAGGATCATACGGTAAGCATGGTCCAGCAGTAATACAGACCTTACTCCCACAACTTCCTGCAGTTCTTCAGATACATAAAAAATACCTATGAGAGAGCTCTAAAACCCTGCCTTATTCCTTCTTCAGTTCCTCCTCAGAACATGTTGACAGCTTGCTGCCCACAAATTAAAGCTGCTTAGCACTGATTAATATTACTGCAACAACAATGCCTGTGGAACCTGTCTTCCTTATCGTCTTCTCTTGATTTTTCCACCCCCTGGTCACAACTGTTCCTAGTTAATTTCTCCTTCCTTTTCCACTCTTTGTTCCTCATCTCAGTTACACCACTCGTCTTAATGCTTCCCCCACCTGTGACTTGCTCCCCAGCTCTTGTCCTCGGTCTCCTTGTTTGGCAGGTCTCCACTTTCATTATCTGATCCCACTTCAGGCTTTCTCCACCTTTAGATTCCTTCTCCAAATTCTTATCCTTTAGCCAATATAATAATTCCCAAGAATTTTCAGAGCAATGAACCCTCCTGCACAGAAGTACTGTAAGTCTTTCTAAGAGAAGAGAAATTTCCTTGTTACCTCTGTGGTGCCCACCTTCTCAGCAGCCTGTGACAAAGCACCAAAGCAAAACATCAGGGTAGGTCCTGCTCGTGCAAAATGAGTATAAAAAAAAAAAAATAGGACTTATGCAAACAAAATTATCCAATTACAGATTTTTTTAATTCAAGAAGAAATTATCATCAGTGTGCCACATCTTCTCCCTATTCTCTGCTTCAAAGAAACAAGGCGAAAAAGCTACTCCACAGAACAGCTACGAGAATATTTATACTATAGGCAAACCGTTGGCTAATACATTAAAAGAAAATACATGGAATGAGCCTTTACAAGATAACTGAACTTGTAGTGAAAATTACAACCTTACTTAATTCTACAGAAGTATATGCAGCTCAACATAAGGTCTTTTGCACAAAAATTTAGAAATTATTACAGACAGCCTATTCTCCCTAGTGCTAAATGAAGAAAATAAACTGCTTTTCTAAGAAAAGTGCAATACCTTGGAATAGGAGCTGGAAGTAGCTAGTAAATATCCGAAGTATCTGCACACATCTTCACAGTAAATAATGATCTAGACTTCTTGGAGTCATTAATAGCATGTCATCTATTTCTAGACTGATCGGTTTTGAAGACTTTAAGGATCATTTTTCCGAAGAGCTGAACATTGAGAACACGAATTGAAGTCAATAGTCAATGTGCAGCATAAATACACAGTTTAAGGTGTTTGATTAATTAGACTATTTTCTGAGGTTAAAAATCTAGTATTTTTGCAATCCCGCCTTTATATTATCGATCCTGTAACAGTATCCCTAATGTTCAAGGCACTGAAAGGACAGAGAAGAAACAGACCCTGCTTCTACAGCTCACCACCTAAAATCACAACATAAAAATGTGAAGGAAAAGTAGTAAAATGTATATGGTTACTTTAAAAATATTTTCTCCCTCAATATACAACTGCTCCTCTACTTAGTTTTATTCTTTCAAATGTTATTGTAGCATCAAGGCTTGAGAAAGGATCTGAGAAAGGATAGATTAGTGACCCTAAGGCTACCTCAAATGACGTTCCCAGCTTAATGAACAGGATAGAAAAAACCATAAAAATAACTACTGGAAAACCATGGAAACAGTCTAGGGAGATTGCCATTGAGAATTTAACATGAGCTCTACAAACTGCACAAAGAAGACCAAAATGCAGGGAGCAGATATCCCACAGAATCAACAATGTGAATTTAGAAAAGAAATTGAAGCTGGAAATGTGGCATTGGCAACTGAACACTATTTAAGCAATCTGAAACAAACTCCAATTAAGGGCAGGCTAGATTGCTCTCACTGGAAAACATTCAGTGACAACCATTGTTACAAATGACACTATCCAGTTTTAAAACTCCTGGCCATGTCAAGAATTGAAATGCACCAAAGTCTCTCAGTTTTAGAAACAACTATCTGTGTGGGAAACTTCTATACCCCTCAGTTGGAGAGGCTCCAAATCTGCAAGATCAACCTAATCCTGGAAGCTCCATGTAAGCAGCAAATGGTTGTCCAGAATCCTTGCTTTCACAAAACACAGAAGGTGCCTCATCTTCTCATGATTTTGCTCTCAAGGCTCCACTGCGTTCCTCTGTAATGTGATTTTTTCCAACTGTTATAAACCAGTACATGTAGCCTGTAGATCTTCATCACAACAGTATTGGAATAGCATAGGTATGTTAAGAAAATATCTAACTTTAATTCACATTGAAGAAGAAAGCAGATTTTCTTCTTCCTTTTTATACTTATCTTGTTTTCTCTGCTTCATTTCCTAGACACAAAAGGGCAGCTGTTTTAGGGAAGACAGCGGAAGAAGTCAGGTATATTGTTTATTTTTTCAGTACCAGTTTCTAGTTTCTCCTTGGTCAAGAAAAACTTCAAGCAGCCATCTTACCCTCCTCCCATTTCCAGACAATCCAAGTATCTGTCATCTTATTTTTGTGGTACTTAATGTTGTGGAGTTAACTGGGATTTTTTTTTTTGGTTTGTTTGTTTGGTCAGGCTGTGTGTTTGTTTTGTTTGACTGTTTGGTTTTTTCCCCTTAGGACAACAACCAGCAAGTTAATTTCATAACAGCAGTATTACAAATTTACCTGTAAGAGCTGAGAAGAAACATTTGAAAACTCAAAACATGTGAGCATCAAACATATTAGTGGTTTATGAACAATTAGCATAATTAGCACTCTTCATTTCCGAGACTGACAGAGCTTGTAAACCACCAGTAAATACAACTGGCATTACTGGGAAAGGTTGTTTATCAGGAGTTTTGTAGCCTCAAGGTAGGACATCACTGCTTGGAAATCTGCAGATTCACTTGCACTACCTGCTGATTGACACACCCACATTTACTAATGGCTTTTGCTCTTAAGAGCCTGAGGTTTTACTGTCAACATGGGCAGGTGAGAGAATATCAAAGCTCAACAGAATGTTAATTTTTCTCCAAAGAGGAAGCAGTATGAATAGCAATCAAAAGTGGAGCTACCCTATTCAGAATATTTTTAGAGGTTTTACAAGATTTAAGATCAATTTTCAGGCCCTAAAATGCCAATGCAATGAGAGAAATCATACAGATGGAAAGTCAGCACAGAACATGGCTTCCAGCTGCTATGCTTAGTTATACCAGTTAATAAGAACAAATAATAAATGACAGTTATTTTAATTAAGGGCTGTATTTGCCCAGAATTCACCTTTCACTTAGCAAATATCGCCCTTTACCTACTTAACACATGCAAAATGAAACTACTTAAGAATCATAATTTATATTTTGCAATTTAATTCTGTAGTGAACCCAATCAAAGTAGATTATAAATATCTGAAGGCAAATACAGTTTGCAACTCCATGTTCTTCTGCATAGCACATTACAAACAAGAAAGACATGCATAAAATATAATGTGAGGCTCTGGAAAATCCATATTTCCTCTGTATGTGTTTTTAAGCTGTATGTTTGCCAGTTTTCACAGTGCATTTAATAAAAGCAATTATTTGGTTAGTAAATACCATTTAAATCATATTTTAGTTAGTATACCCGTTCATAAAAATCTTAACAGCACTGGTAAAATGCTTTTCATAGATTGAACTAATAAAATAGTGTAAGTCATAAACACATTAAAATGTGAAATTTCACCACTCGGTCTATCTGGTACAATTTAAAGCCAGTTCTAGTAAATTCCCTTTGCCTCCAATAAAGGGAAAAATATTTTTCAAACTGATACAAGTAAAAGATTTAAAAATTCTTTACATATGAATTATGAGGAGAGACATTTATTTACTTGATAGAGTTCCTGTCATCTCCTAAATCATTTCAGATTCCTATTGTATTTCATACACAATACTGAGGACGAGTAGGAAGTAAGTTTTGTGCTCTATGTCTGGTGATATCTAAAATTCAAGCTGTTCAACACCCTATTTTACAGACTGCTTTCAGTTCCTGAGCTTTATATATCTGAGTTTAAACTTTGTATGTTATATTATTACTGGGGTAGGGTGGGTGGGGAGAGGGAAGTGTGGTTGGACTATTTGCAGAATGAGATTTGATTTTTAAAAATCATGTTTATCCTTTAATAAAAACCCCTATATGATTAAGTAATTAAGATATTCAATGCCCTCTGTGTTCAAGAGGAAGGAATTAAATTTGGCAGCAGAGCCGTACTTGTGTCAAAGATTTGCTTTTACAGAGCATGTTTATTTACATTATGTACACCCACATTTGGCCACACTTGATGAATCTTGGTTCACACATGCTCAGAAGAGATTTGCTGGCATTTGACAGTTTTGCACCGAGTGTGCTCTTGCCCATGACTCTAAGAGCTAAATAAGAACACTCCTGCAGTAAGAAATTTCAGTGGCTGCCCAGTATCTCAGAAGCCTGAGTTCAAGCCGACAGCAGCAAGGGGACAGTTCTTCCTAAGTTCCCAGGGCTCTGTCTGTGAACAGCATGGCAGAGAAAGTGAAATTAGCTTAACTGGAACAGAAAGCAGTTAGACGACACGAGAATTACAGAAACAAGGAATCTCAAGTCAGCCCCCATGGGTACAGGCATTACAATAATCTTTAATTAGGTGATCACATACTTTTTCCTACAGAATTCTTGCCCTATTCAGTGAGCATTCAACATTTTTTTCCATCTGCCTCAATGTGTGGTCCAGAATAATACCAACTTTGACATTTCCTAAATTTTGAGCATTTTATTTCCTACCTTTAAAAATACTTCAATATAATGGTTTGCATTTAAGAAATGTAATAAATTACGTGTAGAGGCAGCAGAGCATACAAAGCACCTTGTTCAGTGAATTCACTGCACAATATCCACAACCACAGTAAACGCCACCATAAAAAAAACATAATCACTAATTGGCACCTTGCTAGTAAGCATTGGAGGAAGACCAGGAACAGAGTAGGTGATGGAGATTGAACCTTCACCCCATTCTTATGCTTCACAGATGTTTCCCAAGGGTAGGGACAAGATTCACAAGTAAGAAATGGCTCAAGCACCTTAGAACTCTACTAAAAAAATCTGTGTTCTAGGGAAAAATGGAAAACAACAGCCTAAGCTATCGAAAAAGTGGTCTTGTTTGGCTAAAGTTGTATTATATGGTTGCTACCAAATAAAAGTAAAAGCAAGTAAATATTTAAGAGCTTTCTGAACATATGTGGCTTTTTCGGGAAAAGCAATTAGCCAGTTTAAAAGCCTCCTCCTGAATTAAAAGTTCCTTATAGTTAACCAGTGCTGCTGGTATATTAAAGGAAAAAATGCAGCAAAATACAAACCCACATCAGCTAAAACAAAAAACTGTTTTTTTTCTTTTCTTTTTTTTTTTTTTTTAATAGGGCACAACAGGAATCCAGAAAACGAGGAAGCCATGGAAGCAATTTGTCTCACTTGCAGAAGCCGTGCTAGATAAACCCATGTGAAATAAATATTATTGTTTGTGAAACTACCACCCTATTTTGAAACCAAATTCTCTCTTGCAAGTCAAGATTTATGAGAATTACATTGCTTACACGGAACCTGGAAACCTTAATATGCCTTTAGATCCTCACACTCTGTAAAAGAAAAAAAAAAAAAGGAAAAAAAATTAAAAAAAAAAAGAAAAAAGTGCCTTTTAGCTGCACACACTCAGGCAGGAAAATTACAGCCTCACATTTTCAACGCTACAGTTAATGCTGTGTCAGCACCTCCATCAAACCTCGTTGTTCAGCAGTTTATAAAAAGTTCACTCCGAGCCGAAACTTGGCACCCAGAGAAAGCCCAGAAAGGGAAGTGCCGAGGTGAGGAGGAGCAAAGAAACCCGCAGGGCTACGCTCGGTGGCGGGGCAGAGGGGCAAGGGCGGTTCCGCCGCTCCTCGGGACCGTTCGCGGGCCTCCCCGGGGCCATCCTGGAGCCCCCAGGAGCCCCCGGCAGCCGCGACCCGCGGCCCGAGCCGCCTCAGCCCGCTCCCCCCTTCCCTCCGCGCCGCCGGCTCTGCCCCCCGGCTGCCTTCACCTCCTCGAGGCGGGCGGACACCAGCGCGGGCTCCCAGCTCGGCGGCCCGGGCACCGGCGACTCCCGGGCGGACCTGGGCCGCTTGGGGCCCATGGCGGGGCGGCGGCGGCGGCGGCAGCGGCGGCCCCGGCGGCCCCACGCGTCGCCCCGGAGACCGCGGCCGCGGGCGGAGCCGGCCCGCCGGGGCAGCGCTGGGCCCGGCGCCGCGGCACCGCTCCGACGGGGAAGGGCTGGGGCAGCTGGGACTGCTCAGCCTCGGGAGGGGACATCTTCAGTGGCTATGAGTATCTAAAGGGGTTGTCAGAGCGTGGAGCCAGGCTCTGCTCGGTGATGCCAAGGCACAGGACAAGAGGCAACGGGAATGAACTGATGCACAGGAAGGTGCACCTAAATGAGAGTGAACTTTGCTGTGACCACACACTGAAACAGGTTGCCCGGAGGAGTTGTGGAGTCCTCACTCACTGGAGATAGGCAAGAACCATTTGAATCCAGCTCTGTGCCATGTGGTTCTAGGAACTCTCCTTAAGCATGGAGGTTGGATCGGATGATCCACTGTGGTTCCTTCCAACCTGATGGATCCTGTGCATTCTCTTGGGGCCTTTGGGTACTTCTAGCATCATTTTTGAGACAGTGAGCCCCCTCCATCACGGCTGCTTGAAGAAGCCTCACTGAGGCTGTGTGGGGATTGTTGGGCAGGCACACAGACACCAAGTGACACATCTCATGAGTGAGGGGCTTGGAACACAAGTCCTATAAGGAACGGCTGAGGGAGCTGGGGTTGTTTAGCCTGGAGAAAAGGAGACTCAGAGGTGACCTTACCACTCTCCACAACTCCCTGAAAGGTGACTGTAGTCAGGTGAGGGTTGGTCTCTTTCACCAGGCAGCAGCTGACAGAACGAGAGGACACAGTCTCAAGCTGCGCCAAGGGAAATATAGGTTGGATATTAGGAAAAAGTTTATCACGGAAAGAATAATAAAGTACTGGAATGGTCTGCCCAGGGAGGTGGTGGAGTCACCACCTCTGGATATGTTTAAAACAAGACTGGATGTGGCACTCAGTGCCATAGTCTAGTTGTCGTGATAGGACATGGGTTGGACTTGATCTTGGAGGTCTCTTCCAACCTAATCATTGTGTTGAATTCTGTTGAATTAATACCCTGGGCACCAAGTGACACATCTCGTCCCCAGGGCCAAATGGCAGCACCCGTGGAGAACCCCTGAGGAGGCTGGAGGAGCCAGCTCTGTGCCGGCGCTGGAGCGAGACCCGAGCAGCGAGGCAGGGGGTGCGCAGGTGTGGGCAGCCAGGCCTGCTCCCAGGCCCAAGTGGCTCTGCAAATACTACCATATGTTTCAGCACTGGGACCAGAAGGGGAGAGGGAGGCACTGTTGGGAGAAAACAGGAGAGCTGCCAAGATAAAGAATTCATTACAGAGGAGTCATGTCGTGATCTCACACTGGAGACGAGTGAAATATTCTGTGTGATTTAACATTTGGTGAAAATACCCCAAACCACATGCTGCCCTTCCCCCACCCCCTTATACCGACTGGAGTTGCTCAGAGCCTCCAAATCTTTATTTTATTTTCATCAGAGCTTAAAACCCTGCTGTGCAGTGTGTTACTGCCTTAGTCAAGATTTCATTCTGGGATGATACTGACCTAGTGTGTGTGCTGTATGAAACACCTTTTATTACACAGCTTTAGTGAAGAAGTAGGAATTTAGCTTCATAGGGGATGTAGCGAGAAAGTCTTGCATCATTTTAGTTTGCAGAAAGGTATCTTCCCAGTATTTGTAAAGAGTGATGCAGTTGCTAACCTGGGAAAGCTGCACAGTAGATTTGCCAGCATCCATTAACATTTCCCCCAGCCCATCTCTTGGCTGGTGTCGATTTTTCTCTTTTTGAGTTTTTCTTTTATTATCCAGAAAAAACCAAAAATCAGTCTTCACTTGTTCAAAGAAACAGGCTGCATGATATTCCCACCGTATCCTTGTTTTTCACTAAAGTCTTGGATACACAGCCTGTGCCTGCTGAGGTGCGCTGACTGTATGGAAAGGAAAAATGGGGTAGGATCACCAGCTGATGCAGCAGAACAATAGAGAAGTTGGGGTTGAATGCAGAGATAACATTGCTAAATATCCCAACTATGAACCACCCTTCAGATTTTTCATGGCTCAGTTTTCAGGAATAAATATAAATTTCAGGAGGAATGACAGGAGAGGGTTGTGCATCCAGATCTTAATAGTGTGTCTGGAATGTGCGTTGCCATGACTTTGGTGAGAGATGACTACTGTTTAATTATGCCCCTGGATCTGTGTGGATCTGTATCCTCAGATCACTGGAAGGTTAAAAACCAGACAGACTGGTGTTAGCCAACCAGCAGTTCTGAGAACACAAACAGTAGCTGTGAGAACCATGAACTGGCCTGTTTGTATCTACTGTGGGTTTGCTTGATGCATAAGGAATATTTGAAGGAAGTGGTTTTGTTCTGCTGCTTACCACCTTAGTAAATGCATCTTGATAACTTGTTTATTGTTGGATGCTGTAGCAAGATAGCAAGTCCAACTAAAGTAGGACAGCTGATCACTAGGTGTTTATACCGGTTTATTTGAAATCACCTCCACCACTCTCATAAACAAAGGAGAGGAAGAAATTTGATTTATGCTCTATTATAAAAGGTTGTACCTTATAGTCCTAAAATGGGTTATCTGTCAGTGAAGTCTGGTGAAGACATCTCCTGTTTGCCTGCATGTCCCTGTCCATTCTGTTGTGCTGCCAAAGATGCTTGTAGGCCAAGGTGTGAACCAGATCACTGAAACCCCCTTGGTTAAATCCTGAAATAGACAAATCAGGAATACTGGTAAACTACAACCTTTGTTTCCTCCAAATGGTCTGGACTGCACAACACCCATGTGTTGCATGTTTTGCAGCTGAGCCATCTGAAAAACTTCAGTTTTCTTCTGATAACTAAAATATGAAGCTGTTGCAATCTCAAAACTTGTACTAGCAAAGCTGAATGTAATTCAGCTATACTAAAAAGCCTCTGGTTAGAGGAATAGGCAAATTTCAGATTCAGAGAGACAATATGCAGTTTGGGGTATCTTTGCAGAAAACAGGAGTGTGTAGGTGTAAGCTTGACATTTCCAAGAAGTGAAATTTGGTCTAGTGCAAGAGTTAATGGGACTATCTGTGATGACTTTGTGTGTGACAGGAATATTTATGGTGAGATTTTCAGGGATATTGGCAGCCTAAAAATGCCAAGATCAGCCTTTAATTTTTTGGCTTATTAAAAACACTACTTGTAAATTCATGTGTGGAGTAACCTAGGACTTGAATTTATAGTATGCTTGCAATTCTGAATGATACTCTGTATAAATAAAGCATAGTTTACCTTTTCCTGGGAGACAGGTTAACAAGCCTGTGTATTATGAGGTTGTACAGCAGGGTAAGAAGGAATGCATGGTTAATACTGGAGTACTAGCACTGTAATGTACTGTGGAGTAGATAGATTCAGTAACATGTCTGCATGCCCACACTTAATACTAGTATAGGAGGAGTGATTAAAAATGAGGTGTACTCTTTATCTCCTTCAGGGAGAGAAGGAACATTGGTTACCTTTTATTTTGGGGCAACTTAAAGAACATTTGCACTTGTTCTTCAGTAAAGTGTGGGGAATGGAAAGGCATTACTATTTGCATGTGTCATTTCTTCTCTACTTGGTATTTTCTGAAAGACTATGGCTGACTAAAGGATCTGTAAAGGTTTTGATTCTTATTAATTAAAGCCTGATTAAGTGAGAGGGGAATTAATTTTAATAGAGCTTGCTTTGTTTTAAATATGTGGTTATTTTAAATGCTTGAAAATTATTTGGAAAAAATTATCTTTTCAGTAAGAGCCATCACCTTCTCAGCTTTAATTGGGAAGTAAGTGGAGTCTCTTTGCTTGGGTCCTTAAGAACACACTTAATTGCTTTATACTGCTTTCATAAGATTTAAATGTTGCTGAAACAGGGAGGCTTCCTGAATTATTGCTTCAGAAAGCTGTTTCTGTTTTAGAAAACTGGCCAGAAAAGCTGTCTAGAACAGCTAACATGGCTCTCAGCACTGCGAAGGAAACAGCCTTTCATCCTCCCTTTATTTCTAAAAGAAGAAGAAAGGTATTAAGAGAAAAGAAAAAAGCACATTTCCTCCCCCTTAACCCCCCACTACCACCCCAAGAGGACACTGTTCAGTCCTTTTTCCCCTCAGAAAGGAAGAAGGGGAGGAACATAAAACTCATTTTGCTCTCCTTTCCAGTTTCATAGCACTGCAACATCTGGGCTGGGAACAGCTTTTGCTTGAAGTTTGCAACTCCCCAGGACACAAACGTCTCACAAGTTACACAGATTCGACAGCTATAGCATGTGTTACCACAGCCTCCCTGAACTCTCACATACCAAGCTGGATGTAGGAGGTCTTTGCCTACAGTTGCTGCTCTGGCCACCAAATGATTCTTTATAATTTATTTCTTAGTCTCTAAATTTGTTTATATAATTTGCATAAAGCTTCCCACATGGGCTGAATTGGCCCTGTGGATGTGGACCAAGTATCTGTTTTGGCTCCTAAAGCTTATTTCTACATCAGTATATTGTAAGTGTATGTGCCACAAAAGGGATAAAGGTAAAGCCAAGTGTAATATATTAACACATTCCCCTTCTGAATATTACATGGTGCTCTTATTTTTCTAGTGCCAAAAGTCAGTAACTTCTTCATTAGACTGAGTTCTAATCATGAGACAATAAAACAACCTTTCTCCTTCTCAGACTGTAATGGGCCTTCCTGATAAAATAAGGGTTGCTTGATGCTTGCTGAACTGTGAGGACTTTCAGGGATGGTTTGAGGGACAAACAGCTGGATTGTAAATACAGTGCAGTTCAGACAAGTCCATCAGCCACATGGCAGGGCCTGCCCACCAGTTCTGGGCCACTCTATGCACTCTCTGGGCCTAACCTATTTAAGCTGGTCCATCCAATAACATGGCCAAAGCAAAACAAGTTGTAGATATTCCCTTCTCCCTCCAGCTCTTGCATTTAGTGGGTGCCTGGCCAGTCAGTGTTTTTTTTCTTTTCATTTAAATGTTTCCAATCATGCTGAATGATAAGTGTTTGTAGCCTCTGTTGTTTATCACAAGTATAACATACAGAACAGATCAAACTTTCTTTATACAAATACGTTTATATTTAAAAGTCTCCACCAACTTTGTTTTACTGGCAAAAACCCTCAAAACTTGCAAGGCCCTGTATCTAATTTTGGAAAAGATGCTTTCTTAGTCCGCTCTCCCACGTGCTTGCATGTGCAAGGAGAATGATTTTTCCTCTCTGTAGCAATGGCATAAGGATTCCTGGCAAAGCTCAAAATGAAATCCATTATCATCTGTCAGTAAAATGTCTTCCAAATTCCAGCTGGATGCTGTGCAACAGTCTCTTTGTAGAAAGACTCCTGCATTTGGTATTGTAGTTCTACTTTCTCTAGGTAACTGAATTTTGGAAGTAGTTCAGTGCTATCAGCCAGCAAAAAAAATTGAAATTCAAGTGTCTCAGGTTTTATTCCTGCCCCTTTCCAAATCAGATCACAAATTTTTATATTTCTCCCTAAATGAAGAAACCCAAAGTAAACATTCTCCCAGTCTTCCAGAAAGCCAAACTCCCTTCTCTACTCCAATCTCCTGCATTTTCAAATCCTGCATCATTGCATGCTTTCTTCTGGCACAAAAGGAGTAATTTCGCTAAGGCTGTAATGTCTTTTATGGAGGTCTGCTTCTGTAGCAGTCCTTATTCCTACCACCATACAGAAAGGGTGACTTGCACAGTAGTGCTGAGCAGTAACTGCGAATGTTTCTCAACAGCCAAACAAAGCAAAGTCTAAATAAGTAGGATTTGAAACATTATGCCATTACTGGTGCAAAAAAAAAAAAAAAAGTTTCTAATCCATTAAAAACAAACATTAACACCATGGAGGGTAAACAGACTTGAGCTGTATGCCAAAGTTTGCAATGAAAATATTGATGAAAAGGGGTGGAAAGACATGGTGTGTTTATTTTTTTTAAAAACAAGAGATTATTTTTAAAAGTAAGTGTAAGCTGTACTAGACTTGGAGTAACTAAATGGCTAGGGCTATACTTCTTTGGCCTTGGTAGTCTCATTCAGTGAGCTTTTAGTTGGATAGTTTTTAACTGGATTTTCTTAAGGTGATGTCTAATGGCAGAATGATTAAATTGCCACATTATAGACTATACTGAAACTGCTGCTTTGAATTTATTTCCCCCTCATTTCTTTTTAAACCATTTTCCTGAGCACATACACCCCCCAACAGATCTGTTTCAGTGAGCATGTTTTGGAAAGAAGTACATGGAGTAATGACTGTTTCTTGCTCTATTTTGGCTCTCAGTCATACTAGCGCCTGAAATCTGCTTTATAGAACATCCATGATTAAACTTCCCAGTCATAGGACTAAATCACAAAACACTATCATGCCACTAAATACTTTACTCTTTCATAAACCTGAAGTGCAGCTGCTGTCTCCTTATGGCAGAACAGAAAAGCATCCTGTGCTTCTCTCTTCCCCACCCACATCATTCCTACTTCACAAGCTTTTCTTATCCTGCATCTCCAGGATTGAAACTGAACTGCACATTGTAGCACCATGAAGAATCAAATCCAGTGTTGCCCAGCAGGAGCTCATCTTTCACCAGCACCTTGCTCCTGCCGGTCCTTCCTTCTGGACACAGCTGGTCTGTGTGATCTGAGCTACACCTGCCAAGAACCCCATCCTGTGAACTCCAAGCACAGTGCTCCAATGAACATATTTATGCAGGTGTGGTCTTCTTCCTCATCAGCTGTGCTGGAATGTGTCCTCTCTTGTTCTTTATTGGGCAACCCAAGACCACCATTTTCCAGGCAATTATATGAAATAAAAAAGCATGGGAAGGCTGGCTTCTGCAATAGCTGATGATATGAGTTCAAAACCTGAAATCTGTGAGCTGTCCTAAAGAAAGTCCAGATAATTACAGAATTTACTTACTCCTAAGGGCATCAGGATCTAGCCCTGAACCTGTACAGTGTCCCCTGCAACTGCTGTATCCTGTGTTACTAGGAAAAGGATGGTGAGAACCAGGTGATGGAGATGAGCAGGCCATTGGCAGTCTCTGCCTGCCAGGACCTCATCTTGCACCCTCCTACCAAGACAGTGAGAGTTAGAAAGTATTACAAAATGCAGCTTACCTTTGTGGAATTATCTGTAAGGGAGTAGCATTCTTTGGCTTTTTTGCAAGGACACTGTGCAGTCATGTGAAATAACTACAAAATAAGACAGTTTTCTGCTCCACCAAAGCCCATGAATGTATTCTTTGTGCAAGATTTTTAGCAAATCTTAACAATGTGGGAGGTAGAAATAATTAGTGGTGTCTTTTTTTTCTGCAAATGACAGCAAAATCAGAAGCAGAATCAGAATTCTCAGAAAACTATTTATTTAAAGATCAAATTAAATAATTTTAGGAAAGATAAATAATAAATAAATAAAAAATATTTTCATCCCTATCAGATGCTAACACTTGCTCTAATGTAAAAGCTCCATTTATTACTGGCAGATGTTGTATGATAAATAAAAGTTACAAAGAAGATTTGGTAATGCTTTATCATCAACATAGGGTAGCTTCTGCCACGACCAGCTATTCATATGGATTCAGTAAGCTTTAAGCAAATAAAATGTAACAAGTTTTTATATTGTATCATTGCAGAGATTGAGTTCAGAAGCATTTCTGATTAGCACTTTTCTTAGTTAACCAACTGTGTTAGCGCTGATTCCCATCAGTCAAATTCCTCAACTCACATTAAGAGCAGTCAAGATGAAAAAGCAGGCCTTTTTCCATCTCTCTCCATCTCATTACTTCAGACAAACCAAAACATTTACTGTGGCAGGGCTGCAAGAAGTGGAGGGCCATTAATGGAAAAGGTACAGCACATAACTAAAATCTGGCCATGCTCCAGATGCATTGACTTGCTTGTGCCAGTGCTTTCAGATCATGCATCCTTAATACTTCTTTGAATCCAGTGATTTTTAAGAGAGGTAGTAGTCAGAATTTGAAAATGATGTGGAGAGATTTGAGATAAACAGTTGAGCTCAGCAGTTTGGCCCAATGTACCACCTATGGTGTCTAAACTTTAGTTCTCAACTGCACACTTAGGCTTGGAGTATGTAAATGTTGTAAAGTCATTGTGACAGTCATTGGTTATGTCATATTAGGACTGTGAGCAAAATGAAAGAAAGCAGATTTCTTAGTTTTCTTTAAAATATAAATTACATGCCACCAGAAAGCTTTTTTTGGTGAAAACATATTTTTTCACTTGCCTTGAATTATCTTTGCTTTTCTTTGTCATCCCAAAAAATCCTCTGATGACTAAACAATAATAATTTAAAGAAAACAATGACTAATTAGTTATTTTTACTGCAAACTCTCATCAGTAAACCTTGTGTGCCATTACTACCAGTGTGGGTCAATGAACTGCAACTTGTCTGGTTTCCATTTAGACAAATAGCTAACATTTACAAGATTTAATTGAACTTCTAATTATTTTTTTTTTTAAATTTTGTAACAGCAAATATTGTCTTCCAAGACAGAAGGTTAATTAACTGACATTCAAAGTCTTTTAGTGTAATGTTGTTTAGACAACACTAGAAAGACAGAGCTCTCACCAAAAAGTATGAGAGTTTGTATGGAATAAAGGACTACCCTGAAAATGAATCACTCCTAGAGTGGTTTTCATTTCAGAGTTGATGGAATTATATTTTGGAAATCATAAAAGCTTTTGCACAAAAGGTTCAGTAAGCACTTTTTGTTAATTTTTAGAGCTCAGTACTTGAGATTCCGAGCTGGAGCAAATATATCTCTGTTGCTTGTTTCGGGGCAGTGAGTTAGCTGTGGGAAAAGCTGGTTAGTTTTGAAGGAAGTTATTGACTACTAAAGCTCAACATTTACCTCGTTCAGACCTTGCCATCAGAGTTCAAGTAGTTCTAGATGCTTTGAGTAAGAGGCTGAAGCCCATATCTGTAGGCACTGAGCTCCCCAGACACCTTGAGTGACCTGAGCTTTTGTACCTGCCTTGCTCATTTTCACCCACACACATTGGATCACCGAATCAGTGTGGTCTGATAGGGAAAAAACAGGGCAGACTGAGGTGGGTTGCCCTTCTTTTTTGCCCAGAATGAGTAGATTAGAAACATGCAGTAGGTATGATTGGCAGCACTTCTCATCTCAGTGTTTCTAGTAGAGTTCAGGAAATGTTAGTTGATTCACTACATGTACTAGGATCCTGTTCAAATGAGAGACTTTCCTGCCAAGAACAATGGAGTAGCCTGTAGAAAGCACTGTCCTTTCTTGCTTTTCAGAACATGGCAAAATGATGGAAGGCTTCAAAGTGCTATAAACCAATTTTTTTCTCCAAGTGTTCATGATAAAAGACTATTGATGATGGAGCTTGGTCTTTGGGAGGCATTCTTCAAGGCTACATTTATTCCACCATTGATATTTCATCAACTAGCTGGGAACAGAGTGATCTTCTGAAAGAATGAGTACATTCCTGATCCTGATTTTATCTATAGAAGTAATGTGAAGGCAGGGAGAAAACAAAGGAGTGACAGAGCTCAGAACCCTGGGAGCCACTGCATCACTGCTCCAACACTTGAACAAAGCAGTCTGTACAGCTCCAAGTGTGGTGAAGGGTGAGAAGGCACTAAAAGCAGGCATTTGAGGCATGAAGAAAATAATTCTAATTCTCTTAATGCAAACACACTACAAGTGGTGCATGGCAATATTACCGTTTGAGGCTATGTAATGTGTTCAATGTCTTGTTAAACTGAGATATCTTGACCTGCTTTAACCCATTCATTTTCCCATCCTCCCATGCTGGTATCTACACTTATGTATTTGGAATTTAAAGAATTGTTGAAAGGAAGAAACATTATGTACACACTTTTATCCATTTATTTTCCTCAGGTCAGTAGGGAAATAGAATATTTTATTTGTGTTTTGAAAGGTTTCTGACCTAGATGGGAAGCACTATTACACATTTGCATTAGACTTTTTAAAAGAACATCTTATCAGCCTGATAAAGATCAAACTGGGGATGTTTTGCCCAGCTACTTTCTGGGTTATTTATGAGAATCTGATGTGGTATTTTTTGAATGTTTTTTAATACATGCATAAGACACTTGTTTACAGTAGTAGGTCTAAAGCATAAGTTTAAGAAAGAACAAGACAAAGAAAAGCTTGTTGTAATGTTAAACACCTGTATTTTCAGTGTGGTTCGGTATGCATTTGTAAAGCTAGAGCTGCAAAACTCGGGTGATATTCTTGACAGCAGATGAAAAACAAGACTGTTCTCTAAGCTAACAAATGCTCAGTACTTTGTATTTATGAGAAGTACAAGCATAGGAAAGCAAACATCAGTAGGGGTTCTATCCTTCAGGAACAGGTATATGTGTTACATATACAGAGCTAACCTATAATAATAATAATAATAATAATAATAATAATAATAATAATAATAATAATAATAATAATAATAATAATAATAATATGTATGGACATATACATTACAGAGCTAACCTCTGCACTTTACCTGGAGCAGAAGCAGTGGGATGTGTGTACATGCTGAATCATGAAACGATAGATATTTCCTGTCTCACCATTTGGTTGTTTCCGACTTACACTCATGATCTGGAAAATACTCCAAATTATCCAAATATTCTGACAAATCTGGTGAAAGCTAGACTTGTTACCCAAGATAGAGCTTATGGTAGAGACCTCGATTGTTGGCTAGATGGCAGTAGAGTTTATTTATATTTTGATGTACATGTACACTGTGTACCATACCATGTTGAAATTCAGCTTACTCTACTAGTGGAAAAGTTTCTAATATCACAGATCTACTCATCCCTATGCTAATGCTGCTGTGCTCTGTTACAATTAAGCAAAAAGTGATTTTCATAAGGACAGTTCAGTTTGTCTCCATACTTCCTTCATATTCGTGGAATGCAAAACCAAGCACTTGTCCCTTTTCAATATTAGACTTCTAATTAACATTATACAAATCAGCCAGATGCCTACTGCTCCAGGGCAGTGAAAGCTATTTTCTCTCAACTTCTGGTAGTCTCCCAGTTTATGTGTTTCCAGTGGTCCCTCTGCTTGGTCTGTACAATAGAGGGTTTGGGCAGGATATGGGCTTCGGTTTGCTAATGTAGTGGTGTGAGCTCATGATAATTAATCCTCTTCCTGGTGGGGACAGGGGTAGCTCTGTGAGCACCAGGACTTTTGTGTCCCCTCAGGGAATGTCATTCAAGATGGTGGTTTAACTCCTCTAGCTGAAGAAGGATCCTTTTGGTGTGGGAGTCTCCATGTCTCCACAGAGTCTCCACAGGCAGGGTGGCTGCAGCTGGGGAGATCTGAAGTTTAGGCAGCACAGCATGTAGGGGAGGCTCTGGCAGCCAGTCCCTGTGATTCCCAAGAATGCTAAGGAAAGCAGTGGTTTGCAGACCACATAAAGTACACTATGGCAGGATCCCTGGAGACCAAACTTGTTCAAGCCCTGTGATGCAGTACCAGTCACCAGCCCACCAGATGCTGGCAGGGCAGGAGAGACACAAACCAGCCTGCCCCAAATATCTTTCAGAGAATCAGGCAGCATGCTGATGCCACCATTGAGTCACAGACCACTAGGATGATTTAGGTCTGGTCCCTTAAACAGGTGTTGATGCAATTTCATGACATTATGCAACCCCTGTCTCTTTCAGAGAAGGAAACTACCCTGCAAGGGAGCTTTCCACAGTGTTCTTGGCCTTGCTCTGTAGCTGACTGGAGCAAGTCTTAGGGAATAGACACACTGAGATCCAGGCTTGGATGTGAAAAACTTGAGGCCCAGAGGAGATGTTTTACATCCTCCACCTTGTCTTCTTTGATCCACTGTTCTGTGTGTCCTGTGGAGCCCTCTGCTGCAGCTGAAGCTGGTGCCCCTCTGTAGCAGCAACTGCCTTCAGCCCCGCTGCTCTGCCTTTGCCTTTGCCTCCCACCTGTTGGTGGATGCGCTCTCCCAGGCAGCCTCAAGCCCAAGGAGATTAGAGCATTTATATCTGAAATGACAGGGGGGTGCAAAATTTTAAAATGGCTTGTTCTTGTGCTGCTCCCCCACAGACCCCTGTCCCCCCGAGCAGCTGCCCCCTCCCACCCCCCAAAGCCTCTTGGAGCAGCTGCTGTCCGTCTGGCTGCCTTGGCCTCCTTGTCAGCTGTTTGATGTCACCCATCAATCTTCCATCTTTCCTGCAAATCTCTGATGATCAAGTTTCACGTATCCAGGACTCTGGCCGTAAAGCCCCTTTCACTGGTATAATTAGTAATTAGAGGAATAATGTTAGCAAACTCCTCTTGGCATAAACAGACACTCAATCCCCATCTGTCAGGTCAGGAAATTCACATTAGGGTGAAGGCCCAATACAGATTTTTCTATCTGAGGTGAATGACCGCACACGCTCCACACTACTTAATTAAGCTGGCCACATGACATCAAGTGGGAGCTATTTATAAGTGACCACTTCAATTATAAACAATTTTCAGTGTTTTGAAAGTCATCGTGTCTTACGAATCCCCATGGGTTTTGAAAGGAATGGTCTCTCTCAGCAGTGCTCTGTAATGCTCGGTGAGGAGCTGGGGGGTCATGGATAACTGGTGTTCAAATCCATGGCTATTTTTTGAGCTGCACTGCTGAGATGACACCATTCAGTGGAAGTATCCTGTCATTCAAGTGTGACAGGTAAGGCAAAGTGAGGACCAGATGTCTTCACTGTAGACCACTGCTGATAACAAACTCCTGGTATTCTGCAGTGGGTAAAAACTGGTTCAGACTGGAAAGAAGGCAGCATGTATTTAATGTGGAACAGGCAAAATTGATGTTTTATTATGGCGTAATAGACACTATCACTCAAAGATAAGATAATTTAGGAAACACCTATGCCTTGTGTTATGCAGGAGACTGGAGGAGATGATCACAATGGCTTCTTCTGACCTTATCATCTGTATTGTTTGGCTCCTCATAAGAACTACTTTTTTTCCCTTCTGCAGAGGGGAAGGTTCATACATGACTGAGGATCAAGCTTCTGGTCCTTCCATAATTATATGAGGGAAAGCCAGAAGTTGTACAGCTGGGCAAAGGCTCAGCAGCGGTTAAGATCAGAAACCCTTTTCTGGGTTTTTTGTTTCATTTATAGGTGTTGGTGCAACCAAAACAAAGATGAACAAGCCAAGTCTGTGGCTGTGTTCTGTGCCTGTAGTTGGGCAGACTGTAAATACAAAACCACAGCACCACAACCAAGGCAATTTTTGCGTGCCCAAAGGTTTGTGTTGTTCTGTAACCCAGTCCTGCCTGGTCTCTCCATAAGGAAAGCAATCTCTTTACAGGTTTCTGAGCTAAATAAGACATAACAGCACCTTGTTGTTTCAAGAATGGGCAGAGAAGCTTAAGTCACACTCATGTAAGGACCCATTGCTAAATGGAAATGGGAAAATATGATCTGATTTTTCAAGCAGTATTTAACTTTAAATTACCAGGGCCACTACTTAATTTAAAGGGACCTACTTCTAGGAGCTTGAGAGGGACAGGGTGAATCACAGCTGCTGGAGTAGGAAAGGAGAACTTTCTAAAGAAGGAGAGGACCTCTAAAATTTTCCAGACATAGTAATTTTCTTTGCAGGATGTGTAGCTGAAGAAGGATGCAGACAATTATTGTTTTGTTAGAACCATTTCCAGGTATTTTGAACACTGTGTCTCAGCATACCAAAAATCAAGCTGTAGATGGAGTTCACTGTTAGATACAAAATAGAAATTAATACAGTATAACATATTAAACCGTATGAAAAACAGGGTTAAATTCATACAGTAACATAACCTCTTACTTTTGACCTGATGCATACTTCACAATGCAGTCCTTATTTTATGCAACTTAAAAGTCTTTTTAAGTTTTAGCAGTTCAATAGTATTGTATTAAAATATTTTTCTGAATTATGTTCCTAGGCCTCAAAAAGGGAAGATGAGCTCAAGAAAAAATAAACCAGTTATGTAGGATCACATCGACATCCTTAACAACTGATAACTTAAGGTCACTTTCAGAAGCCTTTGTCACTTGAGCTAACTGAAACAACTGGTAACAGCAGAGGTTTGCTATTTGAGGGTGAAGGAGCATGAAAAAGAGATGAGGTCATACAATTTGTACTACCCCATACTACTGGATTTTGGAGAGAATGTGTGGCAGGAGTGGTGAGATGCAGACTCTGTTCCCATGGGGATTGTGATCACCGTGGATCTCCTCTGCCAGCTCCAAACAAGCTGTGATCCTTGTGTCCCATCTCTGTTCCCTGAACCTTGCTGCAGTTCTTCCTTTTTCCTGTTCATAGATATGTGTTGTAGTTCAATCCCTTCTCCCCCATGCCTGCCTCAGTTTCTTGGCTGATCTTGCCTCTGACCCCCTTCTCTGATTTGTGTCAGTGCCATTGACTAGTTCACTGATCAGTGTTTCTCTGCCATGGTGATTACAAATTACAGTAATTTGTTCCTACCTGTGTTTCTCACTATCTCTGTTTCTCTGTCCCACTGCAGCTTCTCAGAATCTTCAGTCACCCTTGGTGTTCACCCTATTTTCTGTCTTCTGTATGCTCTGCTCCCTCTCCAGCCTTGGGCTCTATGTAGACCAACTCTTTTACTTTGCACACAACTCTTACTCAAATAAATAACTCTCCTGCCACACCTCTGTGTCTGACAGGTTTCCAAATAGCTTGTAACTCCATCCTTCTCCACAAGCTGAGTCATTCCTTTTCAGATACCTCCTCCTCTATTCTTCTGAATGTGGCCTTCCCTTTTACTCAGATTCCTGTCCTGAGCATTCTGGTCAATTTCCTGCTCAGTATCAATTGGTTTTTATTCCTTCCCTCTCCCCTCCACATCTGCTTCTATTCAGCAGGTCTTCTCCACCATTTTCTCTGATTGCCAGTAGCAGATCATCACAATCCTGAGGGGAGTCTGTCCTACCACTATTAACTACAGGAGCAGTAATTATAGGAACCAACCTACTTGGCTTCTTATGCATGCAGGGAATACACAAAATCCTCAGTGACTTCACATGCACAGCTCTGACCTGTGCATATCAAAATGTGACCTTTGAACTTAGCCAAGCTTTGATAGTTTTCACAATGAGAAAATGAGGAACAGTCCTGACTCAAAAGCCATGTAATATCCTTTCTGATAGGACTACATTTTTCTTTGAACAATAATACCATTACAACTTAAAAAAAAAAAAACCAAAAAAAATTCAGAATATGATCAATGTGAGAAAAAACTGTCCATAAATTAATTTTTCTTTTTTTTTTTTTAAGTTTTTTTTCCAAATGAGTGCCTTACCATGAATATGACAGGGGAAGGCTAGGACCAGAGAGGGAGATGAGAAGGGAAAGTGAGTGGAGACCTGAAAAGGAAAAAATCTATGCCAAAGATGTATATATCTTCATTTCTTTAGCAGCAGTTGCAGTAAGTCTTTAACAGCATATGGTTATTATGGGTCTCTTTTTACTCCTCTGCCTGTTTTGTCTCCTCCTACTTCATTCAGTCCTTTCTCTAATTCCCTGTCCCAAAGTTCTGTACCTTCTTCATCTCCTGCTGTATCTCCTTATGCTCATGTTGCACCTCATTTTGTTTTTCTTTCTTATTCTCCCTCTTAATTATCTCTTAAATCTCTTCTTTTGGCTTCTCTCTCATGTCATAATTTTCTTTCTCCCCTCAGTCTACTTTATGGAATAATTCTGGCTATGGAAAAAAAAAAAAAGAAAAAGCCAAGAACAATAGCTATAAGGCCAGATGTCTGGACATCAGCATTCATTTGTGCTCTTACTTTTGGTCATACACAAAATGTGCCCAGCTGTTGCACTAAGCCCTTTAAACAATCAACAAATCCCTGCTCTGCCTGCCCTGAATATATTAATGCATAGAACTCCATCTGGAATTGCTCGTCTTTTCTCAGGTCCTCTTAAACTGCCTTATACTTCTGGGTCTGATTGAAAAAGGATTTTATAAAGAATATTTTGAGGAAAAAAATTAGCAAATCTTGTCAGTTGGAAATCTCTTCAACTGACACTAGGTTTTCCACTGTGAAAGCAGTGTGTGTTTCCCTGCATTGTTCTCTGTCCTCTGTTTGTCCCTCCATTGCTTCATCTCCATTCCTCCACACATCAGTGCTGTGCTGAAAATTGGCTGGAGAATATGTCTGGTTTGACTATATTTGAAAGCCCCAGGCTGCTTAGTGATAACACCTGTCCAACCAGTTAGAGAGAGCATAGATCTAATGGGGACTGTGAAGGGAGGCAGAGGCAGCTCTCTCCATTCAGCATGACACTGAGGGTTAATAGAAGGAAAATATTGATGTTTTATTGAATTACTCCTATAGGTCAGATCATATAACATGCCCAAGATCTAAACAATGATCCTGTTCTGGAGGAATGTGTGGTTCAGACTGATGAGATAAACCGTTTGCTGGAATATCTCTCTGAGTTCACTAAATTGCTTCCCTTATTTAATTACAAATTAATTGAAAACACTCCTTGCCCAGTGGAACAATACTTAAATTCTGATTTGTTGATAGTATCCTAATCCTGCTTCATATTCCTGCAGACTCTCCCACAATTATGTCATCAGTTTTGCACATTTTTAGACTTTGGCAAAACCTTTTATGCAGGACTCATTAACATAAATAAAAGAAAAAACTGCAGCCCTGTGGCACACAAAGCCTCATTAGTACCAGCCAGGGTGATGCTGACATAAATAACAAAGTGGCACACTTGCATCTGATGTAAATTTGGTAGCAGAGGCACTATGAGAATTTAGAATAGAAAGGTGTGGCTCTGTTAGCAGAACAAGGAGATGAGGATTCAGACAGGAAGCAAATTAAATTTTCCTTGCAAATGAAATCTTGCAGGAAGAGGCTGAGTTATGGAATTAGTTGAATTTAAAGCATCCAGAGGGTCACATGCCCTCTGCCAGTTGCATTTCTAGTCTTCAATCAGTACAAGATTACTCACCTTGCTGCACTTTTCAGTGCTTAGCATGATCTTGCTCTTGGTATTTGAAGGGAAGCAGAATCTGCCTTGAAGCAGACAGCTCCACAGTGTGGTAGTAAAACCTGGCTGTCAAAGAGAAAAATCAGAGTTAACTTTCAGACCACAGGAAGCAGGTTGCTAATTTTTCTGCCAAGTCGTTGGCCTTTCTGTTTGGGATGATAATCTGTTTGCCTACTGTGAAGTGCTTTGTAACAACAATAGAAATCTGAATACTGCGCTGATAAGGTACTTAGCAATATCAAATTCTTACAAAACATCTGCCAGCCAGCATCACAGAGTATTCTTACTCAACAATATAAATTCAAACCACTGTCCACTTTCCTTCACATAGATAAAAGCTCATTCTTTGCCTTCTTTTCTACAGCTTATCCTTTTCCTGAAACACTGATCATATCAATAATTTATACGGTGTACCCAAAAGGTTGATAGATCTGGGCAATTTTGGACACCACAAAGAAGAATACATGATATGATATGATATATGATATGATATTATGTGATATGATATTATGTGATTTGGATATTCTGGGTCTAGATTTGTCAGCTGTCCCTATCTTCAGTGAGGACAGGATCCTGGGAAGAGGGGATGTTTTGTGCATATTGGTTCTGGCTATTTTGGGTCAAAAAGAAAAAGTTGGAGCCTAATAGGCATGTGGTACAAATCCCAGGACTATGGGGGCCCATTATCTCAGGAAGATGCTCCTTTAGAAGGCAAGTAATACTTCCCAATCTGTATGAAATTTACTTCAAGTATCAGCCCTCCCTGGTACATAGCAGTGATCTGCTTTTGAAGTAATGAAAACATGAAATGGCACATTGGCTAAGGCCCTGCAAAAGTCACACCCTAATGCAGGTGGAAAGGCTAAGAGTTACTACCATCATATGAATGCCAAACAGCTACAGAAGACATTTAGTTAGCTCACAGATGGGCATAGTTCAGAGGCTTCTCTGAATTATGCCCATCTGTGTTTTAGATCTGGAAGGATGAGACTGCATGTTCTGAGTTTTCCAAATACCTGGGTCTCTTACCATAGAGGAACCAGAAGGTATTGCCTGAAGCTCTCCATTTGGTTGGGCTATTTAGCAAGGGTTCTGGGAAAACAAGATGGTAAATACAGCTTGGGGTGCTGTATAAACAAGCAGTTCCACCTCTAATCAGCTAGAGCTTATTTCAAACTGGCACTACCCATCCTAGATATAGCTGGGTGTTCTGATAGTGTCCCCAGCACCCATTTGGACATCTGAATCTTTGCAAGCAAAAAAGGTACAGGGTTTCTGCTAGTTCCAGTCTTCCAGTGGGGTGGGGAGACCACCTTCCTCTCTGATGGGGGTGGGGGAGATGGATATGTGCAGTCCCTGTGTGATGGGCACTCTCAGTTACCTCTTTTATAATTCCCGCTATGCAATGTCCCCATCTGTTCCCAACATCATATCATCAGTCAGAGAGATTTTAATATTGCCTTTTCCTGAGGACTACTGTTCAGTGCAAATTTACTCAGTTCAGTTCTCCAGCACAACCCTGAAATAACAATCACAATGTACCCAAGAAACAGAGATCATGAATCTGGGATTTCAAAAATATGCCCAGGCATGTTTGGGTAATCAAGTAACAGAAGTATGAATGTATTGATGGATATAGTGAGCAAAAGGCTGTATCAATGAATATAGATAATGGACTCAAAATTTTCAAGTTATACAGTTTTGTATGTTTGCAATGTCCCTGGAGTTTTCAAGATAAGGAAAACCTAGCATAGGTTCCAGTGAGTAGAGGAACACATGACTGAGGACTTTTAAAGTTCATTTGAGCATGCAAAGACAAAGTGCCTACATCCCCATCTATGTTTTCTAAAAGCTGATTTACAACTTTTCTAACTTCACTTTTTCTAAGGCTAAACAAATCCCTTTCTTACTATTTTGACATGTTGAAGTCACTTTAACAAAAGCCAGGAAGATTAGATTCTCTTTAATTACAATAAGAAGTGGGGATTGGAAGAGAGCAAGAGACCCAAAAGTCATGGACTACTTAGGGCAGAGAGGAAAATGTTCACAAACTGCTGACAAGATTAATATGCAGTTGATGGGAAACGCTTTCACACCAGGGTGCCAACAAATAAACACAATTCAAAAATATCATCCCCGCTGCACTGGATAAGGGTGGATTCCCAGCAACAGAGAGGGAGGGAGAGAGGGAGGGGGGAGACATTTAGAGAAGGCGGGAGACCTGTTTGCCCTGTGAAGCTTCATGCCCAGAATTCCTCTGTTGGAATCTGATAGCGAGGGGCTAGCTGGGCCAAAGGGTTACTGCTTTCTGCATTAAAAAAAAAAATAAATAAAAAAAAGAAAAAAAAAGAAGCAGGGAAGGAAGGCTAGGGCAGGGGAGGTTGAGGACTGTGTGTGAAAACCTGAAGATCAAGTCTGTGCACAGCTGCTGTGGGGCTGGGAGCTTCCACCTGCTGTGAGGGCTGAGCTGACTTCACAAATGCTGCAGGATTTGCAGAACCTGAAGATGAACAAAAGGGTAGAGTCCTCTCCTTGCTTGGCGCATAGTGGGAGGCTGTGCCTGGTTTAAGTAACATAAACATATCTTGTTAATGTGGTCTGTGTCAAAACAAAAAAAAAACAACCTGGGGGAAGTAAGCTGGAAGAGCATGAGGGGAGGCACCTCCACAAGCTGAAGAATGTGCTGTGACACTAGCAGTTTACAATCACTCCTCAAAATACAAAAACCAACCAACCAAAGCTGATTATTTTCCCTTTCTCTTAGACCTTTTCTGTCTTCGTTCCCTTCTTCGTCTGCTCTCTCTCATCTCCCTTACAAGCTGCCGTATTCTACTATTGAAGGAAATGCTGCCATTTCACTGCCAATCACCTGTTTAAAAATGCAATTTAGATAATATTTCAGTTAAGCTGGGTTGAAATTGCCAGGCTTGAAAATTGAACAGCACTGGATTATGTGTCTATATATATCAGCAGAGGAGATTTAATGAAATTGTTCACTAATGAAATCTTAGCTTTAAGACTTCACATCCCTTCAGAGAAATGTGACATTAAGAGCCCTCTGCTTCTATGACAGCCAAGAACTTTTAGCGAGATTTAACTCAGTATAATTTTACAGTAGATTTACAGTAGTCTACAGTACATTTTACTATAAACAAAATAATATAAAACATTGTTGCAGTCAATATGAATGTCACCAGTTACTTTAAAAAGGAGTTTTTAACCCCTTTGTTCATCTCCTTATGGCTGAAAGCATGGACACCTTAGTCCTATCCTGCAACTCTTCACTCTTGCAGTCCTATAACCTTTATCCCATGCTACTTATTTTCCCCAATCCTTTCCACTCCTGGCATTCCCCTGGGCAAATCAACTTCCCACCCCCTTCCAGCCTTCAGCTATTCAATGTCTAGTGCAGGCTCTGCACCCAAAAAACTACACAATGGTTTAGCGATGTGCATAAATGGGGACTACGAAAGGCAATAAGCAGAGTCCCACTTCTTTCCTGTTTGAAAGGAAGTGTTTAAATCTAGGTTTCCAAAGGGAAAAGACATTGGAGGAACTTTGTCACACCACTCCACCTGCACCTCTAAGTCACTATTGGATGAGGAAGGACGGTTTTGCTTTTGGGGCTGATCCAATTGGTCTTGTAACCTTTCGGTTCCCACAGGAGCATGACAGCTCTGTCTGTGTAGCAGCTAATGCCTTGCAGTTGACCTCCAGGGTCAAGGACATTGTGCTGATCTGATGACAGTAATAGTTCTGTTGACAGATGCATTTCAGCAGCTGTACAGCCACTTGGTGGGACTTGAAGTTAACTCTTCCTGTGCCACCTGACACCCATGGCTCACTTGTAACTTGCCTGAGACAGATTGTTGTTCAGCCCCTTTGCCCTCCGTGTAGTATAAACCTCTCCAAAATAAATTGCCTCATCACTTTAAGGAAGAAATATGCAGATTCTGAGTACCAAGCTCTCTCTTCAGCCTCTCCTTCTCCTTGACTTAGTCTGTCCAGCTTTATGCCTCTTCCCTCTTCTCTCTATTTAAAATCTCCTCTTAAATCCCTGCTTGATTGTTGAAATGCTCATTTAGACCTTGTGATCTTTTTTCGTTCTGCTCCCTGCCACTGAGACCAAAGTCTTCCCCTGATGAAAAGATTGACTCAGCTGCTGCACTGAGGATCCTGGATGACTGCTGATGAATCTCCTTCTTGCTCTGTCTCCAGTCTCTCCAGTTTCTTTCTCTGAATTTTTTATCTGTCTACCTCTTTCTCCTTCATCAGTGCCCAGTCCTTATGTTGAATGACATCCTTGGTCTCACTAGTGATGTTTTGAACTTAAATTTCTTTTTGCTTTCATCCTCTTCAATGCTGGTCCAGTACCCTTATGCACCCACTCAGATGGTCTTACAGCACATTTTTTGTGACACACTGTCTTCTTATAAGTCTCTAAGTTATTTCTCTTTATTTCATTTCTTCCTCACTTCTCTCTCAGCCTTTTTAGAATCTTGGTGGGGTCTTCTTCCCTAAAAACATCTCTAGCATCTGTGCTTACTCTTACACTGCTTCATTTATCTTTGACATATTTTTTACCTTGTTTTCCTGTTGACTACTTTGTTGCCCCAAATAACTGTTTTCAGCCCTGTTCTCTGAATTTCCCTTAGGACTTGTGCAGGTGACTTAGGAAAGGAAAGCTTTTCCCTGCTTTCCCCACTTATGGAGCTGCAGCAGCAGCTGTTGTACCTGCAGTGACTTAGCTGAGAAGCACCACAAACATTGCAGGATGCTGCGTGGAGGCCACAGATCAGGCCCAGCTCCATCATCCCTCAGCTTCTTGAAAGACTCCTAAGGTTTCATATCAGCTACACTTGAGCCCAGACCTAGTTACTCCAAGTATAACTGGTTTGTGTATGTGGACAGCAAGATGAGAGAGCCTCCCAAAAGGGCTGCAACCTTTGGATCTAAAGTTCCAATGTGCAATCCCCTAAGATGGAAGCATGTCCTTTGTGTTTCAGGACTGGCCTATAAAAATCAAAATAGATAGTTATCCTGCATCTGGAAAACAACAGTCTGGTGCTTTCTGGTCTCTCTCACTCCTAGACCTTTTTTACCTTTCTCCTCACCCTCCCCTATTTTAAAGAGTGACTATTCTGACATAATTGTAAGCTCCTTTTTGGGTAATAAAAGCGGCTTTGGAATCCATTCTTATAAAGGTGATAAAGTATACAACTGAGAAAAGAGAAAGAAACGTAAAATGTATAAGATTTTAAAGAACTTTTGCAATACATACAGAATTAGAAAGGTCAAAATGTTTTGTTTTTTTTTTTTCTTCTGCTTTTGACATCATGGTTCAATTTTAGATACACATTTTCATTTTTACTTTTTTCCATTACTGGACTATTTTTCCTTATGCTTAATTTTCCAGTGACTTTACTGAACTTCTTTGACTGCTTGGGAGCTTGTATGGAGCGAACTGGCACATCTTTGTCCAGATCCTAAAAAATATAAACTGATCATGTGCCCAAAATCACCACACAGCCTCCTTTGGCACACACTACTCTTCCTGTCTTTATTGTAAGAATAATCTACAACTTAATTTCCCAGCGAGATTGCAATATTGCTTAACACCCCTTTTGATAGAGTATTTGTGAAGGGTTTGAACTACCAGAATGATATGAATCAGTACAAGCACCCTCCTGCTGCCTCTCAACTTTATTAGATTAAGGAAAATTGACCTATCTCCAAAGTTACTTTCTAGGCTTACTATTGCATATGAATTTTTCCTGCTCTGGATTTAAAGAAATAGTGAAAATCTTTCCATTGTCATCTCTTAGCCACAGTAATTTTGTCAAGTTTGGAAAAAGAAGTATTCAAAATGAAATTTTGAGGGGTTTGTATTCCTGTGTTTCACATATATTGGATACATATTTTTTAGTGGACAGCAGTGAAGTGGTATTTTCCTTGTGAATCTAAATGTGATATTATATAATTCTGCTAATAACCATGATGCTTGTATATCCCTTGTTATCATGACTGTAGTGAGTAAGTGATAAAAAATATTTATGCTCTTCCCTTCCTATGGGGATATGATAAGTTTGGCTTGATTTTCTAAATGAATGCACTACAAAAAGTATTATTACTTAAAAACAGCAACAAAAACAACACCCCCACCCCCCAAAAAACCCCAAAAAAACCCCGAGCCTTTCCAAATATATAGGTATTGCATTTGTTTCTAGAAGTGGCAAGACTGAACATTTACTTACTTTTCACCAGACAGAAAAATTCTGCAGGCTGACCTCGATCCTGGCCAGGCTCCTGCTTCCCATGGTCAGAAGCCTCCCTCTATCGACCAATAATCTCACTGTTCAGGAGGAGGGAGCTTTGGCTAGAAGCAGGAACAGGACCTGATCTGCCAACAAAATAAAAAAAATGTAATAATTTTATCTGCATAGTTTTGAATAGTTTCTACAGTGACTTCTTTTTGCTGATTAAATGTATGCTTATACTGTTGAATGAGGTGGTCCAGCAGGACTAGGAAAATTATCCTTTCTGTTGATACAGAATAAATTATCTTTCTGCTGTTGTGTCTCTGCTCCTAATGATAGTGAAAAAAGGAAAAACTTTGGCCTACATGTTTCTTACCTGAAAGACCTTCAAACAAGAGCTGTGGAGAGCTGAATCATAAACTGAATCAAGAACTGGGTCTGGCATTCAGGGATGACTGCACCACTTTGGCTGTATTAACACAGTTATCATTTGAAGCCATTCAGAAGAACTAAAAAAAAATTGCTGAACCTGTTCTTTCATATTTGTTTGGGACAAGCACTCAGTATGCATTGTTATGTATAAAAAGCCATTTTTCTGGCTCCAATAATAAAAATTTTAAAAAAAACCCCATTATAGTCAATAAATATATGCTCTGGTTTTCGTTTGGTTTCTTTTTTTTTTTTTTTTTTTTCAAATGAGATTATCATGGGGAAATATAAATTTGCAGAATTGTACTTACTAACAAATCCCAGTGTACCAGACAAGAGAGAACCATACTCAGGCAGGCAAGTAAGCAGGACCCTTTCTAGAATGTGTTTTGCCCTGAGTCACAGTGGTGATGGAGCAGATCCTCAGGCAGTGTAAACTGACATGGTGCCGTCAACTCCAGTGGAGCACTGGTGAAGTGCCACTGGATGCCTAAGCTGTCTGGGAGAAACTGGCATGGTTCTGGGCTTTATTATGCTGATTTACATGCTGATTTATTATTACATTTTAGAGGTACACAGGAGAGCTGGACACTGTGCTCATTTTTGAGTTGCTTAGAAAGGCTGCAGCGTGCACCCAGAGGCTTTAACAGGGCTGCTCAGAAGGTGCAACTGGGGAGCATGAATTAAGAAAATGTAGAGAGTGAGCAAGCTCAGAGAGAGTGGAGAGTTTGAACATATTTCTAGACTTGCAAGACTACAGCTGTGGGAATAATTTAAAAAGCACACTTTTTTGGATAATTTATTTTTGAAACTCTGCAAAATTTGTCAAATCGTTTATTTGATGAGCATTATTTGACCAGCTGTACAGAGAGCCACACTGGAGTGCTGTAATGAGTGCTTTGGAATGTGACCAGCGTTAATGTGCCTGTGATAGTTGGATAATTCTTTTACCCTGCTCATTTCTGTGGTTTGCCTGTAACTATGGCCCCAGTTGATTGCTGTTATGATGTGAGCTTTGAATTCTCTCTCTCCTTTGGCCTTTTCCTTTTGGCAGTTCCTGCCGAGCCGAGCCCTGATTAGAACCACAGCAGGTCATTCGATCTTCAGATGGCTATAAAAGGTCTGTGCAAGTGACCATCTCGCTCCTGTCCCAAATGGATGATCACGCATAGCGCACATTGCCGCACTCCTGGCAGGACTTCAGCAAAACTGCCGCGTTTTTCCTTCCAGAGCTAAAGCATAACACAAGGTACAAGGAGCAATTCCATTAAATGTCCCTTTAAACTGTCAGATTTAGCAGAAACTTTAAAACAGATCAGACTTTAAAGTGATGAGGGAGAAGTACGGTTCCCCTGCTTGAAACTGCAGCTGGGTTTGTTACCATCAGGTGTGATATGAAGTCAGCATTTTCCTTGATGACTTTTTCCTTTGCCATTGTTGCAATCTGGCACTGGAGATCGGTGCCTCAGTCCAGGTTTTTAAAGGGAACTATAACTTTCCTGAAGGATTTTGTTCCTTGTCTCCTTCTAAATGGATTTCGTTATTTTGTAATTTCTCAAAAATGAGTGAGTTTGATAAAATCCAGATATTTGGAATCAAGATGGAGAGTTCAGATAATAACAGTTTTACTGCAGAAAAAAATAGAGGTTTAAATACTCATGCTATTAAGTAAAGTTTCTAGTAATGTGCTGTTCTCTTTCATTCATGGGGTTCTTCAGAATATTGATGCTCTTCCTTGAGAAGCTTGTGCTGTTCAAGTGCTGGTGGCATTTCCAGGTGAAACAGCATCTAGATTATCTTCCCACCTTGGTGGGAAACATGAGAGGGATCTCCATGTCTCAGTATCTGCATGTACCTTGCTTTGTTCAAAGACACGTTCTCTGGAGCACAGGCCTTTGAGTGCTGGACACAAATGTTTCTTTGGGAATCTAATTTTCTAATGCAATTCACAAAAGGCAGTGTTTCAAGAGTTCTGTTCAGTCAGACATTGAAATAGAGGGGGAATTTTTCCAATGCTGTCCTTGCACACAGATATCAAAGGCTGAAATTCATCATGCAGAAGATCTTCATATGATTAAAATGCTCCCCTTTTTTTCCTAATTGCAAGTATTGTCTGTGATGCCTGGTGCAGGCACTAATTTTGGTTTCATTTTTTGTATTCGTTATTTCAATAATATTCAAATGGTGACTTACAGAAGTCTGAAGTTTCAGTCCCAGCTTGAAGTTCAGCTCATTGACACTACTTCAGACTCAGCTTGTGGCTAAAGGTCCCAGCAGGAAAGAAATGTTATTTTGCTGTTCTGTCAAGCTGTCCTTTAAGATCTCTCAATACATCTAGATTAGCTTTCAAAGGTCTGATCTCAGGTTTGAAAATATCAAAAACAAATGGCTTATGAGATTGAAGTAGCCAATTTTAATTTTTTTTCCCCAAAAAACTTATCTTTATAAATACTTTTAAAAATTACAATTCTTAAAAGATATAATGGAAAGAAATGATTAAATATACAGCTTCTTGGAACATACAATTTCATATTTAGTTTTGGTCATTTTGACTGATCAGCTGATACATGAGTGTTCAAATGAAGGTGTTTTTCTACTTTCTTTGTAAAAAACACAGTAAAATATATTGAGAAGAATGATCAGCTAAGGAAAAGAAATGTAGTTCACAAGGTGGCCTGTAGAAAAGTGATTCAACACTGAAGTAAACTCTGACTGTTCAGTTAATCTTATATGCAGATAATTATCATTATCATTATCATTAACAGTGCAATTTCAGCATGTCATGATAGCTTATAAATATAAAAAGGATTATCTTATCATCAGTGAATTAATTAAAATAAAATTCAGGTATGTTTTATTTTCATATTGGAAGTATTTTAGCTCATTTCAAACATTGGTGCAGAAATTAAAAGCTAAATACTGGAATGCCCACACAAACTCAAACCTAAATTCCTGTTTTATTAGTGTTCAATACACACAGTTATATCACAGAGTTCTGCCAGATGTCAGGGAACAAAAAGGCACACACTGCCAGGTGAGGAGAGGACTAAGAAATCTGTGCTGCAAAACCAAAGGCCAACCACAGTAATATTTTGGCAATAGCTTTCATGTGAGGGGATCATATGTGTCTCCTGGAATGCAAGTCCAGCAGTAGAGCAAACGCAAGAACTTCATGTGCTGAGCTGGCCAAAGATACCCCATCTCCCCTGGCATTTCTGCTTCGGTCCTTTTCTGGAGGCACCACCTGTTTTAGCAGAAGTGCAAGGGTGGGAAGTACATCTGTGCTTAGGTGCTGCAGTTCACACACTGGCATTTCAGCTTGGCCTAAAAGCTTCAAAGCCACTTTGTGATGGGTGGTAGGAACAGACATAATGTCTGTCCTCCCATTTCAGAAAAATTCAGCAGAGCTTCTCGATTGGTTAGTAGTGAAGAGTTCCCATCAGAATAAACTGTAACAGGACAGAATTTATTTCCATTGCATGACATTCTAAGAAGTTCTATTATTTCAACATTCACTTCTGTTCCCAAATCAAAACATAAATTGTATGATCACAGAATATCCTGAGTAGGAAGAAACCCACAAGGATCATTGATTCCAGCTCCTGGCCCTGCACAGGACACCCCAAGAGTCACACCATTGTGACTGACAACTTTGTCCAGATGCTTCTTGAATTCTGTCAGGGCTGGTGCTGTGACCACACTACCTGAGAAGCCTGCCCAGTGCCCAGCCACCTCTGGATGAAGAACCTTTTCCTAATATTGAACCTAAACCTCCCCTGACACAACTCAGGCCATTTCCTCAGTCCTGTCATGGATCACCACAAAGATGAGATCAGTGCCTGTCTCTCCTTTTTCCATCTCAAGGAAGTTACAGGCTGCAGTGAGGTGTTTCCCCAGTCTCCTCCAGGCTGAACAGACCAAGTGACCTCAGTCGCTTCTCACAAGGCTTCCCCTCAAGGCCCTTCTCCATCTTTGTGGCCCTCCTTTGGATATTCCCAAAATTAACAAACAAACTTTGTCCCTAAAAAAAAGAGATTCAGAAATAGTGAATGTTTATATATTTATTTAATATCTTGCCCAAGCTAAACCCTGAAACTGATGATGTTTTGAACTGATGTGGTTCATCCTGTGAAACATCAACCCATGGTACATTGAATTCTCCCCAATAAAGCAAATGCTGTCTGGGGAATTCCTTGTCTTGATGCCTCTCTGTCACAGCTCTGAGTATAGGTTAGTATCTGAATTACAACCTGCACCTATGATCAATTATTGGTTAGAAGGGAAGCACCGTGACATGAAGAGGCAGATAACTCACAGGGAACTTGGCTGACAGAACAGACACATCAAAGAAGCAAACAGAAAAGACAATTCAATGAGTTCAAAGAAGCAATGGTCAGTTGGGGGAATGCAACTCAAGAACATACTGAACTGAGGTGTCTAAAGTTGTAGATAACAAAGCCTTGAAGGAAAAATCATGCTTACATTGTCTTCTACTAAAACAGAGGCTCCCAAACATCTCCTATTGCTTGTCTAGGAATATGCAAAGTAACAGGAACGACACAATAGATTTCATTCAATATGTATCACTCTCATCATTGTGCTTATAACCTCGGCGGCCTTTGTGATGGGATGAAGAATTCTCTATGCTAAATGTCATACAAGAAGCACAAAATTGTCCCCTTCCAAATAAAATTATGATGGAGACAAAGAGTGGAGGCAGAAGAAGGATCTTAACTGATGTACACGTGTCTCCCCTTTATTAGCATCTGCCATACTACTCACTGCATATGCAGCTCCTTGCACCTTGTTCAGATAGGACCTGTAATAGCCCCCAGAAAGCTAAATGAGGATACCATCTTTTCTTACACAGAAGGGATGTGCATCCAAGGAGGCATACCACAGACAGTACTAGAGATGGCTCAGAGCATGCATGGGTGAAGGAAGCGAACCTGAACAGTGGAGACAGAAATGGAAGAAGCTGCTGCTTGAAGACAAGTTGTTGCTTCAAGGGGAGAAACCCTTTTATTGTAATTATTTATTATTTTAAAATGTAAAAATAATATTCTGCTACATGTCTCTATTATAGAGAAGAGTGTATCAAAAGGCATGGTGGGTATGTGGAGGAGCAGATGATAATGAGGATATTTATCCTAATTTGCTGTATCCTGATTCATATTTTGCACATCTTTGGGGTACACACCCAGAGCACAGGGGGAATTAGACATCCATGGCTCACCAACCTGTATGGATGAAATGATAGCCTGTTCCCCTCTATATGTAACCAGAATTTCCAATGGGTTAAAGGCTTCTTCACAAAAGCTGTGACTTTGGTAAGGTTCAGCCATATGATGATGAAGACAGAAGACACGGCCAAGGCATTCTCTGCTAGGACAGCCTCCCAGCTGCCCATTAGTGGAAAAAGTGTCACTTGAAACTGTTTTTGGAGGTGGCTGAAGAAGGAGTGTTCTGCAGGCTGGAATAATTTTTCTGTTAGTTTTTCCTTTGCTGTCATCTTTTCCAAAGTCCTCACAGCCTTTCCTTCCATCAAGTGACAAGGAGGGAGATGAGCACATGACTGAATGTTATTCCCCATTATGCCACTGCATATGTGCCCCTCACATGATGTGGGGTGGTGGCATTTTTGGCACGTGGCCTCTGTGCATCTGATCATATGACAGGAAAGGAGAAAAGGGAGAGCAGCTCTCCCATATGAGGCTGCGTAGCTGGCTCCATGCTTCCCCTATTTAAAACTTCACCTTGGTGATCTGATGGGAAAGGACAGTGGAATTTTGTGAAGCAAGGTAGCAAGGAAGTCTCCTGAAGGAGATGAAACATCCTCTAGGAGAAAAAGTCAAGAGGCTATTTAATTTATTCAGATTTTAAAAACCTATTAATCAATGCTCAAACCTCCAGTAAAAATACAGGAAACACAAACTGGACCCCAGTGAACTTTTTTCAATTTCTTCTTTATTTCTTCTAAAACAGAGTCTCTTGGTTTTCTCAGAAGATGCATGAGAGAGATGTCAGTCCTATTACCAGAACCTGATAACAAAATCAATTCCAGTGGTACTTTCAATGTTCTCACTATGAACAGAAAGTCTGTTTGATACAGTAGGCCTTACTAAAACCATTTCCACTTCAGTTTATGTGAGGCATCATTTTACCAGTCTGCTATCTAAAGAAAGGAACAGTCTTCAGCTCACAAAGACACCTGATTTCTATTTCAATTACTCGTATCACAGGATCTGATTTACTGCTGGACAGAGGCTTGATTGAGATCAGCATAGATGAGTTTAGCATCATTCTGGAGAACTCCCTCCCTTCCCCCACCCTTATGCAACCCTTCTGGACAAGTGTGACCTGCTCAGTATGACAGTGAGTCATCAGGTTGGCTCAAGTTGTCTCCCCATACCTTTCAGATGGATGATTAAGATCCAATTGCAGGCCAATTGAAAACTTAACTAACTTCAGCGGTGCCAGTGGTTAAAGCTGAAGTGAATTAATCAGTGAAGCATTCAAGGATTCTATCAGGGGTCATATATGGGTGATCATTGCTGTATCAGTTTTCCACCCAGACACATTTATTTAAGTTGTGACTACCTGTCAGAAGGAAATAGTAGCAATATTTCCTAAGGCATCCTCTGCTAAGGTTTTGGTTATTCTGAAATAATGTGCCTTTCATCACAGAAGAGCCCTAAGTGGAACTATATGCCAGTTTGTTTTTATATAACTATATGACAGTTTGGTTTTGCAGAAGGCATCAACATTCATGTTCAGAATCAGGAGGTTGGAGCAAGACTACAGGGCATTCATACTTTTCTCTAAGTCAGTACGAAGGATGTAAAGAAAATAGTGTTCTGGAGTTTACCTGTCCTTGGAAGTAACAAACAATGCCTCTTTATTATGTATCAGTTACATGTTTGTTATCCCCAGCCTGCCACTCTGTCTGCATCACTGCTTCATAACATGATGGGTGTGCCACTGCAGCCCTCCCTTCTCAGCATGCCCACAAGGTGATTCTAATTTCACTTGTGTAACTGTGTACACAAGAAATGAGAAAATACCGACTTTGTCCTTTTCACAGAAATGTCAGAATTTCTCACTTGAGGTCAACTTACAGCATGGGATTACAATTAATTGCATTACTTGCTTGAAATAAAGAAAATAGGACTCTCTCCCACTGTGTCTGATGAGAATAGAAATATGGAGATTAAAAGCTAGCAGGATGAAATGATCTTAAGAAAATAGAGGGTTTTTATTCAGGCTCTCCTTTGAAAGTTTGGTCATGAGGTGATAATAAAAATCTGATGTTTTACTGGGCAAACTCCTCAAATTACTTTTCTATAGCATAAAGTTTCATGGTTTCTGCAGTACCAGCTGGGAGACCAGGTATTTGTCATTTGAATGGTGATGTGCAAACACAAACAACTATCAGTTACCTTTTGCACATACTGTGAACACTGGTAAGAGACAGCTCTAGAACAGGCAAATATAACTGTGAGCATCTGGATAAAGCCTAGCTTGGCAATGACAGAACAAGCAGGCCTCATATGTCTGGCAGCTTCCTCAGAATTTAACTAAATCTAAACTTAAGTTGCAGTACAGTGAAGCTATTCCTCAAACTTCCTGTGAGGTGAAGGATTTAGACCTGTTATTGAATCAGGGAACTGACTTTGTGGGTCCAAGAACATCTGAAACGCACGAAAGAAAGATCATAACACTGAGATAGTTCCTGCAGCTGGATGGTGAAACTTGTTTAAATTGCCCTGTGGTATAATGGGGAAGTTTTCTTTGGCCATCACTGATGCTTCAAGAGTTTCTTGAAGGGCTTCTTTATAGGAACATCTGGGTTGACTGCAGCAATTTCATCATCGGTTCTCTAGCAGTATTTTTGCAAATCTGGTTGTCTCTGTGGCTCCAGGATGAGTCATGTAAAAGAGCGCTGAGCTTGTCCTGTGTCAGAGCCTCCCATGTGTGACTGATCCCCCTCTGCTAGCTCACACACCAGACTCCATTTCATGGCTTTTCCTCATCTTTCATGGTTTAGTCACATCACAATATTCCTTTACTTGCATGGCAAAAATAACATCTGCAGGAGCTTTCCAACGTCCTGTGATTGAAACTAAGATACAGCAGGGTTTCTGTGTGGGTCTAACATGCATGTGAGGATAACACAAAAGAGTGCCTTCTCACAGCTTTCCCAGCAGGTCATTTTGATTGACATATTTGTAGAGGCTTCAGGGTGGATTGTAGATTCAGCTGGTATGTCAAACCAGATGGGAGAATTCCACCGAATGCACAATGAAATGAGGAGTGCTGTTGTATGGCTTTCTCTGCTTCTAACAGATGGATGGGAAAATAAAATACCTCTTCATAATCTCCTTTTCATTCGGGGGACCACCTCTATTCCTCTCATCACCTTCCCCTCTTTTCCTTCCCCTGTGTTTTCCTTCTCATTTTGTATATCCCTTCAGCTTCTCCTGTCTTTGGGCTTTCCTGCAGAACCATTCTTTTCTCCTTCTTTCCCTTCCCCAAGTGATCTTTGTTGTTCTTATTTTTCTATAACCAGAGGTGTTCCCAGCAGAGAAAGAGCAGACAATGCACAACAATTTGGGCAGCTCCAGGAGGGGTTAGTGAAATTTTCTATCCCAGTGTGGAATGAAAAACACCAGATCATGTCAGGGAATGAATGAACCTTGTGGCATTAGAGGTTTGGCAGAATTTTGTTGCTATTTTGGGAGCTCATTGAACTAGATGGAGTCAATAAGTCTTTTTCTCTTGTAATTTTATTCCCCTTTTTTTTCTTTTCTTTTGGTGATTCAGTTAAGGAACCCAAAGATGTTTTCCTAGACCAAAGGAATCTTTTGTATATGTCAGGGACAAAAGAAATCCTCCATTTGCTGGGTTGGTACAAGTAGTTACCCTATATTATAGCTTTCAAAACAACAGAAGCTATCATCAAGGTTATGCCTGGACTTTTATTATAATCTCCCATTTCAGTGCATGGTCTTAGCTCTGGAGGTAAAACGTTTTAGAAAGTTTGACCACAATCTCATTGTGGAATACATAGTGAAAAAGGTTTCCCATCACATGATGTGTTTAGATGCTTTTTAATCAAGGAATACTAAAAAAAAAATAAAAATATTACAATAAAATGAAGGCACTATGAAATATGAAGTTAATCCTTAATCACACTAAAACAATTCTCTGCAGCAAAAGCAATTAACGTGTTTTAAAACCTTCTACCAACTGGATGCTGTTCTGTCCCCCAGCTGCTCATAATTGTCTATATAAAGAAGGTAGCTGAAGAAAGCAGTAAAAGCATCCTTCTCTTTTCACAGAGCTGCACATATTGTCTACAAGAGGCACCTACACTGCTGCAGGGCTGTTAGTGTACCCAGCACATTTGGATTTAAAGCTAAGGCTCCCCTAAATGTAGTATTGCAGCCCTTCAAGCCACGCTCAGGAATTTGACCTGTAGAACTTCTGTTGTTTGTGTGCACAAATACAGGAGAACACACCATTTACCAGCCATTAAATGCAGCACAAGTAAAAGAAAAATAAAGGTGTTCAAACAATCCTGATCATCAGGGCCAGAGTTGTTCAAAATAGGGATTTCCTTGGCTACAGACTAAACAGAAGGACCTTGTTTACATTATTTTTGGCAGGGTGGGAAGTGTATGGTTGAGCAGACTGCAAGTCTTCTGGGAGAAAAGTAATGCACAGAGGTCTCCTTTGCCTCTGGAGAGCCTCAGTGGTCAGCTGTGGTTCAGGAAGGATTTAGAGAAGATGGCTCTTCTCTAAATCCTAAATTCAGAAGGATTTAGAGATGGTTTCTGCTGAAATGCACATGCTGCAGGTCGTGAGCCCTCCTCAACTGAGCGCCTCTTGGAGCTTCCCACGGTCATGTCCTGCCTTACTTCCAGCCGTGGCTATTTCAAAAGCTTCTCCCCTCAGCCACTATCCAGTCCTTTGTGGCCTTTCCATGTTTCTTCTCAAAAACTGACCAAGGCCCTCAGGGCTTCTTGCCATGGGGACAGCATGAGTCTCTTGGCAATGCTAGAGGGAGAGCTTTGGTGTGTGGTGGGCACTGAGCTGTGTGGGCTGTGCTGGAGCAGGATCTAAACACTTATTGGGATACCTGAGAATCTTCTAATGTGAAAACCTGAGCTGTCTCTGAAGCTCAGACTTCATCCAGACCCCCAGTTTTCACCCACAGAGTCTTTCATCAGTGCCTTCTTTGCTCTTCATATCTGTTAAATGAGACAGTATTTGTGAATGTCCAAGCAGTTGCTGTAAAGCGTGAACAAGAGGCAGAAGTTCCCCTACAAGCCACCAATGCCCCTAGCTGCCCCTGGCCTCACACCTTTCGTGACGTCAAAAGTGCAAAGAGTGTGAGAACAGGCATGTGGTGACAACATCACAGCCATCATTATTTGTTTTGAAAATGGTTTAGTGACACACAGCCACCTTGCTGTAGCTGCCCACTGATGTGGCAACAGTTGAATCTTTTTTTTCAGGCTAACAGAATTAGAGTAAGGCACCACTGACTCAAACTGTCTGCCTGCATATTTTTAGGGACTGGTCTCCAAAGCTAATGGCTGTCCCAAATGTTGTTTAATAGTTTCCACTTTTACTGCAGAGCAGTCTCAAATTCTGAGAAAGTTTTGCAGAGTTCATAAGCTCCACAGGAGGGAGTCTTTACCTATATTTAAATACCACACCTAGTTACTGAAGGTATTTGCCACCTTCAGTGATGGTTGGTAAAGGCTGATTTGTGCTTTTTCTTCAAAAGGGTTGTGGATCAAATGGTGTGTACCCTCTTTGGTCAATTTGGCCCCTGTCTTGGGAATGGAGTCTAGCAAACTTTGGAATATCCATGAAAAATATTTCACATGCACATTGTAGCATTGCTGATTGTTTTCCAGTGAAGTGTCAAGCTCAGTTTTCTTCTAGAAATTGTAAAGTGATTGCTTTTCCTTTCCTTTCCTGCCATGACTTTATGAAAATGATTTAACTTTGCCATGTATTATGTAAAAGAGAATAACAAGACCCGAGGTCTGGTAAAAGAGTCCCAGAAATTTAAGCAAAACCAAAAACCACCAGGGAGATAAAACACAAAGCTTCTAAATATAGACAGTCCAAGATATTTTGAAGAAGACAACAGGATAGGAAAACACAAACTCATGAGGGTAGAAAGCATTTGCTGTTGGCAACATTTGTTCAGCTGCTCTGAACTGGGAGGCTGAGTAGTGCCAACCACTTCAGGTGTTGCAAGTCTACAGTGACAGACAGCTCTAGTGGAAGGATGGACAGCTTCTTCATCCACCCCATGAGTCAGAGTTTATCAAATAGAATCCTTTCTGATTCATGAATGAGAACGAATTAAGGGCAGAGTTATGAAGGTGGAAATAAAGCACACAGACTTACTGTGAAAAAAGAGGAGGCAAAAGGTGCAAGAGAAGGTTAGCTAGAGAGGGGTACTGCAAACAAAAGACATGGAGTGCAGGGACCAGGAATGACAACTGCAGCCTGCAGTGCAGCTTGGGAAGGGAATAAGTAGTAGCTTTGAAGGACTCCCAAGGCACCCAACACAGGCTGAGAACCTCCAGGTAGGTTTGGCTGGGTAACGGCTACGAAGAAAACAAGGACTTTATGGAACATTCCTGTCTGCCACGTGTGAAATTTAAAATTCCTGGTGAAGAATGCTTTGATATTGCTGTCTTGATACTACTGATTTGAGAATGAGAATAAACCTACCTGATTTAAGGGCAAAATTCAAATCCTGTCATTTTACCTGAGTTTCCTTTGTCTTTACTGAGACAATAGTAATGGAAAACTCATTTGCATGCAGATTCTTGCTGTGAATCAGAGAAGGACAGGAGTAATCCTAATGATTCATAAACTTATTAATCAATAAGTGCAAAGGAGTATTTCCATTTCTACTTCCTCTGTGTTTTGGATAAACAGGTGGTTTGCTTTCTAGATAATCAGAAGCTCCTTATCTACTTGCAGCTTGGCAATATGTGTGTTATATAAAAATACTCTCTTCCTATTCTGTGTGCCATGAACAGTGGAGTTTTCCATACAGGAAAATCATGAGGGCTTGACAGTACAAAACAGGTTTCTTTGGAAGATTTCTTAGATGAAGCTTGGAACAGAATAAGACAAGGATCCCAGATGCACAGTCTGGTGGGCATTTTTCTCTGCAAGAATAGCTCCTATCTTATCTGCCTACCCTGACAGCCGAGATTTTTCTTCCTCAGGCATCCTATTGTGTGCTCTGGTAACTAAGCAGAACAGAAGTGGTATTTCTCTCCCTTAAAGGCCTCCCCTCCTTCCTGTCTCATTTCTCCACCTGCAGCTACTCTCCTGATAGGCGCTTCTCCTTGAGCAGAGTGCTTTCTATCAGATCAGGTTTTGCTGGATGCCCCTGAGAGCAGTGTAACCCCTGCCCTGTGCTGATGGATTGAATAAAGCCACTAATAGTTAAGTGAAAGTCACACCAGACTTTGCATGGAGTGAAAGCAGGGGGCACAGTCTTCAGCCTCTAGGGCTTGGCAGGTTTCACAACAAAACAGCTGGCTGTAAGACATGGGTGCTGATGGAATACATTAATTACTGTCGTCAAGGTTTTAGACACACTTGTGTGTTGCTGGTAATACCAGCATGCAGGATTATCAGAGGAATCACTTGTGAAAAAGAAAAAGAAGTAGAGAAGGGAAGAAAGGAACTTGGAAAGAAGGTTGTCTGACTCAGGTCCACACTCCATTTGCATGGGCAAGACAGACTTGCCCACTTTGACCAGTGCATTCCATGGTTTCCACAACAGACGCACAGAATTTCTCTGAACATAGTGGTCTTGAAACAATATATATATATATAAATAGAGGAAAGTGGTTTTATTTTCAGTCTGCACAGAAGCAAGTGGAGGCAAGGCTACATTTGCAAAGCAATTGAATCATCCAGTGGAAGAATGGGATGAAATTGTTGCTAGACAGGATGCCTTACGTTTGAGTTCAGAGGTGAGTGGTGAGTCTCACTGTTTTCTAGAACAGAGACAGGCACCTGGTGAGGCTGAAAGGAGCTCTTAGCTTTGTAGTTCAGGGCAGGGGTGCCTCTGCTGCCCTGTGGACTTGTTCATTACTAAGCTGAGCTGCCTCTTTTTAATCCCCACCTGCCCCTTCAAGTGCAGTGGGGTAGAGGTCAGGCCACAAAACTCCAACTAGTCATTAAGAGAAAAAGCAATTGACCTTTTTTTGCTTGCATTAACTTTGCTGATCTTCAGCCCTGAAGTGTTTATTTTGCAAAAGATTCCATCACTGCTACTGCACTAAGGAGACAGAATAATGCCATTAATATTGTTTGTTTTGATTGGAGGAAAAACACTCTGAACCTCTAACAAATATCCTCTTGTTAGCAATTGGAAACATATAATTAGGACAGACTCTCCTGTTATTTTAATGAGATTTCAGTTCCCTGCCCCCCCGCCTCTTGCTGTTGCTCTCTTTCCCATTTTTAATGAGATACCAATTTCCTCCCTTCTCATTTGCAGATGCCTTTCCAATAAAACAGACAGCTTTGATTTTCATCTTAGTGTGCATTCTTAGCCTTAATTCATTCGTCTACATAAGTTGCACATCACACTCTCCATGTGCTAAACGGCTGTTAATCGCTGAAAAATTAACAAGGTGTTTAACACCAAAAAAAAAAAGAAAAAAAGAAAAAAAAAGACCTTTTCTTGTTTGCTGGAAAGACTTGTATTTTTGTGACCTGCCAAAGCTCAAGTAATTCTAGGCACGGAGGGCAACACAGGACATCTTTTTTGCAAATCTACTACAAATTCTGCTACACTGCTTCTATACTTTATGTACTACTCTATCTTTCCCAAAACCTCTAAGTCAGTCTTCTTTCCTATAAGCTGTAAAGAAATCCTCCACTTTCCTTTTGTAAGATTGACTGTAGGCCAGTATATTTTAATTGCAGAAATGCTGTCAGCTTGTGGGCAGCCCAGGAGGCCCTGGAAGATTTGTAGGTGTTGAAGGCATGAAGAGAGGGACCTTTCTCAGTGCAGCTGATTCAGTACAGCGAATTCTTCCCACGAGGTTTGGGGAGATGCAGCCTCAGCGAGTTTGGTCAATAAACTATTTATTTATGAAATTTTATTTTTTTTTTCACTTAAATAGCTCTTTAAGACCTGCAGAAATCCTGAAACAGCATAGAGTAGACTTTGCAGCAGAGAATCTGGCCTTTGTTTTAGTCAGCCCAGCTACCAAATGAGATTTTCTGTAGATCTTATGTGTCATTTCTGTTGTCTGATATGTACCATCATGGAATGCTAACTCATTAATTCTTACCTCTGTAGAACTGAGTTGGCTCCATGTTTGGATTTTGTCCCATGTCCAAGGGAGATGGCAGGTGCTGCAGTCAGTATCTGGAAGAGTGCTGTACACAGCTCCTGATACTACCTGATGCTGCAAGTGTTGCACTACAGAAAATGGACCTGTTGACCCATAATGGAGCATTTTCCATCTCTTTCTCAGTTAGAAATGGAAAAGTGGCTTGTGTTCATTGTTTCATCTCAGTTTTAGTCAGATATCATTACTGTACTATCTGTAGCATCAAACCTTTTGCTCCATTTGCAAATAATCTTTTGTACGAGACCTTTCTTGGTTAGTATATCTTAGTCAAACCAGAGTCACTGGCTACAGGTGCCAAAGGGCATCAAGGACATATAATGAAATTTAATAAAATTCTCTGTAGGAGACGAGGGAGCTCACAATGCCCTCATTGCTTTCTGAGTTCTGTGATTTTACATTGATGGCCTCCCCACTTTTTGTTCAAACGGAGGTTGAATCAGCCTAGAAGGTGAGCTACAAGCGGTCTCTTTACTTTGACCAGTTCCCTTTGTGAACAGTGGATTTATTATGCAATCCCCTTGCTTAGAGACGATTGTCCTGTTGCTTTAGTTGAACATTATATCCAGTCTCTCACTTGTATCCATCCTGTCCTGTGGAAGATAGGGTGCTAATGATGGACAGGATGGATGGAGAAGGTGACTCTGCCAGTGCATGGCCATTAATGTGCAGTGTGACCCAGGACAGCACAGACTGCAGGAGGTGCTTCACCTGTGGTGAGTGAATCCACACCTCTTTTGTGTGGCTTAGTTCTTCACTAGATGAAGATCTAGTAAATATACTGGCTGTATCAACAGCTGAGGGAACATTTCAAAGGTAAAAATAAAGTCAAGCCTCAGTTTATGCTTGTACAGAAATATATGTCCAACAAGGCCAAATGTGTAAACCACAGTGAAAAATTATTATTATTTCTATTGTCAAAGTTTTTTTGGTGCTTAGGATAAATTCCCTTTTGTTCTGCGTGTAAAAAGGGAGGAATCCTTACAAGCCAGGATCCTCAGAGTTGGTATTAGTCTAAAAAAGGCATATGTAAATTTCTATAAAAACAATTTAACTTAGTTAAAAACAGTGTTCTGCGGAAAAGGGATGCCCTCTCCTCCTTTCTGAACTGCTGCATAAATTCATCAGACCCTTTCCTTCCAGCTCCTTCTCTTCATGAAAATGAGCTCTGCATCTAATTGGTCTCATTAGGACAGATTACTTGGATCTTCTGAATGAAAAGCGTCACAAAGGTAGAATAGAAAAATAGGTAATGATTGCTCATTCAAAATTGATTTCTTTCTTTTGGCCATTTTGATGGAAAGACAGGAGACTGTAAAGACAGCAGGCACACAAATGGATCTCTTAAGGTATGGGGAGAGGATCCCTGTCAGTCATGAGTGACATTTCCTGGGTAGTTCTGAGTAATATGGAGACCTCTGTTTCTCTGACAACTCCCAACACCATAGTCAGGCAGCATAAAACTCACAATTTGTATAAGCTAAATGAAAACTAATGTGTTACCCAAGCAGAGTTGAAAATAGAGAATTCTTTAATGGCAACAGTTTTATCAAGTGTTGGTGACTCAGTGTTCAGGTCACTAAAACTCAGAATTAAAATTGTAACCATAAGAATAATGATCTGTTGTAGCGTTTTACGCAGGGACATCATAAATTATTTGCCACTTGAAGTCTCTTAATGGGGACTCATTGTCTTTTTAAAAGTTATGCTTTGATTCTGCCAAAAATTAATGGCTGAGATGGAGCAATTGCTTGACATTTTTTTTCTATGTTATGTAGAAGTCAAACTAAATCACCACAGAGTTTGCTTCTAGACTCTATAAATCTATGTGAGCCATCCACATGTAATTCCAGCATCAAACACTAAAGAGGGTAAAGTATTACAGTTTGACTAATGAGATAAGAATGAAGAAACCTAAACATAGGTGGTCTACTAAGGGAAAAAAAATATCTTCAGTGACATTTATTAGCTGTGGAACTCCATCTACAAGAGATGGTGAAAGCCAGTTCTTGAGTCATTTGAAACAGTGATGCATTTAAAAGCAGTACAGAGTTGTACAGTACAGAGCAAAAGGAGTATGCCTTCTTTAATAGTCTAACAGGCTATTAAAACAATGGACTTTTCCACTTCTACTCCCATGATTGTTCCACAGCATGAAAAATTTGGAGAATATAATGAAGAGCTAGCCACGGAAAAATTACTGCTGGTGACTGAGCATGCACGGACATATTTATCTTATGTCTGTAGCAAGCCTTTGTCAGCAGCATAGAAGTTGATATCACCACTGGTTCATTCTCCTTCCTCATTTCTTTTGCCACAGTAGATCAGTGAATGCTGCTGGTTGACTACTGTGGAAAGACAGAGGAACTGATCCCTCAGTCTCTCAGCAGGTCACTACCTGCAAGTGGCAAGTGGCAGCCCTTCATAACTGAGGGCCTTACCACATCTAACCATGGCTTGGTATATAGAAATTAGCTGGCTGAATTGAGGCCATCCCTCAAGGCAATGTTAAAAGGGATTCAGATGGTAGATTTCAAGTGACTTTTGCACTTTACAGTGTATTTTTCAGGAGATGATAATTTCTAGGTTTGAAAACTCTGTAAGCATGGCTATACATTGATGTGGAGAGAGGGGAACAGCAGGGTAGGATAAGAGGGTAATTTGCAATGGTCAGCTAAAATTGTACCTTACATGTCATATTTTGGAGGCTTTTTGGGCACACCAGAATCACTAAAAGGAAGAGAAGTATAATTTCTGCAAAGGTGGCTTCAAGCCTACTTTTTTTCCAAGAGTGATCCTGTGCTACTTTAAGTTGTTCTGTGCTAGCATTGGAAAGACCCAGGCTTTTCATTAACACTTAATTAAGCCACAGTGACCCTTCCTTCCCACCAGGGGCTTCCCTCATTTGCAGAGTTAGTTAAAGGGGTTCTGCCAAGTTGGTTAGGCTTATAATGTGACTGATCTTTACAGCTGCATAGTCCAGCAGGAAATGCCCTGAATGCACCCCTAGGGCTCTGTCTGTCTCTCTAAACTAAAGCCCATCCTTCAAAAAGCAGAGAACTACCATTTTTTCGAGTAGAATTTTATAGCCCTGGGTGTGAGTCAGGGTGTGATGGATGCACACAGGCTGCACCCTTGTGCTCTGAGTGCAATAATAATAAATACAGTATTTATACATGTATGATAGGCAGGCTGAGCCTATGCCTGCCTTTCTTATAAAGTACAGAGAAATACTGAGATTTGAACGGGACAATCTGGAAAGTAATCCTGCAGATGTGTGCAGGAGACACCATAGTAACAATTTTATTACTGAGTGGGTTTTCAGGCATGTGGCCACATGCAAGCTTGGTCCAGGCTGGGCTGAGAGGGGCAGAGTTTCAGGAGCTGTGTCACTTGAGTGGGTTATTCACTGAGTGTGCTGGCCACAGCTGGAGCTGGAGGCAGGGAGCACTTCTCTCCCCTCCTGCTGCTGGTTAATGCTGACAGGAAGTGGCCACATGGCTACCTCTTTTGCAGAAGTTCATTCTTGATGTGGCTCTGTATGCCCAATTGCTTAAAAATATTAAAAGATTAAAAATTCTAAGGAGTAATGTATGCAAAAAGTTAAGTAACCATGGGATTAAAGTTGACTGCCTGAGCTTAGCTCAACCTTTTTTGGAAGTGTGTTGCAATATTAACTTTGTTAACTTAATGGGGAATTTGCTTTTTGTTGCTTCTTTCAGTGCACAAAAAAAGGGTGCTTAGGGACTGGATCAGGGTGAGGTTATCAAGGAAGTACAGCTGCTTGGGCCTCCCTTCTTACAGATGGTGGAAGGTGGACAACAGATTTCATAGTCATCCAGGTCAGACAGTAGAATGTTGTTGAAAAGGGGAAAGCAGGTGTGGGTTGGCAAGGAAGCACTGCACTAGTAAAACCAGGAGTTTACCTCCAGGTTTGGACAAGGATTGACAACTTTCTTGTTATCTGAATTTCTGATAAGTGGTTTATGCTTCCTCCATTGTGCTCGTGGAAGTTTCTCTCTTATTCTGTGTGTCATAACCAGCATAAAAAAATTATTTTTTCAATCAATAGCCAGTATTGTCCCTAAATCTGAGCAACCCCTTACAATTTTAAATCACAAGCTGTTTCTAATCATGAGCAATTTAGAGTTTGTAATTCATCAGGGCACTCTCTGCCAACACTTTTCACATGACAGAATGGAATGACTGCTGGTGGTTCTCTGAGCACATTGTGGAAAAGGAGGCTTCCTGGGAAGGCAAGAGTTCATGGACACACACTGCCTTTGGTAACAGCCAGTTAACAATGTCATTCTCCTGTGGTGGTGAAGATAATCACATCCACTGGAATCCACCGCACAAGAAGTGCCATGCAGTCAAATACGTGAGCGGCAGCTCTGGCTGCCAACAGCACATCCTCCTGCTACTGTGTCAAACCTCCCTGCCGCTTTTTAGGCTAAATTCTTGTCGCCCCCATGACCTAAGTGTTTGTTTATTTTGTGTCTTTGCATCCATCTGCGAGGCTTGATAATTTCTCTAAGAACCACTCGCGCATCACAAAGTTTCAAACTCAAGTTTGCTACAAATCCATCTGATGTCATCAGTTATCCTAACCCCGAGCAATCCAGGAGCATAGCATGTTGTTTTCCTGGCAGTGTGTCAGCAGATTAGCTCAGAATGACCAGAAAAAATATTTAATAACATAACAGTGGCCAATGTGCTGTTCTGGACATTCCTCTTTTAGTCTATAAATCAAACAAATGACTTATCAGCCATCCTAGACTTAGTATTTTATTTTTTTTTTTTACATATAGGTAGCATGCACATATAGAAAACTTCTAAAAAGCTTAGCATTGCTCTGATGAACTGTCTGAAGTAATGGCTGCAGGACATCTGTGCTATCATATGACAGTGTGACAAGCTTGAAAGAATTTTTCTCCACAATGGAAGAGCATTCTTCATACAGCTTATTTCATAAAAAAGCTTGTGAATGCTACTTCAAGAGAGAGAAGTGAATTTGCTACAGGCAATACAGTGGGTCACAGAAAAGAAATAACCTCCTGCACTCTCCCTTACTTTAGAGGTGTTGCAATGGATAGGGTGTTGTTGTAGAGGGTGACATGTCACAAATATTCCCGTGGAATAGCTGTAGTTTGAGATACAATCTGGTAAGTGTTCTTCCCTCAACTGCAAGAAATCCTGGCCCATGCAGTTCCTGAAAAGTGTAGGTGTTCCACTGTAAATGTTAACATTTCGCTGTAGGTGGGAACATCTCATATTCACAACTGGTTTGTGTGTGGGACTTTGTCTTTACTGACATGTACCAGAAACCTTCATGTAGATCAATACCAGTTAGAGCTGAGAGACCCAGTAACATCTTGTGATTTTTGTCAGATGTGATGTTAGAAACTCAGAAGGTCATACAAAGCAGAACTAATCCTTACCATCAGGACTCCTGGCCTGACATAATGGAGTTGGATAAAGGCCATCCTTGCAATTGGTAACCTCATGCTGGCGTGTGCCTTCTCTTCTTTCCTACCCCAAAGTGCCCTGCTCACCCTCAGAGGGTGACCTGACAGCTGTTTACAAAAACTGGCAAGGACAAGGCTTTCTAAAACTGTTTTCTTTAGTGCCAATTGCAGCCAAAAATAAATAATAAAAAAAAAACAACAACAAAAAACTTTCTTCTTTCCAGTATGAAAACCATATCCAAGTGATTCAATACTTTGGACTTGAATGTAATTTCCTCTTTTGGGCCAAATGGCTTACCACATCATCAGCACGTTTGTTCTCTGTACAAATGGTATTTTGAGATGGAAGTATATCTAAGGAACTGTTATCTATTAGAAGCTGAATCCATTTTTTCCTGGCTTGTTCAGCAGCCTACTTTTAAGGGATTTAAATTCCTCTCATCCTTATGTTCCTGTCGCTGTTTGGAATAAATATGCATGAAATTATGAGCGACAGGTTAAAGTTAGCAAAGAACAGATCTCAAGGCCAGTGGCATCCTTGGCACTGGCTATTGATTACTCCATAAAGGGTCCTGCATGAATGCTGGGACAATTTGATAGCTTTGGTTCATGGACATTAAAATGAAATAATTAATGATGTAACCATTGGAGTACAATTCTCCCATGACTTCACCCTCATCAGACTCCTGACTTCAACAAATTAGTACCATCTAATGATTCACTGGAAGTTCACTTGCAGACTGACGTGACATCTGTATTTTCTCTCCAGGTTTACTAGAATTCATTCTTTTAAACAGAATTATTCTTATTGCCTGTATGTGCACATGTACTTTCTTGGCTGATCTCAGTGTTGCCTTTTGAACTGAGACTGTAAGTCAGACACAGTGAGTGCGACTTAGTATATACCTCTCCCAAATGATTGTTCTTTAACAATCAGAATGGTTCCTAAAACTCTTCTTTCCTGAATTAACCTAATTAATGAAAAAGAAATCAGTCAGATTTGCCTGTAAAGGTTTCTCTCAAACTTCCTAATTACAGAAACATATCAGTTAAGGGAATGATTGCAGATTTAAGTAACTACAAAGAAGATTTATATATGCTGCTTTGACTGGACAGACTGTCTTTACACAAACATGAATGTTATAAATAAGTGCCCTTTAGCCTGCCAGGAGAGAACTGCTGTGAGTCTGTAAAAACATTTTTTCATTCTCAATGGAAAAAGAGATAAGGTATTCTGAAAAGTTTTTTCTTGGTTACTGTTTTATTGTCTTCTCTTTATTCTGGAAAATTTACTGTTTCATGGTAATATATGTTTTCAGGTTCCTTCATGTGAAATATCATTTGACTGTAGCACAGACTATGCAATGTGTAATCACATAAAACCTCACATTTGTGTCTGCCTGTTTCTTGAATTCATATTGCACATGTGTGACTGTATTCAACCATTTCTATGTATGTTTCTTATTTGCAAAAAGGCTTATTCACACTTTTGACAACACAACCTCCTGTATTTATTCTAAGCTGTATGTCCATGCATCTCTAAAGAAGAATCAATCCTTTTTAAATGGGAACAATTTTTCAAAAATCTATGAATTGCAGTATAAGGATATGTAAGTTTAATATATGTTTGTGTAATCTTCATGTTATTATTAGCACCATTCACTTTTAGGATTAATTGTAATATCCTTTGTCTCTTTTTTGTAAGATTACTGACCAGCACTCAATGTTAAATCAAGTTTAGTGTTTTCTTCTAGTAAACATTTTAAAAAGCATCACAGCCTGAATCCTGTGAGTGACTAAGTTTTTCACTCTCTGAAAATTAGTACAGACACTCTGATCATTCAAGGGGACTACAGACAAGGAGCCAAGAAGAAAAACAGAAGCAATTCAAATGATTTTTTTCTGAGGTGGTGATGAAACCTCTGTGTAGGTTACTCCAAAGGTTACTTCTTAGGTGCTATGTTTGATTTTGGCATTGGTTCATAAAATAATGTTAGAATACTGAAGAAGGGATGAAAAACAGAAAGAAAGAATTCTGGAAAGCGTGCCTGAAAATGAGAGATTAAATGAGCTTACTTTTTTTAGCCCATAAAAGGGAACATTAGCAGGTAAATAAATTATCAGCAGTAGAAGTCTACAAAAGGCAGAGATGTATGTCATTTTGAGACCCTTTAATCTAGCTGATGGTGGTATAATAAAATGTGGCATCTAGAAACTGAGGTTAGAAAAAGGCAAATTTGAATAAAACTTACAGCTTCTCAACCTTTAGTATATTAATCACCTTAGCAATAAACCTTTCAAAAAGCTAAATTTTTACTGGATTGGAGATTTCAAATTAAGAATGAATGTCTATTTTGAAGTTGCTTTCCAGACCAGTCCCAGGCTGCTGGGCAATTCCTTTAAGAAAATTTTCTCTAGGTCATGGAAATGAGAATTTTTTGCCCATTTCAGTAGAGGATATTACATAAGTAAGGAAACAAATCTTTGAGTGAGGATGTGATTTGCATTACATCAGATTCAGTGGTAACAGTCCTCCAGTGTTAACATCTATGAAGTATCACAATAAACAAATTGACAGATACATATTTAATTTTGCCCAAGTCTAAGTTTTTCCAGTTCCATTTACGTAAGTGTTCAGATGTCACCCTTTGCGTAGGCCATATTTTGGAAGAAAGAACCAACCATTTAGTGGAGTGAGGAGTAAAGAATATTCCCACTTTTGAACTATTCTTGCAAATTTTCATCACATCTAAATCACTCACCTGACTCTGAGATATGATGTGAGGAAAATAACTAATGTGGTTTTCAAAGCTACAGTGAAATTCTATTTTGGTTGGTCCACTAAAAACCGTCTCCGATAGAAATTTGTCATCGTGGCAGTGCATCACATCCAGATGCCAAGTGCTATCTGTGGGTCAGGTCTATCAGTGTTTAATCTCCAAAGCCAGTGCAAATTGATTTCTGTATTTACTGATGAACACCTATAGGTTTCCTTCCTGCTGAGTTGCCTTGGCTAATGACATAGAGAAAGCCATGAGGAAGCAAGAATGTTGGACTCAAAGGCTGATTCTTCCATTTATTTATTGCATAAGCAAGTACAAGAGATGTCCCCTGTGTGGTTTTGGTTCCTTCAATGGCCATGCCACTTGTTCAAGATGCTTTTGATTTACAAAAACTGATAAAGGATGTATTCTCTATTTCCTTGTCCTTCTTTCATGGTCATATATGATTATGTAGACAGTAGATGAGTCTCTTTATGGGCTTCTTAAAATACAGAAAACATAATGGTAACATAATTGTAACTTAAATGAAGTATGTGAAAAAAAAAAAGTAAAATCTTATGCCCCCCCCCAAATTCTAGTTTATGTATAACTCAGTCTACAATGTTTATAAAGCAGTAGGGTGTTCAACCGAAGATGTCTTTTCAGAGAGATTTGGGGGTTTTATTGCTTTATTTTAAACCTTAGGAATATCATGCATACAAGTCCTTATTTTTCATCCTTGCTCAAATTCCTTGTTGGAAATATCCAGAGACCCTGATTTGAAAGTCTTAATAGTGAAGATACGTTGAATTGCTTTCTTTGAGCTGACTAAAAAAACCCACTTCAACAAAGTGGCTACAGACAAAATCAAATAAAAAATAATCTTCTATAGCCTGAGTAGAAGCTACTTGTCCTTTCACCCTTTTTGCCCAAGTATTTTAAGTGCTGCCTTTGCTTGGCAGCTGCCTTATGTCAAGCCCAACAGCCACTTCATGGGACATGAGGGTCTATTGTCATCTCTTCTGCTGTGCCCTGCTGGCTGTAGGACAAATAACTGACCTGTTGCCCCCTAGCTGGAAAAGCCCCTGAACAATGGGCTTACAGCTCCTCATGCTAGCCCCAAGCTGTGACACTGGGAGAGTTACAAGACACCTGTGTTGGACGAGCACTCCTGCTGTCCCTAAAGCCCTGCGCAAATGGGGGGAATCTGCTGCTACCACTGGTTTTAAGCAGCATGTCAATTAAACTTGTTCCAAGCAGGGTTCAATGACATGCTGCATAAATTGGCAGTAGCAGCTGGTGACATAGCTATCCCAGGTCTCCACCTCAGCAGTGGAGCAGGACAGATGTTTGCAAGCAGTAGTCCAGCCTAGTGTTCAGGGCACCATTTCTCTCCCTGGTTCTCCTACTGTCACTCTGTCATCAGGAAAACTCTCAAGGCAAATGAACATAGTGCTGAAAATGAACTACTGGTCCAGTTTTTAGGGGATGTGAGGAAACCCCACACCCAGAAACATGGAAGCTAAAGATTTCTGTCCAGACAGAAGCTATTGTCCTCCTCTCTCCATACCTTTTTCATAGCCTGTAATCACAGTGTGCACAATATAATTTGTTTTCATTTGAATCTTTGCTCCAGCCTCAGCAGGAAAGGTTCGGTTGGAGAAGCTTGTATGCGTTTCTCAACTCAGCACAAGGTGAGCATCCTTCCCTATTGCTCTCACAAAGTGTTAATCCTTCCTACTGCTCTGTGCTGACTGATCTGTCAGCTGCTCCTGCTGTGCTGCTGGCCACCTCCAAATCGGTCCTGCTGTGCTTCGGGGTTTTTCTCAGAGGTGAATGAGTGACAAGCAGAGTCCTGATACAACAGAGCCACAGCAAAGGTGGTGCAAGAGAAACTAATGGAGGAGACTCTCTCCTGTGAGTTTTCTTTCTACAGGAGTCCTCAAGGGTTAAACCTCACCACTTAAAGCCCATTTCCTTTCCTCTGTTCCTCACTACTACCGACTGCCACCCCTTTGATTAGCGGTACCAATGAGTGGATACAGAAGGTCAAAAATGGGGTAGCAAGTCTCATAATTTCCCACAGGAGGATGCTCTCTATGGTGAAGGAGGAGGAAACAAATCACCTAATTTTTACCACAACAGGGAACTGCCTGATGGGGTCTGGGAAAAGGAAACCCAGGTAAGAACTTAAGAATCATTTACCTGGTGCTCCCTCATACTCTCATGGCAGCCTTAACTGTTCTGTTTTACCATGGGAACATGTTCAAACCCCTGATGCATCCCATAAAAGCCCAAGTGTCCCTCTGGGATGCCCAGCTCCAGGGCAGGCTGGATGCCTGTGGAGACCTATGATCCAAGGAGCTCTGTGTGGTGTGGACTTTCATTGCACGGATATTTCCCATTTCAAGCAAATTGAAAACAGCTTTAATGGGCATTTCCTGGTACCTGCTTTCTCCTAGTTTTCCTTCTCTCTTGTCTTTGCTGCAAACCTGTGAATCCAAGTCAATCATATTTCTCTATGACACCTTTAATTTATTCATTCTGTTGCCAGAAATATGCAAGGCCCCTTCCTCTGCTGAAGCTGTGTCTGTCCTCAGCAGAGACATTTAGACAGACTCCAGCCCCTTTCCCCACGCTGCAGCATACCCAGTGCTCATGGAGCACACATTGCAGAAAAATATCCATTTTGTTGAGGGAACAAGAATACATAAATGCTTCCTTCTTTGTCCTTCCTTTTGTCTAACTACCCTCCAGATGTTTCAGATTCTGTGGTTCACACATAGCCAAGTAATGCTCTTGTTTTTGCACAGCAGGAAAGAAAGGGATTTTGAAAATGGACACATAACAGTTCCTTAGGTCTGCTGCTTATCAAATGTTTCCTGGCAACTCTCTGTAATCCCTGATTCCTCTTTCAGATTTTCTCTCTGAAGCAATTGAAGCCTTCTGTTTTACAATCAGCTCTCCTTCCATTTGATAAAGTTCAAAATGGCCTTTAGTGGAAATATTTCACTTGGTAAAACCAGCTCTGGTGTGGCACCCTGCAAAAAAAATCTAACTCTACAATCAAGCATGCGATATAAATGAATTTATATCATTAAATTATTACTTCATTCTCTATTAAACATCTTGTCCTCATCCAATTTCACATTCTTTTTCTGGTGGCATTTGTTGGTGTGTATTTTTTTTCTTTGTGAAAATGTATTACAGTAAAGGCACTTTAACTACATTTATTTTATTTTTCAGATGACTGCAGGGCCAGATTACCTACTAGCTATCTTTATTCCCTGTTGTTCACTTTCTTCAACTGTAGCAGCTTTATACTATCGCAGTCTAAAGCTGAGACCTTGATGAACTGGAAAAGTTTGTGCTAGTAAGCTGTCAGCTTTGCCTAGCTGCCAATCTGATTTTGCAGATTTTATTCCTTTTGAAACTTTCCAAATGTTTGGTGATAGAACCATACACATGCTATGTTTTAGAGCTTTACAGATTGTGGGACATGACTCAGAGCTTTGCTGTTTTCCTCCTCATCTTGCTTCCAGCCTGACAGCAAAGAATAGACTGATTTTATGAGTGACACATGCCTGAGAAGCATTGTGTGTCCTTACAATCCCAGGCAAGTTTGAGACCCGTAAAAATTCAGCATTGGAGGATCATAGAACAGTCTGAGCTGAAAGGAACCTTAAAGATCATCTATCAATCCCCAAAGATCATTCCTCTTCGAAGTCTCATCCACTGTCTGGCAGCAGCTCACAGACACACTTGATTTTTATAATTTAAACCCCTCACTTTTTACCACTGGATGATATTGGGGGATAAGTGTTTGTCCAATTACCAAAATAGGATTTTATATATTCTCTGCTGGACATTAAACGCTGATTTAGATACCCATTCTCAGATGTTTATTCTTGCAGAAGCCATGTCTTTTTTAGGCTTTCTTAAATCTCCAATATCTGCCTTTATCCAGCAACTCCAATGTCATTCTTTGTCCTCTCAAAGTATTTGGCTGGCATTATCTGTACTTCTGGTATGTGTTTTGATTCAGCATGATATCATGCTAAGATACTGCAGTAGTTACTTTTTATTCAGTTATGCCCACATAACACTCAAACACTCAGTATTGTCATCTAAAATTAGAGTGCAATTTTAAAATAAATAGTCCTGCTACAGACCATGGGTTTTTGTGTGTCTGGTGGGGTTTTTTTGGTGTGTTTTGTTTTTGTTTTTGTTTTTGTTTTTGTTTTTTTTGTGGCACAATTATTTGAAATAAAATAAAACACAAGGAGGATAATCCTTTCACATATCTACCTTTGGGTAATTATACTACAAATCCTATTTTGGCTGACATACAGAAAAAATGTGGAAAAATTTCTCTCATGTTGTACTGACAAATGCAATGGGCTTTTTTCTTCTGCTCTTGTTTTGATTGTGTGTTTGAGTTTTATCTGTGCTTCCAATGAAAAAGACCATCGACTCTTATGTTTCTGAACAAAATTTTGTCTGTTTGACACCGGGGACTTTTTTTCCCAGGATGAAATTTCTCCCAAGAGAACAGTTTAATCTGACCACTTTTTGTTCAGATATCACACCTCTGGGACATTTATTTTCCCTGGAATGGCTTAGTGAGTAATTTCTGCAACTTTGAAAGAATTTTAGCAATTTTAACAGTGTCCCCATTTGATCTGATGGAGATAATCATTTTCACGGATAATTTCTGAAAGAAAACCAAACTGTTTTGCTTTTTGGGTATGCCATGCCTGCTGAAATATCTCTTTGCTTAGCCTCTGATTGCTACTGCTGTAATGTCTGGCAGTCCATGTAGCTGCCATAAGTCTGTATAGCTGTTAACAGTGGCAAAGTAGTTTGCATGGATTCCTCTGGGGTAAAAAAAATAAAAACAGCAGCACATAGCACATTTCTTCTTTACTGCAGTACTCAGAATGATACTATGTGTTTCTTTTTTTTTTTTTTCTTTCTGCATGAATTCCATGTTTGTGCACTGACCACAGCTCTTCAACATGCCTCTGGTACTTGTATTCTTATTTGCTCACTGCATGGCTTATGTGAACAACTTGTTTTTGTTCCTGAGTTACATGCTCCGAGCCCGACTGTTCTTTTTCTTTCAAGCACTCTTTGCTTTGTGTGTACCTTAAATTTTTAGATGTTGTCATAACACAGTGACCTCTCCTGGAGATCCACTATCACTCTATCATTGCTGCTTCATTTCTGTGGAGTATTTTCCACTGTCACTGAAGACTGATTTTTCAACCAGAACATGGAAATACTGCTTTACATGTGATTCCAGTGCTGTTTAATCTCACTAAATCTTAATTTTGATAACCTATTAGTAATTTGTCTCACTCCCCAGTTTGTTGTGTAGGCAAATTCCTCAATATTCTTGAGTCCTTTCTCATAAATGCATGGCAATTGTTGTTATTTGACATTTGGCAACTTTAAAGGTTATAGTTAAACCAATTGCCTCCTTAACTGTGTTTAGGGCACTTAATCTGCTCCAGAGAATTTGGGGATTTTCTCAAGTTCTCCTAACACCTCTGGCTGGGTGTAAAAACACGTTATATGCGAAGTCTGCTGCATCAGGCCCGTGTTGTCTCAGTTCCTTGCAAACTCCCTCCAGATGTCAGAGTAACCTCTGCTTCATAAAACTAATCAGAATCCGCAGTGAAGCCCGTTCCCCCTGCACAGGCTCCAACTGTTGCTTTTAGTGCTTGAGTGGCCGATCCCCTCCCTCTCCCCTGCCTCTGGTGTGCTGCCTGGCACAGGTAACAAATGCTTCGTCACTGACCCGTACTGGTGTGAAGGCCCCTGGGTTCAATTTAGTGGAGCAAAAGGCAGTAAATAAACCGCATGGGCCAGGGCATTAAATCACCCAGGGCGGGGAAGAATCAGATGCCGAGGAGGTTTGGGTTGGAGGTGGGCCGCGTGCACTTGCATCCACACTGCAACTTAATACCCCTGCTGCAACTTAATGACAATTGCAATCAGGCAGGGTGATGTCCCCTTTCTTCCTTCCACTCCTGCTCTTTTTACGTTCCCAACGCTCTCCCCAATAAATTAAAGCCTTTCTCCCCCTGCCCCAGCTGCCCCCTCCCTCCTTTTCCTATTTTGTTTTACTGCCTTCATGCTGTTCTTCTTTATTTCCAGCATTTTATTTCAAGGAGTGGGATTGAAGTGCTCTCAGCCCATCTGCTGGCTTGGTTTAGAACAAGGACTGGAATGAGACAAGGGCTTTTGGAAGTCATGAACTATTTATAGCATATTTGTTTTTTCACATTGGCACTAAACTTTGTTTATAGAATCACCTGCAGTAGAACCTGAGCCAGGGGACCACAGCTCACTTGATCTAAAATTGGCTTTATTTCTTGAGTTTCTTAACAGAGACCACATGTGTGTGTCCAGTGCTGGCTAAGGTGTGTTTGATGCTCACACAAGTTTCAAAAACACAAATGCAAAGTGCCCATGAGTGCCTGTGTGTGTGTAAAGGGCTCGTAAGGAATATTCTTATGGATCACACGTGTATGTAGCATAAGAAGGGAGTTGTACGTGTGTGTTACCACTGTCTAAAAAATAAAGGTTCCCAAGAGAAAACTTGAATGAAAAGATTTCCATTGCAATTTCTCCAGTCGGTTTTCATTTTCTCCAAGCCGTGTTTTTGTCTTGGGTCGGCCGGTTAAAATGCAACGCTCATTTTTGTTTTCATTCTGCGTTAAATATTTTTTTTTCAAAACAAAACAACAATTTAAATTGAAACCGAAGCATATCTGTCATTTCAAATCGTTATTTTGACGTAAAAGCGTTTCATTTATTTTTCTAGGCAAAAATCGACGTTTTAATTTGAACCCAAACAAAATTTTTCATTTACTTTCAAAGTATCAATTACAAATGAAAATATTTTCGTTGCTTCTACTCAGAAAGTCAGACTGTTTAGTGCTTCCAGAATTGTAGGCGTGGGGGTTTGCAGGGTTTGTGCGCGCATAACTGTGGTGGTGTGACTGTTGTGCAGGATGCTGGCTGAGTATTTGCAGGTGTTACACGTACATAGTTTTGCAGAATGTGCCCTCATCCGTGGAGTTTGTACATCTACGTTTGCACAGCGGTGGTGAGATATGCACACATACGTTGAGTCCATGCCAGTAATATCTACTTGTATTTGTGTTTTCAGGTTTTCCTTGTGAATGTGCTTTTAATGTTCACGGGCTTGTTGCAGTGCTGCCAACAGTGTTAAAAATAACAGAGCAAGACTGAGTAAGTAACACATAAGTTTTGAGAAACTGATAGATTTTGGTTTCTTTTGACCACTTTCCCCTTTTTTTTTTCTTAGCCTGTCGGATTCATGTTTTCAACCTGATCTTTACAGCTTTGATGACAGAAAAGCAACGTTTTCATTGTAAAAGTAGATTTCTGGTTCTGCAGAGATCAGTTTAAGAAGAGGGATGAAGAAGATAAGCAGAACCTGCATTAAATTTTGGGAGCTGGTAAAAAGGGTTTCTGTTTCTGTTTGCAGAGTAAATAATTTGTGCTTGTAATAACAATACTGTATACTCATGCTCTGTGCTTGCATGCATCTACAGATTAGCTAAATGTTTATGTATTTTTGCCTCATATTGGTGTGTATAATGTGTAATTTTAGCCATATTAAAGTTTAGCTTCTAGTCTAAATCAGACATTTAAGTACTTCATAGTCAGTAGAGAGAACCTCTCCGAGTGAGGAAGTCATCGTCTCCTAAGACTCGTCTCCTCTAATGGTTGTGGGCATTTTGGGCATGTATTTGGGCTGGCCATCTGATTTTTGGGTGGGCTTATTGTGTGTGTTCAGGATGTGTGTTTACTTGTGATTTGTATTTATGTTGGAGTTTACATGGCAGTTCTGTTTCTATGTGCAAAATGCAGACACTTTTGTAATGTCTGAGTCCACGTATATCTGTGTGAAAAGCAGCCGGCAGGAGTTTCTGCAGAGCGCACTCCAAGTATGAAATACTCATCCTTCAGCCTGGATCAGACAATTCTGCTATGCTCTGCTTACCTAAAATATTTCAGAGCAGCTTGGTACAGCAGAAGGCCAGATGCCAGTGTTAGAACTTAGCCTGATAACCTTTTCCCAGAGCTAAGCTCCCAGAAAGTCTCCACAAGCGCCCTACAGGTTTCTTGCTGCCCTGTTCCTCCCTGGCCCCAAAGGCATGAGCCAGCTGAGGAGAGGGAGCAGGGCTTCAAAGAGCATTGAGCATGTTCATTAGGCTGCAAACCTGCAGCCCCTGCCAGACAATTTACCATGATAAGGGAATGTAGAATCACAGCAGCATTGATCCACATGGAAGCGCTTTCATTTGAGAAACAGGCATCTGATATGTCTGCATTGAAGGATATGAAAACACAATGTTCTGTTATTTCGTGTGAAAATGTCATTTTCTGTCTGACAAATGTTAACATTTCAGGTTTTAAGCTGGGATGAAATAAGAAGGTGAGATGTCAGAATTTTCTATTGGAGAAATATTCTGAATTTTGCTTAGCTTTCCATTTATAGGTAGTCTGTGTATTTGAATAGGTGTATGAATATTCTATATTTAATGGGAGCACTTGTGGTCAACACAGTGAATGCTTTCTGTGAACTGAATAAAAAGTATGAAAGTAGAATGTGTCTGGTTACACACCTAAGCACTTTCTCGTTTGTAAATATTCACATTAGCATTTTAGGGATCAGATCCTAAGGAGACGAGGACAGATGTAGGTCCTCTGACTTTAGCTGCCTCTTGATTCCTGCCAGGATGGATCGTGGCCTGGAAAACATGCCTACTATGAGAGATTAGAGGGGATCTGTTTGTTTCACTTGTAAAAGAGCTTAAGAAACAATTTAATCATGTTCTATAATTACTTATGAGGAGATATCTGATATTACAGGGCTCTTCGGTCCAGCAAACAAAAGTACCTTTTAAAATAAGACTGAATGATTCCCTAAAAGATGTGCCTCTGAGCTGTTAAGTCAGAAGCCAAATTACTGGGGGAAGATTCGTGGTGGTTGCTGAGCCAGTGAGGACTGAAAGGATCAGGTCACGCTGATCAGACATAAAACCCCAATAAGAGCTAGATGAGTCTTAATAATTGGTTAACAATTATCTGATCAAGATTATCTATTGCATCAAAGGAAGAGCTGATTATCTGTTGCACCAAGTGGAGAGCTGCCCCTTGCCCCTCTGTGCACACAGGGGGACATGTGCATCCGCGCTATTTATTCTGGGCTGTGACGTGTGCTTGGTGTTTGCTGCCGGAGCCTGGAGCATATTTTTCGGGGTGCTCCCATGCACAGGGTGTCAGTGACAGGGAGTGGAGCAGAGATTTATGTAGTGCCTCCAGGAATCCCCAGCGGGGCCCCTCTGGTGAACTTTGGCTCCCCGGCTTGCTGCCAAGCATTAACTACAATACTCACACTTGTTTTTAACAACAGCATGCAGGTTGTATTTCACCAATTGCTATTTTGGTTTGGGAGTTATGGCAGAAATGTCTCTGGGTTCTTGGCTGGTATAAGCAGAGCAGGAGATTTACTCTTATTGTGTAATGTCACCTTTCAGTCAGTGCTTGGGGCGAAAATTATGGAGTGTCATTTGCTCTCTTTATTAAATTTCAAGGGCATGCACCTCTTGTGTGGGAGAAATATCTGGGGAGAAACTTGGCCTGATTCTGCCTAGAAGGGTAGCCTCATCTACTGAACACCTTTTAAAATATGAATTAGTCCTTTTTTGCTTTTCTTTTTTCAGTAAATTTGGTACAGAGGCAGCAGCAGTTGCCATCTTCCAAACTGTTGCCTGTGATGATAGATGAGTTTGACCCTGGTAGCACAGAGAGATACTGGACTCAGCACAACACAGATGTTGCAATGCAGCCAAATTAAGCTTTAGTGGGAATGTGCAAGTTGGGTCTTAGTCAGAGTATCTCATGCCTGCCTGCTCACTGAAAAGCAAGAGAGAAATATTAGCAGCTGACCTGGTGGGATATACACTTGCCCAAAATATTCTGTTACTGGCTGCAGATGAACCAGCATCTGATCTGCTGTGTGACTTTCCCCAGGATCTCACAGCTGTGGGGTGGGGAGGCAAAGGAGTCCTCCAAAAGAAATACAGATTTCTTCAGCCTTCATTTCCCAGTTCTCTGTAAATCACGACGCAGGAGATAAACAAGAGGTATTATGACGGCAGGTCATGTTTATTTCTGGTTCAGTACACCACAGGAAACAAATCTGATCATTACGCTATGAAAAATATTCCTGGGAGCTTTGGGGATAAAACAGAAGTAGGTTGCTTAATTAATTATTAAGACGAAGATGGTAACTGTGGTTATGACATGGATTTCCAGTCTATACAGATAGAAAAATCAATTAAAGTTATTTGTCTAAACCAACACACCAATAAAACTCAACAAGGAAGTGTCTAGAGACTCCCAGCTATAGATGACAAAAGCTGTCTCTAACTGAAGGTCCTGCACAACACTTTTGGTCTAATAGCTGGAAAGAGAAAAAACAGGAAATAGGCAAAGAGTAGAGTGTGGATACAAGGAAAACAGTATGAGGAAAAGATAAAAATTTCTCAGTAATGTCTTCATGTTTCAGGATAATAAGCATAAAATTTGGTGAAGATGGCAAAAAAGTGAAGGATGAAGGGATTAATATTCTTTAGTTTATTTATTGTATCGCTCTCTTATATTCTTGAGACTGTAATCAATATGTTCTTGATCTTAACATGATAGGATAAACCAGAATTAAGAAGTTAAAGGAGACAAATATATCTTACAATCTTTTTTAGAAATAATTATAATTTTTATCTGAAATAATTCTAAATTTTATCTAGATGAAGATAAAGAAGGAATATAGAGCCTGAGATTTTCCTAGTAGAGAAGTCTGGTGTTTGGAATATCAGTCAGTTCCTCCTGATAGGATATAATTGAATTGCAACAGGAGAGCAGAGAGGATCTAAAAATTGCCTGAAAACAAATTCTTCCTTGTGACCAACAAAGGGGACAGACTGTAGACAAATATAGTTTCTGGAGGGTGCAAGTTAAAACTGGATTGGATTGCCAAGCACAAAACTCAGTTAGAGAGTGTGTAAATAAAGAAATACAAATGAGAATGTGCTAGCAGATATATATTCTTTTTTTTTTTTTTTTTAATATGATCTGTCTGTGATATGACTTTTCCACTCAACATATGTGAAATTAAAACTGAAGGAGATTTAATTCTTATACACTCCTAACGTTATTATCCACATTCCTATTTTAAAAATACTCTCCTGTTAAAGAAGTGAGTGTGTGTGGATAGTAGATGTGTTTTCTGTTTGTACAATGAAAAAGTGTAACCTCTAAAGGCACCAGGAAGGACAATTTCCACTCACGCTGGAGAAAATCAGAGTAGCTTTATATTTACTTTTTTTTTTAATTTGGTTTGGTTTTTTACTGCACAAATGTATGTGTGGATTAAAGCCCTTACACAAACAGCAAAACTATTTCACATAAAAGTCCCAAATACAAAATTGCTTCTCCTCAGGTGAATAATAGCAGAACGTTTTACAGTTTTTGATGTTTGTCCACCTTCTTCTATTTCTCCCCCAAAAAGAATTTTTTTTTCTGTTTTTAATTTAGATCACTGAAAGCAAACAACACTGAGAATGTCAGTGCTTTTATTTCACTTTTTTAGTTTCTCGTTTTGATTCATATGACCTTTTAGGACTATGTAAAATTTGAAAAACTGGTTTAAGGGAGAAAATAATTGAAACTGAAACCGCTAACATGCAATATCGTCAGCTTTGAAAAAGCGCAACTGGATTGTAGATTTTTTTCTAGCAAATTTTCCAGTGCTGTGAAGAATTTGAAAAGAAAGAAATACTGAAGAAAAAATACACAGTAAAAAAAAAAAAAAAAGAAAAGTTGAACATAAATATCAACATTTTAAATAGAATTCATTTTGTTGTAACTCATATTCCAAGGGTTTGAAATGTTTGGTTTGAAACATTTGGTCTGAAACATTTGGTCGGACAGCAGGAAAAAAAATGCTTTTAAAGAAAAATCTGCTTCTAAAAAAGAGTTATTTTTTGTGCAACACAAATTTTCAATATCAATTTCTGACTGACAAGAATTTAGTGTCATGTTTAAAATAGATAAGGCAAACCAGGAGATATTATTCCAAAATTTGTGTTCTAAAACCAGTACCCACCTAGACTCCAGAAAGGGAATGGAATGCGTGAGAATTGGGTTTGATTACTCTAGCACAGGCTTTTTCATGGGCTCATAAGACACCCCTGAGCAGGCAGCGATCCGATGTGGTCTGACGTGACGGCGCTCTCGCATTATCCACTCCTGGGCAGCCCGCTCCACTGTTTTTCTTCTTTCTCCACTTTCTTCTTTCTAACTCTCCTGCCAGGTTTTCCCTTTCAGTCTTCCTTCTTGTGAGGTGGGTATGAAAAAGCTTAGTGTACAAAAATTCACATAATGATACTCTGAGGGCGAATTATGTCCTTGCTTCCCTAGGCAGCTCAAAGTTGCCTAGAAAATAGGAAAACAGTGCAGATTTAGGCTCTAACAGTAATTTTTATCGCTGCTATTTAGGAAATGGTTCTGGAGTCTCTATTTGGCAGCTCTCTTTTACATCCATCAGCAATGCAGCATAACCGTACCATCAGCACTAAGCACAAATTCTCACACCCTGCTGGGGACTCAGGACAAGCCTCCCACAAATAGCTTTCCATTTCCATCCTGAATTCAGCATTAGCCAATTTAAAGGCAATATATGGCTCTAGGAATAGGCTGTCATGTACAGTATGCACAAGACAGCTCTCCCCTAATCTCATCTAATTGGCAACAGGAGTGGCTGTCATTAGGCACAGAGTGTGAGAGGCATTAGAGTCATTAGCGTTTTTGCAGGCTGCAGGGAGGTCAAACATTTGGGGAGATTCAGACACCTTCCCTGGGAAGATTGTTGCACTCCTGAATTACTTCTTCCACTCAGTGTATTCCTGTAGAGAATTACACACTTGCCCTAGTAAAAAGTATAAGAAAATAGAGTTTTGGCTCACACAGATAACAGCTTTGGGACACGTGGAAAATGCAGTATCTGTTATATTTTTTAATGTAGAAATTCAGTGAGTCAGGACTCACTCTTCTGCCTCTGAAATATAGATATTCCTGTGAAATAATATTCTAGAAAATGCTAATTTCTGATAGATAAAAGCATTTCATTTTGACACGATCTTTTAAAAATATTGACCTATACACTACAAAGAAAAACATTACAGAAAGTAGATTCAAGGTCACACCCCAAGACTTTGTTCAGGTAAACCTGGTCTTTTGATAGTATAGGATATCTATCTCCTCCAGCTTTATCTCTGAAGCAAAACTTCCATGAAATCATCACTGACTCGTAAAACAATTCTGTTGCAACAAAATTAGTTCCCCAATAGCAAAGAGTTCTGCTAGACACCTTCAACAAGTGACAGTGCAATTTGAACTGTGGTTCTGGTACCCAGATGGGGATAAAATGCTGACCTGGCTTTTGAGAGAGGCCCCAGGACTGCAGAAAGTAATTTCCAGCAGAGACTACGGTTTCTGTGTACTTAGTCAGAGAAGGTTTGTGTTTTGTTTGGCTGGCAGAGCTCCTGCCTGCAGGTTGAGGGGGTTGACACTGAGTTTCCCCATGGGGCAGTACCAAGGACACCCTCTCGCAGGCCTGACCAGGGCTGGGATGTGTACCTGCTCTAGCTCGGGGCCATGGCTCATCTCCCCATCTCCAAGGCACTGGCAGCAGCACTGGCTGTTTGCAGATGTCCCTCCTGCTTCTCTGAGCATCCAGCCCAGCCTGCTTCCCGGGTCACCCCAACCTCCCCATCCTTGCCCCATGAGGTTTCTCTTCACCAGCCCTGCAGAAAACTTCTTGTCGCTTCGGTTCTATTTAAGTGGAGACTGTCTGGCCACAAACACCTCATTTATGCCTTTCCTTTCTCTGGATAATTTAGAATTCATGCAGAGTTGTGGTTCAAGGAAAATCCAAGTCCAAGCAGAGTGCTTGGTTAGACTGTGGCTCGGGCAGGCAGTCCTCACTCAGCAGTAGCATTTCATCTTCCAGGCCACGGCGCCTTCACAGAGGCAGAGAAAAATGTGTTTTTCTGTGAACACAGCATTCCTCTGCCATGTTTTTGTTTGCACCAAGCTTTTTCATATCACAGGCTGTGAACAGAAATGGCTGGGGAGTTCAGTTTCTGCTACCAGTAAAGGTTTGCAGCTGCTCACCCTTCCCCCACTTCCTACTGCCAGAAGTTCCTTTAGGGCTCTGTGCTGTGCAGATGAGATGGCAGAAGATGAAAAGTCACTGCAGGTACCAAGATATTTTTGAAGAGGTATAAGCTGTAAAACTTCCCCTGATGATCCGGTTCCCTGGAGCACAAGCAGGTGACAGTGCTCGAGCACATGATGTGGGTTGGAGCCATCATGGGAAATGGCTCTGGTCTTGTCAGCATTGCAGAATTAGCCTGCAGATGATAATAACAACAACAACAGCAGCAGCAGTAATTGGTGCTGAGAGAGATCACATCTTGGACAAATGCTGTTGTACTGTGCTGTAGGATGCCACAGTACCTTACTGCAGGCAGAAGCAATGGCAGTGCTAAGAAAACGTAGTGAATGTACATTGATGTATTTGTAGCATAAGACATCTGAGACAGGTGAGCACTGGGGGACTGGTATTATTCCATATCAACCCTCCCAATGTCATTCCCCTAACATGGAATTAACAAAGTACCACTGAGCTCCTGGTCCCTGATCAGTTTGTCTCCAAAAATACCTCCCATGAAATCCCCAGTCATGGCAGGCAATGATGACTTTAGTATATCAACTTCTAGCTTTTCCTCCTCCATTCTTGGCCTCTTTTTAGGTGAATTTTTAAATAAATCATGAAGTGCTGCTTGGCCAGTGGATCTGTGTAGTTGGCTAGAACATCAGCGATAGGTGATGAGAGCGGTCAGTGCCATACTGAAGATAAAATAGATGGATTTTCCCCCTGGTGCTGGCTAACAAAACATTTTCCTGATGCTCCTTATTAAAATCTCATATTAAAAATGCTTAAAGAGGCTTATTAATGATGGGGCCAAAAAGTCACAAGTAGTGTTCATTGGAAAGGAAGCTATCTAATTATCAGAGTGCCCAGGGGGGGTGGTGGCTGCCCTGGCAGGTGTGACAGGTGCACTTGGCTCTGCTGCAGGTGTCCTTCAAGCAGGCCTGGGGCACAGCTTCTACACTTGCTTTACACGCAGGCATTGAGCCAGCCCCGCTTCATCCCTACAGAACAGGAACTGCCTTGTCCTTTTTCTCATATCCCATCAACTATCAATCCTGGTTTCTTTGCCTTTCTCTGCCAGCTGCTTGTGAGGGTGCACAGACACGCAAGGAGGGGTGTGATGGGGAGTGGACTTAGCAGCTGGCAATGGGGCAGCTGTTTCTGCAGCAGTGACAGCACATGCCTTACCTAGAGAACCAAGAGCAGGCTGATGGTGCCATTACAGGTGACAGCTAAACCTAAGACACACTAGTCATGAAAGGTGTTTGTGAGGGGCCTGCTTCCTCCTCCATGCCATAAACATCCTCCCACTTCTGTGCTCCTGCTGTTGCTTATACACCTCTCTTGAGCCAGTTTGATTCCACAGTGTTTAAACACCGTAACACTGATGTTACAGCTGGGCTAGTTGTGTGAATCAGCCTCCAGTGGGATCAGGTAAGCACCAAGACAGGAGTAGGTGACAAGGTGTTGGGGACTGGAGTGGCCAGGAAAGGCAACTAGGACCCAGGAGATGAATGTTTTTTGGTAGCAGCTGGACAGACTGACCTTGTCATAACATGAAGCTGCCCAAATCTCTGATCTCCCATGTTTTGCATAGGAAATCCTGCTTTTGAGTAAGAGTCTTTCTCCATTCACTGACAGCCTTCCAGTGTTGCCTATCTACAGCTCTCTTGACTCCAGAGGAAATGAAAATGGCATTGCTTTTCACTGCTGTGTCTGCACAGGGAGAAAAATAGCTACTGGGAATGTTGTAGGTGGAGCTGATACTTTGTGAGGCAAGGGAATGTAGAAGATGACCTCTGGAGATCCCTTTTGAGACAATTTTCTGGAATTCTCTGGTTGTGCAGAGTAAAATGATGAGCTTGAGTATAGAACAGAAGAACTTGAGTCTATCCTGTTGTTTGATGTCTAAGACATTGCAAAGAGTTTTTATTTGTGGGAAGTGACCTATTGGCAGCAGTGCATTGTATGGCTTAAAGTGTCTGGCAGAAAGAATTTTAACAAATATCCTACTTCAAGAACTATGTTAAACAGCCAAGAATGGTATATTCTAATACTGAAAAATAATTACAAGTAGATGAAGTAACATGTGAATAGTAAAACCAGTTCTCTTTTACAAAAAGGTGGCCATTATGAGTTTTTTTCTTTAAAGGATACAAATTATTGTGTTGCACAGTGTACCTTCCCTGTGCGCACAAAACACTGGACTAGGTGGAGAAGAAAGTAAAATCACATGTTGTTAAGAGGTTGCCCAGAGGCTTCAGTGCAGTACAGAAACTTGTTGTCATGCAAGATGAGCAGAGTCTGATCAACTCTGTTCCTAATAGCTTGCCATGCACCAGAAGAGACTGGAGGAAGGCGAATCAGGCGAGCAGGAATGGGGCTTTGTGCTGATCCAGATCCATTTTGTAACATGAAAAATGTCCTGAAGAACAGCAGTTCCCCCTCAGTGTCCTGAGGATCTTATCTGGCCATTTATGATGGGTGTCAAGGCAGATGTGGAACTGGAAGGTGAGATCTTCCCCTGAATCTGTATCAGGGTTTAAGGAAAGAGGGAACTCCCTGCTTAAAGTCAGGATTTCTAAGAACATGCCTGAATGTGAGGTTGGCACTGATTTGATTATTTCAGCACAGTTAAATTGGTGGTGCATTCTATGGCTGTGGATGCAGTTACTCCAGTGTAACTGTATCATATCTCATAATTCATATCACAGTTGTACAGTTTGTCCTTATAAAGCACATGATCAGTGGTGTAAGGCATTGGTGTGACTATGTGCTCCATATCTCGTCTGTTATAAAATCTGTTTGTTGCAGAAGGACAGAAAAATGCCAGGAGGCAGGACATTGCACTGGATCTCGTTTCTCCTGCTGAAGAAGTCAGTCAGATCACGTGCACAGAGATCCTGAGAGCACAGAGCTGGGGAAATAGCAAGGCAACCAAGAAATAGATGTATTGTAGATTACTGAATCATACTATTACTGTAGATTCTGCTGGTCCTTGGCAGCTGGTAAATAATAAAGAGTGTTTATCCTGCTAATATAAATCAGAGCAGAAAAGAGCCCCAGGATTTCTCCAGAATATGCTGTGTGCTCCTATGGGAATCTGTCCCAGCATTGCTTTCATTTGAATCCTCCTTTGTTTATTTTGAAAAACAGAAAAATTATTCTGAAGGACTTTTGGCTTCTTCAACTCCTGCCTTGGATATTCCAGCTTCCAATGAAAATCAGACACCCTCTGGCTCCAGACTAGTAACTCCCCACTGTTTTCTCTAACCACTAAGAGGTCTAGCACGTACAATTTTGAACTGAGTATCTAAACACAAAGAAACTTAGAATACTGTGACAGACTACAAATTGTGGTTTTTTAATCACAGTTATAATTTTTGTATCCTGTTACTCATTAGATGCGTGGAAACTTCCATTTAGGCTTGAAGAAAGGAGTTAAAAATTGTTAAGGGTAATGGGTCTCCACATAGCATGTAAGACATTTGAACTCTACATGCAATAAAAAGCAAGATGAAGGACTTTTTAGACTGGCAACTACTGTCATTATAGGCCAAAAACCAAAGCACTGAATTACCAATGAAAATAAATTAATGGAGCAGCAAAACAGCTCTCCTACTGACCTCCAAAGTGATGTAGGTGAAAATGAGGACAGCAGGGAATCCTTTGCAGAGGACATCTAATTTTTTTTGTGAGAAGAATATTGAGAACTTAGAAAGAAAACTGTGGTCTCCACCTAGATTTCTCAAGTAAACATGTGCCAGCAACCAGAGGAGATGCAGCTCTTATTTTCTCATTCACCTGTATATCTGACACATCCCTACCTGTCTGGTGCCTCTTAGTATTGCTTGCCAGGACTGAAATTTTTAAAAAAGGAAAGATAACTCACAGGAAGAGACTGCATAAAGCAGGGAAAGGCAAGGAGAAACCGTAGCCAAGCAGTTTCCTTTTCATCATCTTTCAGGATATTTTTGGGTCAGTCTCCTTCCACTCAAGGGAAAGAAGAACTGTCAAAGCAGAGGAAATGTCCCAGCCATTTCAGTCTGGTGGTGGTGTTGGCTGACCATTCTGTGCTCTTTTTTGACACTCTAGAACAAAGATATCCTGCAGATAATTGAATTCAGAGGTAACTTTTCTTTCCTCTGGCCAGAGCCCAGTTAGACTCAAGTTTCTTTATGAGTGTGATCCTTTTTGACACCTCTTTCAATGTAAAAATACCTCAAGTTTCTAGTCAGGCAAAGGCACAAATCCATTGAGTGTCTCCACACAAATCACTCCATGTTAGCAATTCATGTCACTGCTGGAGAAAAATCACTCTCCCATCCAATTTAAAATCTCACTTGTGTTAGCTGCACTTCTGTATGTACAGTTAATTAATACCTTGAATTCAAGTTGACTAAAACTCGCTTTCCCATTCTTTGGGAGAGTGTTACCATTCTGCTGGTCACTCAGAGTCCATCTGGGCAGAGCCTGTGACTCATCAATCCCATTCAGATTATGTACACGCTTTGCACAGTGTGCTGGGGGTCTGAGCTTCTGTGTACACAGATAAACTCATCTCAGTTCTGTCAGTTTGCATTTCTGTGTTCACAGACTGCCACTGTGATTGTGTCACTTTTTGTTTGTAACCTCCCCCTGCTTCTTCTGTACCTCCTACATTAAATCATAGAATCATTAAGGCTGGAAAGGACCTCCGAGGTCATCAAGTCCAAGATCATCTTCTGACCAATCACCACCACATCAACTAAACCAACTAAACTAAACTAAACTAAACTAAACTAAACTAAACTAAATAAAACTAAACTTCCTGACTAGAAGTGCTACATCCAGGTATTTCTTGAACATTTTCAGGGATGATGATTTCACCACCTCCCTGGTAGCCTGTTCCAATGCTTTACAACCCTTTCTGTGATGACATTCCTCCTGATGTCCAGCGTGAACCTATCCTGGCACAGCTTGAAGCCATTTCCCCTTACCTGTGACTGGTTGCTGGGAGCAGAGACCAACTCCCACCTGGCTACAACCTCCTTTAAGGGACTTGTGGAGGGCAATAAGACCCCCTCTGAGCCTCCTTTCCTCCAGGATGAGCCCCAGTTCTGTCAGCCACTCTTCACAGGACTTGTGCTCCAGATCTTACATGGTTTTCATTGTCCTTCTCTAGATTCTCTCCAGCCCCTCAATGCTTTTGCAATGACACAGCACTTGAGGTGTGACCTCATCAGCGCCGAGTAGAGGGGACAATCCCTGTCCTGCTCCTGCTGCCACACTCTTCCTGACACAGGCCAAGGTGCCATTGGCCTTTTTGGCCACCTGGGCACAGCTGGCTCATGTTCAGCTCTGTCACCAGCACCCCCAGGTCCTTTTCCTCTGGGCAGCTTCCCAGCCACTCTGTCCCCAGCCTGTGGTGCTGCCCGGGGTTGGAACTGGCCTATCCTTTCCAGCTGTCTGCAGTCAGTTCTTACACTACCCATCATCTCTCATTCACTTGGAAGCTGTTGGATCTTTGGCCAGACTTTGGTGCCATACCATAGTGCCTGTATGTTACATTTTCAGATCTAATGACCACATTTTCTCCTTTTTTGCCTCTCATTCCTGGAGGCGTTCCCTGTAATAGGAGACAAAATCTGTTCCACCACTCTCTTTCAGGCTTCACTGGCTGGAAAAACTGTGACGGAAGTGTTTTTGTGGTTGCTGGCATGTGCCAGTTCACTGCAACTGGAAGGTTGTGCAAGTCCCGTGAGGGCCAGCCCGCCAGGAGAACGTCCCCAGCAGGGGCTCCGTGCCCCTTCTCACTCAGCGTTGCAACAGTTCCGGTTTTTGTTCTGGCTGGACTGTCACCAAGTGCTGAGATGCAAATTCCTCTGTAAATAAAATGTCTCTCTTGGCTCACTTCTCTTCCCAATTGTTTTCCTTCCAGTGATGCCTACGGGTGCAATGGTTAGGTTGCAGCCCATCACACTGACCAGCACTGTCTCTCTGTGTCTGTGTGCTCATTCATCTGTCTGTAGCTGCCCATTGTGTTCTGCCTTATGATCACTTTGAAGGGTGGAACTGTGTTTTCCTTTTGTCCTCAGACCTATGGGACTTGGGTTGAAAAACAGGCATCTTATGCCCTATGGTAACACAAGCATGAAACAATAGGATGTTTTTTTTCAGTAAGAGGACAAATGTTAAGCCCTTAGTCAGGCAAACCTCCATTAGCTGTAGTGCAGCTGATCACTCTTTGAGTAGAAATACAGGAAGAAGGTAAGGATTTGATTCAAGAGAAAATTAATTAAAATTCACACTGTCCTGATCCTTCTGTGTATTGAGAAGCTTGCAATCTCCACACTGGCATAATGAAGAGACCTTTCTTAGCACACTGTCAGACACAGAGGTGGTCTGCTCATGGGGAGAAAGTGGAGATAAATGACATTGTTCCAGCTGTGGTTTGTGCAAGTTGTATACCAGGGCCATATGTCCTGATGCACCTTCTGCCCAGTCATGAGATGAACCAGGCTGTCAGTCTTCTGTGGTCTCAGGAGCAGAAAATAAGAGTGATAGACAATGTCAATTCTTAAAAAATAAAATGAGTGGTGAAGGGGAGTGGTATGCCTACCACTGCCCAAAATTCTCACTGGCCTGTGCTGCCCCTTAGACTGTGCCTTGGCTTAGTCCATGAGGGTCCAGCTGGTTTGGGGAAGCTGTGTCAGTGTGTGTACCAAAAGTTAACATTACAGATGATTGCTGACTAACCCTTGAGCCCTAGTTAGTTTATTAGCTAAGATACAGCTTATAAGTATGTAAGAAGTACACAAAAAAGATGAGCATTAAAAATCCCCTGCAAATGCACAGGCAAGAAGTGTGCATAAAAACCCAAACACCATAGATAGGAGTCTGGATAAATGGGTTAATTAAATATCTGGTTTTGAAATTCATGGCATCCCCATGCTGTGTCCAAGATGGGAATGCAGCTGTCCTAGGTGTTTCATAAATCAGTAGTATTGGATGTCCCTTGTATGTGACGTCTAACCGTCTGATTACTTTATATATTTTACAAAAGGGATAAGAAGCAAAGGGAGATATTTAAAAATAAACCAAACCCAGTTATGCTCAGTTTTGAGTATAAACACATTCATGCTTATCTTTTTTGAGAAACTCTTTGAGAATGAATGGATATCTCATTAGATGCATTCTTTTTCAAAAGCAGCTAAGATTAAAAGAACTGTGGCAATACCAGGCTAAGGAAGCCATTCTATAATTTTAGAATCTGGCACCTATTCATGAAGATAGGTCTCGAATCAGAAATTTCATGACTTGAGAATGCAGATGATCTCCCTTTAAAGCCTTATAGCTTGCTCTGAAAGTGCTTTTTTTTTCATGTATCCTTGCAAAAGGCACCCCCGAATGGGGTACAAATTCAGTGACTGGCAAGGTAAATATTGCATATTGTATATTGCATATATTGTAAATATATGGCAAGGGTCAGTATAATTCATCCTTAGGTAACATAGTTATATAGGAAAGAATTTGCTTTCCGTATTTGCAAGGAGAAAGAAACTTAAAGCTAGATTTAATTCAAGTTTACCAGAAGGTGGAGCTGGATAGTAAATCTAAACAATAGCTTGAAATGAATACATTCCAAGGATTATTCCAGTACAGAAAAATGACTGTTGTTCTACCGGTAGTTTCCATGCACTGCAATTCATATACTGCAACTGGTACCTATTACCTGGACAGAAGTCAAATGACCAGAGTAGCCACAAAAGTGTACATTAATGATAAAGTGGTAATATGAAAAAAGACTGCAGAAGTACGGTTTGAAAATAAAGAAAATGAAACACTAATTTAAACTCCAATCCTTCAAAGTGTTGAAGTATATGCATATACAGGTAAAGACCACAAAATCTTAAATTGAGGCTGCAGGGGAAATTAAACCTCAGACACTGAAACATACATGTCTAGATAAATAGCCTTATCAGACTAATCATGGGCTATCTCTTAAAATTATATCCCAATGTATTTCACATTTCCATACTCCTGTCCCCCCATATTGCCATACAAGTATTTCTTTGGGCAGATGAGGCAGACATTAAATTGGTCTTTTTGTCCTGATTTATGAAAAATCTCTTTGAAAGAGCATCCTTCTCTTTGGATGGCCAGACTGCCTTTGCAGGAGGTAGGCTTATTACATTTTACAAACTGTCCTTGCTGCAGGCATTCTACTAGAGTCTGGAGGTGGGGTTGTAAAACCATGAAAGACCCATCCTCCTTTTGGAGTTGTCTTTCCCCACTGGACAGCTTTTTTTGCCTGAGTTATGAATCTTTTGCCAAACTCTCAGTATTGTGAAGTGTTTAGCTGTAGCATTTTCCACAGGTCAGGACCAAATGTATTGAACTCTACCCATCAAAGATACCAGGTAAACACCAGCATCAATCACAGATGAAGCCCAGAGTGAGAAGGACTGCAGGTGAGATGTCACTCTGAGGTGTCCTCACAATGGTCCTATGCTCTTTCTCCAGTTCATCTCCAGATCATGATGGAAGCCAGTTTGGGTGAGGAGATATCTGGAAAATAATAAAGAATTGTCACCAGGCTCAGAGCCCACATTCACTCCATGCTGACTTCAATCCGTCTCAGAATAAAGAACTGTAAAAAACAGGCAAAAGATGTTTGCAGAGAATTTTCAGGAAAGTGATTTTCCACAGGCAGAAAGAATATGGTAAACCTTTTCAGGGGAAGAAATAATAAATACAGAGCTCCATTGTGTTCCATCATAAATGACACAAGGCTCATATGATTAATGATTAATGCCAGCTCAGTACAGTCCTCCCAAATATGCCTCCCAAAGAAGGAAGAAGGCAGAGGGTTTAGTTCTTCAGCTGAGGTATCTGAATTAATTTAAATATGATTGTATCTCACATGCTTGGTCTTAATTGTCTCCTCCTGAAAATTCAATACCTGCATTCATGCTCCTGGGCTCCAGGGATTCCAGAGCACCACACTGTCCCCACTGAAAGGAAATGAAAAATCGGCTGATGCTAACCAGACCCCTTCAGCAACTTTACCCATTTAAGTGCTGTATCCTGCAGAGTGATTAATGATTTTTTTCCTTCTACATCTAACAGCAAAGAAAGAAGGAAAGAAAGAAAGAATGTGTACTGTCGCTCACCTTCCAGCCAATAGACTACAAAGGCATAACTTGCCAGGATATTCACTTTCCTCCTGAGTGTGATTTATTTTTCATTTGTATCTGATGTTGCCTCTTCCTTGGATGTGGTTGGAAGCATCTTATCAGCAAAAGGTTTGGCTCACTCTTCTATGTGATTAGTATTGTGCTTTCTTTGGGTCTTTTCAAAACTGCAACCTGAACCTGTTCACCAACCCTTTATTAACATGTGTTTTATGGTACAGGTGTAATAATTAATCCAAATGGCTAGCAGATGTGGCTGTCTATCTCTGGGCATATCAGTTCCTAAACACCACCCCTTAATCAAGCAGTGCCCAAGCAATGCCAAAGTAAATGAAAGAAAATAAATTCCACTGAGATATTTATGAGGGCCACCTGGATAGGGAAATACCTTGGCCTTTGCTGGTCCCCTGCTCCAGGTGGCTACAAAAGACTGAAGTCCCTCACTATACACGAGTCAAATCAATCTTGCAGGGAGCTGAAAATGAAAAGCTGTGCTTGGCTCCCTAGTTTAACAATAATGAAATTTTGTACATGTGCTCTAAGGAAGTCTTCCCGATTCACCTTATTTATTTGAAATTTCCCTTCTTTTTTTACCAGTGCCAGCACCTGATGGACTTCACATAATTCAGGTTTCTGGTTCCTGCCTCTGTTTATAGCAAGCCAAAGCTAAGGATCTTCTTTGTGTTATCAGCTGGACTCCGAGTGTTGTTTTGCAAATCACAAAGGGAGATGCCAGATTTTTACATTCCTGCCAGTTCCACATTTTTTTCTCCAATTATTTATAGTCTTCACATGGGTAATTCCTGGCAGATTTTCATCACATTCAGCTTCTGCTGGGACAAAAGCTTTTCCTGTGAAGGGGTGGCTGTTCCAGCTGCCTCAGAGGAGCCCATCCCTGGTAGAAGCTGCAGCCTCAGCTTCCTTAGAGTGTCATGGCAAAATGCACCTCCCACCCCATGGGAAAGTTCTTCACATCTTCTGCATCACATCCAGGTGCTACACTCCAACTACCACCCCAGGAACACCACGGATGATAACCCAGGTGTCCTGGACTGCATCCAGCTCAGTGTGGCCAGCAGGTTGAGATGGGATATTCTGCCTCTCTGCTTGGCACTTGTGGTAACCCCACAGGAGTAGTGCATCCAGCTCTGGGCCTCAGCTCAGGGAAGACCTGGACCTGCTGAAGCGATTCCAGAGGGGAGCCACAAAGGTGGATAGAGGGCTGGTGTCCCTGCCATGACAAGGGGGTTGGAACTAGATGACCTTGAAGTCCCCTCCAACCCTGAGCATTAGATGATTCCATGGGGTGGGGGGGTAGGTTGACCCCAGCTGGACATCAGATGCTCCCCCAAAGCCACTATGTCACTCCCTCCTCTCTCAGGGGAGAGAAAATACAATGGGAGGCTCATGGACTGAGGTAAGGACAAAGAGAGACCACCCACCAATTACCATCACAGGGAAAACATGCTTCATTTAGGAAAGTTAGTTTAGTTTACTATGAGTCAAATCAAAGTAGGATAACAAGAAATAAAAAAAAATCTTAAAAATACTTTCTCCCCACGTCTTCCTTCTTCCCAGATTTCCTTTTACTTTTACTTATTTTTTTTTCTTTTAAAAGAAGAAAAAAACTTATTTTTTTAAAATAAAAAATTTTTACTTTTACTTATTTTCCATCTCCTTCCTAAGAGCAGCTCAGGAAAATGGGGAGAAAGGACTGAGGTTATAGAATCATAGAATGGTGGGAGTTGAAAAGGACCTTAAAGATCATTTAGTTCCAACCCCACTGCCATGGGCTGGGAAACCTTCCACTACACCAGTCTGCTCAGAGCCCCATCTGGCCTGTTTCTGAACACTTTGAGGGATGGGGCAGCCACAACTTCTCATCCAGGGACAGGGAGCTCTCAGCTTCTGTGGGCAGGTCAGTCAACCACACAGTGCTCCCTGATGCTCCTTCCTCCTCAGGGGGATGACTCCTCACACTCTCCCCTTGCTCCACTGTGGATTTCCTCTCATGTGAGACAGTCCTCCACAAACTTCAATGTGAATCCTTCCTCTGCTTTCCACAGGGTGCAGTCCCTCCAGGCACAGAGTGCTCCAGCATGGGTCCCCCTTGGGGTCCAGGTCCTGGCAACAAACCTGCTGCAATGGAGGCTTTCCTCTCTGTTGAATTCTCAGTGAATGAGAAGCAGTCAGTGCTGGGAAAAGAACTGTGCATGACAGAGGAAATAATCTGTCTTTCTGTAAAAAATAATTAATAATAATCCTTATTAGTAGCTGTAAGTCTTTTTTACCCACATAACAAGAAAAGGTAATTACCAGTGCAGCTAGTTCCATCATGGGCATTGCTTAGTGCTTAACAACTGTGATGCCAGGCTAGATAGGTAAAATTGTGTGCCAAATGTAGGATCCAATTAAATCAAAGCTGATAATAGGCATCTACCTTGCACTTTGAACATGTAAGCTCATTTCCTAATCAACATGTATAGGAAAATGTTTCCTTTCGGTTGCTTTTTATCTATTTGGCAAGTTTTGCCTAATAAGCCTGTACATTGACTGCTGCCACAGACAGAAAGATGAAACAGGTGGATCCTTGGAGTGAAACTTAATGCACTGATTATCCTGATGCAGTTTAAATATTTATTGAAAACTTACAGGCAAACACAAGGGGTATTAAAACCTTTTTCAATTTGAACTATTACTGCTTAAATTTCCCCACTATTCAGTCATGCTAGAGAGAAATTACTGAACAAAACCAAGCACATGATTCATGGTTAAATCTGTGAGACCTACTAGCTATCAGCTTTCCATTAACCAGTCTGAAACTCTATGCCAAGAAGTGTCACAGTCTGCTTAGAACAGCAATGGGGCCAGCCTCAACCAAATGGCAGCAGCAAAAAAACTCCCAAACTACGCTGATTTCTTAACATATCTTGCCATATTTTCATCCCTGTTATTCAAGATCTGAATGTTGGAATGAATTGTCTTTGATAACATGGAGGTTAATAGCCCTGGGAGTCTGGAGTCTCCTCTTTTCTACTTCAAGACATTTTGGAATATGGATGTGCACAGAAGTGTGTTAAATGGATTATGCTTCCATTATTTTAACTTGTTTATTTGCAACGTGAGAACAGCATGAAGTAAACACCTGGCAAATTTCAGTTGGAAAAGTTCAGATGTTCTTTGGTTGTGAAGGCACAAAAATAGCATCCTTTTAGAACAAGCATATAAAAAAAAAAAATTCAGAAAAGCCATATGTTGTGTAACATGAAAACTGACGTTTTTCTTGTGGCTTCCAAAAATATCCACTTCTGCACTGAGACTAATGCCTGTTACAGTTTAGCCAAAACAGGGTCAAAGCAGGTGGTTTAAGATTAAAGTCCCATATCAAATTATCTGTGCTATTTGATATCTGGTAAATACTCTCCAGGGCAAGTTGAATAAGAGCCCTTATTATACACAACAGATTGGAGTAAATAAAAAGTGCAAGACAAACAAAACATCCCCTCTCTGTAATAAACATTCCCTCCACCACCCAGTCTCAAGGGAAGAAAAAGAAAAGGAAGACCAGCGGTCAGATGAAATACTTTATTGTGAAGGAAGCATGTGTCTGGCAGCTTCAGACATGCACATGAAAAGTAGACTGTTGGAACCAAAGGGTTTCTCCATATGTTGAACTCTGGGTCTCCCATTTCTTCCAGAAATGATTAGCTAAGGGTATTTTCCACTTTTCAGTCAAAGAGAAAACAAAATACTGCAGGGAGATGTTAGATGTTCCACTTGGAAATGTACATCTTCTTATCTCTCTCTGTGAGTATCCCTTCCAATCTTTCTTTTCCACCTGCCCCAGACCCTGGGCTGCTAAGCCAAGTTTCATGGGGATTATAGTTTCCTGAGCCTTCCTGTTGATCATTTATAATTACTGGCATGAGATTTCCTTTTTTTTTTTTTTTTCCAGTGCAACATCCTCAGGAGCCTGAGATTTATTTAAAAATTATGTCAGTGGATCAGAAAACTCCTTAGCCAATTCTTTTAAAACTCCTTACTGCAGTGGACATTTCTTCTTTGGTACCCTGAGGACAAAGCATGGATGTTGGAGGTAAGACTCCTGGCACAAAAGCAATGTGTGCAGCTCAAACACGATCTGTCTATCATGTATTCATGGTATAATACACATAAATCACACAGCCTCATCAAAATTTATATCTTCACTCCATTCACTGTCAGTATTGCCTCCCTTGCTTGCTCTTGAACTTCTGAGAAGAGGAGGAGGATGGCTAAAGATGTGGTTGGACACTTTGCTGGTTGCCATCTTCCCATATTTCTACTTGTTCATTATTTTTTTGTTGTTGTTTTTTTTTCTAGGCCCTGCCTTTGGTGACTTTGCTCCCCATTCATTGAGATCTGTGATATCTATGCACTTTGCAGAAAAGAGGAGAGGTGTGGTTGTGTCTCTGGTCACTGCACTCACCAGACATGCTGCTCATTTAACGCCAGTACAGATGTTCCGGGCTGTCGAAGCTTTGTGCTCTGCATGAAAGATGGAAATTATGCAAAAGCCCTGCCTTGGCCAAAGGACCACAGTAAAAAGCCTTAAAGATGAAAGGGAGAATTTTGGACTTTGAAAACAGGGCTGTACATTCTGGCAATCTTTAAAAATGTAAAATATGTACATATTTGTGTAAAAGCTTTCTGACAACACTTCTTATAAAGGGGAAAGCAGAGTGACTGAAATAAGCAGATGCCTGTCTAAAACTGATAGGTTAAATAGTGGAGGCTGAGACAGAGCTTCTGGAATCAAGAATTAGTATGTTCAAAGTAGATTTATGTAAAGTAGATCTTGTCCAATCAGCCTTGGATACAAGGGAGGTGAGGTTCTAAATATAGTGCATAAAGCTTAGTATGTCAATAAAATAACCTTCAGTATGGAATTTCATTTGGTGTCACTATGTGCTTTCATTTAGAAACTATCATAATAAAAAATGAGTGCAACTTATGTTAAGTATTTAAAAAATTAAATTATAAATTGGAAATACTATAAATCTGGATTCTGTTAAATAACTGAGCTTTATATGGAGCCCTGAATGGTTCAGTTTTCAGAATTAAACTATTTTGCATTAGTATCAATGTCCAAGGATAAAAAAAAATGCACTAACCACTGACAAAGACTGGATATGACAAAAATATTATGGAGTGGGAGAAAAAAAAAAAAGGCAGGAAGATAAAATAGTGATGTAGACCAGATTGCCTGGTGAAACAGATGCTAGCAACATATTAGGAAGTAAAGGCAATCTTTGGAAAAAAAATAAAGAAATAAAAAAGAACAAAGCCCTACAGACAGAACATATTTAATGTGTACTCTGGATGGTAATTGGGACCACAGTAGGTACAAAAGCTACTAGAGGTTCCTTGAAGACCTTCAGAAAGGATTCCAGAAGGTGAACTAGAAATGAGAAAATAGAATACTGGTATGGTATTTGGTGACAATGCTGCCATGACATCTATATTCCCTGGTGTCCACAATCTGAGCTGGGGACATTGAATAGCAGAAACAGTCTCATAGCATAATCTAGAGGATGGTTAAAAGTCTGGAGCACTTGCACCAGAAAAGAAGACTATAAAAGAGCTTGATTTCTTGAAGAATTTTATGAAGATGACTTTCTATATCTTTCCATACTGACATTTTGTTTTGTTTCATTTGGGTTTGGGGTTTGTTATCTATTGGATAAAGACATCAGAGCATCCAATGTCTGGAAACACAGACATGGTAACTTCAGACCAAAAGTAAGACACACATGTTTTTACCAGAGAGGGACAGCTAATCACCAAAGGAATAGATGTGGTGGCTATACAAAGTTCTCTATCACGGGCAATTTGAAAAATAAAGATTGACTGTTTCTCTTACAGATATGTGCCTTGCTTCCAAAAGGAAGTAATTCAGGGAAGTAGTGGTCTGGCCTGTGCTCTCCTAGAGAGGCTGCTTCCCTCTGGCTTTATAAACCTTGAATCTGTTTCTTAATTCTTTCATGGGGAGGTCTGTTCTTTTGAGCTTTGTTTTTCCTATTGAATTGAAATTAGACATGATTGCATTTGTAGCATTAATTCTCCCAGACAACCAATAAATCAGACACATATTTTGCTTGGGATGTTTAGTTCACTTTAGCCACAAAAAACGAAGGAGAAACTTGGACTGAAACATGGGTATTACAAAGAGAGGAAGAGATAGCTTTATGGGCTGCAATGAGATGACCTCATCCAACATTGCCTTCCTTAGATGTCAAAACCCTAATTGTTTGAGATTGTTGTTCTCTATTTGTTGTTTGCTTGTTTTCTTTTAATTGAGGCTAAACTTTAAAACAGAGAGAAAAGTCACAATGGAGCCAAAGCAGGATGAGCACTCTCTTTTTCTTTTTCCCCTCTGGAATTATCCCAGGATTTTAACTTCAAGTGGGTTTAATCTAAGGACTCCAACCTCCCTGTAGCCACATGTTGAATCAATTGAAAAGCAACCAACAGGTAAATATCTCTATCACGGCACTGCTAATAATGTAGCAGACCTTTAGCAGGAGAGGAAACCCTTTTGACCCCTCTTGTGAAAGCTTTTCTGTGGCCTCGAGTTTGGTTGATTTTTTCCTTAAACCGTCATTAAAAATGCAAGAAGCAGACACCTGCAAGAAGCTGATAACTCCACATACATCAACAAGGAGGGAAAGCAGAGGCAAATAGGTTTTATTTGGCTTTAACAGAGCACCAGGGAGAAATACACAGGGAGATTGACTGACAAGGGCTTCAGAAGAAACCCATCAGCTCGTAATGTGAGAAAGTGCTTGCAAATGAACAAAAAGCCCGTGGCCCTTTCCAAAACTAGGACACTTTGCCTGAAATATTCTACTTTTTCCCCATTGTTTCCTACCCTCCTGTGTTGAGGTCTAACCACAGAACAAGGCACCACTGAGCCACACTGCCGTTCTGTGTATCCATCTGGAACGCGTCAAGCCTTGGCAGCCTGCCCCTGTGCAAAACCCTGAAAAGGGAAGAAGGTAACTGTTATGTATTTTTAAAACAAAAATTTCTCCTATGGACCACGATCCTATCAGAATTTGTGTTCTATAAAGAGACAGGCCGCGTTCAGCACATAACTAGGGAACTCCCAAGAAACCTTGAATTGTTTGAAGAGTGTCAGAAGAAGATATCAGAAGTTGAGAAGATAATGCGGTCTCCATGAGGCAAAGAATAAATGTATTAGGGTTATTGGAGACATCCTCTCTCAATTTAGACATAAAACACTTCTCCTGCCTACTTCTGGGCAAAAATTAATCATGAATTTTGTCATTTTTTCACATAAAATTAAAGAAATTGTGAAGAATTTTCTTCCTATTGCTTGAAAATATTTAACCCTAGAAAAAAGTGAGACTATGGAAGATTTTACAGATCTATTTGCTAAAATTAAAATATTAACTCAAATTCTCAGAAAGATTTTACCCCGATGCCATCTCATGTTCTAACTTTACTCCTATAGGACTGGGGATTTTTCACTGTCTTCCTTTCTCTGTTTTAAAGGGCTATGTTGTTTTGTTAAATACCACCTAGAGCTTCTGACAACAGAGGAGTATGTCCTTCAGGAGATGCAGGCAGTATCTGTTTCATTTAATGTGTATACTGTAATTTTTATTTATACACAGTATAAAATTTACATTGTGGCTGTTGTTTGTATATTCTGTAAGCCTTCTTCTGAGGTTTATCTCACGTCCAAAATCATATAGGAAATGACAGTTTCATTGTTTCAGTAATGGGTGAGCTCAGGACTTGGAGGACATATCTCTAAGATAGCAGGTTTTTACCTTTTGTGCCTTTCTTCATCTTGGTAGTGGAAGAAAAACTGCTTCACATGTGTTTAGATTTTTTTTTTATTTCCTTGACTTGCCTTGTTTTCCCTTGCTGCTGCAACTCCATTTCTTCGTCAGGATTTACCACAACCTTAAAAGTCAGAGATACCTAAGAGGCAATGCATATACAGAATTTCAATGTATAAATTTGAGAAGTGGGATTCTGTTCCAGCAGATAACTTCAGCTGCACAAGCATATTCATTTAACACACCTTAAAAATAATTTTTATAATGCTTCTAAGCATCTCTACCCCAGCTCTTTGTTTCCATAGAACATCAGAAGAAATAAGGGCTCTGTGAGATGATCACATTTCGCAGGTACTCTCTATCTGGGGGAACTTTTCAGGAAAAAACCCACAGCATTTATCATCTTAACATTTTCATACACAAAAAGAAGTCTATCAATTATAAAAGAGACTGAGGTAATGATTTCATATTTCATTCTAATTCCTATTTTAAGGGGAATTAAAATTACAGCTGTTGAGTCTGTGAGAAGACAGATTCACAAGCCCACAGCAGTCTTTGGACCTTAATTTTTTTTTGTTTCTGTCTTTCTTTTATTAAAAACAAAAATACATTGGGAAGTGTCATTATATTATTGACAACAGTGAAGTTATGGCATTTTTAACCAGTTGATGTTTTGTTGCATGGTGGTTTTGGTTATTTACAGCACAGCAAGTGATGCATTGTACCAGGGTGCAGAGATTATTGCTCTGTTTGAAGGAAAAAGTGATTTCTGAGCCCCATAGATTAGGACATGCATCACCTTCTCTTGTGGCTCAATGTCCCTCCAAGGTTTTCCCTTCAGTCAGATGCATTGTTATGTTGAGTTATGCTGTTTACACAAGCAACACCATTGCCCCCAATCCCATCCCATCCCCTGACCCATGACCTTTGTTTGAAATCTTTTTCTAAAAGGTAAGCTGTCATTTGTGGTATTTTCCATTGCTCAGCACCCCTCTAAAGCATGCCAGTGGTAGATAAGGTGAATTGAGAACTGTTACTGTAAAAACTGCGGGGGCGTGTGATGAAAGTGGTAGCACACAGTTGTAAAACAAATGAAAGTACATAAGTTTTTAGCACAATGAAAGCAAACTTCTGGCATGTGTTGCCACGGGAGGTTGTAGGGACAGACAGGATTCAGGATTTGGGCAAATTTGTGGATAGTGAAATATAAATGGAGTAACAAAGCTAGTAAGGGATGTACTCATTATCATCTTTAATTCAATATGGTGTGTCCTGAGGATCTCAGGTAGTGTCTAGGTTTGTCTTACCTCAAAACTTCATATCCTGTTGCCAACTGCCAGCAACCAGCTACAAAATCAGCTTTGCTGAGGGCTAGATGGACATCAGCTCTGGTCTCACAGGCAAGAATTTTCTCCATCCAGTCTGTGTACTCAGAATTTATTTCATCCAACCTTTAATATAGAAAACTGAAATTTTCATTTTCTCCTGGATTTTTTTTTTTTTTTTTTTGTGTGTTTCTGTGAACAGCTCAATATTTTATGCTTTCAGCAAAAGATAAGGGGAGCCTGAGATCTGTCTGCTGTCAGGGTCGAGAAGACATAGAGAAGACACAGAGAAGAACCAGGGCTCCCAAGGATGTCTGCTGACTGTGGAAGTGGTACAGGTAAAAGACCCAAGACTATGTCAAGTTGGAACAGGGAGGAGAAGCAAAGGTTTCTCTGCTGCAAGGTCTCTGAAGCTTTTTGCTTCTCTGTGTCAGCTGTGGGTTACACATCCATGTCTATGGGACTAAGGGATATAAGGGTTTTGGTTTTAGAATCTCATTCTGAAAGTGATAAAATTTTGCATTTGATAGAGTGCTTTCTATTCTATTCCTATTCGTTTTAAAATTTTCTGTCTGCTGGCTGGTATGTCAAAGCTGAGAAGCAGGCCAGAGAAGAAGCTTCACAAATAGAGCAAATTCATGTTTGCAAAGACCTTTTTTTCTTTTTCACTGTTGTTCTCGTAAGTGAAAGGCAAGTCTGAAAGTCTAAAAGACCGGATAATATTACAGTGTTCAGATTAATTTCATTTTTATAATTTTTATGGCTTTGCACCCCATTGTTCATCAGTTAGTGGAAATAGATCAACTTTCTACCAAATCTGAAAGCTAATCATCTCCTTTCCTCCCTAAGAAAAGCAAAACCAATTGCATTTTCTTGGATAACCCAGCCAAGTGGTTTTGTCTTCCTATAAGACTCTCCTTGTTTAAGTGTTTATGCCTATTTGTTGTACACGCTTTTGCACAAGTGGCCAAATGTTAGTTCTTTATTGCAAGCATAATGCAGAGAGTAAAATCTGTGATTTTAGGGCTGCAATCAATTGCATCAGTTACAGATTTAAGGAGGGAAAAAGAACATCCGAAGGGTAAGGAACAGGAGATGTTCTTTTCTGATGACTTCTTCTGCATCCACTTAAAGGAATAGATGTTAGGGCAGCATCTAAAGTAGGCTTTTGTCCTGAACAACACCTGTGTACAGGGTGCTCATACAGATAATTTTTCTGTGTGTCAGAGCTGTATGTGCTCAGATCAGATGCACCTTTTATGGTGAGGTTTCATCTTTGCTTCCAAGCAGTGCCAGCCCAGCCAAGAGAGAAGCTCTTGGAGCTGGCTTCTCCAAAGGTGGTAGCAGATGAGATCTTTTTGGTGGCATCCCATCTGCCCCCAGCTGCTCATGGGACTGCAGATGTGTCCCTGAAGGCACAGCTGCCGTGCTCTCTCAGGCACCCTGGTGCACGAGAACCAGTGAGCAGGGACTAGCAAAGCCTAGACTGCAGCTCTGCAGGATGCTCTGGAAGGACAGTGGCATTTTCCTGCTGCAGGAGTAACTACAGCTCTGTAGTGCCACGGGGGTGTGCAGGGGTGGAGGATGGAGAAAGGGGTCCTGGGTGTCCCTGCTGCAGGGCGTGTGCTCAGGCTTTGGTCTCCTGTGCTCTGAAAGGGGTTTGCTGACCCTGTGACACGCACCTCAGCGTACCTCACACCTTCTCCTGGGGGCAGGACCTTGGGCAAGGGGAAGCTTTGGGGCCATACAGTACACTGCTTTGGCAGCCTGAACTTTCTTTTTTAACAATATGAATTAGTAGTTGCTATTAGCATAAAATCACCAGTTAAAACACTCTCAGCTCATTTTTTAACAGTGGAGCTAATTGCCCTTAAGTGCCTGAGCTCCAGCAAAACGAAATGGCACCTTTGTGCAGAAACCCCCAGTGTTTCCCCGGTACATCCATAATGACCTTTAAAATAAGCCGTTACAATTCTGACATGGTACCAGCCTGACACCTTGGGCTGGGATTTAATTTTGAGTTATAGCAGCGTTAGGAAAACATATGATGTGGCCGTTTGTTTGCAGAAAGAAGGGGGGAAAAATCATAAAACCCTCTTTTTTTATGAGCTGTCGCTTGATTCGTTCCTGGAGCCCCAAGTAGCAAGCGTCTAAATCAATGCACACAGCTGTTCTTGCTTCTTGGAGCCCAGCAGGTGTACTGCCCAATGTGCCTGCCATGTCCCCCCACTCACATAACAAATAATAACGTCTTACACACACCAGCCATCCATCACAGTTATGGCCAGCCCTGGTGAGGCTGCTGTTCTCAGGGTAGCGTGGAGATTATTTTATTTTTTTTTCCTCTTTTTTTCTTTTTCTTTTTTTTTTTTTTTTCTTTTTTACCGTAGAAATACCCTGGCCGTGGATTATTAGTCACACTTTCTGGAGTTCTTTAATTGAATAACCTTTGGCACTTGTGGCAAAGGGAAAAAAAAGGAAAAACAACAACAACAAAAAAATCAATCCCAAGTCCCCCACACCACAGTGTTTATTTGTGTTAAAAAACAATAGGCATATTGTGACTGGCGAAATCAATTAGTCTTCCTCTGCAGTAAGGGCCCACATCTGGTGTGATTTAAGTTAATGTAAGGGAAGGGCCGCAGAGGCCCGAAGACCCCGAGTTCTCATTTCAACAGGTGACAGAGAAGGCATAAAAGGCTAATATATACTACAAGTGCGGAGGCCAGGCTATAAATACTGCAAGGTTTACTTAGGAGGTAAAACAAAGCGAACCAATAACGCAAAAATAAATACCTTCCTGAGACAGGCTGTCACCTGGCATGTGCAGAGGCAGGAGGAGGTGATGGGGGAGGGACAGGAGCAGCTTGGGAGGCATGGGGTGCTGGGCTGCAAGAAGGAGCTTGGCTTTCTCTTTGGCCTGGGACACCTTCCCTCCGTGGGGGAGATAACAGCAGGAGAAAGACAACAGAGTGTTTCTCCAGCTCCGGTATGATTTACCTCATTGGGGTCTAAAGGAGCTTGTGAGATCCCCTGGCTCTGTCAGTACCTGCCAGGGACCCAGGTAATTCCTGCCAGCCCATCTCAGTTGGATTCTGTCACTTCCCTTGTCCTGTTCATTTTATCTCACTCGTGCTACAGTGACGCAGCACCTCATGAGAGCAGTTGTGTGTGCACTGAGTTGGTGCACATCACTGAGAGGCAAAGTTCCAGAGCATCAGAAAAAGTAGACTTTTTTAATTAATCTTTTTTTTTTTTTTAGCAAACTACTTTTTCAGAATTCTACTTTGGTCTGTAAACCACCCAACTTGCCAAGCCTGGTTATCTATGAATTTGTATCCTACATTCCTACAGTTCTTCTCTTATTCTGCTGTTGCCTGAAGCCCGCTCCCCAGGCAGTGCCTTCAGTCCTCTGGGTGTCTCCTAGGCCTTCCCCTGTTCTCTCCACCTGACCACAATATTCCCAGCTCCTTCCTATGCCTTTCGACTACTGAAAACACTCATATGTCCCCTTTTCCATTCTTCAGCTGTCCATTTACATAAAATTTTTAGGAACTTATCTCAGAGCCATTCAGTTTCCTTCAGATTTGCTTGATACTGTCCTTAAAGATTGGCAGGTCTTGGGGAAGGGACTGACATGTTCAAGAAGAAGGATGCTGCAATTATAAATATTTTCACTTTGTAAAGTAGACTGAAGGGTGTTTTGCAAACTCCATGTGTGGCTTTCTAAATACACATTTTTGCACAATTCATATGAGGCCAGGACACTCAAACTGATGATTTTGGCCACTTTACTCCAATACATTCCTGTAATGCTTGGACCATTTGCTGGTGTCCCGCTGTGCATCCTGGGCCAGTCACCCCAGTAATCCTGGCACAGCTGGAAAATGAGACTCTTTGAACTGGGAAGCCACCCCCGGGGTGGGTGCACACAAAGAGAGCAGAGCCAGCTAAGAAGTGTCAGGACCCTTGTGTTTGCCTGGCAAGGGAAGAAGGCAGAGCTCTTGTGGAGCACCACCCTCCTCTCTCCAGCCCTGCTGTATCTGTACAATGTCATGTCTATCAGCACAATATATGGACTGGATTTGATATATGAGAGGAGATTCCCTTAACAAAAAGATTATATTATTATCATTACTTTTACTGAGCTTTTGATATCTCCTTATTAACAGACACCTAGGAGGAGGAAATATGTATATCATGTGGTCTCTGAGCATAGAGACAACTGAGAAAACATGTCCTCAGTCTGAATCAGTGTTACTTGGTAGTGGGGATGTGTTTTGGTTCACCAAACACACTCGCTTGTCCAAGTTGGAAATTCAATAATATCATTTTAATTTCTTCACAGTGATAAAGTCTGCAGCCACAATCTCCATTGCCCTCCTCACAGAGACTATAGGCAGGTAGTGGAACTTGAAATGATATCACAATGGTAATAAAGGGTTTTGTTGTGCTGGGGATTTTTTTTACATCGGTTTCCAACAGCTGGTTGCCAGTTGCCCTCTGACACAGACACATAAAAGGGAAGTAGTGAGTCCTGTACCAGCAGGGATCACTGGAAGAAATGCAGCCCTCATAAATCAAGCCAGCACTGTTACATAGCTTTAGTACAATGAAGTGCACATGTGCAAGGGTGACTGAAGAGGGACCCCACTCCCCGGCTGGGAGCAAACAGAGCATGGTCTCAGGGAAAGGGTACTCCTGCCACCATGGCAAGCAGCAGGGAGGATAAGCTTGGGGTAGGACAAGAGTCCTGATGGCAGTACTCTGAGGAGAGGGTTCTCAGGGGAATTCCAGTCTTTTGGAAATCTCCTTAGCAAGATGACAGCAGTGGAGTTTCTACTCTCCCCATAGAGGTGTAGATTGCTACTTGACACACCTTCAAGGCAGCATGGAAAATATCTTTCATTTGCTCCCATATAGTGCCTTGCTTTTACTCATGCCCACATAAGTCACCTTTAGCAATGATACTCTCTCCCTGTAATCTTTGAAGCCTTGGAGGGATTACTAGTGTCATCTAGTCACTGCAGCAGACTGAAGCTGGACTTGCTTCTTCTTTTAGACTTCCTTCAGTTGGTTCATATGTTTTAAAACCAGTCCTGAATGTAGCACTGCATGGCACTAGCCAGAGAATGTCAGCCCTGACTTCTGCACTCAGCTGTATAACTTGAGCCTCAGCTAGGCCAAAGATGCCTATTGTTTTCTGAACAAAGAAATCACAAGCATTATTCCAGGAGTAGGGAATCATACAGAGCTGGGCTGGGCAGGCCTTGTAGATATTACATTTCCTGTAGTTCAGCTGTCCCTCTTATGCATCCCTTCCATGCTCATTTCCTGCTTCTTGAGTTTAAATGGTAAAGGTGGGAAACAGAGTTCCACCTCAAGAGAAAATTCAGGTTTTTTCCAGGTAACTTCTTCCATGAATACCACTGGATTCTCTCACATCAACATCTAAAACACAAAACTGTGTGTCATGAGGTTCAGGATTCCCGCAACATGATGGAGGGATCATTCTGGCATACTCACCTAAAGTAAGCAGCTACCACTGGTTTACCCCATACTCAGGAGACAGGACCATCCTAGGCTGTCTCTGAGCAGGATGAATTGTTCAGGTGCTCCAGGATCACCTCTGACCCATGTCATACATTTTTAAAAGAAACACAGCAGTAACCTTAAGACTTTGGGAGCTGAGAGTCTCCTGCTCATTCCAAATGTTAAATATTGTATGTTCTCCCTAGCTTAAATTCAAGTTACATTCACTGGATTTTTTTGTTTGCTGGGTTAATTAATATCAGGCATCTTCTCCCAGACATAAACTGTTTGAAGCTCTGCAATGATTAATTCCTCCCTGTCAGGGACAAAGGTAGAATTTAGCAGGGAAGATTTGAAGCGTATAGATCAGCTATACAAGAAACTCTTCAGTGATGCAGTCAATGCAATTAGCAGGGGTGGCACAATAGAGTTTATCAGCACAGTGTCACAGAGACCTCGATTTGGGATAAGCATTTAAGGTTTCATACAGCCAGCAATTTCATTTCAATGGCATTTCAAGACAAGTGTTTATTATTTATTTTCACCACAGAATGTATTACCAAATATTGCCACGGATGGACCCCACAAAAGTGACCCCACAGCCACTCGCTGACTCCCCGCTGCTGTGAAGGAAGTTAGCTCCATCCCAGCCAGACACAGCTCAAATAAAAAGTTCCATCTTCAAGATGTGATCTCTCCATCTCTGCACCTGGTTCAGGTGGCAGACACAGCTGGCACAGTCATTAGGTGGGTGTGAAAGTGTGTGGAAGAACAGAGACTTCACCCCTGTAAGGAGCACTGGTGAAAATGGGTTGAGGATAATTCATTCCATTCCAGCTTCATTAATTCTAAATATTTTCAAAACTGACAAGAAAGCAGAGAATTGTAACAATTGTCTGGGTGCTATGGAGATTTCAGCTATAGAAAAAATGTAAGAAACTTTGAGAGTCCATTGCTTTCTTCTGTTGAATAGACTAGTCAGAGGTGAGTGTGATACACTGTGGAAACATTTCCGTGGAAAGAAAGCAAACTATAAATGCCTTAGGGGTTTTCCTTCATCATAGGAAGGCTTAATTAATACTGATGACAGAAGGATAAAGCCAGGCAAATTCAAACTGAAAATAGACACATATCTTGATAATAACGATAGTCACTTAGAAATTAGTGGGAACAATATTGGGAGTCTCTATCTCTCCTTATCTTTAGATATGTGTATTAATAAAAGCACAAAGGTTGAATTTTGAGGTCTCCCGCCATGTCTCAAGTGAAAGTATGAGAGAAAATGGCATTAAGTTGTGCCAAGGGAGATTCAGATTAAATACTAGAGAAGAAAAATCACTGAAAGAGTGGGTAGGCATTGGAATGTGCAGCCCAGGAAGTGGGAGTGGGAGTGGTGGTGGAGTCACCACCTCTGAAGTGTTTAAGAGGTGTCTGGATGTGGCACTTGGGGATATGGTTTAGAGGTGGTGCTGGGTTGGACTAGATAACTTCCATGGTGTCTTCCAATCTTGATGATTCTGTGATTCTCTTACTCTGTCTTGTGGTAACCATGAGAAGTGATTAGATGTTTAAATGGTCTTCAGTTTTCTGGGGCTGTGGGTTGAATCACCTCTTAACTTTATTTTGATAAACTACATTTACTATAGGTTTCTCCAGTAAGGCATACTGGAATAGACAGATGTCCCAAGATATTGGAATAGCTTTCCCATGAATTGCTGCTCTCAATTTCTGTAACATTGGTGAGTTCAGACTGATTCACTGTATCAGTACAGATGCCATGTGGATGCCATTAGATTTTCCAGGGATCTTTTGAAGCAGGGGCACCAGAAACTTTCCATGCCTCTGTGTAACACACTGGATTATCATTCCTCATGAAGCCTTGTAGACCACCTCCTCTTGTCCACTAAATGTTACAGATATATTAGTTGCTAATTTGAATTTCTCATCAGCTTTATTTTTCTGTCCACTTATAAAGCCTCACTAGGTTTTTAGGCTTGTGCTCTCACCTCATTGTCACTGAAAATCTTTCCTAATGAAATAAATGACATTTGTTAAAAGTCAGGATGTCATTCACTGCAAAGCTCTCAAAAAATCCAAACTCGGTGGGCCACACATTTTGTCTTCACGACTTAAAGCTCCTAAAGATTTTCTCTTTTGTGTTCTGTTCCAGCTCAGGCACATCCATGGATTTGTAGAATCTGTTATATTTTGCTTGCTTTGTCCATATTGTCTCTTTTCAAGATGAACTCTGAGCAATTACTTCGTGCAAGCATGTGAAGTGGAGTTTAAATAGGTGCTAAGTACTTTCAAACTAAATCTGTAACAAATGCCTGTGCACGTGTGTGCCCTGGGTTAAGCACTTAAAGAAACGAAAAGTTTCTGTACTACTGGATGATGGAAAATGACTGCAAAGGTTCAACAGACTGTGGGACTGCATCAGAGGAGGTGGGGGGGTTTGCTGGCATGTTTACAGATGCTTTTTTTTTTCCTGTTCAGCCAGCTGTAATATAAATACTGCTGGAATATGTTTCATGCTGTTTGATAAAAAGGTGTATTTACTCATTTGTCTTAAAGCAATGCTTGTGAACAAATACTAAATACATGTGTATAATATGTATATGTATATAATTTAAAATACAAATATAAAGAAATGAAGAGAATAGAAAAAAAAAATCTCCTAACCCATTTAGCAAAATGAAAAGTCACTGGTGTAAAATTTCACAAATTTGAACAACTTCCTTTTCAAAAACGTGGCTAGCAAAGTACATCAATAAACTATCCTTGGGATCTTTATCTTTTGACTTGCCATGAAATTCTATTACCTTAAAAATTAATCCAAATTAATTAAATTAATGGAAAAGGAATGAATAGTTGTCCCATCCTTTTGTTTGTCAGTGTGTATGAATGTAAAGCTGTGCCTGTTTGAAGAGAAATTACACTCTTTCCAGAGGGCAGCATGTGGCTTCAAAACCCAATGCAAGTCTGCACTAGAGCCTAGAACCAGTGGGAGCACCTTTTCGTTTCTATTTTTATTTAACTTGGGCTACATGAATGTTTTTACAATTACTGTTCCCCAAGAGATGCTGACAGCAGTGGTTTGGAAGGTCCCAAGGTAGAACTGCCTCTGTTAGGAGCGCTGGGTGTGGATGCTCACACTGCAACCCCGTGTTCCGTGCAGATGGCAGGCTGCAGAGTTGGAGACTGTGGGCTTCTATTTAACCCTTTTATTTAACCCTGGCAAGGCTCCTCCCTCCTGCACACTGTAATTGACAGCTCCATCAGGTGTGACACTGAGCAGGGTTTCTCACCTTCTCCTGCTGCTGCTGGCGGCACGTCAGACAAGCCCTCCCTCCACAGTGGCACAAGCTGCTCTAGCAGAGCTTCGTCAGTGATGCACAAGGCTCTCCGAGGGGTTTGCAGACATTAATCAACTGGCTGTGATTTACAGCACTTAAGATGGAATATGATCATAAGAAGTGCCTCCATTTACTTATCTATAAATTAGCTACAGCTATCCCCCGTCCTTCCACATCACGGTGACGGTGTGCAGTTCATTGATTCATGGGGATAAGGAGCTTTCAGACCACCTGATGAAAGATGTTACACAAGTCAGTGGTGGAGAGCAGGAGTGGTGTTTTGGCAGCGTGTTCCACACCGTGGGGATGGTGTAAATGAGGTATTTGCCTCGCATTCTTGGGCTCCCTTCGTGTGTGGTGCAGGAAAGGCGGTCACCCTCCGTGAAAGCAGGTTTTATGTTGTGTGACATAAACACTGGGGACCACTCTATGTGCTGGGACACATGATACAGCTGACTTGAGGGCAAAATAATATAACCCACACCTCTCTGCCACGTTGGGATAAATCCCAGAGTGCACCTCTCAGAACAAGCATATCCTGTCGTGAAATGTCAAGCAATCAACATCAATAAATAATGAGTTGAAAACAGCGAGGTGGCGTAAAACTGCACAGTCGGGCTTGGGAAGGTAGGGAAGCTGATTAAGTGTTATTTCCTGATCTGTAAATCATCAATTCCAAACTTCTCTGTGTGTTGTCTATAAAATATTGGCTGTGGGCCTTTTGTTATAAAAAGGTAACTAATTTTTATAGCAGCCCCGTAAATAGTAATTAACGTGCCACAAACTGAACAACATCCTGCTGTAAAAAAATGGGGAAATGCTGTGCCTATTTTTCATGAGCATTTGTGCCTGGGTAGGGATGAATACTTGCTTGGCCCTGTTTGGGTGGGTAGGTGCACATGCACTGCTGTGTTGGAAAACTCAAGTCTCTTGATTCTGTCCTACCTTAGAAACAGCCCTAGCATGGACTAGGAGGGACCAGCGATCTGAAATCCACAGTCTCTTTTTGGTATCTGCTGTATCAGAGGAGGCAGAAAGGAGTGATGAAGTAGGTGATTACTGAATACAGCATTTTTCTTTCCAGCCTCTATCACTTAATGTTTAGCTTATGCTCTGAAACATGAGAAGGACTTAGATCTTGTCTCAAAGCATTTTTTCCTAGTCTGTCTAATAAAACTGTATATGCTCTCATTATCCCTATAAATCCCTAATCCCTTTCTGAATATCAGCAAACTGTTGACCTCAGTGATGCAGTGAATATCACAGGTTCAGCATTCCTACTTAAAAAGAAGAAAATCAACCAAACCCCTATATTTTTCCCCTTCTTCCTCAGTTTTAAACTAATAATTTTATGGGTGCAGTCAGTGTCCCTTGCTCCCTAAGGAGTGGGTAGATGGGAATGTCAAATTTACTGTATGTTACACACTCTGCACATGGACCATGGAAGGATTTGGAGCTGGGAGGGATGGGAGGATTGTGCAGCCCAGCCAGACCCATGTTAGATGACCTGAATGTGCACAGCTCCAGGAGGTGTTAATGGCCTGTAGCAACTATGGCCCTGCTCTTTTTGCCCCCCACTGCCTTCCCCTAGAATATTTGCACCTGGCCGCGTAAATGCAGAGAGCAGAGACCTTCAGATGCTCCTGTTGGCAGCTGCAGCTTTGTGTCACAGTGATGGAGCTGAGCACAGAGCACCCTCCTCAGCTTCTTCTGCCTTAAGACTGCCTGCACTGCTTCAAGAGGGTAAGGAGGCATCTGGGCTGCTAAATCATTACCCTGGATTCTGGATCTGACTTTCTGTGAGCGTTTCCTGATGCAACTGCTTCACCTGCTTTATGTAAGGTTCTGTTCTGATCCCACAAGGGCTGTGATGGGAGGGGGCAGAGAGGGTCCTCTGATGGGACATGGGCAGTCAGCAGCAGGTGCAAAGCTCTCAGATCCAGTGAGTGAGCATGGCAAAACATGAAAACAAGGAGTAATAGAAGAAACAAGGGTTTCAGTGAGGTGGGGAGGACAACTAGGGAAACTAACACAGGCAGAGAAGAAGGACTGCTTGTTAGAAGATGCAAGGTAACAATTCCCCTGTGAAAAGGAGCACTGGGCCCTTCTGTCCCAACTGTGCCCCCATGTTCACTCTAACTTTCACAAACCTTGTCTTCATTGTGCATTAGGGTCAGTCACACCATCTTTGGGTCAAATAATGTTACAGACATTCAGACAATGGGTACAATGCAGGCTAATTCCACGCTGCCGAGGATGCTGCTCAGGAGCATGGTCCTGACATGCCATTTTCCTGTTTTTGTGGTAACTGGTGTCTACAGTTCAAGATACAAAATTTCTGATTTTGCTGAACTTCTTGTAGGATCCATACTGTGGTACCTCAAACCATTCATCTTTAAAGCCATATATTTAAGTAGAAAACTGAGCAACATTGTCACTCAGAAATACAGCGATAAAGGCATGTAGTGATTCTGCTAGAAATACTGATGAGTAAAAACAGTTTCCTGCCCTCTAAAGCATGGCACCACTCCACAACCACTGAATTGCTCTTGAAGTCATTATGCAGCATAAAAATGCAACAACAACATCCTAATATGCATAAAAATCTGCTTTGGCCACTAAGGCTCAGGGTCCAAAAGCATTTACTAGCCCTCTGCCACGGGTTGCAATGGGAGTGGTAGTCAGGATCCCAAGTACCTACCAGGAACTTAGCACACGTGACAAGATGCTGCCTCTTTGTAACTCTCCTGCCTGATTTATCCACTTCTGACAGAGTTCTGCTAGCAAGGTCTGGTTAAGAAATATGAACTTGTTAAACCTTGCTGAAAGGCTTGGGGAAAGGCTGCAATCTCCAGTGAGCAAAGTGCATCTCTCCCAGAGCAGGCTGCATGCTGGGGCCATTCATCACAAGCCACGGGGAGGGGTCTGGCAGGGAACAATTGATATGGTTTTGCCATTGAAGAGACAGTTTCCCCTTAGAACATATGGAAGACAGATTACACAGGCCCGTCCTGATGTGAATGGAGCTCAGATGGGGAGAATACACGGGCGGGAGAGGGACATCAAGGAATCAATATCATCTGACACCTGTTTTCTGTTTCCAGTGTGCAGACCTGCGCCTGGCTGCCTCTGCAAGTGTCTTCCTCTGCTTGAATTTCAGTTCTCCCTGCAGATACATCAAACTGTGGCCTAAACACCAGGGTCTTTCATCTTGCATGACCGGTGGCAGAAACTAATGGCAGAGGCTGGCCCTCCCCGCCACACCTCCATCATTCTGCCCCTAGCAGGCTGTCCAGGTTTCCAAACTTGGACACAAAACTGGACAATCTGACAAATTTGGACACAAAAAGCGTTGGCAGGATGCCAAGGTAACTGCATAACAGTGAAGATGGTGGGAAAATGCTTCTCCAAACACCATACCTTCTACCACAAGCCTGGTTCTTCACCTTTATTTTTTCATTTCCCAGCACACAGGAACCAGCTAGACCCAACCTTAACAAAGCACTGCCAGTATGGTTTTTTATGAGAAACACATGTGCCATAAACAAGACAGCTAAGAGGAATAAGGAGAATCTAAGTTAAAATATGGAATCACCCTTAAATAAGAAAAGCAGCTCACAAAGCAGTATTACAAAATAAATATGCAAATTGCAATGAGAAAATAAAGAAAGAAAAGGAAAGGGAAAAAAAAGAGAAGAAAAGAAAAAAGTGATCCATGTTAATAAGTTCCTTAAGGGGAAGACAAAGTGTAGAATAAATGTCTCTTCAGAACACAGTCTTTCCTGGGGAAAGTTTCATCATGTTGTGCAAAACAGAAAAAAATTGATTTATTAAGACTGTATGAAAGTAAATAAAAAATTTATACAGCAAAGTTATGTGGAACAAAATATGCAGAGAGAGAATCCATGCAAAAAGTAAACATTGCTTAGGATTTCTGTGACAAAAAAGTGATGACAACATGAAGTGTTACCTGCCTACCCCTGTGTGGGGTAGTGCCTCAGCCTGCAGCCCGTTTGGTGAGAAGTTCAGATGAAGGATGTGTGTCCCTTTTCAGCCAAAGGGTGAGTAGGGATCCCCCATGAGTGGGATTGCAGGTGAAAGGAGGTGTGGATCCACAGAAAGGTTGGTCTGTGGTAGGAGTGGAGGTAAGTCAGGGTTATCTCTTGCCTTTTAACACTGCAGAGAAGAAGAGATGCAGGAGAGGGGGCAGGGAAATTTCTTAGAGAAGTCAGTGAGAGGAAAAATGAAAGGAATAACATTCATGTTAATGCAGAACAATTCCTTTTCTGCTGGGAGCAGAGACTGTTGCTTTGTGGCCCTGATGTTTCAAGTGGTTACACATCAAAATTAGGAGCCGTGTAGTATACAGGCTAGAGATGCAGAAGACAGCACAAGTTAAGATACCTACAAAACATCAGATTCATTGAAGACCCAGAAAACTGAAGAAAGTTGACAGATTTTCTTGCAGGCAAATGAATAGTTCAGCTGAGATAAGATTTTTTATTTTAAAAGGGAGAAAAAACCGCAACAAAAATGGTACATAAATTTTCTCTGTTCATCTTTGTGCTGTCTTGGCATGGCAGGGGATCATCTCCCCCCTCCACTGGCAGTATCTGCCTTCCATGAGCCTCTGCTGAAAAGTCTCAAGGCTCTTCCAGTCCAACACACAAGAGACTATACATCATTGTTATTATTATTACTGAGGTTGTGTGGTGGTTCTGCAATAATTCATTGATGATTTCTGTGGGAAGTACAAAAAATGCAGCCTGGGGACTGGAGCTCACTGCTGGGGAGCTCCTCCAGAGACTCCACTTTAAAAGTTACCTTAATTTATCAAGATATATTTGGTCAGGGTCCTTAATGCACAAATTATAGAATCACTGAATTTAGATTGGAAGAGATCTTTGAGGCCATCAAGTCCAATCCAGCAGTGCCAAATCCACCAGTGAACCATGTCCCCAAGTGCCACATCTACATCTTTCAAATACCTTCAGGGATGGCAACTCAACCACTTCCCTGGGCAGCCTGTTCCAGTGCTTGATAACCCTTTCTATGAAGAATTTTTCATAATATCCAGCCTTAACCTCTCCTGGTGTGACTTGAGGACATTTCCTATTGTCCTGTCACTGGTTACTTGGGAGAAGAGACTGACCCCCACTTTGCTGCCATAACCTTCTTTCATGGAGTTGTAGAGAGGAAAAAGGTCCCCCTTGAGCCTCCTTCTCTCCAGGCTGAACACCCTCAGCTCCCTCAGCTGCTCCTCATCAGACTTGTGTCCTGTCAGTCCTGAGCACTGAGGTCACTCCACCCACCAACACTTTCCATGGGCTCTGTCTCAGCTCAGGAATCTACAGACCTGTGCTGCAGCCTCACATCCAGTCTCATCCCTGTCCCCCTTCCCCAGATGTTCCTCACTGAACTCCCCAAATAGACCCTGGACAGGATCCATCACCTTGCCTTGCTTGGGGGTCACAGCAGCAGTGGCTATCAGCCCCCCAGTACTGCCGTCCTTCTCCATGACCCTGCATGGCTGGGATCACCCTTGGATCTCCACTTGTATGGCAGCCCCATTCAGGCTTCCTCCTGAAAATCTCACTGCTTTTTGTGACCTTGATTTGCATTAGTGCAGGGGAAAATGCCCTCTGATCTCACTACACAGTGGATGCAGGGTAAGACAGGAGAGGAGAGGGAAAGGTTTACGGCAGATGGAAGTGTGCTATTCAAGAAAACTGCCCTGTAAAATTGCAGAAGGGCATGTGGATATTGCTGGCTATGCAATATGGATATGTTGGGCTACTCTCTACCTGCTTCCTGAGACCACATTCACTGAAGAAAGGTTTCTTGAGAGAGAATTTTCACTGGGGTTGTTTTGGTTTTGTATTTCGGGGAATGTTTTTGCCTCTGGGACAAGGGAGTAAGGAGTCTTGATCTGACAGAGCTTCTTGTGGGATAATAAACACTGATGAATCTAGAAAAAGAGGCTAAGGACATTTATTTTAAGATTAGCTAGAAAAGTTGCAAAGTCAGAGAAGGAAAGTTTCTTAAGAGGAACTTAAGAGGATGCACTTAAGAGGATGTCTTGCATTTCAGGAAGTGGCAGGCATTGGGGAAATGTGGGAACATACCAAGGCAGAAGGGGAGTGGGGTCTCTTGTCTCTTGGCGGCCATAGCTATAGCAATTACTTCTTGTAAACAGGCTTCTTGTACTTGGCTTTCTTTTCTGTCCTCTAAGCTGGGCAAACAGACCCTTAAATTGTTGCACTGGCTGCATTACTGCCTCAGCATGGGCATGTTAGAGGGAGGCTGGTGCTGTCTTTTCTTACAGCCAAGAAATAGATGCTGGATGTGGGAGATTTACAGTGTCTGTGTGAGTCACGAGGGATTAAAAATGAGTTCTTTGATGGAGTGAGGCTCATGATTCAGGATCAGCCTGCACGTCACATATCCACAGCTGAAACAGAATGTTTGGCAGGAGTGGGAGGGCCCTTCACAGGGCTTATGCTGCATGTCACTGGTTAGTGGCCTAAACTATGGACCTGGAACTTATCTCAGGTGATGTTGTTTTTAGTGAGGAGAAGTCTGGGGAGGCTAGGCCAGTAAAAAAAGAGACTGCTGTGGTTGCAATTCAAAGTGAGGAAGTTTTCTGGTATAGAGAAAGAAGAAAGGCAGGAACTTATTACTCTATCTTTTGCCTCAGATTATTTAGCTGGATGACCAAATGACACAAAGTCTGAGAAGGAGCAGAAAGAGTCTATGGCAGAGAGAAGATAAGGATAGATCTTGATAATACTTGTTTTTTTTTTTCTTTGATCAATGTCCCTTATTTCCCTCCTCATCCAGAAATGGGCTTGTTTTCTTCAAAGCCTTAGCAAAGGTACAGCTTGCTGTTGCAAATCAATGACCTTAGTTGTTAAGTGCTTTCTTTTTGTAGGAGCACCTTCACATAAATGGTCCTGGGTGAAGATGTTACCCATCCTCTTCACTCTAAGTGAAGAGTCATCCTGTGTGAATCAACACAACTTTGGTAAAGGTCTCACTGTCATGTCTCCTTTTTTTAAAATTCTTGTTCATCCAGAATGCTTCTTTATACACTGGAACACGTAATGCCACAAGTTTGTATCAAGACAATTTTTTGTATTAATCGTATCTCATGAATATCAATAACAGCGCTGAAAACTTTTGATGCATCAATATCTACTTCACTCCTGGTCTGTGCACACATCTTAACCTTCAAGCTGGCACTTGAAGTTAGGCAACTTCACAAGTGCATTTTTTATTTCAGCATCTGGTAGCTATATGTATATTGCTATGGCACTCTGTGCCTGTGTGTAGCTGTGTTACAAACCTTATACCAATGAGCTCATTGAAACAAATGAAAAAACAGTCCCATTTATCTAAGATGAGTTGCAAGGTCATCATCCAGCTGAATTCTTTAACTTTATCCCTACTGTTCAGCATGCATTTTGTATTCAGTCATTTCAGTTTTGTTATCACAGGCTTAAGATAATGGCTTGGCATAAGAGATGCTCATTCCCCCTGTGAAGTCACCATCAGATAGCAGTTCTGGATATGCAATGCAGCCTGCAACTTAAGAGCTTGCCAATACAGTATTATTCACTGGAAACTTGAAGTGCAGTTCCTAAGAACGTCCGTCATTTCAAAAGGGAAGAATCATTTTCTTTCCCCCTCTTTCATTTGAAAGCACATTTTTATGATGTCTTTCAAAGTAGCATTTAGCTCTAAAATATTCTTTAAAAAAAAAATCTGCTTTCAGAATCCAGAAGATGTAATGGCTTCCAATTTTGTTTCATCACGCGGTACTTGATTGTTCCCTCGTGCCTGAAAGTCTCAGTCTGCTGCTTTATTGTACACGTTTGCATTTGGGCTCCAGAGCCACGGTGTAAATATGTCAGGGATTGCTTGTGCACAGAGCTTGGGTGTGTTTATGCAGCGTGCTCAATCACATAATAAATATTGTAAACATTGTTGTTTACATCACTAGCAGTTTCTCTCTGCTGGTCTTTAAAAAACATCCTGCTATGTATCAAGCAAGCTTCTGAGGCTCAGCACCCATAAAACACATCAGGTCTTGCACAGAGTGCTGAAGCCATATTTGCAGTAATGTGGATGAGGAGCATTTTTTAAAAATTTGTTCTCAGAGTCTGCATAAAATGAAATCATGCATTGTTGTATTCCAAAAGGAACAAGGCTGTGATGAAAAAAAGGCACTGTAATTAATCACCACTGGTGCAGTGCCAGTTCTCTGCTAGGACCAGCGTTTTGCCATCACAAGATTAATTCCTTCCCTGCTTCATCTTCATTCCCTCTCTACTCTATCTTCACCTGGAAATTAATTTTCTTTTCATCCCCACCCTCACCTTCCCGTGGGCCATGCATTCCCAAACTCCTTTCCTTCTTGTCTGACCTCTGCTTCTTTCATCCTCTCCCTCAACAGATCAGTCCAGCTGCTCTGCTGCTTTATTTCAGATCCGCTGGTGAAAGATCACTCCCTGTTTTCTCCCTCTTCCAGTCTCTGCCCACAACTACCTTGATCCTCCCTGCACCCCAAATACATTCTTCCTCTCCCATCATTTTCTGTACAGCAGAAAGGGAGACATGTTTATGAGAGGAGTGTGGGAAATGTCTGAGGTCTTTGTCTACTTCTCTCTGGGAGCTGCCTGGGGAGAAGAGGTGGCTCCAGGAAGGTGCATCTTTTGGAGTACCAGAGCAACCCTTCCAGCTCGGGATGATACCTGAGGACTTATCCCAGAAGGCCACAGAGTTCTGGTGAGTTTGGTTTTTCATGAAGAAGCAGAAGGAGAGATGTAAAATGTCGTGTTTCCTGTGCCTGTTTGTGTGTGGCAATGGAGTGATGCACAGTAAATCAGTCGTGGGGGCCTGGGAGCAGGAATGAAAAGGTTAATTTTAGTGGCATCAAAACTGATATCTCCAGGTGTTGGAGGGCATCAGTGCATCCAAACTGGACTCAAAATAGCAACCTGGGTTTAAAATTGAGCTTACCAGTGAATCTTGGTGTGACAATGTTGTGTTTTTTCATTCATAGTGGCCTTACTCTGTTAAAACAATCTCCATCAGATTTTCACTGCAAACACTGGGGCTAACGCAGGGGTTTGTCTGTTATCTGTTCTGGTCATGATTTACTAACAAAATCAGGTTAGTATGTGGATGAGCCTCCAAAATATTCATCTACACCCTTGAACTGCAGGTATGATTTATAGGACTGGTCTTTTTTTAGTTCCAGCCTATGTGTAGACCAACCCTGAATTAACACCGTGCTGAGATGAATGATATGGTTCATACCTCTCGGAACTGTTGTTCCAGTTGACCTGAAGATAAAATAACATCTGTTCATGACAGAGCTTGCAAAAGTATAAGGAAAAGGAAATGTCTCCCCATACATGAATACTGTCTCTTGATTTTTGGGGTATTTGCTGTGAATGCCTTCATATGTATAAACAGACTGTAAGGAAAAGAAAGGCAAGTAGGAAGAGGCTCAAATTAAAGGATACAAATATCCAAGGGCTGTTATAAGGCAAATGGCAGAAAGATAGACTTTGACAACCCAGTCCAGAAGTGGAAATATTTTATTTCACACTTGACAAAGGACTAAGAGCTGAAGGTCCCAAAAAGGGATCTAACCTGTGGCTGAGGCAGTGGTAACTTAAAGTTTTTTAACAAATACACCAGGCAACGACTCTCACATTTTTAATGAATGTTAAAGCTGATCCTGGTAAGAAAATGGCAACTTTTCCAAGCAGTTATGTAATTATATTGCTACCTGCAAGCCTCATCTTGCTCCAATCAAGTCTCCATTAATTATAACTTTAAAAAAACCTCTGTGATCTTCTAGGTTTCTGTTTCTTCTGCCTTCTGATACATGGGTATTTATTCCTGTAATTTGCATCCCACAGCACTTTTCAGTCTTAACCTGCAGTCCTTTACGACAGTCTTGAGACCAAAACATGGCAATGCAGACGATTTGGGTGTAGATTTATTGAGTGTGTGCTGGGAGATAATTTGCCTGTGTGAAAAGTGCTTTATGGAACCAGCCTCTGATGTTCAGTGAGGAGCATTTTGAGCAAGACCAGAGGCTGAAGTAGTGTTGTCAGAGGTAATGCATCTGGGAAGGAGCTGCTTATGAAAATTGTGTTTGCATCAAGACTGTAGCAAAGCACTTAGGACACAGGAAGAAACCCTGTTTTTAGTGGTGCCAATCCATCACAAGCGGCCATTATCTCTTGGTGCATAATTTCTGATGTGACTTGAGCTCATTCTGGTTGGCACATCCAGGTACCCAGCGATGCAGAGGAATTTCCTTTGCTGTTTGGCTCTCTCAGCCCATGGAGAAGGGAACTGCACTCTGTTAAAGGATTTTTTCCCCCCTCTTTTACAAGGTTGTTTGTTATCTCGGAATGCAGGCCTGCGCTGGAGCGTGTAATTACAACACCATGTCCTGGGTTAGAAAGAACTCAGACACTAAATTGTCCATGTCATCACCTGAATTTGACCATGAAATATAGCACAGAGGGACTGGAAAGGCAGCCTGTAAAGAAGTGAGGACTGAATGGGCATTTTGGTGCACTGGGCAAATCCAATCTGCTCAATCCATTGCTGCAGTCCCACCGTGACCATTTAATATTATTACCTGCTTCTTGCCCTTGAAATTGTGCTTCCACCTCTCTTTCCATGAGGTGTGTCTGAGTGAAGGAGGTCAGGGTTAGAGAAGATTGCAATAAAACATGACTCATTTTACATGGGTGATCAGAGTCCTATTAAGTTGCAAAGGAGTTGATTTTTTAAAGAACGTCTTTTTTTCCTCAATCAATTTTTTTGTGTGCAGACACTAGGAAATAGAGGTCAGCTCTACTGTTCAGGGTGTTCAAAGATACCCCCAAAGCTGGAATAAAACCACTTACACTCCTTTTTGCGGAAATTCTTTAGTTTATTCACTTGAGCATCTTAATGTTACCACAAATTTTGAGTTTAAAGCCTTTTCTATGCTTCCACTCTGTGTTGGAGCTAAAAAACCTGTAAAGCCACAGATGTCCAGGACCAAGAAACAGCTCTTTCAAGGACCTTCTCTGAGCTCAGAAGAGAAAGGTGTGAGGCAGCTGCATCAACCTGGTGACTGGTAGATGGCTGGAGAGGGCAGATGCTGTACATGGTATTTCTCTTCTCCACCTCTGGGTACCACTTGCCATTGTGCAAACAGGAGGAAAGGTTTGCAGAAGGGTATGGATGAGAATACAAGTCCTGCAGGGAAGTGTTAGTGCTTAATCAGGCTTAGGGACACAAACTGATCTAGGATGACAAAAATGATGACAAAAAATGCGAGCAGCACAATGGCAGAAACCAATAGTTGCAGAGTGTAAAGACCACTTTTATTTCCCCCTTAGCAGTTATTCTCAATAACTCCACAAAATAAAGTTTTGCTATGATCCTGTGTGTATGTATATGTGAAATAATATCCTGTGAGTTGTACCAACATACTTTTTTTGTAAATTCCACTCTTCAACAAGAAATATTTGATGAATTTCAGTTGGTTGTACTCCTGGCATGTAATACACTCTGTGACAACATTCTGGCACACAGTGCCCAGGCACCCTATCCCCTTTGGATTTCCTGCATTATTCACCACACTTTCTTTAAAGGACATTGGTATTAATAAGCGATTTTTATTTATATATTTACTTTTTATTGAAATAATTCTTAATTGAAAAGGCTGTGGTATGTTGTTATATTTATTTTCTTTATATACTTCTATGATAACTTTAGTATCAAAATTAACTTCAAAAGTTGCACTGTCAATGGATTGTTGATAACAACATCGAGGTTTAAAAACCCCACAACACTCTCTGAAGTGGCAATTTAGATTATGTGGCTAAACATCATTAATTAAGCATTAAATAACAAGTTAGGAAATGCTAGTGTGGAGGTTGCATGTTTGCTCACTTATTTGACACTGCACAAGGTTTGATGGCTCTCTGTCTCTGGATATGAACTGGTGCCTGCAGCACCACTAAAGAAACATGGACAGTCTGCAGGCCCTTTATAAGCATCTGTGGAATTCCTATCTGGAGAAATAAACTAGATGAAAAGGCAGCTGGGAATTGTCTTCTGCAACCTGTGTTTTGAAGGTATGTGATGTGTGTTACAGAGCTTTTTGCTGTTAAAATCTGATTATGGTTTGTTCTTGCCTATGATGCAGAAAGCTGTGATTTATCCTGGCATACTTAAGGATCATTTTCACTGAAGCACTGCAGCAAGAAACAAGGTGCTGAAAAGGTAACACTGACATGCCCAAATACCATGGGAATGCTGCAAAAGAAGTGTCCTGCTTATTGGAACCCACCTTTCCCTAAGGAAAATAAACAAGGGAGGAGTGCTTGGTGTTGTGATATAGATTAGCCTATATGCTTCTAAGGAGAAAGTCTTTATCTCTCTTTAGTCCAGAGGCAAGTCAGTCATCTCCAGTTCCCCAGCTCTTTTTTGCTTCCTTTCAAAAGCTGAATAAATTAGCATAGAAGAGGATTTCTAGGCTCCACAAACAGTTGCTATACTTCTGCACAGCCTCTGCATTCTTAGAAATACCTGTGAAATTTTATATTTTCCTTCCCTCTAAACCCTTTGACAAAGCCACCAGCTCACAGTGATTTAAATCCCTGGAGTTTTTCAGATTGCTCTGAAACTTCTGCCTTGCAGATCACACTTCTTGTCATTACATTCATTTCCCATAGAAGGACCTTCACAATAAGAATTTTCCCATTTTTTCCATGGTGAAAACATGCACAGCACTCATTTTTGCACATTACAGCTCATGCCTCCCCCTCTTCACTTATTCTCCTCCCTGGGGCTTCTACTCTCACTAGCACCTAGGGAATCATGCGATGAAATAGAAAAGGTAGAAAAGGCACGCCAGCACCTCTGCTCTGCTGGGGATCTCCTAACCCCTTCTTGGATGTTGTATGTAAGAAAGACTGAAAGGACAGAGGCTGCTGTCCTCCAGGTGTTCTGCTCTGGATGCTGACACAGCCCTTAACAGTGCTTTGGATTAGCAGAGTGAGAGGTATTACAAGAAAAGGACCATACAACATCCTCGAGGAACAAGTCAGGAGTTGTAATTGTCTGTCTGCTTCCAAACCATCCCCCTTGATGCAGCAGTCCAATTAGCAATGACAGAAGTCACAGCAGCACATGCAAATCAAAGTGGTCCACAGTTTTGGTGGACCTGCAATAGCCAAACCTAAATGTAATTCCCCTGTAAACATTTAAATTTCTCACTTCAACTGGAGATAAACTTTGTTTTAAAAGAATTTAAAAGCCTCACTTGCCCCTTCTCTCTAGCATTCATGGGGCCACTTGCCTAAACAGATTTTGCATTCTGGGATCTTCTTGGTGTTTGCTTATAATTTTTAAGTTGACTGAGTCCTGAAAACTCATTTCCAATTTCTTCTAAGGAAGGTTTATTAAGAAATCAGTCTGTGGAAATAGCAGTCTCACTGTTCTCCCTTTTCACAGATAATTACATGGTCTGTATACATTCCTTCACTTTCCAGTCTGCTTTACCAGAACTATTTTAAAACAGCCAGAACCAAAGTTTTATAAGGGCTGAGGAAAATTTCAAAATAATTCTAATTTCATCAGTCCTTTACACTGAATAATTATTTGCTTTTAAGAATGGTCACCTAAATATTAATTAAAGTTAGAAAACTTTCATTTGTTCCTTATCCATGTATAAACTGCTTCAAAACTTGGGATTTTTTTTCCCTCTAAAAATATCCCAACATGTGGCTGTACTGATTAATCGACATTGTCAGCACAAAACCTCCTTTCCTGCCCACACAAAAGTGAAACAGCAACTGACCACAAAAAAAGAAAAGAAAAAGGAAAGGGAGAAGGGAAAATTGCAATAACTGAGGGAAAAAAGCCACAGTAATAGAATTCTAATAGATGCAGGAGGGAGGTTGAAGTGGCTGAGATGCAAAACTATTTTAAGCAAAATGAGCACTCAGAATCAGAAGGAAACGAAAATGTTACTCATGTACAGAAAACACCACATGTATGTTTGGGATCAGATCTTCTGTGCACTTGCTGTGACACGTTTTTCAGGTGGGGACATTGCGTTCAGGGTCCTTTAGGTCCAAGTCTTTTGCTGGGCTTGTAAGTACAAGGATGAAACTCAAATTCTGGATGAATGAGAAAACAAAATCCGAGCAAAAAACAAGAACAGGACAGGTCATATGATGATTACTGCAGACTTGGAAGAGAAGATGATAGAGCTGACTGCAGACCAAATCAAGAAAAGAAGGAGTGAGAAATTACTCAGCAAAAAAGTTTACAAAAGACAAATCTATGAAAAATCAAAACGCAAAAGCTGGTTATGCCTTTTACTGCATTCTCAAGAACTAAAAAAAAATGTAAGGAAACTATTGAGCAGGGAAACCAGTTCATCTATTGCTTTCATAAATACAGACCTGGAATGTTTTATGGCTGCCAGGTACACCAGTCAAGCATGCCACTATGCTAAAATGAACTGTGGGGGAATAAGAAATTAAAGGAAAAAAGAAGGAAAAACCTGGACTGAAAAATAAATAGCCAGTGGGGGAAAAAAGTATTAAAATGCAAAAAATAAAAAAAAAAAATTAATGTAGTGTAACTTTTTTATGTAATAAAAAATATTTTTTCATGTAATTATTGAACTGAAAAGAATGCTTGTCTGAAGTTGTCAACATCAAAATACCTGGTTTTCCCATTACAGCACCTTTCTTATGTGATGATTTCCACGTTGTGCTTGCTGGTTGTTCCATGTGTTGTGTGCTGTTTGTCCCGTTGTGCTGTTCTCCTCATTGCATGCAGTTCTCTGTTTAACTCAGTCAAATAAACCATTGTAGTTCCAATGGTCAGGAAAGGTGCTTAAAACACTGGTGCCCTGGGGTACAGCAACACTGTGTTTGACTACCCCTGGTTGTGCTGACACAATTTTGGAGAGGTATTATGTGACTGTGAGGATGGCTAACCTCTCTACAACTGTAATTTTTTTTAGAAATTTTTTTACAGATTTGAAAATATTCCACAGGCAGCAGGCACTGTAGTCCTGTCCTCCCAGCATGAAGTTTTGCCCTGGGATGGAAAATCTGATTTTTACACCTTTCCTACACGTGCTTTGAGAGAATAAAGCCTTCCCTACAGAGCATGCCTGGCTTTGCTAGTCTATTGCCACAAAAGATTTATCTTGTCTCAGCTGCTCGCAGCCAGGTTGACTTCTGACTCTCCTGAATGTCAGAAGGAAACACAGTTCAAAACTTTATTGCTGCTCCTGCCAGAACCAAATATTTTCAAAGAACTCCTGTAACAAATCCATGGAGTACTTTGAATTCCACTGGTTTATAATATAAAGAGCCATAAGGAAAAAAAACTACCTCCTCATTCTGCATCTTCCAAGGAGGACATTAAAGTGACAGATTTAAAGGACATTTACAACTCCATTGAGCCAGGAGGACTTGATTGCATTTTTCCACATAGGAAGGAGGTGTTGGGTATGTGTGTGTTCTGGGATGATATGTGGTTGCTGCTGGCCTTTCCAGATGGCCTCTGATGTCATTGCTAAAAATCCTGAAATCTGCTGCATGAGGAAATTCATTTCATGGCCCTCTGACACGATTTGAAATCATCCTTGCATAAATTTAAGGGACCAAGGAGATGGGACAGTAAACAGAAGGTGACAGAAAGGAGCAAATAGGATTCACATCCCTGAATGGGGCAAAATGGTGTGGTTAGCTTGCCTATATACCTATTTTGAAAATCCCCATGTACTGACTGATTAATATTGGATCAGTTCCACAGGAGGAGTCCCCTCTCTTTTGAGAATAGCTGTATTTCTTCGGGAAGATGAGACTGGGGCCACCGAAGATGAAACACGTGGGCTGGGACCATGTGGTCCACACCTGGAGGGTGTCAGGAGTGCACACACTTCTGGTCCTCAAGGGGAGAAGAGGTGTCAGCAGGTTTGTACCTCTCTGCTCATCATTCTGCCAAGGCAAGCTGAGGATAGAAGCAACAGATAGGGCTGGCAAAAGGCACCTGTTCCCAGAAACAGTCTGAGCAGCTCAGCTGGCAAAGCACAACAGATGGCAAAATGCTCCTGTGCTGCTGCTGCACCAGCTGACTAGACAGGCCTTCTGTGAGATGTCCTCATGGGACAGGGGGAGGGGGGTTTCTGTCAGCCAGAGGCAAGTCTGGTTTGCAGAGCATTGGGAGAAACCTTGGCAGATATTCTTGCACTGTGGATGAACAGAAATCTCCATTCTGTGGGGCTCCAAATCCAGACCTGCCACATGCAGCTGAACTCACTGCTTTGGAATCAAGCAGTGATGCAGGAACTGTGGGATGCAATAAATAGACACCCTGCCCCCTGGTCCTCTCCCTTTGCATCCTCTCAGGCAGTCAGGAGTCTTGGAGGAGAGCCTCTGCAGCTTCCATCAGCTTGGTGGCTGCGCCTCTACGTGCCAGAGCACACAAATGCCAGTGGTCTTGGCCAGAGGTCTGGATTACACATTTTAACAGCAGGGTCTCATTCTTGCTCCTTAAAGCCACCTAAAAATGAAAATCATTTGAAGTGCAGATACAAGGGACATTTGTTTTCCCATGAAATGTACCTGCCCAGTATCTGATGAGGACAACATACGGAGCGCAGCTAACGAGGCCAGACAGCATGAAATTGAATCCTGAATTAAGCTTTTTGTTTTTGTGGGATCCTTGTACCATTTTCAATAGGATTTTTTTTTTCCTTTGTCTATTTGGAAGAACAACAGAGGTGATGAACAGTGCCAAGAAATTTTTACTTGCAAATATTCTTAATTGAAAAATAAGTCATATTTTTACTGTAGCTGTTGCAAATGTCCTGTATATATATCTTCAGTTACGTCTAGATCTTGCTCACAGCTGCACAGAAATTGATAGGATCATTGCACAAACTGAAACCTATTGTATCCACCAGAAGAATGCATCATCTTATGAAAAATTCATTTTTCTCATGAGAATCTAACAGGTGCAGGAAAGCATTAAAGAATATGCCACAGACACGCAGCTCTAGACATGATATGTGAGTCTTTACTGAGAGTATGGGAGTTCAATTTGTAAAATCCCAGAGTTATCAGCAAAGCTGTTGGACAAGCAAAACTTTCAAGAGTTTTTACTGAAGAGAGCAGTAAGAAAAGTACCCAAAACAGTGCAAAACACATAAACCTATTCTACAACAGAACTTAAGGAATGCAGATATATGGTAGCACATGAAATGGTCTTTAAAAAGAGAGATTCAATGCATGATATAAGCATCTGGGAATGGGATAGTGAGAAGGGAACAGAAGAGGTTACTGCAGTGTTATGTATCAACAGTTGTAAAGAGAGAGACTGCCCGGGAGAAGAAAATGTCTTTGTGCTCAACCAAAAGAATTGAGTGCTAGTATTAGAAGAAGGGTTTATCCAGTATGTGAAGAAGCTGACTCAAAAGACCATGGCCTGTTTCTGTTCCTGAAAAATTCTTCTGCACTGGGCAGTGAAAATCAGGACTTGAGTTCCAGGCTGAAGGCATGGAGTCTGTCACCCACTAAGCTGAGAAGTGAAGAACACAGGTTTCTTCAGCTGTTTGGACTCCCTTTGTAGTTTAAGGAAGAAAAAAATTATCCAAAATAGGTAATGAACAGCACCAGAATTGATGGCCCACGTGGAGGTAGCTGCATTATATGAGTTAGGTGAAGTGCAGGTCATGCCAGGTTTCTACTGTTAAGCAACTGAAACTGAGAAGAACAGAGAGACACTTCCAAACTAGAACCACTTTCTTTTCCTGATGCCTGTTCCTCAAATAAATAAAATTTAGGAATAGTGACCTCATTAGGCCTATTTATAGGCAGAGTTGATCAAATAAGTTGGGGAATAAATGCATACCTCAGAACAACTACTGAAGCATCACATTCCCACAGCCTGTATTCCCACACCTCCATACTTCATCCTCCTGATCCATTACTATGGGTGCTTGACACGACAGGCAGCAATTTCTGACAGGGAAACAGAGTGCAGAGGGGCACAAACTAAGAAATAACTTCTTGATGCCCTCTGCTGTGCAGTTTTTCATTACTGTGGCTCTGTTTTCATTGTGACTCTGTGACTTCAGTAGGTCTGACCCTTCTGAGGAATCCTCACCAAGCACTTTCACACAAGAGCTGGGACAGGCACTCCTCTGAATTTAAAGGAGCCCCAAAACATCAACCTGTGGATTTAATAAGAGACAGGGAGCCAGCTGACTGCAGGGCACCTTGCCAGCAACTTGCAAAACTCAGAAAATCCATCTTACATACCTGCAAGTTCACTGTAATCCTGTTGCCTGACAAGTAAATCTGTTTTGTACATTCTGAATGAAAAAATGCTTCACTCCCCATGCCTTTGCTTTCCTCTTGAGACTTCACAAAATGACCATGCATGAGCAAAGACTCAGTAATTACTTGACCAAGGAGCAGGACACATTTAAATCAAATCTTTAATGAATTACCCATAAAATCTTCCATACACCTCTGATAAGATCTTTAAATGTGGTGTCACAATGTGAGATATTTGGTACCTCTTAGTCAGGGTAGAAACCCCTGCCCAATATGAACCACACATTAAAGGTACTGAAATTGCACCCATACCTAGATTTTGATGGGATTTTTTTGACCACATGCAAAGTAAAGAACCAGAAAAAGACCTCTCATCCTTCACTGAGTGTCTCTAACTCTTGAGTATGCTGCTGGACGATAGTGTGATGTCTGCTGCTGTGGGTGGCTGGAAATGAGGGCGAAGGCTGCATTTTTTGCATGAAATTCCTGCCTGTGGTGAGATCAGATGCATTTGTTGATAAGGTTCTGGTAAGGAATTGGGAATCTGTTCCAAATTAGAAAAACTTCACTCCCCAGAAAGTCCTATGGGAGCAGAGAGGAAGGATTGCATATGGGATCAGTGTGTCCATCCCTGTGCAGATAATGAATGAGAAACTGGCACAGTTGTATACACAGAAAGAAAAACACTTAAGTCTGTGATGAAAGGGCAGATGAAAAAAGAAAGTGTTATAATTCAACAGAATATAAAAGACAGCAGTGGGCCATCCTTTCTTCTAAAGAGACAGGTTACTATATCACTTTCCTGAAATCACAGCAGGGATGATGGATTAGTTGGAGGGGAAAATTGGTGCCTGAGGCACTTCTGACTTCAGTGTTTCAAGTTGTCCATAATCCTTTGTAGCCCTCACCCAAATATGAAACCCTGTAACAAGCATAGGGAATTACTGAGGGCAAGAAGTGGTCTCCGTAGTTATTTCCTGAAACCCCATCTTGATAGAAAGTACCAGGTTTCAGGTGCATGCCAGACCCTTTGTATTCATTGCTCCTTCAAAAAGGGGATGCCTCTGGGCTGGATCCAAGCCCAGATAAAGAGCTGACTTTTGCTTTAAACTGAAATTTAGCCTGGTGAAATTCATCTCTGATGAAGGTTTGCTCCATTCTGGATATATAAAAAATGTTTCACACTTGTTTTACAGACTCCTTGGTTGAAGAAAGCTTGAAGGAATCCTGAATTAACACCTTCTAACCTGCACATGTAGAAGAGGGGCAGCAGAACTGGAGACAAGAGGTCTGACTATTTATCAAGGCATGGGAGGACAGGCCACAACCTATGACTGAAACCTGCGTTGCTTTTTCTGCACACAGCATGGAAAGGGTCAGCCAGAAGAGACAAAAGCAAGGTGAGGGATGGGTGCTTTAATGTTTTGCAAGAAACAGATTTCAGTGCACTGCATCTGTCTTGTTCTGCTCCACATCATCTCAGCTTGTGAAAGGAAAGCAACACTCTTGTTGTCAAGAAAACACTGAAGCAGGAGATACCCACAGGAGTCAGTAGGCAGCTTGGAAAAGTAGATTACCTCCTTCAGTCCAGCAAAATAATACCTTACATTAAGTTGGGGTACTTAAATGTCATGATTGTCAGTGATATCATTATTCATGTGAAAAGAAGATGGAGAGTTGCAGAACTGCACAGTTTACTGAGCCATTAATTGGTGGCTTTTGGGAGGTACTGCATCTTATGTTTCTACCCCTAGTCAAAAAGGAGCTGAGGTCAAGAGCCCCTGGGCATATCCAGTGAAAGCTGAGCTGATGGGATCCCAGAGAGCACACGTCATACCCTAAATCTCTATAAAATCTGCTGTGAGCTGCTCTTGTTTAGGTGCATGCTTGGGATTTATTTCAATAGGTGGAGCTTGGAAGGACACCACATCCCCTTCTCGTCTGCTTCCTAGGACACCACTGGGAACAACCTAAGTTGCATGGCAAAATAATGTTGGCTGTAATCTGGCTCCAAGTCACTGAGGCTGAACCTTCCTGAGTGTGGCACCCATTGTGCCTCCAGCTTCGTGGGCTGGGTGGATTAAAGCATCGTAAGAAACTGCAAGCTGGCCCGTCTCAGGCCAAGGGAGAAATTAGCAATGAGCCATGGAAGGATATGCTTTCTGGGGCATGTAATTTAAGATCACATGGCAAGAAATTGTGCAAACTATTGCAATGACTTCTGGAATATATTCCTAAATTTGGCTCTTTATATCCTTTGCAAAAGAAAAAGTCCAAGGCTTTAAGTAATAAAACATTTGTATTCAAATAAATAGCTGCAAGGAAAAGGATCAAAAGGAACTATTAAAACAGGAGATAGATGAGAACGTCTTTCCTTTGCAACTTTTAGCATATTCACATTTAAATATAATGGATAATGTTTCCCTTCCTAGAGCTTCTTACAGACCCTTTCTTTCTCTTTTTAATCTTGAATACCAGTGCACTTTCAGCAGCAGTAAAGGGGGCTGGCAACAATTCTCAGTTCATTTTTTTATTATAAAAAAATTAAATTGGGTATGATGAGCTTTTGTAAAGGAAAGCGAGAACTGAAAATATCCAGAAAGTCACAAAGTGCTGCCAGAAAGACATTTGGGAAGGGGTGAGGTTGTTTAAACTTACATTCTTCCCACTCTGGGCCAGCTGTGTTTCTCTTCTTCTCTCACACCCATCTTGTAAGCATATGGAGTATGTTGAAGTGTTAATATAACAGAGAATAAGCCAAGCTAGATTCTTAAAACAGCTCCTAATTTAGAGTAGCTTACTTAAAACAGCCTGGCTAGTCTCAGCAACTGCTGACCAACACAGTCAGTCTAGGTGAGGAAAAAACTAATTTGGCTTTTTTCACTTACAGTGGATTTTGGTGGTGATTTCTGCAGGTAGAGCTGAAAAAAATAAAAAGGGTATTGAGCCTTTGCACCTGTGGCTTGCATTTTAGGTTTAAACACTTGACAATGGAAATTACAATGGAAGATACACTGGGGGAAAAAGAAAGATAAAAAACCAACCAACCAAACAGGACCAAAGAAGGTTACAGTTTCACTGAGATTTACTTTGTGCACAAGTCCACTGGTGAGTGTTTTAGTCTCTTCGTCCCATTACTCACATGGCTATGGACAAGGATAATGAGGTTTTGCTAGATAAATGCTTCTCCCTAAAGACTGGTAAAGCTGCACGTGGTGCTGGTGATGTTCTCACTCTGCAGGGTGGGTTAAAAGGGTTGTGCTCCTGGACTGGTACACTTTATGATGGATATTTGAGATAGTGATAAGCAGAAACCTGTCAATGACTCCAAAATGGCTTATTATACCTTCTCAGCAGTGACCCATGACTATTTCCTGATCCAGAAAGGAAAATTATCCCCTCTGCTATTCCAAGTGTATTTCCTGCTAGCAACACTGAGGGTTGCACCTAAGGCATTCAGACTGGCACATCTGCCAGAGGAAAGTAGAGCAAGCACTTTGCAAGATCCTTCTTCTTGGCTTTAATTAGGAACAGTGTACAGATTCTCTGCTCATTCCACGGTAAATCAGAACTACATTACTAGAATAAAACAAAACCCATAAACTTCCACAGAGAGAAGTTAAAAGTTTTTTTTTCATAGTTGCTGTTAATCCTACCAGAAAATACACTTGAAAGTTAGACTCTGAATTCTTCACAGAACTACTCCACACCAACCAGATGGGTACTGTGCACTCGTGATGTCACTTACAATGTAAAGCAGCATCTCTGTTTGTGCACTAATTGCAGCAAATTGAAAGAAAGGACTTCAAAAGATAAATATCAATAGCCTCAAAGAGACCAGAAACACTTGTCTGGAAGTTCTGCTTTCCTAATTTTGGCATCTGAACAGTGACAATAGGTCCCTGAGATCTCCCTGAGTCAATGCTTGAAGGAAAGCTTTTCAGTGCAGTCTGATGCCATTAGTTCTTCAGAATTCTCCATGCACCTTCCAAAAGATTAACAGATTTCAATCTGGCCAATTTTCAGATGACCACAAATTCAATTCTCTGCATTATCTGTTTATTTTGAAGAGGGTTTCCCAGGAACCTTTAAATTGTCCAAATGTTTTCATCTGACTGCAGGAGGATAGTTTGGAAGGGAAACATCCAAGTGTAACATGTTAAGGCCCCGGATGCAGTACCAGAGCCATATGATACCACACAAATGGGAATTAGTTCCTCTGTGTTGTTTTCCCCAGAGCTCAAGGAAGTGCAAGGTGCCAGTGTCCTTTAATCAGAAAATAAAAACTTTTTTGCCTTCAGATAACAAACTTATGTGCCCAGCTGAAAGGCGAATAGGTTGCACAGCTTGAAGAATGCCACTAGTAAATGAGTTAATGCTTTTTTCCCAGGATATGTCAGTAAAGATTTACGCAGAAAACTCAAATATTTAAAGTGAATTGTACAGCCAGGATGTATGCAATTTGGGTATATTTTTTTAAAGAAACAGACTAAGTGAGACAAAAATAACTGGTGAATATTTGAAACCAGTGTGAGAAGTAGACGTTTTGAACATGCATCTCCAAAGGCAACTTTGGAGACATGAAGACATCAGATTTTCTCTGAAGTGGTTGCTTGATGTTAATTTTTTTATTTACTCTGTAATGGGAATAAGGACTCTGGAAGAACTCTCTTTATCTGCAGGCAAATCTGCTTAAGACTGAGAGGCTGCTCTGCTCTTCTGGCCTGGGAAGAGCAAGTGAAATGCTGGTACATGGACCACCTCTACACTCAAAGCTTACATCAGTATAATCAATTCAGGAAGCCATTTAAAAGGTTGAAAAGTAATTCAATTTGTTTAATTTGCCTGGATTCATCACTACTCTAACTCTATGCGAGGGCTACTTACGTTTAGCTATAAGAAACATAGCTCTAAGTTTCTAAACTCTGACTCTGTGTGACTCTGTGTGCAGAGATGGGTATAATGAGAGAAGATGGAAGAAGAAAGCATGTAGGTTGCAGGGTCTTTTAAATGTAAAATAAAGAATGAGTGAGACTTTTTTAATTTTCAGCTTTATGCACTGTGCAGGCAGGAAACTGTGTGTTTTATTTATATGATTATATTAATTTTGGTTCAGAAGTTAATAGCATCATTCCCTTTGTGGGACCTGTCATGCACTGAAATGAAATCATCCCCCACGGTGCAATACAAAAAGGGGACTGTGGCCTCAGGAGAGCCATTTTCCTGTCATTAGCAAATTTCATCCTTATGTCTGGATACTGAGTACACTGTCCACAGCACGGCTGAGTCTTTTTCCTAGCTGCAGAGAATATTGTTGCCTTTGAAGAACACATAATTTAGCAATTATAAATTGTTTTTTTCTCCTTGGAGAGTATTGCCTGTGAATATTTTCGCAGATACAGCCTCCCTCCTTGTAATCCACTGCACCATAAATGTACCTGAAAAGATGGCACGTGGGACTGCATAGTGGCAGACCAAACCCCTGAGCTCAACCCGCTAAAACTCATCCCATTGTAATGCCAGACCTTCAGTCATACCTGGATTTGGAAGCTTTTGCATTAAGAAGTGTGGTTGCAACTCATTTTTTCCAGCTGGAGTGCTCTGCCCTGTGCACCCCCATGCTCAGCCCGGGGTTCATTGTGAATTGAGGAATGCAGGTTCACTTCCACTTATGCTCAAAGGTAAATGGAAATGAGTATGGAGCAGCCACCCCTCCAAAACCCCAGAGTGCCATCAGCTGCCAAAACCCCAGTGGGACTGGCAGGTGTCAGTCACCTGCAGTGCACTGGCTGGGCAGTTTCAGCCTGGAGCAGTGACAGGAGAGCAGAAGAGGCTGCATGGGTGTTCTTAGTAGACAATGAAGAGAGGTGGGAAAACCCAGGACTAGCAGTGTCCTGGGCAATAAGGAACATAGGGATTGAAACCATGATAAGGAAAGCCCCATGTCAGAGGCAAGATCTGGTAATGCCAGCACTAGGGAATGACAACATACAGTAAGGAAACTCTTTGGGCATCATTAAACTGGCAAAGGAAAGTGAGTTACTGTGTGTGTGTCTGTGTGTATGTGTGTGTGTGTGTGTGTGTGTGTGTGTGTGTGTGTGCGCGCACCCATGCGTGTTTGGGCATGCACTGTGCATATGCCTAAACTGGGAAATAAATAATTCTGGAAGTAATAGGAAATTAATTTCCAAAGACATGAACTGAGGCACCCACTGCTGTCTGCTGTGTGGCTGGGAGTGGGCATCTGGAAGCCAGGTGATGTGCCACTACTCGGCTGTGCTGGCCTCCTCTGTGCCTCAGATGTCCCTCTGCAAGCTGAGTCCTACTGAGGTGAGAACTGCATGGGAAGAAGCACCCAAATTTTGTTCCTCTGTAAATTCTCCCTCTTGCTTCTCTTTCCAGATGGCTGGGCTGGCGTCACCAATTAAAAACAAAGAGAACATTAGGGAAATGAAAGAGAGGAAAAGGAAGATATACAGAGCAGCAATTAGAGAAGAGACAGCTAAAATAGGTTCATGATGGCAGAGATTCCTTCATGTTTGAGAAATGTGTCTAAGGTGAAACTTTTCTACAGTAGAGGCAATTTTGTGTTAATAAATGGCTCCCCAAATGCTTTCATTCTGAAGATAATGTGATGAAACAAGTAGATCTAATACAGTTTGAGAACAGCTGAGCAATTACAGATGGATCTGCTGTGAGCAGAAGAAGCGAGAAAAGGTCAGCCTGTCTATGAACCTTGTGTGCTGCTTGCTCACACAGTTAAATGCTTGAACTTCTATCTGTGCCTTTGGAAATCTCCCACAAAATCTCCACAGAGATTTTCTCACATCTCACATGTTTGTGAGAAGTTTGTACCAGCTTAGAATAAACTGGTTTAAAACAATTATGAATCTAGACTGTTATAAACCCTTACGTGACTATTTTGCAACTCAACAAAACTGACGGCCATAGGGAATTTAATCCAAGGGTCTCTCCATACAAAAAGCCATACGATTTGTCACTGATTCAGCTGAACATGTGGACATTCTTAACATGCTTTAGAAATGAGCTACCCTGATTTGCCACCATAAGTTAAATTGATCATAAAAATACTAAAATTGCAGAGTCTGGCATCAAAAGTTAAGAAATTCCTCAATTAAGGTGCTGCAGTCTTTTATTGTGAGATCACATCATCATCTTTGCAGAGATGCCCCTCACTGAGAGCATGGTGTTCAGTTGCTAACAAGCTTTTCAGTGTTTTTTAAATCCTCCTCCCTGTTCAGTGTGCACTCCCTGGCCCTGTGTTACCAATCTCTCCTCAGCCCTGGGTCCGAAGGCAAAGCTGTCAGACCATACGGAGGCTTTTTGTGCAACACGCTTCCTGACACATGCAAGGGACCAGTCTGAAAGCCTAATGTTAAATAAATAACCAGATAAATAAGTGACTGCTCTGATGGCACACCCTCACCTTCAGAGGAGAGCTCCAGTGACCCAGAGCTCAGCTCTGAGCTGTGGGCTTGGCCTCTCATCCTTGGCACACAGAGCAGGGAGCAGTGCACACTGCCAACCACCACCCAAAATCCCAGCTGGAGTGATTTGACAGGCACTGCTCTGAGGCTCTGAGGCTCTGAGGCAAAAGCAAGGCTGGGCTCCAGCTCACTCAGAATGGCTTTCAATTGTCTAACCCATAGAACAATCCTCTCTACCTCTCCAGCCTCTCTACTTTTTTCACTGAGAGTCAAACTTACTTTGAAGGTTCTGTCTTCTTCAGCAGTTGTGCAAAATCTGGTAGAAAACAGCTTTTTTCATGGTTCAACCCCCTGTCATGGCCAAGGCACCATCCATTTGCATATTGCATGAGGTGGGGATCCTGGAGAGAAAAATGGTTGTGTTCCTGATTCATTTTATAGCACGTGTATACAAGAGGACTGAACTTAAATTTCGTGGGTATCTTAATTTTGGTCCCTCCTAAATATTAAGTGTTTGGTTTTACAACCTAAATGATCTTTTAATGTAATTTTCGAGGAAATTTCTCAAATTTTTTTTCCTCAGTTTTTTAAAGACCAAACTTTAAATAAAAACAACTTGGGAATTTCTTTATGGGAGGCAATAACTACTCTCACATGGACTAGCAGGATGACTGCTTCCTTTGCTCGTGGCTCTCAGAAACGTAAAAGAGTCACGGGGGTCGAGCAAAGTGGTTTCATTCTGGTTTTTGTTTTTCATGTGACATATTAATAATTCTGATTCAAACTAGAACAGATGTAAATCCACATGAAGAAAATCAAAATCTTTCCTTTTCAAAGGGTTTGAATGAAGCATTTAGATTTTTCAGGATTTTCATAGCAATGAAAAAATGGTTGAGTAATACCAATACATGCTGGAGTCAGTGGTGGTGGTTTTTCCTCAGAAAGGCACACACATCTCCATAGCTCTCCCTGCCTCCTCCTCTTGAGGGAGCAGCACAAAAATGGCCCCAAAAGTGGTCATTTTTATATATGGACCGAGAGACAAGGAGGCAAACAGGCCCAGGAGGGCTGCACCAATTTTCTAACAGCAGATGACCCAGGAATCCTGGCTGGACCTCACCTGAGAAATTTGGGTCCCTGAGTTCTCAGGATCCCCCTGCCTTGCCCTGAGGTGCCAGGGTCTCCTACTCCCACCTCAAGGACAGTGGCACCGAGGTGTCCACCCAGCCCCTTCCAGAGCAGCTGGGAGGTTGGCAGGGCCCAGGACTCCACGTACAGCAGTGCCTGTGTCTCCACAGGGAACAACATTTTCCTGGGTCAAAGCATGGCAAGCACTTGTTTTCTTTTCCCCTTCCAGGTTTTTCATGATGCTCCAGCCTGGCCTTGTCCTGTTCCCATCCTCCCCTACTTTCAACTCCTTATCTCCACCTCCTCATCTCAGTTTCCATTCAACAGCTGCTTCCTTCAGCCCCAGCCTCCCCTTCTGTCTCTAGTATCCTCTCTCAACCTCTCTCTCCCACTCCAGGCCTGTATCTACCCCTCCATCTGAGCTTCCACCACTGCTGATTTCTAAGTTCTGAAGCATCAAATTCTTGGTGAAAATCCCCTCATAAATTCACACCAGGGATGAAACAGTATTTTTCTGCCTAGTCACTTTCCTGGGACAAATGAACCTGAATAGCTTGGGGGGCAGAAATCTGTTCCACCAACTCCAACAGTGACCCAGGTTCAGCACAGTTCATTAAGAGAGAGAGAAGAAAGGTGTCATAGAAAGATCAGAGCAACATTTAATGTAGGTGTTCTTTCTGGCTCTGGCTGCAATATTCCCATGTAACATTAGCCTTTCAAGGCAAGTGAAATGTCAGAAAAGGCAATTAGCAGATTATCATCTCAGTTTGTGGTGCCCTATATGAAGGGACAAAGGGCTGTACCTGGAGACATGTGGTCATGCCCAGGAGTAAATCACTAGTCAGTTCACTGTCCAGCAGAAACCAGCATAAAAGGGCTTCTTCCATCTCAGTGTGGAAAGTCAGAGGCTGCTGCCTTTGAAGCCTGACCAGAAACACACCCTCCAGTTGACACCCTCCAGCTCCACAAAATTTTTTCCTTCTGTATTTCTTGTGTACTCCTGTAGCTTTCTGTGGCTAGTGCTGCAAGTTGCCCTTTCCAAGAAGAGAGGAGAGAAAGGCTTTGATTCCACTCCTCCTGTCCAGTTTGTCACCCACAATGTTAGAAAAAGAAAAGCCTCCCAGGGCTGCCCGTTTTGAGCTGTGCTTGTATATCTCTACGTGTGCACACACACACACACGCAGCTGTGGATGAATGTGATTGCGCACGCAAGAGTATGTGTGATAACATCATCCAGATGCCACACCACGCTCTTGAATTATGTCAGTCTCACCCAATGAAGCACACTGAGCAAATGCTAATAGTTAAGAGCTAATAAACACTACACTAGAAGGTCAGTGCTGAATCGTTTGGATTGTGCACATGGTTTCTCGGATACTTTCCCCCAGTAGTTCCCTGTAGGCACAGGGAGGCTGTGTAGCTGCAGATCTCCCCATAGGAGGGATTTTAAAGCCCCACACTTTACACAGCCAGCTGAATATGTTCAGAAAGAAACAGCCCTGATATAGTTGGACAGCATTATGCCCAGAGAGCAGATTTCACAGGTTTCAAAAGGATGCTCTCAGTGAGAGTTTCCACATTTTTAATATGGTTAGCTTAACGCAAAAAAAAGTAATGTATTTTTTAATAAAAAGTCTCAAATTTACAGAGGTCAGAAATAGAAGAGCACACCATTCTTAGCCTCCTTAATTTCATTTCTCTGTACCTCATTGCTTTGCTTTCTTACCAGTCCTTATACATGCCGTGGAATCACAGTAGACTTCAGGCTGTGTTCATGTCTTGACAGTGCAATCTGATGTCAATCAAGTGAAAATGTCTTGGTTACTTGCATGATAAAGACTGCTTCACTCTCTGCTATTCTTTTGGTCACCTGTAGCTGTTAATAAACTGGAGCCTTTGTTGACCTAATCACTGCCCATTTCCTTCCTTCATCTGACCCTTCTGTGAACTGCCAGGAGCTCCTGTTCAGACAGTAGATGTAGTTAGAAGGTGATGGAGACAACTGTGGGAATAATGAAGACATTTTTCTTTCAAAAGAAACTTATTGGACCAGTAAAATAATTTTGCATCATTCTCCAGCTATTCATCTAACCCCAGACCTAAACTCCTTCTGCTTTAGGATTATAGCCTTTTTCAATTTGGAGGAATGTCAAGAGAAATAAAACACTTCCCTCCCAGGATAGCAACAGATACTGTTAAAGTTCTAGCACCAGTATCGGACCAAGATTGATGTACCTTCACATGTGGTCTGTGTTGAGAACTGAGCTCCAACTACTTGTAAGTGAAAGGCAACTTGCTGACCACAAAGGAAGTTTGGGACCCATGTTTGGAATAAGTTCTTCTGTTTTTCCTGATGGTCCTGTAGAAAAGGTTCTCTCCCTCCTGCATCCCCTGAGCTGCAGTGATGAGGGGATGGGGTTGGGAGCAAGCATTTTAAGGAATCATGGAGTCTTAGAGCATAGAATCATAGAATTTTTTGGGTTGGAAAGGACTTAAAAGGTCATCTATTTCCAACTGCCCTGCCATGGGCAGGGACACCTTCCCTTTTTGTGCAACTAGATCAGGGTGTTCAGAGCTCCATCCAGCCTGGCCCTGAACACCTCCAGGGACTGGGCAGCCACAGCTTCTCTGGGAAACCTATTCCACCACCCCCACAGTATAGGATTTTTTCCTAATAGCTAGTCTAAACTTAATCTCTTCTAGTTTAGATCCATTCCCCTTGGTCCTATCACAACATGCTCTTGTGAAAAATCTCTCTTTCTTGTAGGCTCCCTTCAGGCACTGGAAGGCCACAATTAAGTCACCTCAAAACCTTTTCCTTTCCAGGCGGAACAAACCAAATTTTCTCAGCCTTTCCTCATAGGAGAGGTGCTCCATCCCTTTGATCATCTTGGTGCCCTCAACCAGACTCACTCCAACAGATTGATGTCCTTCCGGTGCTGTGGGCCCCAGAGCTGGATGCAGTGTTCCAGGCTGGGTCTCACAGAGCAGAGCAGAGCAGAGCAGAGCAGAGCAGAGCAGAGCAGAGCACAGCACAGCACAGCACAGCAGATCAGATCAGAGCAGAGCAGAGCAGAGCAGAGCAGAGCAGAGCAGAGCACAGCACAGCACAGCACAGCAGATCAGAGCAGAGCAGAGCAGAGCACAGCACAGCACAGCACAGCAGATCAGAGCAGAGCAGAGCAGAGGGGCAGAATCACCTCCCTTGCTCTGCTGGCTGCTTTGGATGCAGCCCAGGGTGGGGTTGGAGATGACTAGTCAGGAACAAGGGAGATGGGAGCACATACTCCAAATTGGGAAGGACCCAATTTGAGAGAATCAGAGATTCTTACAGGACAAGTGGTCTCTCAGGAAGATTGGCATGAGTTCAAAATAGGAACTGGGGACTCTAAAGAGAAGAATGAGCAGCTAATGATGGATATTTCTCTGAAGTTTCATGGTGAAGTTTTAGTAGAAAGGGTCCACCTTTGCCAGGGATCAAAAAGTCAAGACTCTTTCCAACTTTTTCTAAGGGTGTCCCGTTTTCTCAAGCAATATGTCCCACAAGACAGCTTCCAGCCTTTATCTATGAAGTTTAGATGGCCAGCAGGAGTCTGGCAAAAGAAATCATCAAACTATTCCTAGAGCTGAGAAAGCACCACTCAGAATGAATGCTGACATGTCAGTAGCCATAAACAACATGTGAGTGTGCAAACACGAGTTTTTAACCTACAGAACTGCCTCACCCCTCAACACCAGTAAAGATGCTCTGACTGCAAAGTGCAACATGCATTCCTTATGGGTGAATAAATGAGCCCTGTAGAACAGGATGATCACTGCTCTTGGGGGGTCTGTCCACACCTTGAGGAGTTGCTTCACCCACTAGCAGTGTGGTCAAGCTCAAGGTCTCTGTTCTCAGGTTAGTAATTGAATGGATTGCAAAGCCAGAAAGGACTTCAATGATCATCTTTTCTGGCCTGGCCTCCCACATAACACATGCCAAATAGTGTCACCAAGTAAATCTTGCCTTAACTTCAACTACTTCTTGTAGCTGAACAAAACATCTCACAAAAAAACCCCAAAAAAGCAGGCTACTCTTGATTTTTAAGACTCAGGTCATGCAGAATTTACCATATCCTAAGGTATTTTCTTGCCAAGGTTAATTATTTGCAGGGCTTTACAGTGGCATTTCTTATTTGATTATTTTGGTCTTGATCTTACTTTTCCTTTGCTAACTAGATTCAACAACCTCTTTGTGCTAGAAGTATTATCAACCCCCCTCGAAATAATTTTTTATTTTATACCAGATTTATAAACATGGTCTCACTTTAAAGCACTGACATCTGGATTTGTCCTTTAGGGACACTTAACCCTGTCTGTGTTCCTCCTATGCCAACATGTTCCTGTCCCATTCTTGCAGCACAACCATGTCCCTGAGGAGGGCCAAATTTGGTAGCTCTGTCACCAACACCTGAGCTTCCAGTGCTGGGCAGTGGCAGGAGGCAGAGTTATTTAGTTCTTCAGATTTTATTTGTGATGCCAGTGGTGCCATTCTTGCCATTTTTTTGTCTTGTCTGTGAGATGGGGCAGAGGCAGCCTGACCACTGATTGAACCATTCTGTCTGGATGATTCAGTATTGGCAGAAGCGTTTTGAAAGTAACCCATAGAATGGACAGACAGAACTGTTGCTGTGGATGTTGACATCTATCTTCCAGCCCCAAAAGAGGTAGAAAAAATACCCACAGGATCTGAGAAGCTGAGCTATTGTGTGGGACAAAATGTCCTGCCACTTTTTTTTCCTTTTTAATTAATAAAAATGTGTCATTTTCTTTCAGTTAAATATTGACCTGCCCTTGCAGGTTACCATGGAGCTTCACCTCCTCACAGCTGTCGTCTGCAGCCCATGGCCCAGGACTGGCAGACTTGGACTTTCCTCAGATTGGGGTGTCAGCACTGCAGCCTGGACCTGAGGCTGCAGAGGCACCTGTTGATCAGGCATCCAGTTTTTGGGGATCACCACTCCAGCTCTTTAGGCTGCTTGATATACCCTCCCTAATGCTGCTGTTTGGTCTCTGGTAGCCATTAAAAAAAAAACCCATCTGTGACTCACTTTATAAAATCCATCATGATCCTCTTGGAGAGAGGAACTTCTCCTTCTCATACTGGGGTACCACAGGCAATACAGATCATATGGGCCACAGGGGTAATTTGGTAAATACTGGTGATCTAGGTCCCACAGTCTCTAATTATCTGGGGGTTGAAGAAGAGCTTAACCAGAAGGTCCTGGATTTTTCAAACAAAAATCAAGGATTTTCTCCAAGTTGGAGTTTTCTGGTGAAAAACGTTTGGTTGTGAGAGATGATTCTCCATAGCATAAATTCTCCATTTTCTACCATAAAAAAGAAACACCTCAGCAGAAAGGTCACAGCCATCCATAGATGTGCCACAGGTGGTAGGGAGCAGCATGTTGGGAATGGCCAGACTGCCATTATTTTGTCCCAGACAAATGCCAAGCCAGGCCACTCAGTTTGGCTGCACACCAAAACATTCACACCCTGTTTCAAATAGCCACTCTTTGCTACCTCAGCAGTTTCTGAGTGCTGTCACACAGACAATTTGCCATTTCTTTCCAGTTTAATCTTCACCAAAGGGAACTGACATAGCATCCTAAGTGCTATCACACATTGCTGTGTGATTCACAAATGAAGGTATGTTCTCCATCCCCCTGTGGTAGTATGTGTTTCTAGTCAACTGCAACCAGAAGCCTGAAAAAGGAAAAAAAAAAAAGGGAAAAGGCAAGTCTGTTAATCCACCATGACACATACACCTTGATTTTATTTTATTGGAGGGATTTTATAAGGGCTATTATCTCCTGGTTTACATAATCCAACACTTCCCTTAGGGCAATCAAAATTGAGATTCATATGACTTGGAGTTTACAATCCAATGCAGCTGGCAAAACTGGGATTCAGATTCATGACCGCAAAGGCAATCCTAGTGCACACACACTAAGGAAGACAAAAAAAGAGGGGGAGAGAGAGACACAATGAATGAGAAAAGCCCCCCTGAAGTGATCTGTTATGTTGTCTGAGCAGGAGTGCTCGGGAAGCAGTGTCATTAAACGAGTCGAAACTCCAGCTAATTTGAATCAAAGGTTGCATGACCTCTGCTAAGTGAGGAACTCCCTTTCCTTGCTGTCTTTGTCTGTTCTTAATAATTTAGCCAGCAACAAGGTAAGATCCAAGACTGACTTTTTCTGCTACAAACATGACTTTGGTCCAAGTATTTTAGCACCTGAACTCAAGTGAGGATAATAAATGTCAAAGAAATATTTATAGCTTGGTATATGGAGAATTTCCAGTTCCCTATACTGCAATAACACACATCCATCTGCTAACAGCATTAGAGGTGCAGTTTTAAAGCAGATAGTCCCTGAAAATAGCAGGCTGCAATATGCACAGATAGCTGTTGTATTTAAGTGTTTGATACTAAGCCGATAATTAAATTAGAATTTAATTATCCAGCCTTGGGAAGCTGTTTTCTTCCTGGACTCAGGCCCACACAGAAATTCAGACTCAGCTCTATGCCTCTTGCACTCCTCTGTGTTCATTTAACTGAAATCCATTCCTGCAATAAGCAGCTGAGGAGAGCAAGCATACAGGAAAAGAAGGTTAAAGAGGAGTAATTGAAATTTAGAAGTGGAAAAAAGACTTCTTATCCTATCCCATACATCCCTCCAGCTAGTACAAGTGAATTATTCTTCAGAGCTTTGTCAGGTTTAGTATTAACTGACTGCAGTGATGGAAGCTCCATCTCTTCCTTTGGGAGAAAGCTGTGCACTTGAACAAAGCTCCCTGCTAACAAATATTTCCTGATACTAAGCCTGTATTTTCCTTCTTTTTTGAAGTGATCCCTTTAATGCTGGCTTGGTCCAAGATTTTTTCCCAGTGAACTCAGCTCTGTGAGATCTGGAATGCTTGCTGGAATGTATGTCTTTTCACCCCCAGATTATGGTCTGAAATCCGCCCTAGGGTCACGGTGGATGGAAGCTGTGGCTGCAGCATATGGTCCCACAGGTCTGTGTGAAACAGGTCGAGGTGTGTAGTCCTGTCCTGAAGGCACACCACAAAAGCAAGGGCACAAAGCTGCTCCATCATTGTCTGTTGCTGAGCCACGTGCTGGTGGGAGACAAAAAATCCTTTTGAGATTTGGAGACAGAATAGGCAGAAGAAGAAGTGTCTGAGCAGAGATGGGGGCAGGGGCTTGGGAGGGCAGGGGGGAGGATGGCTTTTGTTCTTGCTGCATTGGGTGTATCAAAGTGCTTTGACCAACCTAGTCTAGTTTTAGGTGTCCCTGCCAATGTTGTGGGAGGTTGGAACTAGAGGATCTTTGGGGTCCCTTCCAACCCAAACCATTCTATAACTCTATGGCTACTCCCCTTCTTTACCCTCTGGCACCTCTCATAGAAAGTAAAAGTGTAAGACATAGTGATTTTGGCAGAACTGGGGTCTTTTTCCATTTAGAAAGGATATCTAAATGTGGGGTTTTCTTTTGAGATCCAAGATACATAACTGAATGACTTCCTCACTACTGAAGTGTTTAGCACCTTCAGAGGTGGAGGGCCATGTGGGAGGATCATTGAAATGAAGGCATGGATTTATTGGGCTGATGTTAACCTTTACAGGACACCTGGTGCTCTGCAGGTGGATGAGGAAAATGGAGGCTAATGATAGAGACAAATGGCTTCTGCCCTGTGACAGGGTGGAGACCTGGAGATGTTCAGTCATGACAGCAGTGCTGATCTGCATCAGAGCCCCATGCTGCACCTCTTGGAACAGCCAGAAAGAAGGGCACTTCTGGGCTCTGTGTGCTCTGAGGGGGGACCATTGTTTCAGCAGCACTAGCTCCAGCCTAATTTTAGGTTAGTTTGGACGGGGCTTGAATGTATCAGGATCAGTGATGGTGCCCAAGGGATTGCCCTATGCTGAGGGACCACAGGAGCTCAGTGCAGCTGACCACAGGGCTAAGAACCAGCCCCCAGTGTCAAACCAGTGTGACATTTGCCAAGTTTAGCTCAGCCACAGCATGCGAGGCTGCACCATGCTCAAACACTACATTTGACATGTTTCTGGCACATTACAACATTGAAAGTGTTGGTTACGTGTCTCCAGAGGGCAGATGGAAGAAAAATCTGTCTGTCTTGTTTTCTTCAGGTGGTGGGGGGGATGTTTACCCAACCACCACCTTTCCCCTAAAGGGAAGGGGAGGGAGAAAGAGAGGACAAGAGCAAGAGAAGATTGGATCAGGGCAGCACTCCAGGGTTCAAAGCTGTTACCAGCAGCTCCCTGGTGCTGATGTGCCAGTGATGTTCACAAAGAGCCCTTGGGGTCAGGCTCAGCATTCCAGACAAGTTAGTTCGGTGGCTCTTGTTTCATCACATGATTTTCATTGTGTTGGGAAGCCTGCATCACCCTTGGAGTGACAGCAGTGGCTCATTCTGGGGAAATGTGTCAGTGTCTTCTGAGAGGGATGAAGGTTTCATTCTCCATTTCTCACTCCAGACAGGACGAGGATATACTAGAGGGCTCTTTATCAGCTGATAGCATCTCTCCTCAGCTCTCTTACTCACTGGTGCCTTATCCTCAATACATGGTTGATTGCACAGATGAAAGTTTCACAACAGTAATATTAACATCTGCTCTTCTCCCTCCCTTCCCCCCATCTCTCTGCCAAATCAGCAAAACTTCTGGAACAGCTTTGTTCTGCAGTTCCTCTGGAATGAAAAATGGTGGCTGCTGTCTCTGTCTCAAATGCCAGGAAAACCTCCTGGCCCCTGTTATATATATAAAGAAAGGTGATTCACCCTGAAGACTGGCCAGGTTAGGTCATGCAAATGAGATTTTTCTCATAAAGCTATAGATGAGACCTTAGTTGGTGACTTATCCCTGCTTCTTGCTCCATCTCTTGGTCATTTCTTCAACAACTGCAGTCTCCTTGCAAGGCACACCTCACTGAAATTTATTCTGTTCTTTTCTCAGTCTCTCACTGTCTCTCTGTCACTCTCTCTAAGGAATTGTATTCTTATGGATTACTTTGCAGTTGACATATTGTTAATTAGCTATGCTTGGTTTCATAGTTTATGCTACACTTTGCTGTACGTTGTGCTAATTAGCATGCCTTCATCAACAGAAGGGCTTGAACAAGCTACCACAGCTTGGCAAGAGACAGCAGAGAATTCGGATTAGTCTGCTGAGCAATATCTTAAAACAGCTAAACAAAACAAAAAACCCTTCTCAGTGAGCCAGACGATACCTAAAGCACGATTCTCTAGCAAACATTTCTTCATGTGAAATTTAGCAGACAAGTGCAGGGTTTCTCTTACTTCTCTGTGATCAGTCACACAGTGTAAAAATTGTTGTGGATCCTTATTTCAAGACGTAACATAAGATCCTATAAGCTGAAAAGCTGCAACACCACAGCTCTGGTAATGGGCTTTGGAAGCTTTTGTCTGCTTTTCTTAAGTCATGGCCAGCTTCGTATCAGACTGTAAACTCTGGAGACAACTTTAAAATACATCACTGCTGAGTATGTGAGGAAGCAAATCGAAAATGTGCTTTCTGCAGGAATTTGTGTGGGTAAAATTTGATCACTCTGATGTTCATGGGAAATGAATGAAGAAGCAGTATAAGCATGGCCACAGTGAATTAATTTGGAAAGTTACACAAATTCTAGCCAAAATTATTTTTTTCAGCTTTTGCTGATCTTTGCTGCAAGTCCAGTTGTGTAAAACCATCTGTTCTTTTTCAGAGCAACCTTATTAAGACCTACTGATAATATTTCATCTCCTTCCTATAGACAGTGTTTCAGTCTTTATTACAGTCCTTTAAATGTGAGGAGCTGTAATCTTGCCATCCTGTTTGCACTCAGAAAATATGATGAGTAAATCTGTCATCTCTCCTTGAATAAAAGTACTCCTTCCTCACACTGTCTCTCCTATTTGAGGTAAATTCCTGCTGAGCTTTAAACAGTTACTTATTATTGATTGGCATAAATTAATGGCTGTGCTGTGATTTGCAGTGATTTCATGTTAGAGTTATATGTCTGGTAATTGCTCTCATAAAGTATGTTCCTACTGTAGATGTGTGGGTGAAATGTGTCCTGGAGACTGCCTGTTGCCAGCTGTACTTCTCTGGAACATTAGCTCAAAAAGCCACTTTATATAGTAAAAATCTGCTCAAAAATTATTCAATGCTCCCATACAACTTCTTCTGAAGAAAAATTCTCATCAAACCAAAATTGTTTACTTTATTTCACTTTATGTTGAAATTTTCATTTAAATTTATAGAGAAACACATTTTAGCTTTTGATCCTTGCTCATTTTCTCCTTTTCCCAATGCAGAAAGAAAAGAGGAAAAAAATAGGTAAAATGAGAAACACACATACTCGAAAAATGCAAGAAAGCACCAGAGCAATTTTTCTTATGATTTTGGTTTTGTCAAAAGTAAAAGCAAAAAGAAACGGTTTTTTTTTTCTTGCATCTGTCTTCCGGGAGGAGAAACAAATATGTCAAAATACTCGACTTTCTCAGGTTTCTGATCTATGAAAAATTCTTTCTGGGTGGGGAGGAAAGGAGAAAATTAGGAAAGAAAAAGTAAGGAGGAAGTCACAGGCTAACTACCTAATGCCTTAGAATTAAATGACAACAGAAACCAAACAAAAATAGGCAGCAAAAATTGCCAGACTGAGTAAATCCAGGAAGTTGTACATTAAAGATATATCTGAAAATGAAGTTTGCTCTCAGACAGAGACATTTTTGACAGAAGTATATTTTTCAGCAGTAAAAAAAAGTATACATTTCTGGTCCTTTGATCTGGAGAGAAAGAAATTTGGTTTTTTTTTTTTCAGAACGCCTTTTCTCTGTTGATCTTTCTCAGTCTTAAAACAACACCTGCTCTGTTTGATCTGATTATAAATATGTTGTATATTTCTGGAGTGGGTTTCTCTCAGAGGACCATGGCAGAGAGCACAGCATATGTATGGAAATATTTTGTGGACTAAGCTGCCATAAAAAAAAAGGCCTGTGCAGGGTAGCACAGACCTGCACAGAAGGGAGCCTGGAAAAGAACTTAAACCAGAGAAACTGAGGAAAACTTCTGCTCTTACCACTGGCATCATGAGGGCTTTACTTTCCACTAAACCCAGCAATGAGCTCAGTCTCTGAAGTCTCATTGAAAAAAAATCTGAGTGCAGTAACCACCTGATAGGCGTTTTATCTGTCCGGGGATAAACCGCTTAATGGCTTCTGCTGGGATTTGAAACTGGTTCCTTGAAGTCTCCCTGCCTCAAGCCGGATCCTTATGTTGCTAAACCAGCCTCAGCAGCCTGGGGAGATCCCCACTTTGTCTGCTTATGGAGTGTTCCCGACTGAGCAAACAACAGGAGCACCCCTTACTGTGGGGAGGGATGTCTCTTGTTTGCTGGTGCACTTGAGAGGATTGGGTCATGAGTTTTGCAGCTCCAGCCCATCTTTTCTCCACTGGTGCTGGCAAAAGTGAGGGAGTATTTAGCTCCTTTCCAAACACCAGTGGTATTTTTCCACTGTTGCTGCACTGCATGTAGTGTGCAGCGGTTCATTGACTGGAAAGAATCCAGAGGACAGGAGGAAAAGTTTTCCTCTTCCATCCTCCAGGAGCAGGAAATGAGAGAATGCCAAGGGCTTTGCAGGGTGGTGGGTCTGACCTTTGGACAGGTGAGTGGTGTTGGTCTGCCTGAAGCTGGGGAGATACTGAATAACAATTCCTGACTTTTCTCAAACTGGAGCAGATTGCCCTCATCTTCTGGCTGCTCCCCTAACATCCTCCTGTTTCCCATGTCCAGGCAGTCTGCTCAGCTCGGAGACAGCAGTGCACAGGAGTAATTAATGCCTGTGCCCCCTGGTCTGACACCTCCCCAGCTGAGAATCTTTCCTCTGCAATGACAACAATAACAGAAGATCTCCTTTCTGCTTTGGTCAAGAGTGGAAGCTGAGCTCATGTTTGTATATCCTGGCTGTTGAGATGGAAAGTGTGAACTTTACAGAAAATTAAATCTGCAGAGAAGAAGAATGGTGGAGGGGGAGGGGGTCACTCTGGAGAAAGAGAGGCCTGCATACGGAGATCCCATTATGTCCAGACCTCACAGTGTCTCCCCACTCATTCATGCCAAGTGCAATGTGGGCTGGGTGTGAGGCAAAAGCCTCCAGGCTTAGCCAAGGAGAGAGGCCCCAGCATGTGTTGCTGTGCTTAGCACTGGAGTCAGTATGGATACTGGCCAGCTGCCAGTCACACTGGCATGGCTGTTATTAGATACCATTGTGTTAAGCTTAGCACTTTTTGCAGGCCAGATAAATTCCTTTTGTGTTTTCCCATGCTTCTGACACATTTAGAAGAGTTTCAGCTTCAGAGAGAAAAAGCACAAGTAGTATAAACAAACTCCTAACGTCCAGTGGGCATGGATAGGGAAAGAAGGTTGGGGCAAGATTAAATCACCCTTCCTTAACTCATTGCAGGTTGAGGTTCATTAAGTGTTGAGCTTGGGTTGACGTTTTATAAATAACTACACAGGGAAAGGCATTCCCTGAATTGCCTTTTTCAAATGGGACAATTAGATCACTTGAGCAAATTGACCAAGAGGAGTAGATTATTAGGGTGATAGTGAGCTACACAGTGGCCATGCCAGTTGGCTTGTGTTGACCTTTTTGTGACTGGAAAGTCAGTTTGGATAAATGTTTTGTGCTACATGGTTTTTCTTTCTTTAAATAATATTATTTCATAGCCTAGGAAGAGCCAGAAGTTGTGGAAGAGAAGACTCTTTCTGATGATAATGATGGTAGTGTACTTTCCATCATTCCTCCATGAGGCAACCTTCACCTGTCCCAGCCCCAAGCTGGATGAGAAAACTCCCCAGGACGCTTTCAGCTCACAAAGCAGAAGGTGCAGATCCTATAATCTAGGAATTCTTGGTGGCTTTTCTTTTCTCTTAAAGAGAGAAGACTCTCACTGGTGAGGTAAATTAAGACATGCTCTCAGGACCACACAATTGCTCACCCCTTGTGGTTCCCGTCCTCTGCTCACCAAGGCAGCGTTAGCAATCTCTTACAATTCCTCTTTTTAGCTCCTGCCAGAGCTACTCTTCTGGTGATATGGCCATTGGAATTTTAGCTGTGCTTGAGGAAACTGCTCTGTGGTTTTCTTGCTGGGGAAGGGCAGCTTGCCCTTTCTTTGCTCTCTTTGCATAATGCATCACTCTTCTCTGCTGCCACCCCTGAACCAACACATGGATTTGGGAGGGACCTGTGAGTGCCATCATCTCTGACTCAAATAAAAGGATGGAGCTACGTCTGCCCAGTGGCTGCAGGCATAGCAGGACAAGGGAGGGAAGAATTACAGAAGGGAGGAATTTGTATGGAGTCCCCAGAGGAGAACTGGACAGCTGATGGATGCAGGTGGACCTGAGGATACCCCACTGCAGTATTAAATTCCCTGCATTGAGCAGAAATCCCCCTCCTCTAGAAGTGCAAACACAAGATGCAGGAATCATAATAATCACACTAAAGATGTACCACTGTCAATGCTAATGTGCATTAGAGGCCAAGAAAGGAGACAAGATGAGAAGGCTTTAGTATCAAGAGTTGGGGAAAAAAAAAGCTTGGGAAACTATTCTCAGCAGTTCTGTTCAAAGCTCTTTTGTTAGTTCTCTTTATAGTCCTGACCAAGTAAGTTTATGCTTTCAGAATCATTCCCCCCTCTGCTTTGTAAATTATTCCATGAAGTCTTGTGGAGCTCCTTGAATAATTTTCACAGCTCAGGGTATGGCACATCTCACCCTTTCCAAAGCTATACTCTTTTACTTCTCCATTAAATGCTCTTCTGAATACAAACAGTACAGATGGAAGATTTTCATACCAAATGTCTACCTAATGACAGCTTTGGGAGAATGGTTCAACTCTTTCAGCTAAACTGAAACAACAGTTTCCAAACGTGAGGTTAGAGGAAGAGACATTTCATTAAGAAAGTCTGAATTTTGAAATAAGGATGTGAAATTCGGCATGGGGCTGGGTGTCTTTGTATATGATATGAGCTTTTTTTCTGTGTCCCTGTGCAAATTTTTCTAACTCTGACCAATGTGCTAGCCTCTAAATTAGTATATCTGTGCTTCCAGAAGAGAAGTTTTTGCAGACATTGCAGCTTTGTCTCCTGAATACCCAGTGTTTTCTGGGCATTGCCCTGGCCATGCCAGTGTTGCAGATTGACTGGGGCAGAGCTTTCCCCATTTCCCCCCCCCCCCCCCCCCACTTTCTCTTCTCTCACCTTCTTTCAGCTTCTTTTCTTGCATCCCCAGTCACAGGGTACAACAGGCACTAGGCAGCTGTTCAGCATCACAGGCTGGAGGTGGCCCTTGGTGTGCACATGGGCTCAGCCCTGCAGTGCAGAAAGAATAGAGCAGGACATAGGCTGTGGAGGGGAATGGGGGAAACAGAGGAACAAGTGGGGATATAAGTCCACAGCTCAAATGGCAAATTGTGAGCCTGGTCATCCCAATCTGGTATACAATCCAGAATTGTTCTCCTTTTTTAAAAAATTCCTACATTATTTCTTGTAATTTACGAACATCCACAATGTTATAAAGGATTTATTATTATATTTCTCTCCTTCTTTTACTTCATGCTTCTCAGCTCCTGTGCAGATGTTGTGAACATAAAGTTCTCCTCATGGCTTACCCTGGACACCTCCTGATGTGGGGCCTTGGGGCTTTCTGGAAGTTGATGGATGTAGGTGCCACGTGGTAAAATGAATTTGCAATCACACATTAATATTGCACAAGCAGCTCCCAGTTTTGTGTCCTGGACTTTCAGTACTTGGACATTTTTAATAAGGATTTAAAAGCATGATATTAATAATATTATGAAATAGAGTTCTGGTTTTGTGGATGCAATTTTAGATCACAGCTGTAGCACTGTTTCCAAATGTACCTGGTGTTTAAATGTAGCTGAACAAAGATGCACAGTCCTAGGAGTTCATAGCTCCACTTGATTCCTATGCACTCAAGCACAGGTACATTTTCAAACAGAAATAATCTTGTCATTTCCCTAAAAGTTAGAAGAACTCATAATCCTCATTAGTAGACTCATTGTTATGCCATTTCCAAGATTAAGGCTGATTTCCAAGTTAATCTCTCCAGCACCATAGAGAGGACATGCTTCCATTTCTTCCAAAAATGCTACAAGAAAACTTTAAAAACTTTCAGTGTGAATCCCACTGAATACAGATGTGCTCTGGCCCACTGAATGAAAATCTCAGATATTTATATGTATGCTAGAAGAGCATTACAGTGGAAATTATTTTACAGTTCTTTCTGTCATGCTGCTACTTGCAGTCACTACAAGCCTGTACCCATTTTAAGACTATAATCCTGCTCAGGTGCTCCAGGAATACTGGGGAAATTGAGAGCCATGGTTTATAAAAAAAGTTTGGAAAAGGTTTCCCATTGTCTCAATGTGAAATGTGATGAAATCTGCTGGTAGATTGGAGAAGAAGCTGTGCCCAGACTGCAGACATGATATACTGGAGAATGCTCTAAGCCACCAGGACATAAGGCAGGAATACTCCAGCCATCCTACATTAGGCTGGGCAGTCTGAGAGGGACAATCAAAGGTAATTCAATTTCTCCATTGGTCCTCAAAAGCTGGGATTTCATGCCTGAGTTTACAGGAATTAGAGGAGTCCCAAATGTTTCTTTGAGCTGTTCCAGGCACCATAAAGTTTTACTTAGATCTGCTCAGACATGAGTACTCCCCCGTGAAGGAGCACAAATGTCTGTGACATTGCAATACAAAACACTGCTGAGAACAAATGACATCAGAGACCTTTACCCATACATTTTCTACCTGGTAATGATTGGAAAATAATTAGAAATAAGCAGATCACTGAAAAATCCTATGAGAAAATCTAAAGACAGGACTCAGTTCAGTTTAAGTTATGATTATGGTTTCTGCTGATTCACATGGATTTGTACACAATAATAATTTCTAGACACTCAAGTAAATGCTCACTTCTTACAAATTATGAAATGCTTAAACAAATCTATTATTCCTGGTTTTGGGGCAATTTTTTCTTGTTGTTTTATAGCATCTTTAAAACTTTCATGTCTCGATGTAGTCATGAAGCAGATCCAGCATGATATGGTTGAGGTCAGTGACTAACCACTATAAAGTTCAAGCAGATTGCAAATAATCTACGATGTGAACAAAATAAGTTTCTCATTATTCTTCAAGGACAGCCTAAATGAGCAATAGCTCTGTAGCAGCTTTTATCTAAATTACTGAATCACAGTTACTAATCCTGTAGCTGATGTTGTCATGTTAAAATCTAAATTAAATTTTCCGAATTATTAAGGAAAAGAACCAAGTTCCATGGTTTGATATGCTTAACAGTGGCTAATATAATTAAGACTGTAATGGATTTCAGTTACAGAAAATGACAGGAAATAAGGAAATACAATGAACACTGCACAAAGGACTATGCATAGCTCAGTCTGGAGCTCCCCAGAGATAAATTACCAAGTCCAGGGAAGATCAACATATCATGAAATTAGTTCCAAAGTGTTTTCTAGAAGCATTTGTGTCTCTGCCTTGAAATTGCTTTGCTATCCTTCCTAGTTGTAAAAAGTTCAGACAACCATTGAGAGATTGGAAATACCCTTGTTAAGTGAGTGAGCAAAAGCTACTGAAAGTGAGACAGCGAAGCAAATAGTTTTCAGACATGGCAGAGACTTCAGCTACACTGGGGGGAAAAATGAATGGAAGCAGAAAGGTGTGCACTGTTCAGCCAGAGTCAAGTAAAACCAGCACATCAAAGGGCAGACTGCGATATTTTTTGAGGCAAAAATACTCAAAGGACATCTCCTACCATATGCTAAAGGTTGCACATTCCAACAGAGCATGCACAGCACTGAGGACAAGCTAACAGTAGTGCCACAGAGATTGCACTTTCATAGGAACAGTGGCTGCTCTTGCAGTCCCTCAAGAAGAATGGACTTTCCATCCAATAAATAAGACATGTTTTGTACTGGACACTGACTGTTAAAGATTCCCCCCACATAGGTGATACTTGAAATGTAGTCATTTTACCTCCACTGAAAAGTATATATATGAACTATGTTTTTATGTTACAAATCTGAAGTCTTGAAAAGTGCAATGGGTAAGAGCAGCTTTTATTGAATTCAAGATGGATTGAACCTTCAGTCTTCTCAGAAAGCTGACTCTGTTGGAGGGAGAGGAGAGCAAAACCCTGAGGAAGAGTTTGAGAACATCTTCAAGATGATAGGGAAGCTGTCAGCACAGTAAAGAATAGGGCTGCAAGTATCCAGTGCTACAGGAATCACTGTAATGGGAAAACTCATTCTGCCTTAAAAGAGAGACTTAGAATAGTTCTTGGACGTGCTAGTCATGCTGAGAATTGTATTGGGGGTGACAAGTGAACTTGTTAGTACTTCTTTGGAACTGTGGTTCCTCAAAAGCACTGAAAATGTAAAAAGGCAAGTTTTCCGATACCTGAAAGGAGAAAAATATTGAGGGATAAAGGTGATGCCAAGTATTTTCTATGCCAGATGCCACAGCAGGGTTCTGGCACGAGCACCTCAAAACACAAAGCACGTATTTGTGTACATTCAACACAGTCTTCAGCAGACACAATTTCTGTGGTCTGTGATGTGGGCTGAGTTTAGTATTCCAGGTCTTTCGTGAAGTGAATTTGGGATAGTACAGAGGTAATTGGTCCTGCACATCATTTTGATCTGGGGAAAAGCAGCAGAAGAGCACTATGAAGTTCTCAGGCATCTTAAGAGCCATATTGCTGGAGTAAAACTGGGAAAAAATTGCAAATATAAATTTTTGAAGTGTAAAAAAGAAGTGAGGAGAGGTCTTAAAGCAGCAAGATGTGATGACAGGTCTCAGGGTGGTCAGAAAACCACCAGTTTTCCTGCCCCGAGGGACGAGGAAGCCACAGAGAGTTTCCTTGGACCAGTGTAGTACTGGAAAGTATTGCATAGGAAAGTTTGCAACTCCCTCATTTACATGAAGTAGCTCCAGTAGCTCTCAGGCACTGAGTGTGACAGATCAAAAATGCCTGCAACAGAAGAAGACTCAGAGAAAGTAAAGGCTGATGGGCTCATGAGGCTCAGAAAGAGATGCAAGAAGTGACCCCTGAGAGAGAAGCACGGAGGAAGACACAGAGTGCAAACTTCCAACTTGGAGGCTGAAGGAGTTAATGGCAGAGCCTAAAGCCCTGGGAGGCTGGAACAGTAGATGCAAAAGCAAGTTGTCCACAGATGCCTCTGAGGAGGGTGTCAGTGAACCTTTCCTATACCAGTGTGGTCAGAGTTGGAAACCAGGGGCTTGTATGTCACACACACCAACAAAAACAGAGCGTCAGCATGTTCAAATAGAGAAGGCAGCTTTGGCCCCAGTCCACAGGTGTAAAATTTCACTTCTTTATTTATGGGAGGCCAGTGTTAGCTGAACTGACCATAAAACCTTCCTAACATTGCCAAAAGGGACCTGGTAACTCTCATGCTGTTCAATACATACATGCTTTTCTCTTTTAAGTACGATTTGAAGACAAAACTGGGAAAGATTTGGTGGTTTCAGAAGTGTTTCAGATCATTAAATAAAGGAACAATGGAGGAGAGCTCAGAACTAGATGGCATGGATGATATTTGAGATAAAATAAAATAAAATCTAAACCATGGTAACTCTCAGACGAAATATGGACTCTTTAACAGCTACAGCTGGAGATATTCTTCAAACTACTAGGTGAGAATGGTCAGAACATCCCCTACCTCAGTTTGAGGTAAGATCTCTTTACAAGATGAAATTTTGTTTAAAGGTGTGAGGGTGTTGAGTTCTAATGTACTACAGAAAAAAAAAATCCATCCTGTTAAAAAGTGCAAAAGAGCAGGGAAACATTTCCCCCAGCAAAAGAATAATTGTTCCACTGGGAAAAGTGAGCACATGTTTATTTGTGCTATCTGCAAAAACACTGTGTACTTGTTCTGCACTCTTATTCTAAACAATACCATATATCCTCAGTTTATGCCATTGCAATTTAAGCAGCTGTTGAATCTAATTTTCTTTTACATGGTATTACTGGTGCAGTGAGGTCTGATAAATTAATGTCAAACTCTGGTCACAAGTTCAAGCATTTGCAGGGTGAATTTGGACTACTAATTGCTATTATTCCAAATATATCAGATGGGTGAGAAATGGTGTAAAAATATCTGAAGAAGAATGCTTAGTCAGACTCTGATCCCTGTTTAGCTCTGTTAAATTGCAGATTGTCGACATGGCTTGTCACTCTCTGGGGCTTTGCTGAGTAGAAAACGAAAGCCAAGAATGGTCCAAACAATTAGAAACTGATATCAGAGATATTAATGACCTGCCAAAGTGGAAAGAAAAAAAAATCAAAGGGCAGGGGAAAAGAAAGATAAAAGGGTGTTGGAAATTGCCTCCACTTCTTGAAACTGATGAACTGATCCATGATGATATGAGGGCATTACCTGTGATGGGCCGTGTTTGGGAGGACAGAAGTCACCTTATCCACTTCCCAAAGAGACTGAGATATTGAGCACCAGGAAACAGCAGCAGCAGCAGTAGTCCTCAGATGTAAAATCACTGGAAGAACAGGGCTGACTGTCTCCTGAGATCAACACCACTGACCTCCTGGTTCAATTTACAGAGTCAAGTTAGAGTGCAAGAGACTTTGTAGCCATAACTGACCACTGCTAGGCAGCTTACCCAATAGGTCAAATCACAAAGTTTTAAATTATCCATTCTGTTGACAATGAGCATTAGGCCTTGTTATCAGCTTATGGCTTGGAAGGCAGGATGTGGAATTGAATGACACAAGGAAAAACTGTGCTTTCAAGACACAGAACCCAGGCTGCACACTGAAAAAATGCTGGTCACAGTCGTGTAAGTTTTGGGAATGCACTCAGACTGAAGTTCTTGCATGTGGTTCCGAGGCTAGACAATGAATCAGGGACTTGGATGCAACCATGGCACGGCACATAGCCGTGCACAAAGGCTTGCTAGATTTTGTGGATAGCTACTGGCACTGCCATAGCAGCCAACCACGTGGGTGGTGTACGTGCAGTTTCACCAAGGATTAGGTCCTGGTGGATAACAAGAAAGTAGTCAGGAGGTAGCCCTTCATTGCAGGATAGCAGCCACTAGGTGATTTAGAAAGGGCCACCCAAGAGAAATGTGACACCCCTAGGATATGGCTAACTCTGTGGCTTGGTATACTTTAGAAGCACATAGTGTCACTTCCATCAGAAAACTTTGCGTTCTTGAGCTTTTTCAGGCACTAAAGTGACTTTTAAAGTCTGACACCTTCTGTCAGCTGCAGCCAGGGCTCCTCCTGTGCTCTCAGCCTCTTGTTTTATGGGGAGCTGCAGTGCACTGAGGCTTGGTCTCTTGCTGGTGGGGTGCTTTGCTCCAGGAAGTGCTGCTGACTGCCGCTGCTGGTGTCTTCCCATGCCTTGCAAGCAGGGTGTTCAGCAGCTGCAAAGACCACAAGAAAGAATCAGAGAGTCTGGGCCAGGCACTTCAGAGGCAAAGAGTGGAGTGGGAATCACAGCAGAGTTTGACCATGAAAGCTGGGGAGAGAGGAGGTCAAAGACTAGACGTTTGGGAGCAAAGGTTCACTTTGAATATAAAAGGGGCCCTGGTGGACTCTAAAATTACCATAAATGTCTGTTTACAGGAAGTGGTTGAATGGAACAGATCAAGTTAGGGTACCCGAGGGCCTTTAAAACTTGGAGAAATCCTGTGTTTATGAGGTAGAGGGGAATTGGTCAGAGCTGGGAACATTGGAAAGTTGTTGGTGAACGGACTGCCTTCAGCAAAGCACAGCTCTGGGAAAGCAGGGCTCAGCTGACACATGCCTCTGCAGATGGCAGCCCAGAGCAGTGTCCACACTGCAGAGCATCCAGAACCCATGGTCTTCTCAAGCTGCTCTCAAAATAAGTGGCAATGAATCCCCATGGGGTAAAAACCTTATGTACCCTCGTGAGCCTTGTTTGTGCTGCAGTCTGTGCTCCCTGAGCTGTTGAGCTCATTCTCCTGAGCTCGTGAACAGCAACGATCTAACACAAATGGCCTTGCCCAGCTGTCTGACTCTTTGCTCTCTTCAGCCATCACACAGCTAAGTGAGGCTGGGGAAAAAGAAGGGAGTGGGGGAAAAGAAAAGCAAAGCAGAAGAAAAATGGGGTTCCCAATTACTGGCATGCACATCTCCATATAGACCAAGCAGCAGCAAGGGCTCACAGTTAGCAAACTGCTCATTAGAGCCAAGGCATTAAGTCATTTCTCCAGGGAAGAATAACACTGAACTCAGAGACCAAACCTCTGCCAGAAAATGTAGGGCAGGGGGAGGGGAGGAGAAGTGGTTCAGAGAGAGAGTAAAAAGGAGGTATAGGAGAAAACCCCCACCAAGCAGAGAAAATGAATGGATGGTGGGTAAACCAGGAGAATGAAGGGGTTGAGGGGAAGACAAGGGAACAAAGGCAAGCAGAAATGAGAGCAGATGAACTGTGGGATAACTACAGCATTGTAACACTCAGTAATTTCTCAGACTACATTCTTTCTAGGCTTTGGTGTAAACAGTTAAACAGGGAGCAATTTCTGCCCTGATGGAGAAAACAGCAAGTACTTTAGGAGTTTTTGGCTGCAGAGTCTGTCAGCGCCCTGGACCTAGTCTCGGTATTGACTGCTAGCTCAGGCCTCCAAAGCAATGTCTCAGTGCAGTGTAGCAATGCAGTGGTGCACAGCCCTGACTCGCCCTGGGACACACCACAGGCCTGCCTTTCTGGTAACCCTCTGTCCCTGTGGGAAACTCAGCAGTGCTCAAAGCAGCCCTACAGCACCAGATTCCCTGCTCTGCTCAGGCTGTCCTTACACCTTCAGCAGTTTCTCTGTCCAAAGCACAAAGGGGTAAAGTTAGTGGAGATTCAGGCTCAGTGGAGCCTTTCACTAGAGCCTCTATCTGGCACTCCCAGAGCATTCCTGGGAGGTGAAACCACCTCACTGGCTGGCTGTCACGGTGACTGCGCTGCAGTCGTAGCTGTATGGGTCGGTGACGTGTGCTGCCCACCAACACCTGGCTGAGTGCTCCAAACTGGAGCAAGGCTTCTCATCCTGCTATTACCAGCTGCAAGAAAAACTTTTGACCTGGAGTGAGTGTTTGCTTCAAGTGGGACCTGCAAAGCCCATGTGGGTGGTGATGTTAGGTTATTGTGTCTGTGCCCCCTGGGGCATGCCCCCATGCATGGGTTAACAGGAAAGGGAGTGTTTTGCAAAGCCAGCAGAATGCAGAAGAGGCTATAAATCAGTACATGGATACAGAGGATTTTATTCTTAGGAGCCCAGCAAAGGGGAAATGTTCTGTCCAAGGGGGAATGGGTATTTGTGAAGGAAAAAATGTCATTTTAGGCTTTTCTAAGATCTCTGCCCTTGGAGATTTTCAAAACACAGCTGGATGAGGTTTTGAGCAATCTGATCTATGTTTGTACCCATGCTGCTGTTCATTATCTACTCCAGAGAGCTGGATAACCAAGTCTTTGGGTCTTTTTGTGAGGACAAATTCAGACTAGTATGGCTTAAGTAACTGGCAAAGGTAATTTTGACTAATGTGCCTGTTTAACTTTGCATCGAGTTAGATCCAGTTAGTGTTAGGCCAGCTGAGCTCTGCTGAAATTTTAATTGAAGGAAACAGAATTGATAATGATGTGTTCAGCTGCTTCAGCTGTGTCCTAGAGATATCTGTCTCCTTGGCCAGCAGGTGGCTGAGTCACTATCCCTGTAAAAACTTTAAAGGTGTATAGATGTGGCACTTCTGGTCATTGTTTAGTGGTAGATTTGGCAGTGTCAGGTTTATGGATCAAGGTTGGACTTGATTATCTTAAAGGTCTTTCTCAACCTGAAGAATTCTGTGATTCTATGCCTGACCGAATCTGTTACCTAAAGGAAGTCAGGGAAGTTGTAGTGTATTTTGAACGAGTGGATGTGAATGGGGAAATCACGATTTGGATAAACACAATTACAAAATTTAAAAATAATTTTCTACAGATTTCAAAAGATACACAGCACTTTGCATTGTGCTTAACTTCTAATGAAGTCTGGTAGAGTCTGGGGTCTCCATTTGTGTGAGGTTTGCACTTCATTCTTATGTTGAAGATGACTCGTATTTAATGTGCATCTGGAAGTACAACAACACATTAAGCTGGTATGGATGTTTTAAATTAATCTTCCTTGGAGAATACTGGTAAACAATGGTAATACTAAAAAAGGATCTGCTATGAGAAATTCCTAACTTAAAGAAGATATTTAAGTGGTGTAGGATTTTCCATCTTCTGATCAGCCAGTACATGATTTTGCCTCAGGTTGTTGTCAAGTTAAGCAGCCTATAATTCCCTGCCACATACACTCTTCAAGATTGGCACATCACTAATATTTCCATTGGAGTTTCTTTGTCCTTCCAAGATGCTTTAAAATCTATGATCACATCCAACAGTGCTGTTGACCCTGTAGTGGAGACCTGATCCCAGCTCCTAACTGTACTTTAGTAACTCTGAGGGGTTGTTTGCCTGTGTATAATAAAATGACTCTCAAAGCACTGCAACCCAGACCAGAGGTACAAACCTTAAACACAGTGATCCCCATTTTATGTAATCTGTAAACTCACCCTTTGGGCTCATATTGCAACCACCTTATGGGGTCTTCCTATTTTTTTGGGGGGGGGGGGGGAAGGTTTTTTTTTGTTTGTTTGTTTTGTGTTGGTTTTGCTTTTTTTTTTTTAATGTGAGTTCATTACATGTGAGCAGGTTCAAGACAAGCAGCAAGACCCCCTGAAGTCTCCCATTTTCCAAAGGAAAACAGCTGTGATACACAGACCTTGAATTATCCTTATCCTTAAAATGTGGGATCAGCTGGATTGTTTCTGGCTCTGGGCACCAGAGGAGTCAAATGACATGTGATCAGAAAAGGTTAAAACTTACCACCTTATTTTAGTTCCAGGTTTAGGAGAGACCTAGGAAAGAAAGAAACTAGCATAGTCTCACAGACTCATCTCCTGCAACCAGCTAGGGGGAAAAAAAAAGCAGGGTAAAAAGAGAAGGAGGTCTGAGGAGACCCAGCTTATATACATTTTTCACTGGCACAAACCATCCTTGCTTAGCATGGGCCAGGCTGCTGCCATGGGGACTCTGCTAGGAGCTCAGAGGCTCACAGCACGCATGAGGCAATGGAAAAGCAGCAGGCAGGGACTAGAAATGGCTGAACTTTATTTTTCCAAAGTGAAGATCCTTGGTGGGCTGCAGATTACTTTGGAAATCAGACCCTACACCCCAGGATCCCGCAGCTGTCCCTCTCCCCTCTAATTTTTCTCTGTCAGATTCAGAGCTATAATTAACCACAAGGTCTTAGTGATACTATGTGCAAGTCTGTGTGTGTGTGTTTGTGTGTGTGTGTGTGTGTGCACGCCTGGGCTTACTCACCCAGTGGGCATAATCCTCCACTGAAGATTGACAGGTTCACATGGAGAGGAACTTTTTAACTAATTCACTTCTAAATGTTCCTATTGCGCTCTCTTCCCTTTACTTCCCTCTTCCCTCCGGGCTGCAAAGGGCATCGTGACACTGGAACCACATCTCCAGCAGTCATCCCAGTGCACATCCATGAACTCCTTTGTATTAGCCATGGTAGGATACCCAGCCAAGGTGCTTATTGATGTGCTTTTATCTCTGACTGAGACAGGTTTCTCAGAGTAGGTCGCTCAGCATTTTCCTGGAATCAAGCAATGCCAGATTAGAGTGTGCTTTCAGCAGAGGCTTGCCAGGACCTTGAAGCAGATAAGGGAAAAATATCTAAAGGCCAAAGCACACTTCTCTTGCTCATGGGAGGAGCTGATCCTCCATATTCCTTATCTCAGCAATTCCATTAAAACCACTTGGTTTTCACGCACTGAGAGGGAAAGGGAGAACATGATTTGGCACAAAAAAAAGAAAATGCTTGAGACTTTTTAAAAAATAAAACTCCAGGGTATTTCAAATCAAAATGTCCACAGAAATAATAGGAAGATACTCAGCATTTTGTTTCAGGAACGAAGAGGTGGCTTAAGCTGTGTTTCCATGGACCTAGCTTTGTTTAGGTTGGTGTATGAACTAGAGGAGAACAGGAAATTCTAGCTCAAAAAAGGGCTGTCTTAGGGGTTCTGCAGGAAAAGAAAAATTTTGTAAGAGTCTATAAGGAGGAGATCACTTGATCTCCCAATGCATGATAACACAGAGCCACATATTACTACAGTCCTAACCACAGGTTCCTACAAACTGCAAAGCATTGCAGCCCCATTTCAGTTGTGTAAAAATGAGGCACAGTGAGTACATCTGTGATACAGCTTGAATTTTCATTGATTTTCATAGTATGGCACTGAGCTACTGCTGCTGCAGCAGCGTGGATGATTCTCAGCTGGTTAATATTGGATCAGGAGTGACTGCTTATGTGGGCTGGTTGATTTAAATCTCACCTTTGCCTACACCAGTGTAACATGCAATAGATCCACCCTGGAACCTGCTGCTGGTTCCTTTATCTGTTTTTGCTGCTGCCATGACAAGTACAAAACAGGTAGTAGACAGAAAGAATTCAGTTCTAGAGACTCTACTTTGTCAGCCTGTAGATAAAGCTCCCTGACACTAGAAAGCCAGAGAGTGTGTCTGGCAAGGCAAAAAACCACAGGATTTTTTTTTTTTTTTCTGGTGAAGGTTTAAATTTAAATGAAGCATATGCATGCCTAATCCATTCTAATCTATCTGGTTTCTTATATCCCATTAATCACTGACTTGTATTAGCACCTCACACTGTCATCCCTGCCGCTGCAGAAAGCTGCTGAGACCTCCATCTCATCACAGGCATTCTGATGACTTGTCACTGGATTTTGTGGGAGCAACAAAACAGCTAAGAAGCCAAAATCACTTCCCATTGCAATGCTTTAGAGGAACGATACAGGAGAGAAGTGATGTAAGTTAATGGTCTTGAGCATGAATGACAGACACTACAAAAACCATGCTGTACAGCACTTATTTCTCACAAGTTTTCACAAAATTGCCACCACCTAAAGACAGTGTTGTTTTTCTCAAAACAAAGTGACTTTCAATTGATTTCTCCATTTTTTTTTTTATAAATCTTAAGAGAAAATTCTTTAAAACAGTTTTACCAAAAAACAAATAAATAGAAAGCAAATACTGAAATAATCTAGGACACATAGGGAAAGGCTGTGCATTATTTTGTAGTTAACTGTCTCCCTATGAATTGACTGGGAACACAACAGGTTTGAACTTCTTAAAAGACCAGCTTTTATTAGCTCTAGCTGTAATATAGGTAGTCTCAACTGTTTAACTGAATGATACAGGACATTTTAATAGGGTTAAAATTTTATGAAGTCAGCATTAAGGCCAGGGCTCACCTAGTGGAGGTAGACTGCCTCCAGTCTAAATTAACTCCTGCAGTTTCAGTTTATATTTTTCACATCAGCTAGCTGGGAAATTTAAGCTGTTATTATGAACTATTGCCCAGAGGTGAATACACTTCATTGGTACATGAAGATCTTGTCTTTTTTTAGCTATGTTTATTTTCCACAGGCTCTAAGATAAGTGTCTTCAGGTTTGCAGTTGTGTATCTTAGTAGCACATACCTTTTTCAAACCCTTTCCTTCTCTGTCAAGGGCTCCAACCCACCCACAGTCACACAACTCTCCCAGGTCCAGTAGTGGGAACATGAGATGGTTGGATCAGTCACTGCAGGTCAGTGACGAGGAGTTTATGGTCTGAGGTATGCCTGGACAAATAATCCATTGAACAATTTCAGACAAGAACAAAATAAGTGGAAATCCCAATCTGCCTGCAGACAATTTAGAGATAGAAATAGTTTTTTGAATTTATTAGTTTGACTAGCTTCAGTCACAAAAAAGAGAATGAAGGCATGGATCTCTACAGAGGAGAATGGCACATAGCACATCAACTTAAAGCATGACTGAGCAGCTGACTAAATTTGTAATCTTGACATAGACATCCCCAGAAAATCAAATTAGGAATAAACAAATACAGGAAACACTCCTTATATAAAACTGAAAGCTACTTTCCATTACATGTAAACTCAAAACATCAGGTTTTGAGTTTAATTGTTTAAACTGTATTAGCAAAGCTGGTGATCAGTTTAGAACATAAAATGTAGGAGTTTTCTTGGCATTTAAATCCAGCAGTCACAGTTCATTTAGCTTTGCTCTCTATCTTGAACTGTATTCAGCAGGTAAATTGCAGTTTTGAGTGGGCAGGTCACAGGTGTATCATATATATGGCATTAAAGCTCCACACAGAACATCAGTTTGGATGTGACTTGAAGATTGCTGCCATGAAGGAGAGATGTAGCCCTTTAGAAGCAGACAGGGGTTAAAATCTGTTCCCTTGAATTTATTTCTGATATTGGTCAGAGGGCTGAAACCACCAGCCTGCTGATTGATGGGTTCACATGGGGCGACCTTCGCATTAGCAACGCGACTCTGGTTGCCTGGTAAACACAGGCAGATGGATCCAGCTCCAGTGATTCTCAGCAGTGACGGATGGCAAAGGTATTTCTGATCCGCATCACACCCTGCAGATCCCATGAAAATGACTTGGCACAAGGTGGAAAGTATTAGATTCGAGTGACAAATAGCTACCTGACATCAGCTGAGGCTTCTTCAGAAAGGTTATGCTGCAAATAACCGGCTTTTACGTAACTTTGTTTTCACGTAGCAATAGAAAGACATGTGGTTTATTTATTTATTTGAGAAAATGTAATGCAGCTACTGTCTGATAAAAACTATTCCTTGAGAATATATACCCAAGTATTCCAGCACTCTATAGGGGTCAGGGTGGTTTTGGAAAGGTTTTGTTTGCTTTAACTTGTTACTACAGTTGATGTTATATATACTTTTTCAGTGGCAAGAATTAGAATTCTCATTTACTCAGAGCTACTGTGATTTCATGAGTCTTTGCTTTTCTAATCCTTCAGTTCAAAAGTTCTGGAATTTTACTCCTTCTACTCTTTTCATAAGTCTGTTGCTTCAGCAGCAAAACCAACATTTTAATTAGGCATGTGGTCAATAAATACTCATCTGAGCTTCAGACCTTTGTTTTCATGAAGTAGCTTGTTTGTGTATAAGAATGACTGGGGCAGGCATGTGTTGAGAAAGCTCCAAATGCTTTATGCCTATCTTTAGCTGATACGTGTCCCTTCCGCAGGATAACATCCTCAAAATGTGTAGTGTGTGAGTGCATGTGTGTTCCTGCAGCGAGTTAAAATAACTGTTTGCACCTTCTGTGCTGCATGTTACCATTCCTGCCAGGATCATCTGGTGTGGTTGTGTCTGATAGGACATCAATAACAAGCCTAGAACTTGGCAAATGTCATCTCCCCAAGATGGAGTGTCTTGTTTGGAGCCTGTGTTGTGCTGTAAAGCTTCTCTCACTATTTAAACCTTCTCCACTAGAGACGGCAAAATTTCCAGGTGGCCAAGAGTTGTCCCCTTGTCTCTATGGTGAAGTTGTTCTCTTGGTTTTCTACGCAAAGGAATACAAATTAATAGAAACAATGACCATAAAGCAAGTTTTTGGAATAGTCGAGGAAAAGTAGAATCAGAATAACATTGCCAATGAGGAAGGAAAACTTCTTATTCTTTTTCTTTCTTTTTCTTCTGAAGAGGGTAGTCTCTCTCCCTTTTAATCAGATTTTAAGGCTTTTAATCAGATTTACCCATTTATTCAGAACTCTGCACAAAGAGTAAGGTTGCCTATACTTCTGTAACCATGCTCACAGGCTTTCCTCCTTATTTTTTAATTTAGTAATCTTTCACCTTTTTTCTGTTCAGCCTTCCTTCCTTCCTTCCTTCCTTCCTTCCTTCCTTCCTTCCTTCCTTCCTTCCTTCCTTCCTTCCTTCCTTCCTTCCTTCCTTCCTTCCTTCCTTCCTTCCTTCCTTCCTTCCTTCCTTCCTTCCTTCCTTCCTTCCTCCCTTCCTCCCTCCCTCCCTCCCTCCCTCCCTCCCTCCCTTCCCTTCCCTTCCCTTCCCTTCCCTTCCCTTCCCTTCCCTTCCCTTCCCTTCCCTTCCCTTCCCTTCCCTTCCCTTCCCTTCCCTTCCCTTCCCTTCCCTTCCCTTCCCTTCCCTTCCCTTCCCTTCCCTTCCCTTCCCTTCCCTTCCCTTCCCTTCCCTTCCCTTCCCTTCCCTTCCCTTCCCTTCCCTTCCCTTCCCTTCCCTTCCCTTCCCTTCCCTTCCCTTCCCTTCCCTTCCCTTCCCTTCCCTTCCCTTCCCTTCCCTTCCCTTCCCTTCCCTTCCCTTCCCTTCCCTTCCCTTCCCTTCCCTTCCCTTCCCTTCCCTTCCCTTCCCTTCCCTTCCCTTCCCTTCCCTTCCCTTCCCTTCCCTTCCCTTCCCTTCCCTTCCCTTCCCTTCCCTTCCCTTCCCTTCCCTTCCCTTCCCTTCCCTTCCCTTCCCTTCCCTTCCCTTCCCTTCCCTTCCCTTCCCTTCCCTTCCCTTCCCTTCCCTTCCCTTCCCTTCCCTTCCCTTCCCTTCCCTTCCCTTCCCTTCCCTTCCCTTCCCTTCCCTTCCCTTCCCTTCCCTTCCCTCGTAAGCTGTTTTTGCCTATTTGATCTTGGAGGCAGACAGTGCTGCAGAGACACAGTAGCAGGCTGCAGTTCTCACAGTGTGCCTTTTTCAATGGTGTTACAGAATTTTAAAAAAATTAGAGCTGAAACCCTGAAACTGGCTTAGTTTTCTTTCAGCAAAGCATGATGTTCTCCCGGCACCCTATGTCTCTGGTGTGTTTTCCCTTTTTTGCCTCTGGCACTCCTCTCACCAGAAAACTTTACTGCAATTGATTTTCAGCCCTTTCCCTCATGTCCACAGACTTGTCTCCACCAGGCAGGGATCTAGCTGAATAATGCCAGAGGTAGTTCAGGAAATAAATGCTGGGTAGAGCTCTCTGCAGACAGCAGGCGTGTTGGACTGCAGAGCACCAGCACCTCCCACACTGGCTTCCCATGGAGGCACAAGATGCGGAAAGAGCTTCAGCATGAAGCTCCACATGGATCCATGCAGGTGTGGGAGGGGTGGCTGTGCCACTTGTCCCCACACAGAGGAGCACTCGGAGCAATGGTGTGCACTGCCAAGTGCTATGCAGAAGTTCCAGGACACATGTCCCTTGCAGGAGCTCCCAAAACAGCCAGGCTGGATGGTGCCCTTTCTCCAGCTCAGTACAGGGTGTAGTTTGTTAATCATAGGCAGATGAAGTGTGAGGCAATTTTTTCCTAGTTTTATCTATGTAATTGACAATATTTCCTTTCAAATGGCAAGCTGAAGATTGGGATATATTTATTAAGTCCTGTGAACTCAGACAATGAGCTCTTTAATACAGACCCAGGGTATTGTGTGCTCCCAAGAATAAATCCTGATGTTTGGAAAGGGAGTATCAAACATGGATGGTGCTGTTTGAAGCCGGCTTTTGAGAACGAATGATGGCAGTCACCCAGGGCTGTGTGTCAGGGGCACTCTGGTTTCACAAAGCTGTTTGTAGTCTGAAGCACTCAGCTGAGTTTGGTTTAGTGTCCTCTAGTTAGAATAGTCAGAAAAGCAGTGAGATGCCAGAGGCTAGTCACAACCAAAATGATTCCAGCTGTCAACACAGTGGAGAGACTTTTAATTTTGTGGGCCCTAAGCTAAAGGCCAGAGTGAGTGGCTGACTCAGTGGTGCATGAAGTCCCCCCTGTCAGGCTGAAGGAGGGCGTGGTAGCCCTGGAACTCTGTGCTCAGCACCTCTGCAGTAAGCAGAGGTCCATGCCAGTGCTGCATCGCTGGGTTGGAGCAGAGCAGGAACAGGGCACAGTTATTCCTCAGGGCGTCTTGTGCAGCCTGGTGCTGCTCTGCTGATTACAAATCTCCACCCAGTGCAGTGTCACATCAGCACCATCCCCAAAAGCTTAAACTCCGCTCTAAATTACTGTCCCGTGCAATGCTGTTTCCCATATGATCGACAGCCAGTGTGCAGCATATGTGGGCTGCTCACCTCCTCTTTCCATAGTGCAAACCATGTGTGTGTGCACGTGAGGGAGTGGTGTGCACTCTCCAGGGAGCCAGCCCAGGCACTCCTGTCATTTACAGGTCTGTTCCACTGCAAAGGGACTGCATCACTTCCAGATGAGAGATGGCACAGAATCAAGCCCGTTATATAAATTAATGGTCCGTATGGTGTTGCACTTATGGAGTTGATCCTTATGGGTTTCTTCCAACTCAAGATATCCTATGATTCTCTGCAGGGCTTAAAATACGGCAGATACCACGTGTTTAGCAACCAGTAGTGTAAGAACTGCAACAGCAAAAAATCAGAATGTGGAGAAGGCACTATTAGTTAGATCAGGGTGGACCACAATGATCTCGTGCCACAAGCCAGAATGAACCAACAATTACATGTTACCATCAAAATCCCCCAGTGAAACACTAAAGTGAAGCTCAGATGTATTAGTGCCTAGAGACACTCCACAAAACTGTTGGAAGACATGCATTTTTAGTCAATTTTAAGCCTTCTGCAGCTTTTTCATTCTGCTCAAATGCAAGTGAAATAATTGGAGTCATGGAGCATGGAAAAATCCCTGCCTGTCAAATTCAATATGGATATATTTTCCTTGCTTTTCCTTCTAGGAAACCTTCTAGGCAAATTCACAGCAGAAATGTGCTAGAAATACTATGTGTTGTTGTTACATATATCACTTCATACTGTATGAAATGAAAGAATTTTGGTAAATTCAACTAATTCACAAAAATCACTTTTGCTCTTTGTAACGAAAATAAGTTATTTATCTTCATATTTACACCTAAATATTTTCTAGGCTATGAGCTGCCAGTAACCTCAAGCTGCAGTCCTGCTGGGTCAAGTACTGCTTAGTCAGTTGGGGTATTTTAAACACTAGCTGTAGGCTTATTCTGCCTTGCTTTGGCAAAGCATTTGACTGTGCTTTAGCAAGAACAATTAAAACTGTTTCTCTGAGCAAAGCCTGCCTTTTTTTCCTTTTCCCTTATTCTATCCATTGTTTTTATATGGAACTTTTACAAAGTTTTTAGCTAGTGAGTGAATTAAGGGCCTGGAACCATCAGCCAGAAGCTGTGAGTGGAAGTTGGGCTTTCATGTACTGAAAATGGCCTTGTGCGATAAGTTTGATGGTGTACTCCAGACTTCCTTGCACTTACAGTTTCTGATTTCTTCAGGTTTCAAGGAGTAAAGGAGAACCACAAAACTCTGAGAACTGTCTCTTCATGTGAAAGAAGAGGCTTGCTGGTTTTGGCAGAAGGCTTTGGATGGTATAAATTTTGAATGTGAGCAAGTATGATGCACTCTCTCCCTTTAGTCACAGCAGGCGGGATGCAACTGACCACATGTGGACATCTTCCTTTGAATTGGATGTCTGGATGTGCAGCCTCCCTTTACACAGTGCTAGTTACCTCATGGTTAGGTAAATGTCTAAAACAATGAAACAGATCAGATCCTAAAAGTATTTATTTCCCTTTGTGACCTTCGAGAGGACCCAGAGCAACCCACTGAGTCATAAAATGCTTCCTTGCAGACACCTGAAATTAGACATGATGAATAATACTCTAACAGTTTGGTCCAGCTGCCTTTGAGGTTAGCCTCAGGCAACGTCACTGGGTGTTTTATAGGTCTTTAAAGGGATTTGATGTGGAAGGCAGGGCTGAGGCTGTCAGTCAGATAAGTGCAGGTAAAGGAATGTTGCTGAGTTTGGCTGATGCCATGAAACGTTGAATGTCATGAAATGCTGCAGCAGGTTAGCAGTGCTCTGCACATCTGTGACAGCTGACACAATTAAATGATCTCCCCTAAGCAGGCAGATGGAGGCTGAGACCCAAGTCATGACCATGCTGGGAATAACATGGGTGCTGCTGGAGATGGAGCAAAAACACAAACTGTTTTTATCACTCTGTCAGATTTATCCAGTGAGCTTCCTTAAAACCACAGTCTCCTTTCAACAACTCAACTTCCCAGCTGGGAGTTACAAATGCCTGAGCTTTTGTGTCTCTCAGGGGTTCTCTTGTGCTGCACTTGGCCTTTTCTCCACTCTCTTCCCCAAAAGCCATAGCAATGACAGTAGTGGCTACGCATATGACATGTTTTAATTCCATTTGCAACCACTTCATGGTACGGTTAGCAGTAATCATGGCCTGTGCTTGCCGCAACAGAGTGGGTGCTTACAAGTCCAAGTGGCAGCTGGACACCCATCTGCTGTGCATGAGCTTGGGCTGTGTCTCCAAACACAACTAATAGTAGCAGAAGTCTTCAGCAGTTTGCTTCTATTTTCCATAAGTGGGTCTCTCCACTGTCCTTCTGTAGGGTCCAAAGAAGCAGGTGGATCCACCTCCTCTAGCCTGTCGTCTTCCCACCACTACGTTGCAGGAAACCCCTAAATGCAGTGTACCTGGCAAAGATCTTCTGAGGCTGTGCAAACAGAAATGTCACCTTAGCCACTGATATCAGATGACCTGCTGCATCCCTCTATTCTTCTTCACAAGGCAACCTGGCCCTTCTGTTTGGCAGGCTCGTTAGCAGGAGGAGAATTGGAGTGTCTGAGGTATGGCATTCTTGCATCTCTTTAAAAGTTTTTATGGCTGTGATGATGAACGCTGCTATTCCCTGCTGTTAACCCACCACTGAGCCCAAACTGGAAGTGAAAATGAAGAAGGAGGAGGTAGCAGCTGCAGCAGCAGTTCAATTTCACAAACAGAGACAGCCATGAAACTTGGGAGAGGCTGAGAGTCTCTAGGAGGCAGCATTTGCACAGTACTATAAGGAAATGAAGAGGAGAGGTGCACATATTTTCTTATGCCTGTTTCAATATGTCCTGATCGCTGATGATTTTCTTCTCCCTTCAGTGTTTAAAGCATGAAAGTACATGGAATCAAATTCCCACTGTCGAAAATCTCCAGGAGGAATGACTTTAGAGGCTTTAAAATATTACTCTGATAAAAATTTCCAATAAAGCTGAATATTTTTAACAGCTAAAGTAAATTTTTTCTCTAGAATCCTCCCCATCTTAGATACAGGCTTGTATAAATGATTCCCATCACACAAGAAAACTGTCTTGGTCATTGGGAATGTTGGGTTCTTCAGTACCTTCCTTGGACAGTGAATGCCTGACCATGAATGGCAGCTCTTGAAACACAACACGGTCTGCTGGCCTAGGGGGGACCTTAAAATACAGAAAGGGGACAGATGTATGTGGCTTAGAGCAGTGCTTCATGTGACAGCACATTTAGATTTCACTTATATTCAAAACTTCTTGTGGGCTCAGCTGGGTATAGGTGAGCTTTCCTTCATTTTTCTTTCGAGCTGTAGTGGAAACATGGGAGCTGTTATGATGGAAAGTGTTTGGAGCTACTGGAGCTCCAGGAATGGGACCCCCAATGGAGATGTGTCATGCAGGACAGCTTTGCATCAGATTCACTGAAGTGGTTTTGCTGCAGAGTTAGGATCCCAGCCCAGATCTGTATGGATCTGTACAGGGTGGACATGAGATGGAGCCTCCTGAAGGTAACAACAGATCTCTTGCTTTTCTTGTCCATACAGCTGGGACACTGGCTGGCTGCACCTGGGACATTTGCCCAACTCTTCCCGTGGCTGACAATGATCTGGACCACACCAACACTGGTGGCTCAGAAGTCTTACCCTGGGTAGGAAAAGGACAGATCCTCAAATGCTTGGATGTCACAGGCTGGTTTTCCATGGTGTTTTAAGACTGCATCCCCTTGTGCAGGGAGGCAGAGCTAAAGCATCACTGAGGGAAGCCTGGACACATCCTCGGTATCTGTCAGGGCTGCAAACAATGCTGGAGAAGCCTTATGTCAGAAGCGATCACAAGCCTTGACTTGATGCATCTAAAGCTCTCTGAATCCTTCACACCTCCTCAAAGCCTTTTCTCTTTCTCAACTGACATTTTTATAAATTCCCTGCTATTTAATTTCAGATAACCATGTTGCAGTTTAAATCAGTCATCACCAATCTGTTGTGGCCCTCCAGATCAATTACTTCCCTCCCAGCTTAGACCATTCTTGAAACTTATTGCCACCTCCTATAAATATGGCTGTGAGGTTGCAAAGTGTCAGTTCTCCTTAGAAAGATGATTTATTTAAACAAGTAGAGAAAGAAGATTTGGGCTATTTTTAGGTGTCTTTCTTTGATGCCATACAAAGATTTTCTCACCATGTTTCTCTGTTCAGCTGTGCTGTCTCTGACTTTTCACCCAGTGGAAGTGGCATCCACAACAGTGGTCCCATGTGGCTCTCAGCATGTGTCTTTCACTGTTCAGTTTTGTTTTTACTGATTTATTCTTGTGTTGTGCATTAGAAACAAGGGGCATCCCACAAGACTTAGGCTGTCTGAGATAAGTGCAGTACTCAAATGACACTGACAGCAAAGAGTTTACAGTATATTTCCCATGCACTTCAACTGAAGCATCATCAAAAAGCTCAGCGACCAGATGAGACTGGCCCAAAGTGAAAGCTGCAAAATGTCATCTGGAATTGGAAAGACTATTTGAATTGAATATCTTCTTATCAGGAAACTAGTATTTTTTGCAGGGCTAGAGTTACTTTTAATGAAAAAACTCTTTATCTGAAAGAAGAAGAGTCTTTTCCACACTAGAATGAGGCTGGACTGACCTAGTACAGCCAAGAACTTGGCAGCTAAGGTATTAATGTTTACAGGAGAAGACTTGGGCTCACATGTCTGAGAATTTTGATTTTGTTTTGAACCACCCACATGCTGGGGTGAATGACTAGCATGTTGTTACCAGCAATTTCATCTACAATCTCTGTCTTTTTTTGGGCAATTTTAACAGGTTTTAGTGCAAAACCTACAAAATTTGTTAAAAGCAAAAAACATGGACAAAGTGGAAAAGCCATCTGTGTCCCAAATGCTCCTATTACTGCCATTTTCCAGAATAGAGGTGAAGTACAAAATGGTTCAAAGACTTTCTCTGTATTACTCAAGGGGTCAGCAGCAAACTGATCTGGAACAACTCATTGTTTGGGTTCTTTTCCAGATGTCAGAATTATTTACTTCTTCATTTTCGTTTAGATCCCAGCAATTACAAGCCTGAGTTTTGTCCTTCCTAGAAGTCAGCAAGCATTTTGTATGGACTGGGCAAAGCTAACTCACAGGAAACTGTGGGTGACCCTATTCCCTGTCAAGCCTCTCACCTTCTCATGGAGGCAAGGCATCATACTTCTGCACAAGAAGTTATGGACAAGAAGTTCCTGCAGGCTCATTTCATAACTCTAAAAATAAGACTTCTCATATTATATAGCAGGACTAATCGTTTTTGCTATTCCTCCCACAGAGGGTTATCAACATAGTTTACAAAGTGTCATCTTTTAGCAACTGCTCAAGAGTTGGCTGTTTCCCATCTCATCCCCTCTGACACATTTACATGTTCTTTTTATAAAAACACACAGATAAAAAACCCCTCCCAGTCGTGTCTTGAATATTTTCAACCAAAGAAAAAAAAAATCTCTTGCCAAGTTGTTCAGTAGCTGGAAATGATTTGTCACATCCACAGACCTGAAATTCTTTTTATTTTGATATGACTAACCATGCTATGATTAATGGCTCACATAAATAGGCTCAAAATAAGTCTGGCACAAATATAGGGAAGGAGAAGGGTAAATGGGATAAGGACTGGATGGGTCTGTTGCAGGACATCGGTGGCGTGAGTGGCATAGCGGGCACAGAGGAAGGAAAAAATGTTTCATGCTATTTATAGCTCAAAATTACAGCTACAGATGGTGAGGCTGTCATGTAGCAAGGGCTCAGGACATGGAGAAAAGGCAACCTGCATTGCACAGCCTTGTCTCTCCCTGGAAGCTGCTGTCTCTCTGAAAGGTACACAATAGTAGGACAGTACATAGCAGCTTGACTGAAGCTTTATCCGTATCTCCTGGAGTGTTTTCGCCCAGTGTTTTACTATACAACATATTCTGCTATCCCTCTTCCACAGGCAAAGTTTTCCAGCTTCTTTTGTCAGCTGTTATTCTGTTTACATTCAGCTCATAATGTACGGTGATAATTTTGAGTGGAAGTTCCAGACACACAGTCATAGCAAATGGGGACAAGTGTGTTTCTCAGTGGGCTCTGAGAAGTACAAACTCACAGCTGGTGAAGCGTGTAGGGGAGACAAATCTGGAGGTGTGGAGAAGGATGGGGACAGGGGGACACTCGTTCAGATTGCTTATTCAAGCTTGATCACCTGAACAGAACCCTTTGAGCAAAACTCAGCTTGAATAAGTACAAACGCCAGAACATGCATCTAGTGGGACAGAACAGAAAGCTCTCTCCAGGGTGGAGAGGTGGGCACACATCCTGGAAAGCAGAGTCTCTGGAAAGGTCACAAGGATGGATAACTCCAGGCAAATGGCTGAGGCAGGGAAGCAAGTCAGACTCTACAGCTCAGTGAGGAATGGAAAATGAGGAATGGAAAATGAGGAATGGAAAATGAGGAGTGCAGATTTTTGTCAAGAAGCAGGTCACAGTCACAAGCTGTTACAACACAGGCATGTGGCCTCACAGACAGGTGGGATCAGAGAGCAGACGCGAGCGCTGGACGTGGCTCTCCCCGCGTCAGTCTGCACAGCCTTTGCTGCTGCAATCCCTGTGGCTCAGCTACATCCCAGAAATATCCCCTCCTACAGGATTCCTGCTTACTTCAGGGAGCAGCTGGCTGAGCTGATGTGGCTGTGGGCTCTCCAGAGTCATGGGCTAGGTTAGCCCTGTGTTTCTGACAGAAACCCCGTTGCAGCTGTGAGTGACAAACTGTGCCACTGTGAGAATGCTCACCAGCAATTTCTAATGTTGCTTTGCCATTATTTTGTGTCTGAAACGGTCTAGAATGACTCATGTTTCTGAAATAAGAATAACAGGAGTGTAATTTCATACTTTTTGCCATGGTGAAATCTCATTAAAAACAATGAGGTGTTTGGATTTGATGCTGTTTGCACCTTTCCACCTCTGATGGCACATGTTCCTGGGGATAGGATTCTTTTTGAGGGACTAAACAGAACTTTGGTTTCTGGGAAACAAAAATCCTTTTGAGAAAAAGTATAAAATATTTTTTCTGAGGGCCCAAAATAAGTGGAATATTTCCCTGTGAACAGTGGTAATACAGAAGGTGTACATAGGCCTCTGTCAGCAATACATAAACATTACATTTCTGCCACAATGCAGCACTGGAGTTCTGTCTCAGGGAAGCAGATTCCCTCTTTTAAAATGGGAAGACAGAAAACTGTGATATGCAGAAAACTGGATATAATGAGATGTTTCCCACTTGCTTGAGTATTACAGGATTGTCATGAGGCAATAGAAGGCCTGCCTGAGATCAAGACTGAGATGAAATGTATCACCTTTCCTTCTCAGCTCTCTCTCAAGAAACTAAAAAAAAGGAGCTTCTAGTGAGCTGAGCTTGCAACTTACAGAATTATCCATACAGGCATTAGAAATAAATGCTCTGTGACTTCCTCTGTCCAACTTGTATTGGATATTACACAACTAACTGTAATTTAAATATCACCAAGTGTATATTAAGCATATTAAGCTATATTTAACCATCCTGCCTTATATATCTTTGCTTGTTGCAATATATTTGTCTATATATTTTTATAAACATGGATATGGAGTATGTATTATAGGGGGTCAGATATTTCCCATGAATATATTTTTCTGAATGGAAATTTAGTCTTCAAGAGCTCTGAATCTCCCTATGGCACTTTTGCTGGAGATTTTTACTCCCCACTGGGAAAAATAAAATGCTTTGTTTTGAATTAGCTCAATCTAAATTGAAATACTTTGGTTTGTCAAACCAAATTAAAACATTTCATGAAGGGGCAGTTCAGCTTTAATTTATGTCCACAAGAGTTACTATGTGCCTTGTGGACATTTTAATTTATAGCCATCATACTCCCATAATGCATCATAATCGTCTCTCTCATTAAATTTTTGCAATGTACTCTGAGAGTCAGATGGCCACAAAACATCACAGGACGCTGGCTGGGAACTTCATCGACCGAGCAACATGATGTATCACCCTCATGAGGCACCACAGCAGTTCCAAGGGACCCACTGTTATATCAAACCAGGCTGAAGCTAAACTTTTTCTGAGAAAGGACACATTTGCTTTTAGTGAAAACATTACTGTTTCAACATTTCTTCCAGATGTGCATCCAAAATAAATGTTGATATCAGAACTTTCTGTAGAACAAAACATATAAATTTTGACAACTCCTCTAACAAATAAGTTCTCCCTTCGAGGTTTTAGGGACTTTTCCCTCTCTGTTACTCAGGAGCATGCACTGTAGTTTTTGATGTAGCAAAGCATCAGTGACCTGCCACCCAGGTAGAATTATTTCACTTGGGTCAGGAGTATGAGTGGAATCTGTTGAGTTTCAAATAAAGCTTGAAACTTCTGCATCTCCGCATGGGCATGAGAAAAGGTAGATCAGAGGAACCAGAGGGCAGAAACAGATAAATTGTAAATGATGTTTCTAACACTAAAAAATAATTATGAACCATGAAAGGTAAGACATTAATTGCAAAATATTGGGAAATTCAGGGTCAAAATTGGCTTAGTGAGTCTGTGCCTGCTAGTTGTGTTCTGGTAATGTCTTTAATTACATGAGCACACAACACAGGACATAAAGCTTGGAAAATATTTACATTACAGCTCTGGATTGAATATACTTAGGCACAGAAATGTGACATATTTTGGAGTGATGCTGAAAGAAGGCAGAGATTGTTGTGGGACGGGTGCTCAGGTGATGATGGATCACACAGTTTGTTATGAGCCGAGTGTCAGGAGTGAGCAGCATAAAGCCTGGACACAGCACAAAGGATTTTGACTCTAGTTGACTTTGAATAAAATTACAGGAATCCAGATTGCAATTACATGGCCTTCAGACAGGACACCATAGCTAAGACCTTTTCTTTTATTAGAAATGATACAGCAGAGTTAAGGTAAGATTTTCAGGATGGCTTCTGCCAAGGCTGGCACTCCAAGAGAGGAAAGGCAAGAGCAGTCATCACTGCAAGTACCACTTGGGATATAAGAGGTATGGAGAGTGTTTGCAGGTCTTGAATCACAGTGGAAAACCAGAACAGTGTTTTTGTCTGGGTTTAGGATTAAGGGACTTTCCATTTACGTGGCCATTTTTCATTAGGCTGTGAAGGGATAGGAGGGTTGTGTCACTGAAATATGGAGATCCAGGCTTCAGACAGCACCAGGTGTAGGATTATGCACAACACCTGACTGCCCTTTCCAGAGCAAAGTGTTGACATCCCAGTCTGAGAATACCTTGTTCTCTCTGTCCTTGAGGGAACTATCCTAGCTGGATAAGTTACCTACATGTAACTGAGAATTGTGTCAGATCTAATGCCTCTTTAAGGTCTCCCTGAGGACTGCTGTGAGGCAGGAGGCCTATGTTTAGAAGACCTCATAGGAGACTTGTTTTGCCAGCAGAAGTGATGAGGTTTGCTGTATCAAAATTAGTGTGAGCTCTGGGTGCTGCCTTCTGCTGGCCCAGAGACAGAGTCCTAACACTTGTTACTTCTGACCTTCACAAAAAATGCCAGCTGTCTTCCCCTTCTTTTTGACTCTTCTAGGTCATGAGAACATGAGATTCAAGAATTCGGTTCCATTCGCTCTTTCTCTGGTGATGTATCCAGAGCACCTCAGATGTGCATGCCACACAGACCCTCTCACCCAATTCTTTGTCTTCCATCTCAAAGCCTTTGCTGGTTTGTGTCTGTGTTTACTTAAAAGGCTTTTCTGGCATTGACATTGATGTCCAAAGCATGGCAGTGGGATATATTAGAAAACTACCCTGTACATATCCCAAAAACACTGTCACTAAAGAAGAGGATCACAGACCATGACAGCACAGAGACCCAGTAAATCAGGTGTGTATTCTAGACTAAGGGGACACCAGTTCTTTCCGCTTTTTACCACGTAATTCTGAAACAAATAGGGAAGATCACCAGTTCCGGAATTAGAAATGAGCACAGGGAAAACTCCATTCTTATTCTCAGCTTGCTAACAGCCTGTAGCGGTCCTGGAATGAAATAGGTCCAGATTTTGCATTTTAGTAGTAATCTTGTGTTTTATAGATTTGGCTATGTCAAAAGAAGGACAACTTCTAGAGAGATCCTTTTTTATGTGCCACAGTTTGTTCATGAACTCGCACCAACTGGCTCCGTGTGCTGCTCTGTTTGGCATCTCCTCCTCCTCAGAATCCCCCTCCAGTCCTCTCCCAGGAGGTGACCTCCGTTCTTGAGAAAGACAGGGATTAGCTGAGCCAGCAGAGCATGTACATAACGCAGCTGGGGAGCAGGGGAAGTGCTGCATGGCTTCAGCAGAGTCCTGTTACAGGGCACTGACCACTGCAGGGAGAAGGGAAGAGGCCTGGAGAGCACAAGAGGGGCTGGAGAGCACGAGTTAGTGCCGTGCCTGGTGAGCACCACCTTCCTGCTTAAAACAGGTGGTTTAACTTAAAGGAAGGTAATTATCATTATTTTTAGGTGTGCAGAATTGGTATCCTAGGCTTATGAAGAATGTCTTAGTACCGGAAAAAAGTAAGGAAAAGGTGAAGGAAAATCAGAAAACTGAGTTTGCCATGTTGATAATACAGGCATAATATATTGATGTCATATATAGTTTATGTAGATGCACACACACATGCAGTAGCACATACAGAAGATAGACATACACATCCTGGATTTCATGCAAAATAAGAAAGATTTCAGTTGTCCAAGTTGTTCTGATGGATCTAAGATATCCAATGCAGATTGACTTGCTCACTATTTGTGCTTGCTAATGCCAAAAGCCCACATTCTGTCACCTGACTGTAAGCAAAACATAAATAAAATTAAAGCACAGAAATTAAAATAAAATTACCTTTGGTTAGATGAGACATAGGTCACACCCTGATGTGCTGCTGAAGCCATGCCTCTCAGGATGTGGAATTTTCTTGGAGAATGTTTGGGCTGTGGTTTGTGCACAAAACCGACCATCATGAGAAGAATCAAAGTGGTCATAACAATCATACCAGGCACCATAATGTGAAGACATCCAAAAACTAAAAACAATATCTTCCTCTGAAAGGAAGCCAAGAGCCTGTGAAGTTCCTAGAGAATGAAACTTGGAAAGTAGCCCAAAAAAAGATCTATTGCATTGGTGTAATGTACTGGTATATAGGGCACAGTCTGATGGTAGCTTAGTCAAACATATTTAAACGATGAAAGTTTAAATATCTTAAAATTAAATTATCTGACTACTTTTCAGTCAAGTTTTTTTTTTTTTTTTAAGTGAATCAGGAAGCTTTCTGAATACCGGATTTAATTTCTCAAGTTTTGAAGAATTGGAAGGATTCCAATGAAATATTAAGAAGCTAGTCTGCTGACATTTTAAAGAGATAAATGGTATAACAGGGGAAGTTATAGGTCAGTTAGGGTGATATTGATGCTGGGAAAAAATAGCAGTGGGACACAATCAAAAACCAGTTAAAGTACAGGAATTCAGTGAGCGTTAGTCAGTGAGGTTGCATGGAAAAAGGGATTCTACTAAAATAAATTAACTTAGTTCATTGAAAAGATTGTGTTCCTAGCTGACAATGCTAATTCTGTTAAGGTAGAGTTCAATTCCTTCCAAATGTGACTTAAAAATATTTTGAATTCTGATTAAAAACTAGTAACCTGCCAATGCACTGTTCCACATATTAAAGAAATCATAAATGAGTGAACAGACTGAAAACTTCACTATTTACTATTTACTATTTATAATATTTACTAGTATTTACTAGTGGGGAATCATCAGTAAAGGTGTGTGTTTTTCTAATGTGGTCCAGCAGAGGTTGGAGTTTGGTATATCACTGTTGAGTATTTTCCCTGATAGTCTCAAAGTAAGTATAAAGAGCATTTCTAATTAAGGTAGCAAATTGCACAAGATTTCTGGCCTAGCAAATAAAGATGAAAGTTTGTGATGGATGCAAAGAAAAATGGGTTACTTGTTAGGCTGAAAACAGTTGAACATATATTGAACATATATTGGAGTACATCCAAACATGAATAGAGCAACAAAAGAAAAGTGCATATGATGGCAGAGTTTGGGGTAGCGCCACTGTGAATCCCAAGAAGAAAATCCATGGTGGGGGCTGGGAAGTGCTCTCAGAGCAGCTGTAGTGGGACTATTTCAGGGAGTGTTTTGGAATTACACCTCTGGGGAAACTGCTAAGCTGGGAAAATTCCTGTGTTGTACAAGGTCACATAGAAATCTCATGTCTCTGAAATCAGCTGTTCAGTTTGCCTACTGAGAGCCTCCTGGCAGGCAGGCAAAGGCTCTGCTCAGGTTAGTTGGAGAGGAAGCTGTGAGAATGCCTTCCTTGAGAGAGCAGCTGCAGTGCGATAACATTGCCAGACAATTTCTACCTTCTTTAGGAGAAAAGAGGCTTTTTGATGTAGCTCTGTTTTTAGGAAAAAAGCCTGGAAAATCTGGAGGAAGGAAAGGCCAGTATGAGTTGAGAAGGGATAATGGTCAGGTTGAAAGACTGGAAAGAGTTTATTTGTTCCTCATAGAACATCAGCATGGAAAATATCTTTGTTGGACCTATACTAAATATATACATATGTGTATATATATGTATGTATATATATATATATGTATGCATATATATATATGTATATATATATATATATATATATATATATATATATATGATGTTCTCTGGAAAGCTGTAGAGTAGGGAGGTGAAAATTCATTGTGTCATCTGTAAGCCACCTTGCTCATCCTGGTGATAGCCACTAAAAGGCCAAAAAGAAACAGTCAGGTAGACTACAGGAAAAGACAAGTGAGCAATTGTTTTTTTGTGTGTGAAGCTGTCTCCTCATCTAGAGCAAAACTGTTGAAGGCTCTTGGACCAGGTGTTTGGTAGATTCATGAAACAGAAAGGACTTGTGCTGGCAAAGGCAAGGTGATTCCATTTCTGATGGGAGGCTGTGTTGTTACGAGCTCTTAGGAAGAAAAATATTATCTTTGGCTGATAGCCTTACATGAAAGGCCACATTTTGAAAGTGACCTTGACCTGCCCATGAAACTTGCACCTGTTGTTCTGCAGGCACGGGATTGCTGGGCAGAGATTTACTCTCTCCCATTTCGATAATTTGATTTTGCAGGCAGAGATACAGCCAGGCCCTTAATGAAAGCCAGTAAAAAGTTCACAAATACATAGTCTATGCTGCCTGTCTGCACATGAGCTTACTGTCTTTGAATTTTATGTCACTTTGTGTTTTGTTTTATTTATTTCAAAATAATTTGTATCCCACACTTGCACATGGCTCCCATGAGCATGTGAAAATTCACAAGCTATTTTTGAAATGTTTTCCAATGTTTGAGTTTAATTCTGTCAAATGAACTATATGAGAATTTGCTGGTAAATACAAATCTGGTGGAATGCTTTGATTTGCATACTACTACACCGCTCTGTGACCACATGGGTGGAAATATCCAGGTAAAAACCAATTCCTGTTAACTCCTGGTGAAGGATTTGTGTCAGCTGACAAAAATGGTTGGTAGCAAGACAGACTTCCAGATGCGTGAAGAAACTAAATCTGTTCAGTTCAGAAAGGAGAGATGGAATAGGTAAAATGAAAACAAGAGCAAAGGGCACCCCTGAATTTGAATGTCAGCTTCAAACTTGAAGATTAGCCTAAGGAGATTTTATTGTCATGTAGTTCTTAATGAATCTGTAGTGGTCAGAAAGCCATCTGAGACTTAGTTAAATGAATAGTTAAATGAAATTCAAAAGTGGGTGTGCCAAAGGACAATACTCCCAGGCATGTGGTGTGATTCTTGAGGATGGTTTGATGCAAGGCCAGGAGCTGGACTAGAGGATCCTTGTGGGTCCCTTCCAAAGGAGCATACTCTGTGATTCTGTGAAGTTATAGTGGAAAATAATGCTTTTAAAAGCATTAGTATGAACTCCTTTTCTACTGGTAGAAGCTAGGAAGGAGCTTTTCCCATTATTGCATTTCACAGGCTTGTTTACAGAAAGGATAGCAGGGCACGTGTCATTCCCATTTGGTCAGGCATGAAAATTGTAGTGTGCGCCCAGAAGCAACTAGAAAAGCAAGAATTTTAACATTCAATAGCCAAGCATAATTTTATGGGTCCTTGAGATACTTCTGTCTGAAATACCCATTTGCAAACAAGCAGAATTCTTGCTGGTTCTGCTTTAGTTGAATTGTCATATGGTAGTCTTATCCAGAACTTTCAAAAACCAAATATGATCAAAATATTTTTTTGTCTTTCCACATTAAACCCTACAACCTTCTTCCCTTTCAGAGCATTTTTGTGGTATAGCTGCAGATGTTAATATAGTTGCCTAAATTCTTCAGGCCTTCCCTTAGAATGGAGTTCTTGTTTTTCCAAAACAGACACAGTGCACACAACACCTCATCAAATAGTCAGCCACACCTATGATTTTATAGCAAATAACAAAGCTTTTACTGGAAAGCAATCTCGCCATGTAAACAGTAGCTAAAAACATATGTAACTACCCAAATACTTTGGAATTGCCTATTAAAGTAGACTTCTAGTTGCTGAAGGAGCAATACATAGAAATTCTTAGACTTCTAAACTTCTGGTGTGATACAAACCCATTGTATGATACACACCAGTGCAATGTCTGCTTAATACTGTGGCCTTATCAAGTCTGTTGACCATTCACATTCTCTGGAGGCCAGGGATGATAGCAAAACATTTGTGGGCACCTTTTCTGAGTAGCCTGCCAGAAATGTTAAAATGTTGCCAGTAGTGATGCACACATGTGCTATACGGAAGTTCAGAAAAGTTCTTTGAGCAATCAGAGATGTCACATCATGCCTGCAATGATGGCTGTCTCCAAAGCAGAAGATCTGGTAAGTTATGACACTCTTAATCAGACTCACAGACCCTGCAGAGTGACGTGTTTGCAAAGGAAGGAACCTCACCAGGACTGCTATCAGAGTGGTGTAACAAAAAATACAAGAACAGCCCAACCGTTCATGGGGTGACAGATCAGACTGTTGTACAATAGACAAAACAAAAGTTATTGTCACAGAGTAGAGCATCTTCATATTTGGAAAGTTAAAATAAATTATGATAAACTGATCTTTATAAGCACAAGAATAATGTAAATGCAAACATGTAGCAGTGATACACAGCACAATGTATTTCATGTAGCAGAGTGTATGACTAGACTTACACTACCTTGATATAAAATGGGGTTTAGAAAATTTCTTGTATGTAATGCTATTGGATATCAAAAAGAGGAAGAAAATATGGTAAAGAATATTTTACTGTGAGATGGAGTAAGTCAGAAAGCCACCTGAAAATGCTTAGAACTTAAAGCAACAGGCTGTGGAACAGAGAGGAAAACTAGTGTAAAACTAGGAAGAAAACAGCTCACTGGAAGGTAGAAAAGAAACAATTTATTGTAGGCAACAGCCAAATTTGGAAACCATTTTGAAAGAGTTTCAGAAGAGGGGTGAAAGACATTTATGACAAATGGTTACCTAGAGTGCCTGCTGCTAGTCCCAAATTTGTTTAAGTATCATAGATGGGAGGTGACATTCTGCGGATGTTAAAAATTGGAGCAGAAAATAAATGGGAAGAACTAGTACCTTCTGATGAGCAAGGAAATAGTCATGTAGAATATGCCCACATGAACCAAGACAGGCATCTGTTTCTGAGAAGATCTGTACTCTCTGACTGCACAGTTTGTCACACCACACACCACGAGGGACAGAGGAGCTCCTCATGTTCCCTTTCACTCCTGTAAACTTCTGCTCATGATTGTGCATGTTGACACTTGGGTTTGTGTGCACACCAATCTCTCTAGGTGTCTTGTGGACCTGGATAGCTTTTGTTGTTGTTCCTAGTGCAGCATCTTGGTGTCACTTGTAGTGTTTGGCCACTTGTACCTGTAGGGTTAGTGAAACATATGACTTCTGGAAGAGAGGGGAAGAGTGGTATTCCTTGTCATTAACCTAGAGCAGGAAAGAGATTTCTCCCAAGAACAGAGAAGGAGTTACACAGAACAGCTGCAGCAAACCCTGAGCAATCTGATTTGTTCTTACAGATGACTGTTTAATAAGAGGCTTGGACTGAAACTTTCCAATTATCAGGATTCTGTGATTGCAGGTCATGGTCCCATCTTTACCAATTTACAACTTTCTGGGTTCCAGCTCCCGGGCACACTCTGATTATGACCTGATTGCATGTCTAGATGACAACTGGTGTTCACCAACCCCTACCCAAGCCTGATTTCTTTAGAACAAGGGAGATGTGATGTGCCTCAGGAGTTCTCCTGGGCTGCACAATGCAGGGGTTTTAGGGACACAGAAGCTTTTTGCAGAGAAAAGCACCCAGAAGCTGTTCAGAAAGGCCTCCCAAACACTGTTAACTTCAACACTGACTCAAGTAAGGATCAGTAACATTTGCTGAGGCTGAATTTGTCACTCTCACACTCACCAGGTCAGCTGGCCCCTGTTGGTTCACCACCAGGCAATTGCTACCTCTGAGTGCTGGTGAAGATTAGGAAGCCAAGTGGGAACAGACATTACCATGTCTTTGGTTCCAAAGGACCATCTCAAGCATCTGAATCTTGTATCTCGCCCATTTTCTTCTGCCCCTGAGCCCCCCACCCTGACTACCTCCCATCCTCTGGCTGCTGAGCTCCACTGCTCCCGTACAAAGCTGCAGCCCATTTAAATCAATTCTGACACCTAACACCTCTCTGTTTTCTCAGCCTGCCTGCCCCAAATATTTCCCTCCAGCCTTGACAGAACGGGTATTCACTGGGCAGCTCCAGAATAACAAGTTTCCATTATTTGAGACGGTTGTATGGGGAGCTTTGTGGTGTGGCATCTGGCCAACTGGTGATCATTTAGCTGGGGTAGCTCACTACTGGGTAGTTAATTTGACATGCTGAACAGAGTGGTTAGGTTCTCTCTGAAGCCCAGTCAGACACTTCTGGGTTCCCAGTATTAAATTATGCCTGATGTGCAACGCCAAAATATCGGCACTTGCGTGCAAACCTTGACTTCAGGGATGTTCATCATCCCGGCAGTGGCTCATACGCTCCGACACAATCAATTTTCTCTAAAGCAGTTGCTGGGACCGCTACCTGCTTTAGAGAGAGATGTGAATTGTGTTAGGCTGTCCACAACCTCTGCATCAGTAAGCTGGGAAAAATGAAAAGGTGAAGACATAGTGGCGACAAACAGTGGTGATGAACCCATAAATATAAGGCTGGGAAGAGCAGGTCCTTTCTCAGTGGTAACAGCCCAGGACTCTGGATTGACTTCTTTCCCAGGAAATATATCAAGTGCAGAAATGAGAGCGTGGTTGCAGAGATGGATTCGCACTTTACACACGCTCCATCTCGTTTAGGGCTTGGACTGAATGATCGTTATCACCACATGGTAGCTATCAGGGACTAGCTGACACATTATAAAAACCTAATGTAGCCAATGCACATTGGAGTCTTTGCCAGCACCTGAATTGTTTGCCAGAACACTTTTGAGATTGTCTGTTCTTGTGGTATTTGTATCACTGGCAAGAATCAGAAAGAGAGGAAATCTGGAAAACATTTCTCAGGCAAAGGAAAAAAAAATCTGTGAAGTGCTGTGGAGTCCAAGATGGTACTGAAATTCTGGTTCCTTATTCAAATGGCTGTAGAGCTTGGGAGTCTTTTGGGCCCTCGGAACCTACCTCGGAAGGTATTTTTCTCTTTCTGATTGTGTTAGAAATTACAGTTAATTGGTCTTGGTCATTTATTTTCCCTGCAATTTTTGGACCACTCCCAAAGCCTGTGCCTCAGCGTTGCTGTCTTTCTAACTGAGGAAACAGGAGAATTGTGCCTACTGAACTCAGCTGCTTGAAATCCAGGGGAAAAGGACTATTAATAAAAAATGTATTATTCTATGTCATGTGGCACTGGCCTATCCTGTCTCAGTGCTGTCCCCAAACTGTATGCAACATCCTCCAGGGAGCATTTGCTCTCTGATTAGGCAGTTGCATGTTAGGATGACAACTGGAACATAAACCAAAATAGCCATAAAGGAAACAGAACTGTCCCTCTGGAATAGATTTCCACTGCCATTCATATGCATCTCTCACACAGAGCTAGCTGTGCAAAGTGCTCTAACAGGACTACTAGAGCCCTGTGTTGGCAAATGGAGAAAAAACTTTCTCTTAATAAACACAGCTGGGATCTTTAGCACCCATTCACCAGAAAAGTCTGATATTTCAAAGTATTTTTCATGCTATTGAATGGATGACAAAATACAGTTTGCCACTGCACTAGAAGTATTGAGACATCCTGATTGACTTCTGCCTGACATTTCTTACTGAGATGAATGTTTTTCCAGAGATCAAAACTGTAGCTGTTTTATAAGAAAGAAGGGGAACTGGAATGTTTCCACACAAGGGACAGTTCATCTTTTTTTGCAAGGCCACAGGAGTTGTGGAAGACCTCTTGGGACCCTCAGTGTCCCCTGCATCTTTTGTGGGCAAGGATCTGAGTTGAATTTCCTCTTGCCATTGCTCCACTGTGATTCTCCCAGGCACTTTCATTTTGGTGAATAATTACTTGATTGATTTGAATTGCTTCCCTTACTTTTGGGAATATTTATATTTTCTCCCCTGTCTGGGTGAAGAGAAACTTGCCAAACATCTCAAGCAAATTTTGTGGGAATACTAATGTAAAATCCCTTCAGTCAGTTGTGTAGAAATGACTGGATCTACCCTGTAAAACCCCGCAATCAGATAACTTTCAATGAGAATTTTGAGCCTGGCATTCCTTTGAGTTATGCTTGATAGAGTTAAATACATAATTTTTGTTTCTTTAGCTTTTACTCACTTCATTCAAAATTTACGTGGAAAATGGCATCTTTCATAATAATCCAATGGACCACTGGAAAGTTAGTAAGACTCTGCCTTCAAAAACATGCAAAGAACTGGAAATGGAAGGAATGTCTAATTGGACTGCTAATAATGCCATGTGGCAGAATGTAAGGAGGAAAGAGGGAGGAAAACATGCAGGACTCAAGAGCAGGAGGATTCCAAGCAAGAATGGTGGTGCATCCAAGTAGAAAATACATCTATTTTGCTAGAAGACTGTCAGATTCCATGCTGAGAATTCCTGCCTCTTGATCCCAGGAGCACATGCATTTTGGCTACAGGGTACCCAGTGCTTTAGAATGATTTGCTGTCATCTCCACAAAAAGCAATCCCTGAAGTTTCCATCCTCTGTCCCAGGGCTATGAAGCCACATTTATAGCAGAGTTCATGAGAATTACTGGAGCAGACCATCATTCATTTATGTGGGGATGTACCCGTGTCTCCTTGTACCCATTTTAGGACTTTAAAATAATTCTGTGATCACAGCTGCATTAGCCTGAGGCCAGGGCTTCTCACCCTTGCAGGGAGGCTGCTTCACAGCCAGTCCTTCCTTCTTGTTTCTGATATTTGAATGGTCTCTTTCAGCTTCCTCTGCTCACTTCCACAAAGAATATCCCACCCCTTTGGATCTTCCAGCTGCTAGGAAGCCTCAGTGGAACTGGGTTTTCCAGCAGGAAGAAGTCAATGCCTCTGGCTGACGCCCAGCTGTACCTGTAAGGTAAGCAAAGAGTGAGAAAGGGATGTTTGGAGGAAGCAGCCTCCCTTTGAGGGGGAGCTGAGAGAGTCATCAGAATGGACCTGCCTTGTTCTCCTTTTTCACTAGCATCTTCCTTTAAGATGTGAATGAAATGGTGGTGGAGGTAGGAGTTGGCCTCTTGGCTTCAGGAGAGCTGTTTGTGCTACTGGGTCCTTACCAGGCCTGGGGAAAAAGAGAAAAAAAAAATTTAAAATGTAGTGTTCAGAAAACCCAGAAGGAAAACAGAAACTACCTGTGTCCTTAATGACTGACTGCAATTGCCACGTGGGTCCCCTGCTGGGTGCTAAGTGACCATGGAAATGCACACCATGGTCACAGCGAGTGGGAGCTGAGAAGCTGAGGAGTGCTGTGCTGACATGGCCCTTCCCCTGTGTGGCTGGAGGCATTTGACACCTAATCGTTTTTGATCCAAGCAGATCACCTTTCTGGGAAGCTGCTGTGTCACTGGCAAACACAAGGCAATGTGGTACCAAGGTGTCTGGCAGGCTGTGGAATGTGGAGGTGAATGGAATGGAATGGAATGGAATGGTGCTCAGAGCTGCCTGTTTTCAGATGATGTGCTCTTAATGCCAGATTTTTGGAGCTGGCTTTTCAGTGTCTCCTGTCACTTCATGACCTACCACTTCCTTTTTCCTCAGGATTAATTTAATTTGAACATCAGGGTTTGCACCTTAACCTCCCAGTCTACAGGGAGTGGGGAGAGGACCTGCATCTCAGCAAAATGCTAGCAGTGGCTGATACCATAAATCACAGGGATTTTAGAATCTGATGACAAACTGAATTCTTGTCAGAAAAGAGCAGAGCTGACCCCTCCCAAACTGTCATCGAAGCCGGGTCATAAAAATCACAGCTGTCACCAAAGCATGCCGGGCCTCTGGGGGACATGCCATCCTGGGGACTCATCTGCTGCTTCCATGGCCAAATTCCAAGCCCTCAGGCACATTCCAGTTGACATTTTGTCACATCTCTTGCTGGTGCATCTGTTCGGGGGTATTAACTCTTCCTAAATCACTTTATCCTTTTTTTTTTTCTCAGAAAAAAAACAAGACTGTGGGAGATGAGGAGGTCTGAGCAGTGGTTTGTGGCACTAAACAGAGTCCAAATGTTTAAAACTCGGCAGCATCTGGACTAACTAATCCTGTAGGTAATGTTACTACAGCAACAACATCAGAAATATAACTTGTATTCACAAAAACTTCAAAACACAACTTTAGCTCACATCTTTACCTACAAAGATACAAGAAATCTTCCCTTTGAGCTTTGTCCACAGACAGATCTCTGTCTTCAAAAGAGATGGGTGAGCATCAAGTCAGACCATGGTGACTGTGGATGACCTGAGGTCACTGTACATTCTACTGCAGCAAAGTGCAAGAGCAGAGACATTGAGGCACTTTTCCCAAACCATTTGATGGGGTCCAAGCTCTGAGATGCCTCTGTGTGTATGAACCAAAGTTTCTCTATCCTACCTGCTCATGATAACCAAGAAGAGTCACTGAAATTCACAGCCACAACTTGTCCAGCAGGGATGGCAGCAGAGAGGGGCTGTGATGTGCTCTAGAGTCACTGTTCCAGAGTCACAAAATTTGAATGCGTGTGGGATAAAGGTCAGCTGGTTTCACTAAGGATGGGGAATGACAGCCATCTGGCCTAGGAGAACATGGAGAGTATTTGCTGGACTTCTCATGTTACCAATGACAAAACTTCTTAGAGTGTCTAAAAATAATATGTGCTAATTTCTTTACATGCAGTGCCCTGCATCCGGGATGAGATAGTTCAGTACCAATTCTTGTGCTGGACAAGAGTTAATAAGAAACCTAAAGGACAATGTTAATAAATAAATACAGTAATAGTATTAACAGTAATAACAATAATAACAATAATAATAATAATAATAATAGCAATGACAATAACAGCAACTGAATAGTAAAAGATAATTAAGAAACTAATACCTAATAGTCCCTCGACAAAGCCTTGCTTGAATATGGGTCTCTTTAACAGAAAAACTGTAAAGTCTGAAGTGTTCAGTGCACATTTTATTCCTGCTATACAGACAAAATAAGTATGATATTATGGATGGAGTAAAAAGTTTGCGGTCTGTAGCAAAGGAAGGTGCGAGACAGAAGCTACCTAAATTAAACAACAAAGCTTTTTGAACTTCCTGAATCATACTCTTCACAAATCTTGTGAATCTGGGAAAATTTGAAAGTTTTGGAGGATTCATTTGCTTGGGAGGTTAGGAAAGGATAGAGCCATGGGAAAATTTTGAAACTTCCAAAATGCTCATTTAGTTTCCAGAATGAGAGCCCACTGTTTGTAAATCAAGGGCTCAGAGAAAGTCACTTGCATTGAACTTCTCAGTAAAAACCTTACCTCCCTTTGCCCTCAGTAGCTGCAAATACCCTCAGTTCTGTGTAACTCTGTAAATGAGCAAGAGCTGAAAGCAAATTCAGTTCATCTGGATTTTTCCTAGTTCCCTGCAGGTATCAGAATGGTGTTTCTCTCTGGTGTTCTGCTGACCAGACATGTTCTAGTGTGCTTTCAAGCTTTTGGGGTAAGAAGTAACATTTGTCTTCTTGCTCTGCTTTTTCCTGAGGGCTGTGAAACCACAGAAAATAAAAGGCAGCTCTTTGAGTAGGAGCTGGCCTGTGCTCCAAAGCACTTCTGCTGCAGGTGCCTGGGGGTGATCCCGGTGCCCCTTTGTCCAGGGTCACAGTCCCCGGCTTACTCGAGGTGCAAATGGGGCTCCCCCAAGCTCACACTGGCACAGTCAGGGAGGTGGTTTCACCCTCTGCAGCACAGGGCACACTTTGTTTGCAGGGCTGTCACTTGTGTTCAGGGAGGCTTCCCTGCTCCTGTTGGGGTGTGGGCACAGGGCTTGTCAGAAGGTTCTGCCATGCCCTGTCTTTGGCTTTGTTCAGGCTTTGGCCTTGGAACTGAATGTGAAATGATGTAGATAACATGTGCACCACAGGTCAGTGATTCACAAGAGGTCTCAGCAGACAGCCTGGTGGGCCCTTCTTCCCTGTCAATCTGTGAAAATACTCCCAAGAGTAACTTGAGAAGGTTCTGAACAATTACTAAAATTAAACATTTTCAGGTCCACAGACCAGGTATTTTTTACCAAAGAGCTTAAAAAATACTTGCTGAAGAATGTTCTGAGTTATTCCTCTTGTTATTTCATGGGTCCTGGAAGACTGAGACAGTTCCAGATAACTGGGAAAAAAGCTTGTTCTTGTTTCTGTGTTCAAGGGGATAAATGGGATTGCTCAAGCAAACACAGGCACATTAACCTGGCATCAATCCCAGGGAAAATTATACAAAGACACATAGGAGACATGGCTGGTAAGGAATTAAAGGATACTGATGCAATTAAATACCACTGGTATCATAATATGGAGAGAAAATCCTGTTGGAAAAAATTAACATCCCTTTTTAGAGAGTGATTATGAAGGGACTGATATAAGTATGTTTTCTGGCCTAAGCACTTGATTTTGTGTGATATTTTTCTGATGTAAGCTTTAACTTGTACAAATGTCTACAATCATTGGTAAGGAACCTTCCTCTGAAACTGTGGGGGTTTCTCTCTCTCTCTCTCTCTTTCTTTTTTGGGAGCTTGTTTTGTACAGGATTTTTCCCATTTGGAGAATTAAAACCATATGTTTCAGTTTTGGTGTATATTGAAATATTTCAGTTTGCTAAATGGAGGCAAAGCCATGACCATAGCTGTGTCTGAAATTCTATTCTTTGTGAGGAAATCATGAGGACTCTCAGTGCTTACTTGAACAATTCTGAGTTTATCATTCTGCAACCAAATCATTCAGACAGCGGATTTACTCAGCAAGCCTCTGGAGTTAGAACAGCAAACCTAAAGAAGGAATCAATAGCTTTGAAAGCTCCAGGCCTCTGAAGCTGGAGCCTAAACCAATCTGTACCAAATGGAAAGGGAAAGACAGAGTTTGCCAGGCACTTTTCCCAGTAGCACCTTATCTGCTAAGCCTTCTACTTCAAAACTCTCCCTTGAAAACAGCTGTTTCAGGCCACCAATGCAAACACAAGACTAGTTGCAGCAGTGCTCTGGCTTCTGACAGCGGTGAGCAAGGCTTTTGAGGATAAATAACACCCTCTTTGCTGGCACCACAGGCTGCCACAGGCAGCCTCCACCCTGCATTGTCACGGAGGCCTCAACCCTGGCAGCACATGCTGTGTGGTGGGTGGGTTGGAGTACTACAGCCCAACACAGCACCATGGAGGGACAACAGTGCTCTTACCCATCCACATTAGCGTCAAGTTTGGTCTTTAGGTTCCATAGGTTTTGTTGCTTTCAAAGAGGAAAATGAGAGTTTGAGGGTCCTTGTTCCGCTTCATCCCCATTTACCTCTGTGGCTTTCTCAGTCTTCTCCCTGTCCTCAGAATCCCTGAGCGGTTCTTCCCTCCCATTCCCTAAGGTTCCTCCTTCCAGAACTGTCTTAACCTTTTTTTTCCTCTTCCTTTGGTCCCTTTCATTTTTCTTCCAGGCCACCCATTATCCCCATCCTTTTTACCTCTGAGATTCCCAACTGAGGCAGGTTTCCACATTCCTCATCCTTGCTCCTGCTGAGTTTTAACCTCTTGAAAACAACCTCTCCCATATCCTTTAACCTGTTGCATCTGGAAGCTGGTGGTAACACAGCTGCAGCGGCAGAAGGGACCTCCAGCAAACTGCCCACTCCCAGGGCTGCCACTGCAGCCCCACAAGCTCTCACTCTGCTCCTCAGCTGCCAGGTCAAAGGGTGGGATTTCTTTTCTTTTTTTCGGGATAGCCATGAGGGTATTTTGAATATTGCATCAATTGCCATTCATTGGTTGTTCCTGAACTTCTCTGATCCAAAAGGAAAGGAAATCAAATGCAACTGTGTTGATCCCACGTTTGCTGCTTTTATCCTTCAAAAGGCATTTAAGAAGTCACGCGCATATGGCAGTGAAGAACCATCACAGAACAGGATCGCATGTTGCATAGTAAATATTGACAGATATGCAGCAGATTTCTGTCCCACTCCTTTCTTTTGCTCTCTCTCTCTTCCTCTCCTCATTCTTCTATCTCAACAGCCAGCCCTGTTTCTGCTTTCTTCCATCTGGCAGCTCTCACAATAATCTCACCCACCTGTTAAATGAGAGAACGTCAAGTTAAATTTACAGCAGGGCCTGGAAACAGGATGCTACAGAAAAGTATTTTAATTAAAATCCTCTAATTGAATGCATGCTTCCTTGTGAAAAGGGAGCTGCCAAGAAGGGCTTGATGTCACCACCTCTACCCCCATTTGCCACAAAAGGAGAGCAATTGAAACCAGCTCTCAAGGTGGAAAGAGGAAAGGGCATTTCCAGGGAGTTTTCCAGGGTCACCCTTGCAAAACTGTTGGATGGTTCATGAGAGGCTTTTGCCCTTTTGCCAGAATCAGAGGTGAAGATGGTACAACAGCTGCACTGCTTCTGCCAGGCACTTTGCAGAGTAAGAAGCTGCCACGTGTGTGTAAGGATGGGGCAAAATCTGTGTGAAACTTGAACTCTGGATAGAAATATGACAAATATAAATCATGTCTGATGTAGAGATCACCACTGCACAAACTCTCCTGGGAACACTGTGCTCTGCTTTGCTAGACAGTCAGGTGGGATTTTAAGACCTGGTTTGCTGCAGTTGCTGAGATAGATGCGAAAATGGATAGCAAAGGGTGGATATGGAAAGGAAAATGGAAAGACATATCAAAAGACAAATGTCTGGGGTTCCCACCCAGAGAATCTGGATGACCATACCTGATGCAGCTGTTTGGTAACTCCAGACACAGCCCAGAGAGAGAGACATAACAGGGTGGGTAGGTCCAAAGGGCCAAAGGTGGGAGGCAGGAGGAAGTATTTAGTGAGAAGAGGGAATTAGCAAGTGCTGTAGAACTGCGTCACTGCCATGTAACTCTAGCTCCTCTAAATACTATGCAAATCCATCAACACCATATACTTCCTGTAAGCATGAAACCTCTGACTTTTCTTTCCTTTTCTGACAGTGGTTAACTGTTACGAAAAGCGAGTTACGGAGGATAAAATGCACAGCACATGCCTCTACCTAAAGGCACAGTGATACTAGTAACACTTAGCGACATTCTGCAATATTTACAGGTTTTTCCATTAAGCTGCCCACAACACGTGGAGGGGAAGTTTGGCTCCACCTCATTCCTGTGCCTCCAGGCTGGTAAAGGTCATTTCCCGCAGGCCTCGGGTCACAGAGCAGAGAAGTTCCCGGCACCCTCAGGTGTTAGCCAGTCCTCTTTCCTTGACAACAGAGAATCCTTTCATAAAACACATTTATTTTACATTTTGATATTTTAATGCTTCATTGGCCTATTTAGAAATTGGAAAATCTTACATCCCCTCTTGAGAAATCTGGCAGGCACGTTTGGCTCGTGCTGGGAAAGCAAAACCACTGGCAAACCCTCCAGCCTTTGCTAAAATTTGAAAAGGACAGTCCAAGTGTTAAAGGCATTTTGAAAAGGCATTCCCTTTGGGAGTGCTGGGGACTCAAAGAATGAAGACCCAGAGAAGAGTAAATTATTTTTTTTTTTACCCCAAAAACTCTGGGTTGCTAGGATGATTTCCAAGACAAAAAATACAGCTCCCAAAAACGATGCACAGGTGAGTGATCTAGGGTAATGGAGACTAGAGAAGCCAAGGCTTTTGCCCTAAGTTTTTTGAGTCTCAGCTACACACTTAGCAGCAGCTCTGAGGAAGTGTTGTTGAGTGCAGTAGCAGTTTGCACACCAGGAGCAGCATTTGCCATTCTTCAGCAACTCACGTCACCAAATGTGCTCTGGAATGTGCCTGAGCATTGCTTTGGTGAAGAGGAGCAGAGCTGGTGGAGCAGGAGGGAAGGACCAGTACTGCTGATGTGGGTAGGGTAAGAGTAGGGACAGTGGCTGGGGAGAAGCTCTTCAGATGGATTGGAACAGAACTACTGGCAAAAGAGATAACTCTGCTAAGCAGAGCTCAAAATCTATATTTTCGTACACATAACATCTTCTGCAACCCAAGATAATGGCAATGTCTTAGATGCTTAGCATGTGTTTTAAAGGAACACCTAGTGAAAAATGTTCACTGGCTGAAGAACAATTCTAGCCTTAAACTAGCACATGAAAATGGAGAAATGCCTTTGAGAACTGAACAACGCTTTTGTAAAAACATTGCTTTATATCTGTATGGACCACAGTGTGCTACAAAAGATATTAAATGAGTTTGGACGTAGGGTTTGGAGCCTCAGTTGATAAAACATTTCTGTAGTTTGCAAAACTTGTGTTTTGTTTCCTAAGAAATCTCAGGAGTTTGCAGGCATACATTGAAATATTAAAATTCTGCCTAAAATCCTTTAAGTAACCCACAGCATCATGAGTGTTCGGCCATTCACCTAATTTGGACCATATGAACCTCGTAAGTAATTTTCAAGCAGTCAGAAGGCAGCAGCTCAGGAGCCAGAGACAGCAAAATAGAGCTGGTGCCACACTACAAGCTTTGCACAGTATGCTCGGAGTGCCAGGAATATCCTCTCCTGCCCAGTGGTTATCAGGCTGTTAAACTGATATATAAAAGAGTGAGAAGTGTTGTCACTTGCAGCTGGGATCAACAAGGCTGACTGAGCTCCAGAGCAGTGGCTATAAGTAGGAGAGTCAGTGTCATTTTCAAGGAAGTTTTAAGAGTGGAATAAAGATAGAAATGAAAGAAATAAACAGGGATTCAGAGGGAGCAAGACTGAAAGGAAATTCCCAGCAAACATTTAGACATTCCCTGATGCTTCTGATGGAGAAAGGGTAAATGTGAGTTGTTCCAGAGACTGTGTAAGACACTGTTGCTGTTCCAATGAAGGAAACATTCACCTGGTAGTGCCCAGCTGAGGAACTGTCTGCAAGGGCAGGTGAGACAGATCAATGGGCGGCTGTTTTGGGTCTCCTGGTAAAGCTCGGCCCTGTGCTGCAGCTGACCTAGAGAAGCGGGGGCTTCTCTAGGTGCTCATAGGGGACAGCCCTTCCAGCATGCAGGGAGGGCATCTGGCTGCCTTCTTGTGCCTTCTGGCAGCCTCAGTAATCGCAGGCAGAATCCGAGGAAGAAGTGGCAACTGAGCTCACCGTTCACTTCTCCAAGCTGTCACTCCGAGTTGGATGTGACGCCAAGCTGTGTGGCCAGAGTCCTGTGTGGGTGTGAGAAGCTGGCCCTGTCCTTGTCAGCCTACATATGCTCTCTGGGGACCTAGCTCCAGTTTCTAATGCTGCCAGGCTGCTGTTCCTCGCTGCCCCACTGACAGCTTCTAAGGAAAATGTTAATCACAGGGATTAGTTACAAAGAAAAGACTGTGAAGCCCAAACCACTCAGGTTTGTAGCGTTGCTACTGGCACGCTCCCGAGCTTGAAGCACGTCTGAGTCACTACCATCAGATAAATGAGTGTAATGTTTCTGTTGAGGCAGCACTGAATTTTGCATCTATTAAGGTTTTAATGGAAGAACTCATCTAGTGTGAGTGCATCTCTGGGGATACCACACTGTAAAATATGGAGGGGAAGCCAGAGATAAGGGTGCTCTAGAAGACCCTGGAAGTCACCCACATTGTGACACCATCAAAGAGCTCATTTGAAGATACAAATCTCTGGGTTGCACACAGCTGCAGATGGATCTGTGCCCACTGCTAGAATCTATAAAAGTGCTTGAACACATCAGGATGCTTGAGATCTGGAGAGGGCACAAGTACTTCCCATTCCTTAGCAGTTTGCTTATCCTTCTCCCAGGTAGTGGGTGTAAGCTCCAGAGGAGGGGGCTGGATCAGTCATTCCTAACCTGCAGCTGTAACCACCCATCCCTCTGCCTGCCAAGGATGATATACAGCAGGGATTAGTTTTGGAAACCTGATAATGTTAGGAAGAACCCCAGGTGTTGTTTGGAGGATAGGTTTGATTCTTTCCCTAGCAAAAGAGAGATAGAGGGTATTGGAATTTTTGTCGCATAGTTAGTAAGTTCCCAGGTTATTTTTGTTACTAGCTGTCTAGGGCCAAGCTGTGTTGCTGGGTTCTGGGAACATCTTCAATTTTCCTTGTACTTTTGAAAGGTGAGGAAGAACTGGATGCTCCCAACCCCATCAATGCCCTCAGTGACTCTTTTTCCGTGTTGATTGCGTGTTCTGTCAAGTTCCTTGCTCCTTGACAATGGTGATCAAGAGCAGGGAAGCAGCCCCAACCCCTCCAAGTCTCCTCCCTCACTTTTCTCACAATTTTCCTCAATGATGTGCACACCTCACCTCCTCTGCAGCTCTTTGCCATTCACATCCTCATTCTGGACAAGTCTCTTCTTGCATCATGATTCTCTATGCTCCATCAAACTCACCCATGTCACTGCACTGGTTTTAGCCTCTTCCCTCCTGCACTCTGGACCCTGCTGTGTGCCTCCAAGCAGTGACCTTAGCTAAATACAGCTCCCCATGTTGCCCTCTCTCTCTGCTCCTACTCTTCAGGCTCCCCCTAATTCCCTGTCTGGATTTTTAAGAAGCTTCTCCTTCCCTCTGCCTTTCAAGGCTTATTCTCTTCTAGTTCCAAGTGACCTGCTGCCTCTTAGAGGCTTTCATTTCCATGAGCATCCAGGTAGAAGACTATTGGCATCTTGGCTGAGGATTGTCTCAATCCAAACTTACTGGGAAAATCTGCTCTGTTGGTCAATAGTCTGATAGCAAATGTTGGAAGATGGAGCTGTTTTAGTTACTGTCAATTTATGTCAACCAATCCTGAGGGAAAAACATCAATATTGGGTAATTCAAGACTCATTAGACATGGTGTCTTGTTCTTTGCTTGGGCTCCCTGCTTTCTCCTGATGGTTGCTCAGCCTTTCCTCTCTCCTCAATGACTTTTGGTTTTCTTTTTCCTTACCACTGTTTTCTCCCTGGTGTTCAGATTATAATGAGGGGTAAATTATCTAAATTGAAAACAAAGAAAAATAACGAGCCTCAAAAAACACCCTCAAGAAAATGCCCATTTACAATTATAGAAAAATCTGACCTTGAGCTGTACGAATCTTGGAGAATGACTCAAAAACAAACTGCATATGAAACTGCAAACAGGGTGGAGGGGGAAGAAAAAGGAAAATGCATGACAAATCCACATGAAGTGTCCCAGACAGCTTTTGTCTGCACAGAAATGGTTTTATGGGATTCTCTGCAGAAAAAGGAACAAAAAAATTAAGGAGTTGGGTTCAAAAGATCAAGTTGCATTTTCATTGATCTCAGACTTGCAAGAGCTGCCTCATCAATCACAGTTGCTTAAAAATTCCTATTAATGGCCTCAAGTGCTGGGGCTGCCCATATGGTTCATCTTTGTAGCATTTGAGCAACTCCCAGGGAGCAGTATGAGATCTGTCAGTGTCAGAGCCAGACACTCTGCGCTCATCCCTGCATTCCCGCAAGTGGTGTAAGGAGAATAACCATCACTACAAGCCTGAGGAGCTCCATCTGATCCAGGACACAAGTAGCAACAGAGGAAGAGAAAAGAATAAAACCCAAATTATTTGGCTTTCAGAGAAACTGGAGAACTGCAGACCTGGATGGAAGTCCCAGTGTGTAGTCCAGGGGGTATACGAGACAGCTTCAAGCCACATTGCACAGGAGTGAACACTCAAGGAGTCAGAAGAAAATGGTTGGTGGAGGCTTTCAGACTGGACAGGAAAATTCGGTTGTTTCCCCCAACATTATTCTGAATTATTATTCTGAATTATTCTTATTATTCTGAATTATGTGGATTAACTCTAGGGTAGGCTGGAAGTCTTTTCAGGTACAGCTGGAGCTTGTCTTGTCCTGTGCAGCAAAGTGAGTGTGGTGTTCAGACAGAGCTCTGCAGGTGCCCAGGCAGGAGCTGTGCCCCTCTCTGCTGCCTCATGCCCTTGGGCACCTCGTGTGCTTTGACACTGGCTGCTGCCTTTGGCATTGGACGACCATAATAGTACGGGTATAGAATACTAGTAATGTTCTTGATGAGCACATTTCCCCTATTCCAGAGGACTATCCCATCTTGCCAAACTGGCTTCATGCCCTTAACACTGTCAGTTTTCCTTGGAGACAATTCAGATCCAAAATTTAACAAATCTGTCTCTCTAATGGGCAGAATTTTTTCTTTATATTAAGTTCTCCTCCTTTCTTGCATTGGAGAATTGTCATGAGGACACATTTTTGTACAGGATTGTCAACTCAAGTCCACACTGGATTTAAGTAACAAGAGAATAACTCAGAAATTTACACTGAAAATTTCTGTGCCTGACTTTGGTAAGAGTTAAATTCACTTTGCCACTGTTGTCCCAGAAGCTGAGTTGTGTTTTCAGGGGCATGGAACCATTCTCCTGTGAGGAAAGGTTGAGAGAGTTGGAGCTGTTGATCGTAGAGAAGTGAAGGCTCTAGGGAGAGCTTAGGGGTCCACAAGAAAGGTGGGGACAGACATTTGAGTAGGGTCAGTTGTGATATGAAAAGGGTAATGGTTTTAAATGAAAAGAGGGTAGATATGGACTAGATATATGGCAGATCTGTTGTTTGGGTTTTCTTACAGTGAGGGTGATGAAACACTAGAAGAGGTTGCCGAGAGAAGTGGTGGATGCCTCATGCCTGAAAATACTCAAGGTCAGGTCTGACAGGTTTCTGAGCATCCTGGTCTAGCTGAAGATGTCCCTGCTTATTACAGGGGGTTGGACTAGATGAATTTTAAAGGTCCCTTCCAACCCAAACCACTCTAAGATACTATGATAGGTAAAGCTGGACAGTTTTTGGAATCTGAAATAAACACCAGGGACCGGCAGCATGATGTTTTCATGGAGAAGTTTTAATGTTAGCCATGACTCTTATTGGAATGGGATAACGCTGCATGGGGTGAAATGCAGGTTGGACACAAGTAAAAAGTTCTTCATGGAAGAGGTGGTCAGTCACTGTAAGAGGCTCCCCAGGGAAGTGGTCACAGCACCAAGCCTCTAGAAAGAGCATCTGGATTATACTCTCAGTAATATCATTTAGTTTTAGGTATTCCTGAGAGATGGCAGGTTTTGGAACTGATGATCTTTATGGGTCTCTTCCAAGCTGAGATATTCTAAAGCTCTGAGTTGTGGCAGAGCAAGTAGGAGCCATCAATACTGCCAGGAGGTCCATTGAGTTTGCAGGGTCTTGCTGCAGAGAAATCTGTAAGGGGAGAAGAACATTCACAATCCCAACTCCCCTCGTGCTCCAGGTTTACTCCCAAAGGCATTACCTTTAAAAAAGGTAAACACCTGTAGTTGAATGAGGCCAGTAGAGTGTCAGAGAGTGATCACTTCTTCATGAGGCTGAGGCTTACATGGGTTGCAGAGCTCAGCTCCTGCTCATGCCATGCCAGGGCTGAGTGAAGGAGCACCTCCTCAGGTCTGAGCACAGACAGAACGAGTCATGCTGTGAGAAAAGTCATTCACCCCAGAAGCAGCAGAGCTGGCATGTCAGCAGCATCAGTCCCTGCCCTTCAGAGGCCCAGCCTGCCACAGGGAAGTGCTTCCAAACAGGATTAAAGTTAAACTTTTTGGACTGAGGTCTGCCATGTCTCAGGGACATGCACACTCATTCTTTGTATGCCCCCTGCACACATGGACACAACCAGTTCCTTTACAATCAAGCTGTTTTTGTGTGCAACACCAAATTTCAGTGCACATCCACTATTTCACACACTTTCAGCTAATCCCTAATGCTTAGGCAACAGATTTTTGGGGGACAAAAGAGGTTGCCTGCCTTTTCTGGATGTCTTTTTCTTTCCAGTTTTACAAAGTTTCTCTTTGGGACTTCAAATAAGCCATTCTGAGTATTTTCACTTGGCCAGCTTGATCCTGTGTTGTGCTCACAGGAGCAAGAATATTTTTTCTGGTGGCTGCCTCAGGATCCCGGCAAGATGCCATAGTCTGTGAGATGAGAAATAGTGACCTCATGGCTAGGGGAAGGGAAAAGAGGAGGCAAGCTGAATTTTTGGTTTTCTACATTTAAATCCCATCAGGCTTTGTGTTTTCATTTCAAATTCTTTCCAAAATACTGTATCTATTTTCTTCCAAGGTACTATGACTGAAATGACCTTATGCTTTGCCTCCAATGACATTTTTTTTAAACCAAAAACATTTATTTGTTTTCTGAAGGATTTAAAACTTATCCAATAAAAAAGTACCCAGAAATAAAGAAAAAAAAAAGGCTAATAATCAAGTGCTGTAGAAATCAGCAAGTCACAAAAGAGTTAAAGTTCCTTACATGTGGCCAAGTTAAATAAGACCTGGAGGGACACGTGGTTCTCCCCCCAGCACCCCCTGAACTCCGGGGTGTGGGCTTGTGAAATGCCTGGGAGGCAAAGTTGGCCCCCATTGTGTCTTGTTTAATTTGGCTGCTTGAAGTACTCACTTTTTTTTTTGTAATTTGGCTCTTCCTGTAGCTCTCACACCTTCCTTTAACATAAATGTCCTTTACATTTTCAACATGCTTTTCCCCAGCCCTCCATTCCATACTGTTTGAGCAACTCCCTCTTTTTCTCTGTGCACCTACACGTGGCTGCTGGCATGGGGAGGTGTTTGTTTGCACGCAGAGGGAGAACAAACCCAAACTGCAGAGCACAAGTGCTGGGTTTCCAGGGTACACTTCTCAGCTCCACAGTCTAGTAAAGAGCCAGGAGTTGTGTCCAGGAGATTTCTGCTGGCCAGCAGCAGGACTGCTCTGGTGAAGGTTTCCTGACTGTGCACTGCAGCCTCAGCTGGAAATTCTTCCACCACCACCACCTTGCCATGGGTCAGTGATAAAATAGCAAGCTTGGTCCCAGTAAGCCTGCATGTTTGGGTTGTGTTGCAGCAGCGATGGGAGAAATGCAGCTCAGACTTGGCACCTGTGCTGGGTGGTGTCAGCCATCACACAGCACGCTCTTCCCCTCATCTGACTTAAATATTAAAGTACAAATCCAGCTACGTTACCTTTACATAGTGCCAAATTGGCAAAGATGGGGGGACTTTGTCATCGCGTCTGCCAATGATAGCACTTTTGCAATAAAGCAGCAGAGGTTGGGACACATGGCCAAGGGCAAGTCCTTTTTTCAGTTTATTATCTGTAAAATGGGCATACAATGCCTTGACCAACAAGTGAGCAACAGGGATTTCACGGTTATTCTCTTACTGCTTTGGCCATGGAAAGCTGAAGATAATTTTGAAATACTGTCACAAAGAGGAGGTTACAGGGATTTTTCTTTCTGACTATATAGAGAAAAAAAAAAAAGTGTTTAAAAATTAGTCAACATAAAATAGAATTTAATAAAAATTTTGAGCATTTGTTGCAATATGCAAGTCTATATTTAGACATAAATGCCCAACAAATTTGCTGAAAAGCAGCCAACTCATTCTCACACTGAAGGAGATGAGTTTCTACTTGCTGCATTAGAAATGTGTTCACACTAAAGTATGTACATACCTGAGAAGGTAAAGCCCCAAGTGAGTGAAGGAAATGCAGGAATAGAAGACATTCCAGCTGCTGAGACCTGACACCTTTGGGAGCGCTTCTACTCATGTCACTGCAGACTCTCTCTCAGGAGCTGCTGGGTCAAGGACACCTTGTCCATGTCTCAGGACAATGTCGAGGACAGAGCTCCCATTTTACTTTGCACACTACCAAAATATTCTTGGGAAAAAAGCTCCATCTGCAATGACTCTTTAGGACTGAACACCAGCAGCCAATTACATTTTTCTTTCTATTATTGCTGTGAAAATAAAAATTAAAATAAGTCCAGAAGGAAATCTGAAAAAGTCCAGTGAGAAACCAGTGAAACCAGGAAATGGAAATGGATGGCTGGACACTTTGGGATTGCTACAGGCAGCTCTGGTTCAGTGAGATTTGCTGGGTTGTTTCTTTGCTGGCCTGGGAGATACATTAGAAGATGATATTTAGAAATCATAAATAATCTCATTATATTGCAGCTGCCAGCATTCTGGGTAAAAGTAGATGAGAACTGAGTTAAGGAACCCCCCAGTGGCACAATTGTGGCAACAGATGAAGGGAGAAAAAAACATAGATATTATGGATGGATGAACACAGAGAATTTTTTAGGTTTGGATTCAAGCTCAATTGAAATTGAGCTTGCCTGCTTGCCTTGTAAGGGCAACTCATGGATGCTGTCACTCCTTCTGTTGTAGAACTGTTGGGCTTAGAAATGGAAAATAGCCTTAGCACTGGGCATTGAGTCCACCCAGGCCTACAGCCCACCCAGGACTGACTGACCCCATAGACTTCCCCAAGGTTTACAGCTGCAATTCTGTTCCACAGCTAAATTCAGCCTGAAAAGCCACTTCATTTATTATTCCCCTTGCATTTCCCTTCTATTGTTCTGTCTTCTCTTCACAACTTGTATAAGATGAAAAGTAAATCACTGCTGAAACAGTGTTGAGGGATGCCCTGAGCATGGGTCACATGGATTTGTATGAGGCTGTGACTGCGTTTCTTATGAATATCTCATTGGTGTCAATCCAGTGAATGTGGAATAGTTCCAGCTTAGAGCTGAAAGAGATGGACACCCAAGGATCCCTGCACATCAGATATCATGGCACACTCAGACACTCACAGGGTGAATATGGCTCGGATATTAGAAAGGAGAAGCCAAAGAACTAAGGCCACACGGCAGCCATGCCTTGTACCACCTCTCTGCCTCTTTCACTTTTTACTATTTATAAGCCTGAGTTGACAGCTTGGACATGTTAGGCAGATATTTCCAGACTTACATTTCTCTTATGGCATTACAGGACCTCCCCACCATGCCCAGTGTGGTGGAAAACACAGGACCCAGAATTATTTAGTTCCCCAGTTTGGATTTTTGCATGAGTAGACATGCAACAGGAGTCAGGGTCTCAATTTTTTTGACAGAAACCAAGCATGATAAATCAAGAATTACTATGAAATAGATTTTTTTCTTCACAAGTTCTTTGGATCAGATTGTTTCCTCCCCAGATCACGGCAGTGATGGAAAAATCTTTCCAAGTTACAGGGGCAGACAGCTGAGATAACTCCTAATATTTCATGGTGGTTTTGTCACCCTAAATAAAGAAAGAACAATTAGGTTTTGCCTAAAACCATTTCTGTTGGTGTATAGGCAACATAACCAGTTTTATGTGCTTTCAATTGTGTTTAATGATAAATAGTGCCTGAAACAGTGTATACAGTGTAAACAACAAATTTAATACAGCACATTTCACATCGAAGAAGTGAATGTGTTTCTTTTCAAAAGTTCATTTTTCTGTTGATATGATTTTTTATCTGTGTGGTCAGAAGCTAGAGCATCTCAAGCACCTTTGGATAAGTTCAAATTGTCCATTCAAGAAGGAAAGCAGTTTATTCATTATCTAAAAGTACCTGACATATTCACAGAATATCTCTTCAGACTATGGTGTTCCTTTGCTATCTGACCATAGCCAATTCTCTCTTGTTTTGGATACATGCACTTTATATTTTTCTTTTTTTTAAATATAGGTTTCTTCAGTTAGAGCAACCTTCTCTTACATAATCTTTAGCATTTTTTTATTTTACCATTTCCACAGTTCACCAAATTTTTGTGTTGGTTTCCTCTGGTCTTCTGTAAAACTTGACTTTGTAGTGTTTACAGAGTTAGGAGTTTGGGTATTTTATGGATAATATTGCAGTTGTAGGAACTCAAATAAAAAAGTGTAATACTGTATAGAAGTGGAAGTGATTTTTATTTAGTTTTCAAAAAAAATATGACACTACCAACACACACATGGAACTCACAAGCTCCAAAATTTATGTCTCTAAGTATTCTGGAGTGATTGCTATTGAAGCTTCATCTTCTGGCTTTCTTTTCACTGGTAATAATGTATTGGCATTTGGACAGTACAGGCCATTCTTTGCACCCTTGCACCCTTGTTCCTCTAGTGCTTTTAAACACCCCTCTGCATTCATGCTTTTTTCTAACTAATCTTCATATTCCTGTAAACAGATTTTTGGTAATAGAAACGATGGAGTACAGTGCAGGCCCTGGCTTGTGTGGCTGGTAGGATAAATCCATTTTATGCAGGGTTAATTGTACTGCAACTTGCTCCAGCTTTACTGAGAGAGACAGATGCAGGTGATTACATCATGTCTCCAACCACTAAAGCACATCACCTATTTAATATAGCTCAGCCACTGCAGTTTTCCTTTGTGCCTGTTCCTGGGTTGGTCACACCAACCTGACTAAACATTAGGTAAATGTTATAAACCAGCTCAATAAGAAGAAGAACCCAAGGCCATGTCAACCTCCCTGCAAGTGTCTGAGCACCCCTAATTTTTACAAAGGGAACACTGGGAAGAATGTGGGTGCTGCAGAATGTCCCCAGGACTGCCATCAGTGCAGTTGGGAGGAAAAAGTCCCAGCTGCAGGCCTCTTCACTGAGAATAACGATGTGAGTAAAGCTCCAGGTTTATTAACAACTGAACCAACTTCTTGGCTGAAGCATCACCACCCTCTCCATCATCCTAACAAGGGCAATGGTCTCTGCTGGCAGTGCCACCTGGGCCAGCTCTGTGTCTCTGCAGTACAGCTTCACCCAGTCAGCTGGAAAACAGTGCCCTGAGCTGTGCACAGTGCTGGATGCTCAAGGGCAGACCCAGCTAAACAGAACCTGGAACTGCTCCTGGAAGCATCTGAGGTTAGCCCACAGAAGTCACTCTATCTCAGCAGAGGAGGGCATTATCCAGCTCAGTGTCAGAGCTTCCAAAATGCTCAACAAATTCAGAACATTACTGGAATAAGAACAGCATCTGTAGGAACTTCAAACAGTGTAAAATTACAGGCTCCTAATCCTTCTGCCCCCACAGCACGCAATGAGTTCCACATTGAGTCAGAAAAGGAATGAGCTCAGTGCTCCAGAGATGGGCTATTGCATAACTATCCCCACTGTGGAGGTTTATCACTCCCCCCAAAATCAGCTGGTGCCCACCACTGTCCAGCACAGAAGCCACGCTCACCAATGTGCTGTCAGAACACAACAGCGTGCAGGCATGGGAACTGCTCTTTTCCAGCCTCATCCTCTGTTCAGGCAAGCTAGAATTGCTGGATGTCTTTATTTTAGTAGAAAGAAGCTGATATTTAAAGAGCTGTACACTGCTCCCGTAATTTGTGGCCATGTTACACCTCTGGGGTGATAACCAACAGTGACCGACATGGAGAAGTAACCCTTGAAAGGAGTTAAAATTTAAAATCCTTGAAAGGATTTTAGCTGTATTCTATACAATTCTCTAGATAGCAATTACACACAAACTATAAGAAGCAGTCAGAAAACTGAGTGAGCCACTTCTCCAGCAGAAGTTTTGTGGGTCAGCATCAGGCAACAGAAGCCAGCTGATCCACAGAGAAGCTCTCAGAAATGATCTCATCTGTGGATTCAAAATGCTAGGCTACAGACTTGGCCAAAAATCCTGCTCCTGCAGTGTGGCTCTCTATAGAAGAAAAAGTGCTGAAGGAGTCAGATGTTCCCTGGACAGGAACTGACTTATTTATAGCAAACTGTCCCTTGGCCACACCATCTCCCTCCTCGTGAAGCCTTGTCATTGCTTTTATAGCTGCATTTCAATTGCATCTGCAGCATGCAATGGGCATGCTCAGGCATTCCTCTGCCCAGCCCTTGGCTGCATTTTCATGTTGTTGTTTCATTTAGAATGATGCCCAACAAGCTACACCCAGCAAGACTGATCTGCTAGTGAGGATCTCACATGGAATGTGTGCTCTAGGTCAATGCACCTATTCAAGTTGGGGGAAAAAATAATCTGAAGACTTTTTAACTTTTTAATGGCAGATGCTATCTGTCAGCCCTCACCCACCTCAGTAAAATTCACCCAGTATGCAATAAATGAGGCACTCTAGCAGATCATCTTCTGCAATTTTTGCTGTAGTGTATAGTAAAGCCCCAAAAATACAAAACACTTCCCAAAGCATTAACTTGGCCCATTCAACTCAGCAAACCCTAAGCCCATTTGATTTGAAGTTTATCAAAATTCCTTTAAGAGGGAATTAGAAGAAGAAAGAGAGAAAGACAGAAAAGGCATAGAAAAGGACAAATATAGCCACCTCTCCTGATTCCTGCAGTGGTCAGCTAATAGAAATTACAAGAGGATGTAGGGTCAAGATACATCCTTGCTGCATGTCCTCTTTGGCTTTCCTGGGCCCTTCCCCCATGTGGGACTTTGGTCATTTTAGGAGCTGGATTAGGGCTCCGGAGATGAATTTATTGCTCTGGTGTGCCAGGGATTGGCAGCCACTGCCAGACTGGGATACAGGCTCTAGGAATAGGGTCTGCAGGGCAGGGCATCCCCTCCCTGGGGCAAGGCCTGACCTGCCCTTACCCCTCACACACACACATGGAATGTTTCAAGCCAGAAATGCTTCCAGCCTCTCATGTATTGCAGAGAATGTCACAGCCTGTGCAACTTAATTTGTATTTATGCTTGTGCCCTGAATATTTTGCTTTAGCACACAGTGATTACATTACTTCTGGGAGCACTGTGTTGCACTGGGTTGCAGTGTCCCGGTATTGCTGAGCTGCACTAACTGTGGTAATATTTATGTCCTGTGCCTGTCAGTGTGCTAAGGAATGAAGCTAAATAAATTCTGTAGAGCTTGCAAATGTATCCTGATTATTTTTGTGCCATTCTTTTCATTTCTGTAACAAGTTGTCAGGTTTGCACTTGGAACTTGCCTGTAGTGTAAGATGAGGGATCTCCTATCATTGAGATTTCCACTGCTCTTTCTGTAACTTGGATTAGGCTTTTAAAAAGGGATACTTCTTCAAAGAGATACCTGATACCTGACCTTTTAAGTTTGCAGCATGGAACTGGGAGTTACAGAGCCTTCTTTTCTCCTGGACTGGAAACCAGAAGCCTGCATGGGCTAAGGCCAGATGGGCCAGCCCAGGAGAGGTGGAGCTGAGACCCCTGGCTTCTGCAGCTCTGAGTAGATCCTCTGGTGTTAAATAACATCCATATGCCAGATGAAACTTGTGGATGTGGACTTGTGTGCAGGACACCTGTTCCTAGTGTGGCTTCTTTGAATGAGATGTTACACTCTGGCCTTCCCTGCACTGGGAAAAGTCCTCTTTTTCCCCTGCCCTCCTCCACTATCTCTTCTAAAGAAATGTGTACAAACTTCCATCCCGAAGCTGCTTAAAGCTGGCCAAAGCATTCAAATGTTGGTGGTAAAGTAGGGAAGGAAGGAAGGGAGGGGACAGGAACCACAGCACTGCTGCCTCTGCCACCCACACACACATGCTCTGCAAATGAGCAATCAGAGGGCTCCTGGATCAGAGCAGGACTGTGCCAGGAGGGCTCTCAAGCCCTGTTCTTGGGGCAGTCACCCAAGTAAGGGACTCTGCCGGGGGTGGCTGCTCTGGGTTCTGCAACCCAGGCTGCCCACCAGGCCAGCTGCAAACTGGTTGATCTCCTGCTGGTCCCAGCATGTCCTTGGCATTCTCCATTGCTATCACCTCTCTCTGGGGAGCCCCAGTAAAAAGTGGCAAATGGCAGGAGGAGAGTCACTGCTGTACAGGAGATTCCTGTCACGCCTGGGTCCACTTCAAATGCAACGCTCACCTTGTCTTTCTGGGGTGGTGTCAAGGCCTTAGGCAGGTTGTCTGCTCAGGGGACTGCCAAGGAAAAAGTGTAATATTTTGTGCCCATTTCAGTATTAGCTTTTTTTTAATACTCATAAATTCTTGGTGTAACTTTCACACCAAATACTATTTGGGTACTAACAACTTTACATCTTGGAACAGGGAAGCTTCTCTCAGATTTTTTTCCTAATTTTTTTTTTGATGCTGACTATTCTAAGCCTGCAGCAAAAAAAACCACTAAGGAATAATTACTATCTAGCTAAGTAGGCTCTTTAATTTTATATATGTGCCCCACATGAGTTAAATAAATACATCTATAAATGTGATCCATGAATGCTCACCCTGGGGTCAATATGCTTCATACCAAAAGCAACTTCAATTCATACTGATGCAGTAAGATTTTCTGAAGAATATGGTTGGATCAAGGAAAAAGTACTTAATAACATGCAGGATCACACTGCTGAAGAGTCTGGGTGACCATTCCAAAGCTCTTACCCAAGGTTTCCTACTAAAATGCATGGAAACAGATGTCAGTTCTTCACACTAATATTGAAGTTGTACCCTGCATATGTGTTTTGCTTTTTTGAGCTATTGTTTCCAATGATAATTTTTCTTCTTTTTTTTTTTTTTGTTTAATCCAGGTTAGACACATGTATTTTGATACAGACCATGATTTTGATTTTGTTGAGTCTCTTCTTCTAGCTGAAATACAGATCAACTCACAAAGAATTAAATTGGTTAAATAAGAAGCAGCAATCTAATGCAAAGAGCCAGCAGAAAGAAATACTGGTTCACAGAACATACTATTAACCTGTAGAAATTGTTGCCATAAAATGGAATTAAACCCAAAACCAAACATCAAAGCACAGGTTCAAGGGTATTTCTGAAAGATTCTGAAAGGGTTTTAGAAAGGCTCTAAAACTCCCTGGTCAAGATTAAACCAATAATTCATTATTCAGGATAAACAAAAGACAACAAGGTGAAGGACAGATTGTCCCCATCCATAATCCCCCCTACCCTTCTCAGCAGCAACCCAGGCTAGACACAGTAAAAGCCAGAATACAGTCAGAGAGAATAGGCACAGAACTGGGAATGGCACTGGTATATTTATCTTCCCTTGTAAAAACAAAAATAAAGAAATGCTCTTTAAAAGTCTTTCTATCTTTCTGGTGCTTTTTCAGTTCAGGGGAAAAAAAAAAGTTTGTTGACACAAGGAAAGCTGAAAACTGCAGCCATAATTTACAGACAGTTTTGAGGGGGCTTCAGCTTGCCCACAGCTTTTGGTGTTAATGTCTCAATCTCATATTAGAAATATAGTGCAAATAAAAAACTGACACATACTCCCAAACTACGTTTTAAAATTATTTTTAAATTATAAATAAAATATATTGCTATTTTAACTGTACTTTTGATGATTTTATTGTAATTTTGACTGAAATGACAGTGAAGGGAAATGAAAAATTGTTCTGAAGAGCTTCTTCAATAACCAAAATAACAACTCCAGCTGTTTTCAAGATACACTTCCTGTGAGGAAGGCAACTAACAAATTCCAAGGACTCAATTTTTTAAATTTCTTGAGAAGACAGAATTTTTATTTTTATTGTAATATTGCCTGGACAATCTAGCACCATAACTTCACCCCCTCTGTTGTGCAAACACATGTGACAGTATTTTAAAAATGTCTGTCTCTAGAAAACCACTGAGGAAGCCTCACAAACAAAGAACACAGAGGGAACAATTGCAAAGATTTATTTAGCGCTTTCTGTGCTTGGCACTTTGAAACAGAGTTCCGTGCATAGGGCAAATCTTTATACAGCTTTTTCTTCATACATATTTTACATACCATTTTTATTGCCCTCTTTTATATTCATAATATTGAATACCCCACTAGGCATATAAATACATTTATCTACAACACCTCACAACAACTCTCAATAATATCTGTATTCTGTTACTTGGTATTTGCATTTTCACACAACTTAAATGCATAGCTTGCACCAAGCTACAATTGTTTTCTTATTTTTAAAGGATTTGAAGAGAAAAAAAAAAAAACAAGAAAAAAAACCAAGGAAAAAACCAGAAAATAAAGATGTTAAAAGGCAATGATCTATTTGGTTAAACAGAGACCATGTGGCAGGTGGAAGCTGGCAAATACTCAACCTCACTGTTTCTGAAATGCTAATGGTTTTCTATGGCAACTCTTGCATGCAAGGGCAGCTGCACTCCTGTAGAGCTGTCTTTTCTCACTTGCTCTTCCCCATGAGCTCAGTCTGGACAGTTTCTTCCCACTGGGATGCGTGCTGTGGGAGACACATTCCCCACAAAGGCTGTCATCCATTCATTTTTGCTGCATTACTTCCAGTCAAGTCAACAGGAGCTGAGCCCACTCCCACCATTCATCTTTCCAAAGTTCCATCCCCACTTCTGTCTGAGGCTCATTTGTGAGCTAAAAATTTTCTTTCTCCTCTCTCTCCCATCTCTATCTGCAGGCTGGGTGCTGGTGAGCTCAGCCTTCATAAAGAAACAGCCAGTTGGGCAGAGCCATGGTGAAAATTAGAAATTTCTTCCTCTTCAGAAGCTCCAGCCCAGCAGTGCCATTGCTATGCTACAGTGGAATAAGGACCCACAGGCCTTGCTGGTTTCAGAAAAGGGCTGAGGCACTCTGGCAGTGAGAAACTGTCTGGGAAGGAGGAGGTCTTTAGAGCTATGGGCAGTGCAGCTTCAGAAGATGAAGCCCTGGGAGATTGCTCTTCTTCGGCACTCGGAGAAGACAACACAGGGAACGGGTCCCTCCACGCTGAAAGCTCACACTGCTTAAAGTTAATGCATGAACAGTAAATTCAGCTGCTTCTCTCCAGCTTCTCGTTGAAATCATGCCCTCCTCTCTGCAATGTCCAGAAAAAGCAGATGTTCCATGCCAATCTGGAGGCCCTGGGCTACAACAAGCTGCGATGGCTGTCAGTGGAGGTCCTCCAGAAGGTTCTGGGGCACACACCTAGATGGCTTATGTTCTTGTTTATCATTAAAATACTAGTTCCTCTATAAGTTTGAAGGCAAAAGAGTTCTGGGATGGGTTCACCCATCCTCTGGGAAGGATGAAGGTCCAGCTGCCTTCGATGCCAAGGAGAGGCATGGCTTGTTAGACCATGTGCACAGACATCTGTGAGGAGGAGCCCTGAACAGCTCCGTACTGCCTGTTGTCACAGGCGGCGGCTGTCTGCTGGTTGCTGGAGGGAGGGCTGATCATGTGCATCCCGTGATCCATCCCTGTGGAAAGGTATTGCCTCTCTCCAAAGGCCCCGCTGGATGGGGAAGAGCAGAGTAAAGTGCTTTGGGAGGTGGTGAGTTTCTCTGGGCTCGCCGCCAGCCTGGGGGAAGCAGGGAAATTGTATCCATAGAGGTTGTAGGGATTGTGCAGGGAGAAGGCATTGTAGGAGCTCTGCTGCATGTGGCCACCCCCAAACATGTGTGAAGAGGAGGAGGTGGAGGCAGGGCTGCCTGCTTGCATGACATACTGAAACTGGGAGCTGGGGAAAGATCCCAGCTGGCCACTGTACGCCTCCATCTTGCTGTTGCTGGGCAGGGAGGAAGGAGCCGGCATTCCTGAGATCAAGGAGGGAGTCCTCTGAGGCATGAAGGTTTCGGAGGGCTGCGAGGCAGAAGCGGTGCTGCTCTGCAGCCGGTTGTAGCCCCCGTCGCTCAGCCCTGGGTAGCTCTGCAGTGCTGCCATGTTGCTTCTGGCACAAGGAGGATAATCAGACAGGTTGAGGTTGCAAAGCTGACTCTCCCGGCAGCCAACATTGAAAGTGTTGGGGGCCAGATGGAAGGCTGGAGGAGAGCAGGATGGAGAGAGAAGGTGAGAAGAAGCGGATGGTGATGGGGTCCCCGTGCTGGAGGTGGTCGGGGATGTTCCTGTGCTGCCTCCTGCAAAACAAAACACATGGGAGGATGTTCAGCACCCAGAACCACATCTGCAACGTGAGATGGCCTCACTGAAAGCCAGCTTAGTTCAATAAAGAAGCAAGGCTGGTAAAATGGCCATTGGAAAACTCAGCCTTTCTTGGCAAGAGTCCTCACTTTGTTAGTAGCATCCCTTGTTCTTTCCTTCTGCTTTTTTGTTAGGACTTTGTTTTTCAACAGATGTTTCATTCCCTTTTAAAATGGAAGAGGGAGGCAAGCCTGCCACAGAGTAACCAAAGGCATTGGGAAGAGCTGCGATCAAGGATGGCTACATCAGTCAAGAGATCTGCCATTTCCAGACAAGTTTGTCTAGGGGGAAAAAAAAAAAGAGAAAGTAATTTCTCCTCTCTCCTGGTCTGCAGGAAGACAGTTCCTGTTCAGTGAACTGTACAGTTCACCAGTCAGTGAACTGTATGGTCCCACTGCAAACTTCATCACCTTTATATCTCTTTATCATCTGCTCAAGAGCTTGCAGTGGGAAGTGGCTGAAAGTGTGTTCTGCACCACTCAGCATTTTTGTCAGCTGGCTCATGGTGCAGTGGTGCTGATTCAGCCAGGAGTTAACACTAAAATGAAGGAACACAGTTTCAAGCTGTATCCTGCTCCATAGAGGACAGAAAGGGAATGTGGATTTTCAGTTGTGTGCTTAAAATATAAAAGGGATTCCATATGCTGTACCACTGACGTTAACAAAATATTGATATATGTGCATGTCAGTAGTATCAGCACATTATACAATATTTATGCTGTGAATGATGGAACTGATCGTTCTGCACAGCAGGGATGTTCACATGTTCTGACCTGGGAAAATAATACTGTGTAATACTACCAAGAATGGTAGCAAACCAAAAGTAAGTGTTATGAAAAAGATGATAGCACAATTTTGAGCTTAAGAAGTGATAATTTATAGCCAACATTCTGAATTGGAGGACGCTTCCTTGAACAACTGGGAAAATCAGTTCTGCGCTTAAAAGAATTCCATTTTCAGATGTGAAACCTTTTATTTTCATTTTATTATTCTCTTTATGTGAAATGCCCTTTCTGCATTAGGGCAACCAGCACTGGAGACTCTTGTAAAAAGACCAAAGAAGTTCTGGTGAAAATATTTGACCAGGGAATACACAGACCCAGAGGAACTGGGAGGCAGCATTTCCAGCGAGGTAGAAGATTACAGATGAGAGGTAAAGGGACTTGAAAAGAGGCAAAGGGACTTAGTGTTTGAATGAGCAGATGAAATTTCACCAAGGCAGAGATTGCACACTGAGGATCAAAAATAAGGGTCAGCTTTTTCTTGTATCACCTTATGGAAAAAAAAATCCAGTAGGATTTTGAGATCAGTCTAGGTCTGCTGAAAAAAAAATAAAAAAAGAATAAAAAAAAGGCAGTGTTGCTTGATGAAAAGAGAATAGGTGATGCTTGTGGTTAAAAGATGCACTAGAAAGATGTGTTCTGTGTCAGTATATGATGTGAGAATGAAAGCGAGATTATATCTGACTCTTTCTGGCACATCTAGGGTGAAACAGAATGGGGAGTAAAAATGTAATGTTGAGACAATTAATAATAATTATGATTTTCTAAATTTAACCTTCTTTTGGACCCAGATTCAGAAAAATGAAGGAAAACTGCACTGGGTAAGCACAGCCTGGAGTGATTGCTGCTGACCCAGGAAACACTAACAAAAGGCAAATTTCTGTGTTGCTAAATCAAAGCAGGCATTCCCATTACCAGCAATGGGGAGGAATGTTTACCAGTTATTGCTGGTCACTGACTCCTTTTCTCATTCATTCAGAAGCATAAAAGAGAAGCATTGCATCAAATCTCCATTAAAGTAACTGAGAGAAATTGAATTTTCAAATGCCACCAGGGACTCTGCATTCACTTCTTGACAATACTGAAATGCTCAAACTTGCTCACGTATTTTAGCTCCAGAGTTCAAAGGCTTATTGTGTACGTTTCTAATTTAGCATTTACTTTAAAGGCTACACTTCCCTGGTTTGTTTAATGTCTCTGTCAGACAACCTCGAGCTATTTTGGCATTGGTAGGTAAAGATGGTACCTCCTCCAGCCTTCCTCCCTGTCTCTCTGTTAAGGTTGTCAATACTGCAGCAGGGCCAGCAGAAGGGAAGGTTGGTTTCTGCACAAGTAGTTCCATTGCAGACTGTTTTAGTTCAAATTGCTGATGAAGGTGAGATTGGACACAACCACAGATACTATTTTTTGTTATCCCTGCTGTAAAGAGCACAACCTCTAACAGGGAGAACAGGCAGACAGCTGAACTCATGTATCATCTTGCAGTTATCCAAGCCTAAAATACGGAGGTCAAATAATCACAAAACAAATACAGCACAAAGTGAGAGGTATTTAACCCACAGTAATCCTGCTTTTTACTCTTCACACCATTTATTTCATGAACAAACTGCAGTGAGTCCCTTGCTGACAGTGCCTGGAGAATAAGTAAAAATGCTTATGCATATATGTATGAGTATTTAATTATCTGATTGAAATACAATACATAGAATAAGTTACTAAATACAATGTCTTAATTTCAGTCTTCCTTTGCCCCAGAGTTAAACTCCATCAACTCAGTAGTAGAAGATTGTACACACCAGTTACCTCAAGAACTAGATTTTATTCTGCTGAGAAGCAACGATCCAGTTGTAACCATAACTGATGCTTTGGCTACACAAAAAGTAAGTTTTGCTTGATAGTAGTTTCAAGGATTGCTTAATGGTTCCAAAACTGAGAATTGCACATTTCAGGTCACCTACATAGAGGGATTGAGTGATTCAGCTTTGAATAATCCCTTTTTGCAGGCCAACAGGAAAACCCTGAAGTGACAACACAACAGTTAGGAAACAGAGTGAAAAATACTTCTCTTTTTCTCTGTAACTTCAAAATGATGAGGAGGTAGGACATCTATCAAGGGGAGCAAATACCAAACCTGACAAGTCTCTTTCAAGAATGCTTTGCTACCAATGCCAACCACAAGCACAGGACACACCAAGGACACACCACACTTCTGCTGCAATGAAGCATAATGCAGAAGCAGGAAGTTCCTGGTAATTTGCAGAGTAATCTTTACACCTTTAAGTGGAACAGGAAATAATTCAAAGCAAGGCCTGTCTCAGCTCATTCTCTTTGGACCAGCTACACTTTGCTCTGAAGGATATTTCTTAGCCATCTTTGCTGGCAGTATGGGCCAAACACAACCTGGACTTTTGTGCAGTTATAACTTGGTCTGTAGTTGTTACAAAGTCAGCCAAATCTCCCTAGAGATGGCAGCAAGCCCAGGAAATATATCCACACCATACCACAGTCTTGGATACACAGATGTGTGTGTCATTTTAATGGAAGGCATGGATACAAACCAATCTAGTTAAACTGATACACAAAACTACGTTAGGTCTGGCTTAAGTCAACTGAAACCACATTTAAGCAAGAATAAAATTAGTCCCTCAATAATTGTCCTCTGTTCCTTTTCTCTACCAACCATTTCCCCTGGAAATAGTTGCCAACACCACAATAATTTACCAGCAATGTCACAGTACCTCTCACCTCTCACACTTACCATGATTACAGAGTGATTAATTACTATTTTGAGCAGCTCCCAGAAGATAATTTTTTGGCTCTGCAGACATTGGTCCCACATATGTGCAGTTATCGAGTCACATTTGTATAAAATAGAAGGTCCAGAATTTCAAAGGCCCCTCCTTTGTATCTGAACCCTGTCCCACATGGCAGGTGAAAGTGTCTGTCCTCACAGTGTCCTGCTGTTCTGTCCAGGGCTTAGCCAAAGAAATGCTGTCATCCTGAAAGGAGCTTGTTCTCTGGGCATACAAGTAATAACCAAGTTATCAAAAGGACAGAAGCATTTTCAATGAGAGGAACTGGAGAACAATCAAGTGCAAGGGAAGTCAAAATTTGCAAACTGGGACGGAGAAGTAGGAAAAAAGAAGAATGAAATGAAATCATGGTGGAAGACGGGGAGACCATGAAGAAAGGGTGGGATGTAAAGGCAAACCTTCCTCTTCTTGTCAGTGTTTCCTCTTGTGACATCAAATAGAAATGCTGTCTGTGCACCAGTGTCAGATACATGCCCAATAGGCTTTGAGAAGAAATTACAGCTTTTCCTCTGGGTATCAACAAGAAGGCCATTAAATTGTCATCTTAAGTAGCTTATGACTGGCATTTCCTTCCTGCCACATGTGTCCATCTAAGCCTCAGTAATGGTGCTGACTGTATGTTCCAAATAAACCCTTGCTTTTGCTTTTACCTAGACTCAGCTTGTGCTAAGGACAATTTCAGGGCAAACTGCAGCCCAAACATACACAGTCCATAGGTATGATGTGCCTTAAAATGAGGGATTGGAATATTCTGGAATCATTCAGCATGCCAAGGCAACCGAAATGCTACAGGGACCTCTTCCACAGAAGGCAGGTCACGTAGAGTGTAGATGGAAAGCACATCTGCCAGCAGCCAGCATTAGCCAAAGGAGCTTTCTGGCAGCAGCAAAATAGTGGGGAGAGCATCAGTGCCAAGGGAGTCTGAGGCAATTGTGCATGGAAAATTTTCTGGGATCTCTCTTACAAATGACACCATACTATTCACTTGACCCACAACTTATCCAACCTCCTTTATCTGAAAGGTGCACATAAATCAAACTTTGGACTCCACTGCAGTGTATTTTCCAGGCTAATGTTTCCAGGCATTGGATGCTACCATCACCTGCAGTGCCTCCGTACAAACCTCTTGGTCCTTGAAGTCCTTGCTCAGTGCAGAGCTGCCGTCAGCACAAGATACCTGAGCGTGAATGCCATATCCTGTGCAATGGCGGTCTCACCAGACAGACAAGAGCTTTAGAGAAGTTTGGGAAACTTGGTCACAGCCTGCAGTTCTCAGCATGGCTGGTGTCACACACAGGTGACTTGGTATTCACTGTCACATTGCAACAGATGTGGCTGCATGTCCTGGAGTTGGTGCCTTACTTTCTAACAAGGACGGGAACAGCAAGGTGGTTTGTCTTAATATTTTAGGTTTTGATGGGTCAGGCAGCACAAAGATATTCTTTGAGTGCAAGTGCTTCTCAGAGGGCTTAGCCCACTCCCACTTACAAGCTAGTTTAGCTGTTGGCCAGACACAAACCACAGGGTCAGCATGGCCAGCCCTGGAAGCTGTGCAGAGCCCATAGGACAGAGTCCAGCCCACAGCCTCAGCCAGGCCATCTCCTTCCACCTCCACATGTGAACAGGACCTGATTGAGAGGTGCACAACCTCACCTATGCGTCTCCTGGTGGAGCAAGAGCCCTTCTTCTGACACCTGCCCAAGATGTTGGCATCTTCATCATGTGATAGACATGTGTCCTAGCACCTGGGGCTGCAGGAAAAAGGGGCTGTGGCCACTAGTCATTCTCCTGGCTCACAACTCTCCTCCTGGCACTTAACTTGAGGAAATAAGCCCTCCTGAGAGATAGTTTATATTCACATGGGCACAGAGCCATGATAATGTAACTCTCCAGCTTTCCAAATGGAGCTGGCCAGGAGCTGGCATGTGTCTGGCCAGCAAGGAGCACAGAGGAGCCTGTCCATGCAGATGTACTCCAGGTCATTTCTGAAAGGTCTGGGTTTTGTGAGGACTCTACCGTCTTGGACATATATGTACAGGGTCTTCTAAAGCACAGGAAAGAGCAGCTCTTACCAGTGTTTTGCAGTGTTCTATCCTCGGACACAACAGTAAATAAATGCAATGGCATGCAAGCAGGAAAACAAAATTGAACAAAAAGGTAAATCCCATTTCCATTCAGTGCAAGTGTACACACATGCACACTAAGTATGGCATATGAAATGTACTCTCTGCCTTCCAAGTTACTTCACCTTTAGTCACAGAATAAAATTTAAATTTGTTAATTGCCCAAGGATGTGAATCCAAGGGAGTAATGAGGCCAGGAGGGAGGGTTTGTGCAGATTGCCAGGTGGTCTGACTGATAGATTATGAGGCCAGAGTGTGCCACTGTAACTATCTGATCTCATGTCCTCTTGGAGCCAGGCGCAGCACAAACCTGGATCCATTTCTGCTTCAAGCAGCACATGCCTCAGTCCTGCTTGATGTCTTCAGACATCTGAATGCCACAATATCAGGTGTCACTTCTGCTCTCACCTACCGTGGCAACTTTTTCCTTGCAAGCACAACTGGCAGCCCAAGGTCTCTGCCCTCATTCCTAGCTTTCCAAAATTCAAACCTAAAACCTTCAGAAGGACTGAAAGATTCACTGTTACTACCCCTCTGAGTTCCCTCTTCACCACCTTGGAAAACTAAATGGCTTTGATGCCTTTTCCTTGTCTTCTCACTAAGAAAGTGCAGGGCCACCTGGTCTGTGACATGCTGGACTCTCTCTTCCCTCCCTCCTTATTTTTAGGAATGAAAACTTCCCACTTCCATGGGAATGAGAGCCATTTCTCTCTTCACAGAGTGTAGCTGCCTTTTTTCTCTCTAGAGCCCTTGGCCAATTATCAAATTATGAATCCGCTGGTAAAATCTTTAAAAGGCCCAAATGAGACTCAAAACCTATTTCTTGCCAAGTTGCTGGGTTGTAAAGGAAACATAAAGAGTGCTTTGTAGTTCTTTGGGATACAGCTCACAGAGTACATTAAAAAAAAAAGATAATTACAGCAATAGATTTAAGGGGGAAAGTATGTACTGTATGGCACAAAAGTGAGGAATAACAGGAAATTTTGTTTAAGGTTAGCAAATTATAGAGAAGGACTTTTTTAATAAATTTGCCTCAAACTACAAGAATCATTGGAATTAATGGTAGATCTAGAACAACTCAGAATAACACTTTACTTCCCTTTACATCTTACAAATTTCTGCAAGGCAAACTGAGCAGTCAGAAAGTTAGAGATAAAACTCGCTTCGGTCATCCTCCAAGATAAAATGTTTTCAAGATCTAATGGTAAAAACCAACCCTTGTTTTCTAATGTGGACAAAAAAATATGATTCAGGATATGTGATTTCCATTCCCATCCATATCCAGAGCACCAGCTGAGGAAAAACATCGAAGTACTGTGGCAAGTTCAAGGAAAAGGTAATTTTCTAGTAATAAGAAAATTATGTACTACTCTTAGGAGACTGCAGATCTTAAAAGTATCATTCCCTACCTCTAGTCATTCATGTGAAATCTGATCACCACTCATCAGGTAACAGAGACTTAGACTTCAGTCACTGGAACTCAGGGTAAACACCTCTGGAGTAACAGAGCACTTCAGGCTTCTTTCAGGTCATCAGGAAGTGGCACAGACTTTGACTTCCACTTTTCTGTGTCACATCTGGGAGGGCATTTTAATTTCCAGTGAAGAAACTTTTGTTTTGTTGCCCTTTCTCTAAAGGAAAACTGCAGCTCAACCTAGAAGAAGCTGGAACAGTTTGTTCCCTGGTGCTTTGTTTAAATGAGGCAATCTACGAGCCATTTGAAGCATGTAGCAGAAACCAGCACTTGATCCCAAGAGCTGTGGCAACAGCCTCTCTGTTTCCAATCTTCTCTTCAAGGTCAAAAGAATCGAGCAGATAATTGAGTCCACACCCAGCTATCTGACCTCTGCCAGTAGCCTAGACTGTTTACAGTTGTTTTCGAGAGAGAAGCAGCATCCAGATTATCCTGGTGCCATTGCTGACAGAACTGATGGCTACCTTTGGGAGGCAAGGGGCCAGTCAGATGAATCTGTAGGTGGTTCAACCTCCCTTGGCAAAAGCAGCTCCACTCTTTTGGGAGACGCTGATTTTGGGATCTAGGATATCAGATAAAGCTGAAAGGATCTTAGCAGTTATTTACTTCTTCCTGCCTCCAGGCACCTGTGCTGCCTTCAGATGAAGTTCTGGAGGGCTCAGTCTTCCTTCCACTTGACACCACTACACATTTGTGTATTCAGGATTTTGTTTTCATATGGGTGCATCAGAGCAGCTCTTCCATGGGGGAAGAGTATTATACTGAATAAGTTACAGGCAGAACAGACAAACTTTGGCAAGACAGAAGTGATGCCTGCCCAGAAAGGGTAATGTTTACAGACAGAGAAGCTGGAAAAACAGCAACACCTCAGCTCGGGGTATCTGTCTGGCATCTGCTGATAGCCCCTGCAGACTTAGGGTCTGTCTGGAAACATCATTACTGCAAGAAAACATTGTTCCTTTCCAGCCGTAAATGAGAAGTTGGAATCTCTTCCGCACTGAGGAGAAGGAGCTTTTTGTGCCTGTCCTTTCGACACAAGACTGCAGGGTTAGGATAATACCCTCTCAGAAGGAGAGAGTAGGACCTGTACTCAATCAGTTGGTACATGCATGCTGCTCTAGAGGTAGCACCAGCTGTCTTACGGCGAGGAACACACCCCTATTCCCTCCAGTATCCTTGCTAATCTCAAGAACCATTAATGCCAGTTTTTCAGGTGGACTCTCTAGTCTCTGCCTCCAGTCCAAGATCAATGCAGATGCTCAAGCTGATAAAGAAGGGGTTAAATTTACTGTGTCTACCCTTTGGTGGAGTTCCTGGCAAAAGCTCTTATTCAAGGAAAGAGCCCATTTGAAAGGAAAGCTGCCTTGAGAGCTGACCAGTCAAGTTCAACATGTTTGACTCTTGTGGATTTGGTATGCATGTGTCAAAACAGCAATTTAATGATGAAGGGAATTTTTATGTGCTGCAAACCTAGTGATAGATCATAGCATGTGACTTATCTTGGTCCTGAAATTCTGCTTCAGAGGTGCTTCTTCCTACCAGCTGCAAGGGTACCTTTGATTTCACTCCTTGATAAGTCATCAGCTTTTGTAGGAGGGATTAGATACTGATCACTCTTCTAATATTGCCCCAGTGCCTTTTTTGTCTATGTTCTCGCAAAACTTACAGTCAGTGATAGTTATCTGCTCATCACAAGATCCTGTGGGAAACTGGATATCACAAATGAGCCAGCAATAGCTCTTTTTACTCTTAGTGACATAATGCAGAGTTACTGGAACTCTGATTTTCTTTTTTCCTCTCCCTCTTTTTTCTTTTTATGTTCCCTTTTAAAATCAAGAAACTGAGCCACAAATTTTTAATAATGAGAATCTGGATGAGGTTCAATCTAAATTTTGAAAATATATTCCAATTAAAGACTTTAATAGAGTCTTGGCTTTCCGCACGTCTCACTGCCATATGCGTTCAATAACCCCAAGCCTCCTTTCTCACTAGCAGCATAGACTGCAGTGTGGGTGATACTGCTCCCCAGAAGGTCCCCTGCTCCTGGATTCCCATTTTTGGAGCATTTCGTGCAAAGGTTTTTCTCGGGGGAGAGTTCTTTCTTTCAAAACTGGCTGCAGATCTGCTGTGATTGCTGTCCAGCGTGGTGTTCACTTTTGCGAAGCTGTGGATACTTTTGGATTATGCACTCCAAAAGAGAGGTTTTGTTCTCAAGCCAGGGGATTTCACTAACAGAAGCAGCGTGTTCTTTCCCTTGATAGGACAACATGGTGACCACTCAGGTCACAGACCTGCAGGGACTTGTTGATCTGCTGCCCTTCAATGGGAACATGTGCAACTCAAGCTCATGGACCATGAGATTCAGCTGCACCAGGCATCTGCAGCTGGGTGAGACATCAAACTCTCCAGTTTGCGTGCCAGCTGAAACCTATCATTGTGCAGATTAGAAAGTTATTCAATCCCTGCATGAAACAGCTGCATCCAGCACACCAAGTATCGATTTTGGTGTGTCGGTGTAGCCCTTGCTCCACATAAAGCTTGGGCCAAACAAATGAGCAAAGCACTAGGATGCAGGTCGAATGGCACAAAGGATAATGTGGAAAAAATTGTAATGTCTTTAGATAATTGTATCACATGGATGTGTCTGGAATACTCTGTGCAGACTTGTGTTTAAAGAAATGATTAAGAACCTGGAAAAGTTCCCACTAACAGAGAAATTAAACAATTGGTGCTATTCACTTTGAGAGGCACAGAAGGGGGAGATAAAAACCTGTAAAACAATTGAATGTATGAGGAAGGTGGGTGAGGAGAAATTTGTCCTTAGCTCTTAACACCCCACAAAACGGGATAAACATTTAGTTAGAGCAGAAAACTTAAAGTCTCTTGACTGAAGCCTGTTTGCATGCTTGCAGGTTACCAAGCAATCTCTATTGCCCTTGCTACCTTTGTCCCCATCACTACTGACAGTATATATACTTTGCAATATTTTCAGGATTTCTACCTCTTAGGAACTGCATTATTTCATTTAGTTCTGGGTAAGTTAGTGCTGGAACCAGACTCTGCAGAGTAATACTGGGATTGTCCTTACTGGAGCTATCAGCTTTGAGATCAGCCAGCTCCTCATTTTAGAATACACGCTAACTTTTCCAAACTGGCACATATGGCAGTACATTAAACACTCTCCAAAAAAAATCATCACATCTATACAGTTATTTTTAGAAATCAAATCTCTAATCTGGCCAAATAATTCAGTTGGATTTGATAGACAAAAGTATCTTAGAAAAGTCAGGTAGCACTTTTATTTAATGAAAAGTATTACCAAGTGATAAAAGAAAAGCTAAAAATCTATAGAAATCCATAGCACAGAAAAATTTAGCTTGAAAGCAAGGAAGACACCATATTTATGCTGCTGATGCTGTTTCTGATAACAGAAAATGTTATTTTTCCTATTACAGTAGGATGGATCCGTCTCCAGCAAATCAAAACTTGAATTCCACATTTCCTACAGGGAAACAGTTACAGCACATCCTTAAACTTCCTGTAACTGGAACCTACTGTATTTTTTCCTATCACCACAGACAGAATCTTATTTTAGTACTATTTTCTCTCTCCTCACGGGCTGGACAACCATGGCCTGCTCCTCATCAGTCCTAGGCACGTGGCCACTCTTGCTGCCCTCATCTTGTCTCTTTGCAGTAAGAATTCACTCCTCCTCTTTAGCTGCAGTGGACACATCTACTCCCAAAAGTCTCCTGTAGCACCCCATGCAATTTCCCAACAAACATTTCAGGAGATAAAATGAAAGCTTGCGTTTCCTCAAATGTTTATTCAGAAATGTCACATATTCACCCAGCTTTGATGAAACCAGCAGGATCTAGGATTAAAGTATCAGTTTATCAAAAAAAAACCCAAAACCCCAAAAAACCAAAAACCTGAAAGGTTCTAATTCATAAATATGCAAGGATATGAGATGACACCGTGCAGCTCAGAGCACTGAAGCTCCAGATGGGGGAGAAGAGGAAACTCTGGGGCAAGTCACATTCATGTAAAGTCTCAGAGGATCTGAGGTTCAATAGCTTATGCTGATTTCAGCTCTTAAACATCAGTGATTTACTTACCTGTCACCCAGTTCATGTGCTTGAAAGCAAGGAGACAAAGGGATGTGAGCACGATATATCCTCATTGTCTTACATTTGGAGGGAAGAATGACATGTGGCTTAAAGACACCTCAGCATTTTTTGCTCTTTGTGCCAGCAATTCCAAGGACCCCATACCAGCATGTTTGTCCTTGCCTTTGGGGGCTGTCCCAGCAGCCAGAAATTAAAATAGAGCATGTTTGTACCTTAGCTTTGCACCTATTTTTGAGTCCAGGGGTCAGCTTGTTACAGCAATTACTGGAGAGATGAACAGTATTATTATTATTTCACATGGCTCAATTTCAAAATGGCTTTTGTAATGAATTGTTAGGTTTTGAGATCAACCTGTGAGCACAGCTACGGTTAAGGGATGCCCTAGGCTTTATTGTCTCTGGTGCAGTGGTGGTGATCTGCACAGGGCCTGTGGGTTACAGGGTATGCTTCCTGGCTTGCTTCCTGGTTTTTCAGCTGCCAAACTATACTATAACAAGCTAAAAATACATTAAATATTTTCCTTTCCTAATATTACCTTACCACGTAAGCAATAGTTGGACTTGCCACTAGGATGTTATCTGATAACTGAGGGGAGGGAGGCAGGCGAGCCCGAACAGGGAGTGAGACATTGGAGAGAGGCTGCTTCAGTGACTGTGACCAGGAGGAGAGGCTGTTATGTTTCTATTTAGGTGGGTGATGAAAACATTTCTAAACCCCTGCTTTAACCCATCTCTGACCACGTTCCCCAGTGCGAGTGCTCCTCAACACAAGACCCTGAGCTTGTGCAAAATCTCTCCTGCCCCATGCTGTGGTATTCAAGAAGAGTTGGGTGGTGAGGTGAAGACCATGCATGGGGAGTCTAACAGAGCTGGCTGGAGTGTGCTCTGTCCTACTCCTGTGCTGTGCCATCAGAAAAATTCTTTAGCAGGTGACCTGGGCCCTGGGGTGTTGCATGTGGAGCTGGCATGGGGGAGAGTCAATAAAGAAGAAGAGATTCCTCTGCTGGACACCCTTCTGATTCTGTTTTGATGATGGGCAGCCCCAACAGCCAACCCAACCACTGTTTCCCTGCATCTGGAGGAGAACACACCCATCCCCAGGCGGATTAAAGATCTGGAAGGAAGTTTTGGGGCTGATGTCAAGCTTGAATGTGAGAGGTTTGAATGTGAGAATCTGCTACACAGGGCAGACATTTGGTTTTGATTGTTTAACTTTGCTGGTGTCACATTTGAACACTATTTTGAATTATTTCTTTTCTTGTATGTACATTGGAATGAATAAATAAAAAAAAAAAGTATCAGGCTGCTGCCTTGATATCTCTTTCTCAGTGATCACTGTTTTTAACTAGAAATAGCTGCACTAAAGTGAATGGGAAAGACCTACCACTGCAAAAAGCAAAATAGCAACATGGCCTGAAACTAGAGATGAAAGCCCTACTTAACAAACAAGATATGCAAAGGGCAGAAGCTATGAAAAGACACAGCATGAACACTTGGCCTATCCAATAATTCCTCCCAGATTCTTACCAGCAGAAAGTGTCTCCAGCGAGGCCACTGGGTTTTGAAATCAAGGTAGCATGACCCCAAAGGGAGACACAGTCTCCTAAAGCTTCCAGAGGGCAAACCCCCCTTCCCCTTGTGTTTGTATACAAATGGCAAATGTAAACTGTAAATGGAGAACAGTGTGTCTGACATGGTTGAGCATTTCCTCAGCCTTCCTGTGCTCTCTTCACATTTAACTCATGCTGTGTACTTGGGCTGGTTTGCCCAACCCTACAATCCTTCCTTCTCCTCCTTCTAGCTGTTAGGACTCCAGTTCTAGGGAGACCAGGAAATCCAAGCAATTCCATTGCATCTCATAAGGCATGGCCTGCCCACTGTTCCCATCCCCCTCTCTGCTCTGTGTCCTCTCACTTCAGCCAAGAGCTCAACAATGTGTGTGACATCCCCATTCCAGTCACTGGACACACAGCAAAGTGCACATGCATTTCTTTTGCTGCTTTTATGCCCTCTTCTCCTGCTCTTTCTACAGGTCTTTGCAATCTCTTTGTCTGCTCACCTTGCTGCTTCTGCATGGTGGTGAAATCTTCAAAGGTGAGAGTGCGCACGGGGGGCCTCCAGAAGGCGTAGGTCTCCATGATGGCCTCCAGCCCCGTCCTGTGGGAAGGAAAGGAAGCAAGGAGTGAATAAGAACATCAGTCAGCTGGGGAATACAGGCACTGAGGAAAGAAGGCTCTGACCAGCTTGGCAGGCTGCCAGTGGCCACTGAAAGGTCACCTTGGCATCTGTGAATTCCTCAAGTGAGCCTTCCTGCACAGCTGCTGACCACGAGAGTAAAATGAAATTTCCCCAGCCCAGGATTTCAAAAGCTCCTAACAGTCTCCCAATGCCTCTTTCCTTTCTAGCAAGAATCTCAGGCCTTCTGTCTGCTTTTGTCTGGGGACACACAACTGTCAGCTCCTCAAGGCATACTCAATTTGTCATTGAGTGGCCCTCCACACTTTTTGGCTGTAAGCTGTCATGCAAATAAAGGAGGCCTGGGATTCAATCTACAGAATCAGAGAGATTTTGATCATTGCCTTTCCCTGACACTTCACAGTTCTGGACACTGTTCCGAAGTGCTCCGAGAAGCCATCAAAAAGGGAATCTTCTTGGTTTTGGACTTTGACTAGAAATGCATAAAATGCTCTTTCTAAAGGATCAGTGTTATATCTGCTTTGGGTCCCTAACTCACCACAAAGACAAATCAAAGAGAAAAAGCCAGAAACTGAGTGAGAATTTTTCTTTTTGAAGGGTTGGGGTCTCAGATTTGTTCTTGTTGTCACCACAAACTCCTAGCTCTTCTGGAAGTCTCTTAGCACCACGGGCTCAGTGAGGACATAGGAGTATTATCAAACCCACCGGAGTTCCTTCCCAAGAAAAGTTCTCCTCAGTGGAAGCTGCACACCACTCTGTTCCCCATTCCTCACCTTCCCCTGCCTGTTTTCCCACAGTAGGTTACAGCCCTTGCACTGACTGAATACCAGTAGAGATTCTTCATCAAATGCGAGAACATATCCCCTTTCAATGCAAAAGGCACAACATCCCCAGAGCCTCTCATCAGATGTTGAGCTGACACTGGAGCTGCCTTTTGCTTCTGAAAATGTCTTTCTGCACGTGCCTCCACTCACTCAGTTAACTTTCCAAAGTCTCCCCGGAAGCTTGGATGCTTTAAATACATTGGAGTTGGCAAACCAAACTCTGTATTTTAAGAGGAGGTTTAGAAGAGAGGTTGTTGCATGGTGTTTATTAGCTGCTAAGCTGTTAGAAGTAGAAACAGAAGACATCTCTGCATAGCAGTCTCACACTAGTGCTGAGCACATTACAACAAAACTATTTGGTTAATACAGTGGCCTCTGCCAGCTCATGGAGCTCAGAGGCAACAAGGCAGAGCAGAATTTGAACCCATCAGCTAAGCTGGGCTCTGTCTGCAAAAGCTGCCCTTTGAGTACCAGTACCACCCCTGGGATTTCCTCTGCTCCCTGTGTGTGAAAGTCACACATGTTCAGACTCCATCTGCTTCTTGACACACAGAGCCAGGAAGAGAATGGTACCTTTTTTGCAGCCTCCTGAAACCATCCCCAGCCCCAAACACTGAGGGAAGACTTTCTGGTTCTGTATATCCAGGGGGCATAAAATGCCCTGAGCGAGTTGCAATGCAACCAGACCTGCTGTTGAAAGGACCTGCCTTGGTGATTAGGACCACGTCATATATCAGAAATGCAGACTGAAAGTTCCAGCTGTGCTACTCCAGCTGCTCTGTGTCTGCCACAGGATCGTATGGGGAAGCAGGGAGGCCAACTTACTGAAATCAGTGGGCACACAGGCTGGCTCAGTCATCAGATCCCCAGGTACACCACCCCACTCTGCACCAGCACTGGGCTTCTAGCTCTGGTCTCACAACTCCCTTTCAGTAAAATCCAGTCCCTAATGGGAGGTGGCTCATGGAGACACTAAAAGCAGACTAAAGCTATTACCCCAGCCCCTCCCTGGAGCCTACATTATTATCAGCTCAGCAATTGATTCACGATTCAAAGTTTCTAGTTCTCCATCCAACAGTTTCCCCTGTAACAATACAGGTCTCACAGGCACCATGTAATTTCTACTTCGAAAAGAAAAGGAAAAAAAAAAAGAGAATAGCTAGGCCATAATAAAACGAATAAAAAATTAATCAGTTAATCAGGAATAATACACTGCTTTCAAGGACTGGACCTGACTACGTCCGTGAGCTGATAGAGGGTAAATGGCAGCACTGAGAGTGCCAGAGCAGCTTGTAAAGCTGCTCTATTCCTGCCCTGTGTGTCAGGGAAAGGGAAGATGCCAACACCAACCGGGACCTACCTCCTCCTGCTCCAGGGGAGAAGTTCTACAACAGCCCCCTTGCTGTGAACACAGCTCCTGTCACCCTTCCCTTTCCACACTGTCAGTGCTGGCAGCAGCACTGTGGCCTTGCCCTGCCCTGCCGAGGACAGTGTGGTGTCACAGGCACCTGAAGAATAAATGTCAAACTCCACAGCTGGCTCTTCCTGTTCCAAATGTGAGTCCTTTACTCCCCACAACTTTGCATATGTTGAACATGTGTATAAAACATCCTCTCTGAGCATGTGGGTGACAGAGCTCAAACTTATGTCCACTTCTCCTACGCGCAAGTTGAAGCCTCTAGATACCAAACTAACCCTTTTTCCTATTCATTTGTGGGTTTCTTTTTTTTGTTTCTTTTTTTATCTCTGGTTTCTGGTTTTGGGGGCCCTTTTTCTCCGTGCAGAAAAGATGTTGTAGGTGTTTTTGAAATAGCTTCTAAGCAGAACACATCCTTACTGAATTTTCACATCCTTCCAGGCATCAGAGAAGATCCATGAGACAGCAGCTTTGCGTGCTAACCTGTGAGACACCTACCATACTACATGTGGAGTCTTGCATTGGAAAAATATGCAGTCATGCTAAAAACAGCTCTTGGTGAGAAAGCACACCACCTTTGTGTACTGATTTTACAACCCTATCCCCAGCCTTTCTTCTGTCTGTGATGCATTCCTATTTTTGAAAGAAAATGTTTAGGTGATGAGGTGGGAATCAAGAAATTTAATACCTGTCAATCAAATAATGTCTCTCCCATAGCAGTTTATGACATTGCTGTGCTCTCCTAGTCAGCAGAAAAACTGGACTGCTATTGTGCTATTGTGTTCCACACACTAACAGGGAAAAGAATCCCCACCTGGCCAATGAAGAGACATTTTGGGACAATAATAAATGCTGACAAAAAAAAATAATTGTTTTCAGCATTTCTGAAATGTCAGGAAATTTGGAGAGCCTTTCCTGAGGGCTGCTGATACCAAGTATGCTGAACGGTATCCATGTGGCATCTACTTTCTCTTCCAAAGAACTGCACTGAAAAATTAACTTCAAACTATCTATCAGGTCATAAACCCTTCCCTCTCACACCATCTTTATGAAGGAAGTAAAAAAAAAAAAAAGTATCAGAAGAGGTTTCACTGCCAGCATTTTTTTTAATAAGGTCAGTCCTTTAAAAGGTATCCAAAATTTGCCCTCTCTTTTTCATTCATTCTTTTATTTTTAGTGCTATAAAATTTTAATAATAGGCAATAAATGAAACAGTTCCATTGTCTGAAAAATGAAACGAGCTATCTGTGCACCTCCATAATCCGTCCCATATGGCTGGTCTTGCCATTCCCACTGCACGTAGGATTCAGGACGTCATTTCATTGTTTGCTGGGGAAGCCAAACAATTGGCTCCAAGTGCTCTCCTGGCTCTCTTATCCTAGACAAAAGCTCAAAGAGCATTTCCAACACAAACAACTTTTATTCACCTCAGCTGCCCACATCTGAAAGGAAAGCGCTGTTTTTCCTTCAGCCTCGGGGTTTTTTCTTCCATCTCCCTGTTGAGTTTCCTGACTGTTGTCCCTTCTGGCTCCCTCCTGGATAAGGAGCTCCTGCAAGCACCCCACTGTCAGATGAACTTTACCCAGTCTCTAAAAATAATCTCTGTGGCATTAAACCTGCACCCTCACCACCCAAACATTTGGCTAGCTGAGTTCCATATGTCAAAAACTGGTTTCTCAATCTCTTGAAGTTCAGGAAAGCAACCAAGTAAAGCCTTATTCATACATTATGTGAGTATCCACTCACCACCAGGAAACTTTCAACATCAGGAACTTCTCTTCAGCATTTCTACAAATACTTTATGTGCTTTTGCAAAAAGTGAAGAAGGCCCAAAAATTGGGAATCTCTAACAAACAGGATCTAAGACTTGGCCTTCAAACACATGCTACCTCTGCAATCCAGCAAGGCTGATGGTGAGATTCCTGAACACCATTACTTAACATTGAGTGCTCCAAGACTGCAAAACATCAGCAAGCTACTGAGCTGTTCCCATCTTTCCTCTGAAACACCTCAGCGTTCCTCCTCCTAGCTCAAAGACTGAGGCAGTAAGGTCTGGAGAGAGACACTCATGAAAATAACTGAAAGAGATCCAAGAGAGGATCTGGGTAAAGATTTCTCCCCCATATGGATACAGTCAGTCACATCATGATGGGTGTCCATCATAGCAGGGTTTTAGGAGTCTCTTGCAGATGAAGGGAGACCACAGTCATAAGGAAATAAAGTGGGGGGCTGCAAGCTGATGGAAGTGAAAGGGCTGAAATGGAAGCTAGTTTAAAAAACAACAGTCACCTCCATAATTTCTGCAGCAGGTGACAAGAGTGAAACACTAACAATAAATAAGTGGAGGAAAAATATCCGTCTCCATTTAATGGAAGAGCCTCAACATAAAGCAGAAAGGAAATGTCCTAGGAAAGAAGCGGCTTAAGAATTCCATTTTTTTCACCATGATCTGCTTTTTCTCTGGGAGTTCTTTCCTCCATCGTTTGCTGGCAAACTCTAACCATGGCTCCGAGTCAGTATCCAATGTCACTGGAATAGGATGTCCTAGCGCTGCCACAGAATTCCGCGTCTCTTGCTACTTCCACACCTTTGTTTTTAATTTTTTTTATTTTAAGACCTTTTACATAAAACCTCTTGAACATATACCACTCACTTGCCTGATTCACAAATGGCCCTTCTTCAAATTACCCATTTCTGTTGCAAAGGAGACCTACATTTCCAGTGGGACCTTCTCCAGCCACAGTCTGATGCTCTGCAGTTGACCGAAGCTGTGTGGGAAGGACGTGGGAAGTTGCAGAGTATCACAATTGTTTTTTGATCCTAATGAGATTACAAATTCACAAGGGAGAGAAAAGCCATCCAACACAGTTTAGAGAAGTCCCATTTGGAGGGTCCTTTCCACACACAGCTTGGACTTCAATGCTTTCCTCCCTCCTATGTGAATATCTGTCTATGTGTCCTGTGGGAAGGAGGCAGCTGAGCATTCATGTCCTCCCCTAGCTGACAACAGCAGTGCAACTGCAGCCAGACCCCTGCTTGTGAGGCAGGCGCCTGACTGCTATATATGCTTGCAAATACCTTTGCCTGGTTTTTTCTTCCTAAAGCCTCAGGCTGCTCCCTTTGATGTGTAATACCTTAAAGATTTTAATTCCTCTTTACATCAGCAGAGAGCCTTACTGAGCCCTCCCCACAGCTGCAGCCGTGTAGCAATTTCCTGCCCTTTCTTAAATCAATGAGCTACAAAGATCAGTAATTCCCAACCTTTTCAGGAAACTGTCCAAATTCACTGAGCTAGGACCTTATTAATGCCTTCCACATTAATATAGCCCACCATGTACCTGGAACTGCATCAATCCCTCTCCCAAGCCCAGCCCCCAGTGCAGCTGTGTCTGTGCACACAGGGAAGGTCTCGTACCCAGGACACACACTGCTTTCCCCACACAGCAGAGGGGGAGCAGGATAACAGTCACATATGCCTCAAGGAGAGCTGATGATCACAGCGGGGATTAAATGAGAGTGGCAACATCTTTACGCCTAACTTCAGTAAGATGAGAGCAGAGGGGCTGAGCTCAGAAGTCTCTAGGTCAGTTAAATGTCTTCTTTGTGATCATGGAGAGTGAAGCACTAAAGAGAGTGGTGGAGAACACAGGGCAGTTGCCCATTCATGAGCACTGACCTTACCAAACCTCCTCACGAAGGAGACAGCGGTCCTGGTAAACACACACAACAGGAGCATGCAAGTAAAACTGAATTACAGCGCCCATGGGGACAGCAAATGAGGGCTATGCACACAACTTTTGCTCTGGTCTGCACACTCAGAGCTTTGCTTTACAACCCCAGGCTTCTCGTAATGTAGTCATACATGTCTAATTGTATAATTAAGGTTTAAAGCCTTTGTTACACTGATTTAAAGGATACCTACATCATTTAGATCTGAAATATTTAGATCTGCACATCCTGCTGCAGGATTCATGATGGCAGAAAAAGCTAAAATATTTTTTGAATTTTCTTACTCTTTTTTGATAACTCTAATGTCTTTTTCTAATACAATGGGAGGATTGATTAAAGCTCCATTTTAACTACTGTGCTGTTAAAATATAATTTCTTCTAAACAATATTTAAGGTGGTCTACTTAATTTTTCTATAAAAATCATGACAAAATTAAACAACACAGTCGAAGTGAAACAGTTGGACATTGCTGGAGAAAAATTGAAATTATCTGAAACTAGAATATTTTTGCACTTTTATCCTGCACACCTGTAGGAAACTAATTGTTTCTTTTAACATAAAGCAAGCATTTGCACTCCAAGTTTTGGCACTTCTTGTGAAAATTAAAGTTTAAAAATGCCCTTCAGCCAACCTACCTGTAGTAAAGAATAATTATTCTTTAGTTGCAAATTTTATAAATATAAATTATTTATAAATTTATATTTATAAAGGATACATAATAATTATTTATTACTTTAAAGTGCTAGACTGTGACCTATTTGTCTGTTCTACAATCTGCAATCCCCCGTTCTTCTATCTCTGTTCTTTGTTTTAATAAAAAAAGATATTGCCTTTCTCAACCTCAGACATATGCCCTATGCACTCATCAGGGAAAGGAGGAAAGAAATCAGCGAGGAAACACAAACAAGCTTCTGTTACCTGTTTCTCCCAGAATCTCTGAAACCTTTGGCAAAGGGGTTTCTGTCAATTTTTAATCTGGTGATCTAAAAAGGAAGAAAAAGAGAATTAGTTGTTATCTTCAACTTTTTTTCTTTCAACAAATGAAAAATATGGATTATTACCATTCTTGCCCAAACCACCTTTACAATGATCTTTCATACTTATTTCCCCAGACCTCTGTTAAATTTCCATTATCCATGAATAGATAACCTGCTTATAAAAAATGGCACTGAAGACAGAAATTGTTGTGGCATTAGGAAACCTGGCACAGTGCTGGAGCTGAGAATCTTCTCCTGAAGGAGAAGCACACCAGGAGCTGAAATTTTTCAGTGGCCATGTGATTTGGGAAGCAGGCACACTGCTCGAGTTTGGCTGCTATCTGAGTTATCTCAGCCTCAACACAGCAGATATCCAGCAGCTGGATGCAACTCATGAACCTTCAAACAATGCTGAAGAGAGAAGGCCAAGCAAAACACAGGCTACAGCCCCCAAAGATGTCAGGTGGCCATCCAGTCACACAGACAAGTTGTTCTAGTCAGCGTCTGAGTAATCCTCAAGAGTTTTCTGGTCTGGAAATTATATATTTTTTTTTTTCATTTTTGGGTTTTTTTTTCCTCCTCTAAATAAAGGAGATAGCAGCCAGACTGAGTGCTTTGGAGGAATCTTCCTCCCTGCTTTATTTTAAAGCAGGAATTCCATGTTGGTAAATATGGAGTATAACACTGGGATTTTGACCTTGCAGCCTGTGGCATTATACTCCCTGTTGGCTATTCCACAACCTGGTGTAGCACAACAGCTTCCCTCTGCCAGCCTCAGCTTGTCCTAGAGATTCTATGTTGGAACGAAAGGAGAGTGAGATATCCAGATCCTACCAAATTTGAGGTGGTTTTGCTGAAACTGCTCAAAAGGGACTAGTTTAATACGGTCTGATCTGAAGGGGATTTGCAGGTGTTTTGCTTCTGTCAGAACCAAGCCCTTACTCTGGATATTAACCTCAGATCTGGAATGCAGCTCCTATTTTTGCAGAAGCTTAATTTGTGAACTTAATTTCCGCTAGCCTGACTTTGCAGCTGTCCTGGGACTTGTGTGTACAGAGACAGATATGTTCTGTGGAGGATGGAATTACAGCAGAGGGAATCCCTGTGGTGGATTTGCTAACATTTTACAATTGTTTCCAGAGACGCTTCCCCCAGTAAGGCAAAGCTCTGCAGCCACTGGAGGGCATGCAGGCAGATTCAGGGGATTTAAATTTGGTTTTAATGATAAGGTTTCTCCAGCCCACCAGAATCCCCTTACTGGTATTATAAAGATGTGATTGTGTCCCCCATATTTTTTTTAACAAAATCCCCAAATATTTGGAATTCAGAGAAACAGAAATGTCAGCATTTCTTTACAGTGAGGTGGCTTATCGTGCTAAGGGATCCCTCCCTTAGCATCTCCCTCCCTGTGTAATTATAAGTTTGGTCTTTAAGGAAGAATGACAGGCTTATTTCCTGACATTTCTTCTCTTTTCCCTATCCTCTCTCCTTGTCTGATCCCCAGTTAAGGTTTGTGGAGTATCTGCATTCAGACCTGGGGGGCAGGAAATTTCCCATACTGCAATGATAGCAAACCCACCAGTGTGTTGCAATATTTTTGATCCATTTTTGAATTGCTATTTAAGTCAGCTCGAGGGGACCAGAATGAGGAAAAAGGTTGGGAGTCATGGGAAGAAAAAGAAGCAGTCTTGGGAACACTGTTTGCACATGTGCTCTCTTACATGTTGCAAAATAAAAAACTCTATAACATTTCAGTAAATTGTTAGAACTCACAATTGTTGAAAATGGTTTAATATTGCAATCTGCCTTAAGTTGATTTAATATGGGTCTTTCCTTCAGTCCATAAATGCTAAATAAAGTCTAGCTTAAGAAAAGGGTAGATCACAAACAAAGTCAAGGTCCCTAGAGGAAGAATCCTGCTGCAGCAACATCTTTTCCTTATGGTATCTGAAGTCAATACTAAGTGTCATCAGTGGGAACAATGCAAGACCCAAATCAAACACAAATTATCATAAAATCACAGAATGGTTTAGTTTGGAAGGAACCACAAAGATCATCTTGTTCAAACCCACCTGCCATGAACAGGGACACCTTCTACTAGGCCAGGTTGCTCAAAGTCCCATCCAACCTGGCCTTGAACACTTCCAGGGATGGGACACCCAAGCATCTCTGGGAAACCTGTACCAGTGCCTCACCATCATCACAGTAAAGAATTCCTTCTTAATATCTAGTCTAAACCTACTTTCTTCCACTTTGAAACCATTCCTCCTTATCCTGTCACTACATGCCCTTGTAAAAGGTCTCTCCATCTTTCTTGTAGGCTCCCTTCTGGTACTGGAAAGCTGCAGTTAGGTCACCCCAAAGCCTTCTCTACTGATCCTTACTTACAGTGGGAAGCATTTGCTTACCCAGTCATCCTGCTGTCCATCCTCTGAAGAGGTATGAGAAGAGATGACTCTTTCACTTGAAGACTAAGGCAAAAAAGTTGTTGAGCACCTCAGCCTTCATATCAGTTGTTAGCAGTTTTCCAGCATTGTTTATCAGGGGGAGGTATATCTTCTTCAACCTTCCTTTTCTATTTAACTTACCTGTAGAAGCCCTCCTTGTTGTTCTTTGCAACTTTGCCATGGCCTTCCTCACCCAAACCCTACACAGGGTACCTGTCTTTGTTTCCACTGCCTGTCCATTTGTTCCTTTCCTTTTGGTTTGCCCAGCAGGCCTCTGCTCTTTTGACTTTCTTGTCTGATTTCTGGCTCCTGGGGGTTGCTAGCTGTTGGCCTGTATGGTCAACTTCCTTAAAGGTATGCCATCTCTGTCCCTAAGGGCAGGCTCCCAGGAGATCCTACTGACCATCTCTTTGCAGAGCTGGAAGTTTACTTTCCTGAATTTCAGGTGTATAACTTGACTCCTTACCTGACCACTATCCCTAAGGACATTCATGCATGATAATTTCACTTTATATGCAATACATGCATTCAAAGGCTTATTTTGTTAACAAACTGATGAGATTTGGCTTCTTCAAAACTTCTTCCTTCATTGCTATAAAAAACCCAACTGCTTTTTCTCTAAGATAACTGATCCAGAATATCTGTACTGCCTTAAAATTACAGTGAGGACAGGATGCTCTAGTTTTGTACCATGAGGTAGCAAGGAAATAACACAATGCACCTCTTTACAGTTGATCCTAGTTACTTATTTTACAGTAAAAGCTACAGTTTTTACATCTTCAAGGTGGTTTCCTGGCTAGATTCCTCATGCCTACACAATACCCCAGAGCATGCATTTCCTTTTCTAGCCTGTAAAGTGTAACTTTTCTATGTTTCTCAGAGAAGTTAGTGTCTCAGTCACAAAGAGCACACTGATATTTTTATGAATGCACAACATAAAAGGAGCACAGAGGATTTACCTGTTGATTTTGGTAGGCTGTCACTGTGGTAAAAACTGTCTCAGGGAAATTGAAGGTTTTCACCCCATCTCCTGAAGGAACTGGCTTTGTAGGAGAAAGATCACTGCTGAAATCCTTGCGGATGACATGAACACGAGGCTGATACTTATGCATTGAATGTAAGATTATCTGAAAAGAAAACAAAAGGAAAAGGAAATTTTTCCCAAAAAATATTCTATGCAACATCCAGGTGTACGAGAAAGCAGGGATGGAATAAGAGCTAATATGGAGAAAATTATCCTTTTCTTACAAGCATGTATGAGACAAAGTTTGTGTGGTGAGCAAAGAGAAAGGTACTTTATAGGGTCAGGCAACATTTTGAGGAAAAGCACTGAAATAGCAAAAAAACCTCCATAAATCTGGAAGCAGCCACAGACACGTGTGCCCAACAGGACACAGGAGCATCAAAGCAGTAGCAGCACCCTTTCAAGTCTGAGTGGAGCAAGGCTGGGACAGCAGGCACCAGGATTAACTTCTAACTTACATGGCCTTGATCATCCAGCTCGTTGTTGGTCAGCTTGAGCTTGTCAAAACTGACCACCTGCCTCATCCAGGTGTCTCCAGAAGCCAGGGAGTCAGGGTGGATGTAAACCCTCGGGGGCACTGGGGAGTCAGCGTTGCCAGCCACCATCCACTTGGAGCTGTGATACACGTACCTGAAAGAGGAAGGGTAGGTGGCTAAAGGAGATTGTTACTCACTCACTGCAGGAACACATCCAGGGCTCCCCCTCCCCTGCCACCCTCATGCACCCCAAGCTCTCATTTGCAGTCAGGGGAGAATGTGCTTTATTGCAACCTCCTACCTTCTAAATGAAAGCCAGATTACCCCTGAGCCACTTGTTCAGACTTGAATCCTTATTAAAACCACCTTGCAGTTATTTTCCCTGTAAAACTCTGCCACATGTGCCTTCTCAGTTCCTTAACCCTCTCTGAGCCACAGTAAGAGGCTGTAAAACATGGGTAAACAAAGTCGTCTCTGAAAATATTCATAAATATCCTGCAATTTCTGGAAATCTGCATTGTATCTCATACCAGACTTTGGAAAACACATTTGGCTTCACCCAGAAAGGGCGATATCCAAGGGATACTGCTAAAACAATCGATAAAAGAGAATTGCTGGTTTGAAATGTTGCGAAACAGGAAATTCCATATAGTGTTACATACATTGGGATTAGAGGGAAAAATCATTTTTTTGTTCCTGATCTAGCCATCCTATATATGCCATAAATTTCTCTACCACAGCTTTGCCTAGACACTTTTTTTTCCTGCCCTGCAGCTCCTTCCCTCTAAAGCATTTCACAGACAGTTCCACTGACACCTCTGAGTTCTGCCCTGTGCCACCCCTCTTTAGGTCTCTGCTAAGATGTCTCAGTCTTCACCTACAAACAGTGACTCATTTTTTGTATTTTCACAGGAAATGGGGGGGAAAAAAAAGAAAAAAAGGAGTCTTTTCCTTTCCTGCTAGTTTGTTCTATGTAGCTGTGCAACTTAACAAGAACAGAAACGAAGGGTAAGAAAATAAATGTATTTTCAATGTCAATGTTGTTAGAACCACACTCCTAGAAATAAGAGGAAAAACATCCATCTGAGTATCAAACACTATCTTGCTGCTTTCCAGGAAAAGCATTTTCCTGATTAAAATTATGTACAATTTGGGAGCAAAAATGTAGTATTTAGCATTTGAAGCAGAGGTTCAAGTTTGAATCCTTGAAAAGTGGTTCAAACAAGACTATCTGGAGAAAAGACTTGCTCTCAGGGGTCTTTAAATAAGAATACATAAATCATGTCAGTCTGGAGAGCTTTCTGAGATGCAGAGGTTCATGAGTTTTCCAGAGTATTCTTTAAGATCAGAAGCCCATTAATACCAGCAAAATCTCTTCTTCCTGTCTTTAAGTCAGCAGTGGAAAGTTTCTCAGTGACTCCATACTGTAGGTCAGGGATCAATATTCACTGAGGCCACTATGCTGGACAGTGAGCACTTTTAAAACAGAAATCACCCAGTCCAGTTCAGGCCAGACCTGAGGGGCCTGGCTTAGTTCAGCTGCTCCTTGCCCACTCCTTTCTTGCTGAGGTAGTTTTAGGGGCTGCAGACCCCCGTTGGTAACTCCAGTTATTGGTTCCCTCAGAGAGTCGTTGCTGATCGTGTCAATCAGGAAATGCATGATAGAGATCTCCTCAATTGAAAACTGCTACTTGAAAAGAGAAAGATTTCATTCCAAAAGTAAAAGAGACTGTATTAAAACTCTGGTTTTGTGTCTAAAGATTCTGGTCAAGTCAACTATGTTGGTGTAAATCATCAGGGTCTCCTCCAGCACACTTTTGCAATGGTGGGTGTCATTAAATGGCAGGTGTCATTGACAATAAGTTGCTACGAGATTCTCACCTCTGACCCTGAAAAGCTTACCTGTATCTCTTGTTATCCACAGGGACAATGTCCATGGCAATATAATACTGCTGGTGGGGATCCAAGCCTGTAATTTTCACCCTCATGGCTGGAAACATTCTCCTAGGAAATTAAGGGTAGAAACAAGGAAGAAAACGGTGAATAAGGAAGCTGAAGAGGTTTCTTGCCCCTCTCTCTGGCACCATAAGCATGCTACTTTACACAGCCCAGTCCTTGGCATGATTCCTCTGGGCTTGGTATGGGTAGAAAAGACTGTGCTGGCAGAGGTTTGAATATTCAATATTTTTCTCATTTAGAAAAAGGGGTAACACACTAGCAACCTGTAAGTTTGAATGACAGAATACTGACAGTCAAGCACTCTGTTCCCAGTTCCTAGCAGACAGTTCTGCTACGCTTCACACAAATCATCCTCTCTAAGGCTTTTCTAGGGTGGGCAGTGTGCCTTTTACTTTGTGTTTTTCCCACTGGCCATACACTTGTAACCCTTCTCTCATATCCCATTAAATGCTGGATCATTTTAGTTCTCTTTATTTGAGAATACCACATTTCAGTATAGAGTTTGAAAGCATTCAGGTAACATTTAAAGCAAATACATCATCCTGAAAGATCCTCTCACTCTCATGTTTATAGTTACTTAAGAAAAAACATTCCCCAAATTAATCTGCTTATTAGGAATGTATTTCATATTCAATACAAACACTGGCATTATTGTCATGGTTTCCTCAAAGTCATGGTAGTGTTTTGTGCAATGTTTTTAATAGATGTTGTCTTTTCTAAGCCATATGATCCAGATCTATCTTAAGCATTTTCTCCTGATAGACAAGGTATGGAACTCTACACTAACAAGAAGTAATTCCCAGCCTTTTTCTTCTTGTCTGAACACAAGTTAAGCTCTGCTAAGCACAGTCACTGTTGTGGAAGTGTTTGTAGCTAGGCAATTATTTCAGAAGAGAATAGACCAGAACAATTTCAACCTTAAAGTATGTTAGTGTTAGTATGCCTATGGCCTAATTTCTCTTTCTTAAAAATTTTATGGTGGCCAGTAGACCAATTTCTATTCTACACCTCCCTCAAAGAGCATGCTGAGGGAATTACTTATGCCATATTATATTTGCAACTAATGTGGTATTTTTACACCTTCATAAAATCCGAGGAGCTGAACTGAATGAGGTGCAGAAGGAATCTAGCAACACCAAAATCAGGGCAGAACGCTGAAAGAAACCCTGCATTGTTTCACTGACTGTTAACTCAGACCCGAGCTCTAGCTGAATGGCTTCTCAGCCTTTATCTGAGAAAAACTTAAGCTCAGGTCCTACAGGATGGTGTTACTCAACTGAATGCCTAGAAAATACAGAGCTTTGGTAGGAGAAACCCCAAAAAGTACTGGATGCTTATGCAAAATCATATTCTGCTTTTCTGATAAGTAGACACATCCTTCCAGGAGGGAAGCATGTGGATGGAGGGAGGATATTAAAGGGCAATTTAAAATCACAATGCCAAAATAGTAGGAAAGTGTACAAGAAATGTTTCTAGAAGCCATCCCTACAAACCATGACACTTTCCCTTCTATTTAGTGAGCAGCAGTGAAATGGCAGAGAAAAAGATTTAGTTCTCCTTTCAACATTTCTGTTTCTCAAAGTATTGCTAGTGAACTCAGCCTGGAGGAGGAAGAAAGCAGGAAAGATTGTGTCAACATCTCCAGAAATATCTCTCAAACTTTGCAAGACAGGGATGTGAACATGAGAATCTATTTCATTCTTTCCCAGCCAAGCCACACATAGGCACTTGCAGAAGAGGGTGGGAAGGAGTAGGAAGTTGATGCTCAGCCTTTGCCCCTACCCACAGCTCTTTTATTTCAGCCCACACTGAGAAGATAAGATCTGACTGACCTATTAGTAACTGCATCTGCTTTGGAAAAGGGCATTTATCGTGGGGGGTGGGGAGAGCACCACCCCGCAGCTGCCACAGCACAGCTAACCCAAGTTATGAGAGACGTAAAACTGTCAGAAAAATCGTCTGCAGAAACTCTTCAAGGAGAGAGCGATTTGTGCAACTGATGGTGTGAGTTTGCTAGTAGAATGACTGGGGGGGAGGTGAGGAAGGAATAATGGATTAGTCTTCAATGGCTTGAGGGCATTACCTTGTTTCTGCCACAATGGCTCATTAAATCTGCCAAGCCAAATGGGTACAGGATGTGGCATTTTACAGTCCAGCTCTCTTTAATTAGAGAGAGGTGGCTTGGGAGCAGCTAAAGAGGCAGGTCATGTTTCAGAGGTTGATGAAAAACCCAGGATTAAATCAGAGTCTCTTTGGGTCTAAGTCTGCACACTGTGTTGGGAAAATTGAATGCACTGTGTGTCCCAAGAAGCTCTCTCCAAATCTTCAGCCCCGTGTAAAGTTGCAGTATAGCCTGTGGGGTTGTTTGCTTATGAAATACCTTGTAAAAGATTACCACAGACCGTTCAGCAGGCTTAGAGGCTAATCTCTAAAATGATCGGAGAGAGCTCAGCTGATCCCAGTACTTTCGCTAAGGTTTAAGTGCACCTTTAAAGTTTTGTAAATTATTACTGTTTTTCTTTTTTTCTGTGGGTATAAAACTAACTGAGGTTCCTTTTCCATAAAGATGTGGCTGGAACTGTCACAGCAGGTCTCCAGCAGCACTGCTGTGTGGAAAAAGGGAAATGGAAAAGGCAAACAGTGGAGATTTAGGGATGTGCTCGTGTATAATCCTGGTAAAGTCCCTGTTTTCTGCATTTCCTCCTGGCTGGCTCTTGGTTGCCCAGAGGCACCAGCCTTATAGAAAACAAGAGGCTCATAGGTTTGGAAGGAATTCAGGCCATTTGGACATGGTTGTGTTAATAAACAGTCAAGAATCTTTCATCTAGATAGGTGTCAGCTTCATTGTCAACAGCTACGGGCACAAAGGCTGTCTGTTTTCATAGGGAACATGTGATGACATCTGATATATTTTAGTAGGAGGTTTTATATCAGCATCAGTTTGGGATGATCAAGTTATTTATATGTTAGCTTTACCACTCAGCAGGAAAACAGTCTTCCTAAACTTAGACTGTGAACTTAAACACAGTACCCTTTTAGGGGAAATATGATGTGATATGAAATTAGTTACTACTACTGCTTTAGGACCACTTAGAAGTGTTTTTAAAAGCATTTTAGTAACAGCTCAGTCACCTCAATTTCTGTTTTCTTCCATAATGAGATTGAAGTTTATGAACATCAAATGTGAAGAAAGCTAATGATAGATAAATATCTCTAGAACTTGGTTAAAAAGTATTTGCCAGTGCAGGAGTGTACTCATATTAAGAATCATGTTGGGGAACTTTCAACAAAAAAATTGGTTGGGTTGTGACAGCTAGCAGTATATCTTTTGGTGATGGTATTTAAGATTTCCTTTTAAAATATAGTTTAATTTTACTTTGAGAAAACTGGTCATAGGTGGAGGATCACAGGTATATCCCCAAAATGGATTTTTTTTCACATTAGAATAAAGATTCAGATTATTACACTTAAGTTAGGAGCATAGATAAGAGTAGACTTGTATAAGGGTGACATCTAGTAAATTCGAAGCCTAAAATGAAGGGATATTCTCTCCAATTGTATCAAAAGAAAATGTGTTTATTTCAGTGATAAGCAGAGCAGTCATTTCCCAGACATAAAAAAAAAATACAATATCCCGTTGAGAAACTTTGTAAAATAATCTGATTTAGGTCTGCAGATTAAGTATGCAGTGTTTACAATGTGTGTGAGTTTACAGGGAAACCTGAAGTTAACCTTGTTATTTCATATCTCATATTTCCCTGCATTTAAGACTGATGCCAAATATACATTTCTGTAGAGAAACAAATGTGGTAAGGAGTAAAGGAAAGGAAGGCAAGGCAAGGAAATGAAAGGCAGTGGAGAAATGCCCTTCTGTTTCCCTCTGCAGCATGAGATCATGTAGAGATGTGTGTTTTGAGAGGAAAAGCTGAGGTCAGGGCTTGGTAGGAAATGGATTTATTGTTTATGAAGGAGTGGGAGACCAACAGATCTTCTCAGTTGCTCTCAAAGGGGACATTCTTCTGGAAGCTGAAGCAAGCTTATCTGGCCCATGAGGCCAGGAACTCTAAAAAGCAGTTTGGTAGCTGTAGCCTGCCAGGCCTTGCTCTGAGAAGTCCTCTCCATGGGCCCCTTCAGCATCAACAGAGCTTGATTACAAAATCTCTGCTGCTCTCTCTAACTGAGGAGCATTTTTGGACCCACCCTTCTTTCCACTGAAAAGGAAAAATAACACCTGGTAATGTGTACAGCCCCAAGTACATGCTACAAACAACTCAGACTCATGATTTCAGCGATGCAAAGACTGCAGGTTAAGTACCATTTAACCTCTCAGGAGGCACAGAGAAGTCAGGAGAGGACAAGGTCACCTGTTTCACTCATTGATGGCTTTTTCCAGTCTTACTCTCGATCCTGGCCATCAGCATTTTGGTTTGAGCCATCCTGCAGCACACGATAACTGTAGTATGACAGATGAGATCATTTCCCCCATTGCTGAGATGAGATCCAGTCTCTGTTAAGGCAGAGCCTGTGTTGCCAGAATGATACCTCTTGGATGTGCTGGTATTCATGGTAGCACCCATAAAACCACCTCCATAAACAGTAGGCAGCCATTCTCTTCCAGAGGACTCCAAGCACTCCCTATAGAGTATTCCCCCAGGAGTAAGTGCACTTTTTTTTCCCACTTTGGGCAGCACTGCTATGCATCTGTTAACAAACAGATTTACCCCTGCAGCTCAGGTGACCATGGATATTAGACAGGGATTGTAGGGATGTGGAAAAGGTTTCAAATTCCTCCACTGATGCTGACAATATGATCACTTTTAGTAAAGGAGAGTAGAGAAAAAGAGTTAAAAATTATTTTAGGACTGGTTGTTGAAATCAGTATGACCTGGGGCTTAAGATGAATTAATTTATTTTGTACAGAGTCCAAGGTTGCCTTTCAAACAAAAATGAGATAAAGGTAAATTGAAGATTTGAATGACTGCAGCTGACAGCCATTTGCATCTTTTACACAAGGAACAAAGGAGGCTTGTTATAAGCATCCGATCAAAATCTAAATAAAAGTGTTTCAGTGGAAAGGAAAAAAAGAAGAGTTGTAAGAGGACTTGAGTAAGTTAAAGAGGAAAAAAAAGACATCTATAAACACAGCATCAAGGAAAGAAAAACAGCAAAGAACTGAGAGTGAGTAAAAGTGAGTGAGAGTAGGAGTCTGAAAGTCAAAAAGTGCAGTGTGCCTGACATAAGCAGAAATATGTTTGAAATGAGAACGTAATTTAGAAATTAGCATTACACAGCGAGAGCAGAGAGACATTGTGGGGACAGGCAGGAACCAGGCAGTGCTTTACAAGTCATAGAAAATTAAGCTGTAGTTATAGGCAACTGAGTCTGTAATTATAATGGCTTTCAAAACAAGAGGGCCTTATGGGACTCAGGGTTTCCAAAGAGAAAGCAACAAGCAAGAGCAAAATCTTCTGTGAGGAAGGAAGCAGATGCAAATTACACTTTGTGTCTCTTACAATTTGAATAAGTAGTAGGAAATCTTCAGGGAATAACACTAGTGCTGTTATTTATGCCAGAAATAATAAAATCTAATCTCTGGAATGCATCATATATCATGCATCCCATATGGAAAAGGATTGCTAGACTCAGTTCTCACCCATCACAGACACATCTTCTCTGAGAGTAAACTGTTTACCCTGTTGAACTGTTCAACCATTTAATTTTCAAATTCTATCACACCTGTAAGGACCATCCTCAATAAACAGGTGTTATTACTGAAAGAAACTGCCCAGCTCTTCATTATGCTCATTGTGATTAACCTACAAATGTAGTCAACAGAAAAAGAAAAAACAGCAGCCCTCCAATATTGTTAACATCACATCTGGAGAAGAACATCATCAAGCAGAAAAAACCACATCTATTGAGTAATTACATAGATTTTCTGTGGACAGTGATGTGACGGTTGGCCATCAGTACTCAAATAATTCCAAGCATTTCAAGGAGAAAGAATATTATTTCAGATTATAATGAATATATTATTTGCAAAGGAAGCTACGATTCTATTGTCATACATGGTCTTCTGTAAGTGAAAGAATTATTCTCACTGGAGCTTGTGAGATGTCAGAAAGGTCGCATACTTCATTCAGAAAAGTGTGAGCTGCCAAGATCCTCTTCATACTACTAAGTTCCAGACATTTTTGTTTGAACTGGTGGGCATAGAGATTTTTATTCTGCTTTTAAGTCTATCTAGTCCATGTATCATCAGAGAATTAATTATGCTTAATCTAACAGGTAATAATGTATTATTTTAAGTTTCTGAAGCAGCATGGTCCAGGCACCAGAACGATAAACTCAGAAAGAAGGAAGCTGGTTCTTCCAGTGCCATATTTAATGATGCTGGACAGATCACTTGATCTGCTCAGGTCTCAATGTCACCACCTATGAAAAGAGGAGAGTAATGATTTTCTCTGTTTCTCTGCTCTAGCATTTCCAGAGAAGAGGTGTTGCACAATAGCAAGTGATATCATTCCTGTTACTTCGCCTCTTCCATTTGAGGCAAAAGGTCAAAACCAGCAGCCCACTCTGTACTGATGAAAAATTCTTCCTTTGCCACTGAAATCTAAAACCGGGAACTAATCTGCCTCTGATAATCTTTTTCAGGGATCATCTGGGTTCTTTGTCCAGCTTTCCTTGAATTATCTGGATTTTCTGGGGCTAGAGAGAAATAACACTCACTTCACAAGCATATAAAACAACAAGTCGAACTGTTCTGGCAAATTCTGAGAGCACAGATAAGAAACAACGCTGTAAATAACAGAGCACCGTGGGTTTTCCCCAAAACTTGGGTGAAATTTCCCTGCTTCATCTCTGTGGCGCAGTCGGGACAGCTCCCGGGTCACTCCCGGTGTTTGCCGCTTTGGCGGGCTCTGTCCGTGGTGCTGACGCCCTCCTGCTCCGCGTCAATCGGATTTAAAACCTCATTAGGTGGAGGAAAGAAACGGCCTGCTAATGCAAACGTGCCTAAAAGTCCTAGTTAGGATTGTAGAGATGTACAAGTACCTCTAGGTTGTGTTTTGGGAAACAGACCCCTTGCCATTTTTAAATAGTAGTCAGCAGTGAAGATCTTCCCCTTGGCTAACCTGTCATGGTGAGGTTTGCCTTTTAAAAAAATCTGGCTAATCGGTGGCTCTTTCTAACCTCAGCTGCCATGGTACCACTGCAATAGCAAAGGAAAACATTAGGCTTGCACATCTTTTGTACAGGAAGTCATTTACACTGCACCTATTTAGAGCTGCAGGAAGACATTCATTTGATGCAAAGGTGACTTTGAATTTCACTATATTTGAGATTAAATCAATAAATGCATGAAGTGCTATGGAAACTTGAAAGGAAACTCAAATGGCTAGCCCCCAAATTCCTAGCTTATCTTAAATTCAGTTCAGCCAACAGTACAATGATTGTTTCCTGATTTGTTTGCTCAAAGGAACAACTATCCCCAATGGTTTCCTGCAGCTGCCAGTTCTCCTTTGGAGCCACTTATTCAAACAGTCATATGAAACAACTTTACTTGTCTTTAGAAAGCTAATGGAGACACTGCTGAGAAACTCAGATGGCTATTTAATTTTTCATGCATGTTTATCCATTTGGATTATCAAGAAGGAGAAAAAAAAATTCTTAAAAAAACCCCAGTGAAATAAAAATTTGTTTGTTTGGTTATGATTTCTTTTGTAACTAGACAGAAAGCCAGAGATGTCTTACCTGCCTGCTTTCGTGATGATCATCTCTGTCCCAATGTCATGAAATCTTTTCCAGAGGTCCGCACACTGCAGCTCTACCTGGATCTCTTCCATGGATGAAGGCGGAGGAGGCTGAGGGCCTGAGCCACCAGATGTTAGGTCAGAATGGGAGCCAAATGAGCAGGATGTCCTTTCTGCCAGCACCTCTGTGTCCGACCCAGTGCTCTGTTCTGAGTCTGCAAAGTAAAAAAGCCAGGTAAGACCCTTCAATTCTACCTACTGTGAGGGCTAAGAGGAAAGTCAACACAGGAAGTGCTAAAGAATAGTACAGTGGCCTTTTATATGGCATATATGTGTATGGGGTTTTGTGATTTACAGCCTGATTTGGGGCTTTGAGTTCCTAACATGATATCTGGCTGCTTTTGTAAATTTTTTTAAAACAGCTGAAAAAAAAGACTCTCAACATAAAATATAAATAGTAGCAGCAATGGCAGGAGTACAAAATATAGATGAAAAACAGAAATGGAAAATATTAATTCAACCTGTTGTTTCAAGCTAAGATAAGATGGGCTTACTGGAAAACTACATTCCATTTAATTGAATATTCTCCTACAGTACTATTAAAGAGTTGGTTATTTTTAAACACCACCGTATTTTATTCCCTTTAATATTTTCATCATCAAAAACAAGGAACATTTTTTTTTATTTTGCTATTTGGCAGCACTGTTCTGGAAATGTGTTTTATTTGCTCCTATAAAACTTTTTTTGAGCAATGATATTTCCTGGAAGGATAACCATGAAGCTTTTGGTGAAGAAAATGCTCTAGGCTACTAAAGGCCAAAAAAAAAGGTGATAGTAAACATATGGAATATGCTTCCAAGGAAATGACTGAAGCAAACTGCAGAAAAGATCACATGACACAACCACCAGTACTGGGGAGAAGAAGGAGGTTTGCTCAAAAAATGAACAAACCAACCAAAAAGTGATATTTAACTAGTTGAAAAGTCTGGGCTGGCATGTTGAGTCAGGTGGTCATTTCTTTAAAAAATATTTAATGTATTTATTAGGTAGATACGCTGTTTATATTCAGTCCTCATTTTCAGACAGAGGGCTAAGATGAAATTTTGCAAATAGCAGTGTTGCACACCCACATTGCATCAAAATAATGCACAATATGTCCTACAAAGCAATGTGTTTATGGTTTGAACCTTATTTTTAATAAAATAGTACTATAAAAATTATATATTATATAAATGATTAAGGAAAGAATAAAATTATGTGAAACGCTCTGACAAACGGCTCAGGAAGAGCTCTGTGGATTTCAGAGAACATACAGAAACAAAATTTTACAGTGTCCTCACTGATCACACCAGTAAAAGCATCCCAGTGAATGAACAAAACAGCTATTTACATGGGCTCTCTGCACTTGGAGAAAGAAAGAGATATCTCTGTCTGAAAACGAAACCTAAGGAGACAGAAAGTAACAATCTGTTCTAAAAATGCGATGAAATCATGGCATGTAAAATTCCTTCCGTGCCAAGAAAATGCCAGAAACTCTTTAACAACCCTGAGGTCATGGTGGCTGGGTCTGGGGTTTAAAGTCTGAGAGAGTGTCTCCTGGAGCAACTTGCATATCAGTGCAGAGAGCTATGGTTGAGAAGGAGGCAGTGAAGATACCACCCACAGAACCACCATCCTCACCTCCTGCCACATGGAAACATTTCTGGAAAATCCATTTTGCTGTGGTACAGACAAAAACTGTTTGGTTGATGGTTTTTAGATAACTTCCAGTCCCAAGTGTCATCAGGAAGCTTTTATCTTTCCTGAGAGCCCTAGGTGATGTCACTGGACAGAGGACATTTTGCCTGAGGGTTTTTTCAGTAAGCTTTGTCAGTCATTTAGACAATCTGTCAGTACAATGTAGAAATTCTGCAGGACACGAGAAAGGTTCAGTACTTGTTGCTCCCAATCCCTTTTGAAGAGGGAGTTCTTTATGTCTCCCATGGACTTCCAAGTTGGGCTGAGGCAATGAGAGGTCCAGCGATGTAAAGGAGTAACACAAACTTATGTATAGAGAATTGCTACATGGAGACCAGCCCTACATCCAAAACTAATATCCTACACACAAGGTGATTCAAGATAATATGAGGTAATCTTCTGGGGTTCTGTGGCTACAGGACAGATAATAAATCTGAGAGTACAGACGGGCTGAGACATTTGCTCCATGCTCCACTACCCCAGTGACACAGGAGCAAATCATCTTCTTCCTCTAGCCCAAATTATTCTACCTCAAAGCATTGGAGAAGTAAGCATGAGTAGGGGTCACTATGCTTAGGTCTCCCTAGGAATGGTTAATCAATTTGGCCTTCAACAAAAAGAGACAAGGTGCTTCACAAATCACAGTAACATCTGTTTGTATACTTGCTCACGTCCTAAACCATTAACCAGAAGTCTTACATCTTCTCTGAGATCACAGAATTGATAACACTGGAAAAGACCTCTGAGATTGTCCCATCCAATCTATCACTGAACAGCACCACAGCAACCAGACCATGACACTAAGTGCCACATCCAGCTTTTCCTTAAACAGGGACAGTGACTCCATCACCTTCCTGGGCAGCCCATTCCAGTGTCTAATCATCTTGTCTGTGAAGAAATTCTTCCTAATGTCCAACTTAAAGATAAGCTAGGAGTCTGAAATGACTGGATCTAGGAGCCCTCCTTCTGAAATGAGGTACTAAACTGTAGGTCTGAATCTAGAGATGGGTTTAGACCACATCATCTGTGCTTGGTTCAGGCACTCTGAGGCACTATGGTAAACGGCCAACAGATGGCTCTTGGCTAGGTGCTGTCCCCACTTCATTCCAGCATTTCCTGGACAGCCTTTCAAACTGGGCATGCAGCTGGAGCTTTGGGAATCCCTGGGAATTCATCTAAATAGCATGCTGCAAAAAATTAAATATGAGAGGCTTAAGCCCCCTCTCACTGATTTATACTGGTATCATCCCACTAACTTTACAGACTTCTGGAGGGGCCTTTTTTTAATTATGGAAGTCAAAGGAGAGCCACAACCTTGGATATAATTTTCTATGCTGGTATAGATCAAAAATTGTAAAAGGAGTTCACTAATTACTGATAAGCCAGTATTTGCCTACACATGTGGTATCACAGAAAGGAGAATAGAACTCTTTTTCCCCCAAGAATACTGCTCTGTGCCCTGAGTTGTGAATTATTATTACCTCCAAGTAAGTGCACAGAATAGTTAACTACCTCTCCTTCTAACTCAGGAAATGGAGAGTCACTCTCCATTGTGTTGTTGCTCTTAGTTCAGATTCAATAGGTAGTGAGACATGTTTTGTGTTTTCTTCAGCCTTTCCTGAGCTAAGATCTCCTGAATGTTGTCATCCAGTTGGAGACACTTAGTCCACACCCAGGGAATTCAGAGGAGGTTACGTGCACCTGACATACAAAATTCAACCCTAGTGACAGCCAGGTCTATCAGACTCTGTAACTTTTAACTGGAGTTCTCTCCATGTACTAAGATTTTGAATTAATCAAGAGACAGGTGTGAACATCTGTAAGTGTGCAATCCTTAGAGGGATGCAGGGTGAACCAGTCTCCATGTGTAGTAGTTAATTGTGCCAGCTGGCAGCTAGCACAGCTCAAGACGCTCCGTGCACATACTCGCTCGCTATGAAACAATCAGGAACATATGAATATTCTTCTGGTGTTCAAACTGGGAGCTTGATTTCTTCACACACCAACATCAGTGGGGTGCAACTTTGCTAAACTCAAATTGTTTTTACTTTATATTGGTGTGAGCAAAGGGAAAGCAGGCAATAGCTCCTGAAGCACCAACAGGATATGTAAAACTATGAGCACCCAGAGATGCAAACTGGGGCTGGTACTACATATTGTGTATGACTGAACAACAAACAGAAGGATTTCTGAGGAAGGTAAGCAACCTCTAGTTTATTCTAGCTCCAAAGTGGCAATATTATTCGTCTCTCCTTTAAGAGGTGTCTCATACAAAAGCCCGCAATCAGGGTCCTGGCAGAGGGGAAGGCAGATCCCCCATGACATGGCTTCCCTTCAGAGTTAGGAGACCTTCTCAGACTCCTCAGCCCCAGGAATGCTGACTCTCTTGCATTATGTTGGGCTGCAATCCCAATTGCACTTAGGGGTATGGTTCAGGGATGACTACAGTGGTTCTAGTTTGACTGCTGTAGATGATTTTGAAGGTCTCTTTCAACCCTGATGAATCTGTAATTTGTGCCACTTTAGCCATAAGTTAAACAAGCAGCAGTTAAAGTAGTTTTATGATTTTCTCTTGCTAGGTTACAGTCCTTGAGAAATAATACTTCAAAACCAACTCATCCATCACTGACCCCTAACAAAAGTGGGAGTAATTCTACTGAGATTTCTAAACCTATGGTATTTCACTGGACTTTCTGTTGGAATTGTCTCAGGTCAAAATGTTCCTTATTGCTTTTACAGGAACCCATGAACTTGCACTTTCTGATCTTAACTGCTTTTCTTTACAAGGTTGTTCCTCTCACCTGTCTGCTTGAAGCAGGGCCCTTCCTGCTGTGCCATAGCTATGGAGGTGAACATCTCCAAAGCTACTGCTGACTGCACAGTTAGTATCAATCTGCTTCCTTCATTTCTCCATTCTTTCAAATCTCTTCTAAAACTATCCATTTCCACTCTTGCTCATTCTTTATGTTCTTTTTTTCTGACGTTTCCACCAATTATTTCTGCTGCTCTATGGAGTTATGTGTAGTAGTTCAGAAGAAAACACAAATATTTTGGTCTTTGTGGAGACAGACACGGTGACCACAGGGAAATGCCAATGCTTAATGCTTCCAGACAAATAGGTTTTTCCCTATAGATAATACAGAGCAAATACTAAAGCACCACCCCTTGTTATAGGCAACTTGCTGGACAAACAGACTGACCAAGTGTTTTTGACCGTGGGGCCTGGACTGATCTGTCAAAGCCAGATGGGCTATTGCAAGAACTGCATTTCAAGGAGGTTGAAACTATCTAATGGGAAAAAACTGTAAAGACCCCTGTGTTTAATGTGCAAAAAAACTCTCTAAGGCCTGAAGCATAACTCTCTTTCACTGTCACTGTGCAAAAACACAGTTCCCTTTTCTACTGCCCCATTGGATGGCTTCCAGCCCTCCCTTCTTACCACACTGACCATGCCTCCAGCTACTTACTGCAGCTTAACAAAATTGGAGGAGAGGAAATTTCTCAGAACTTTTAGCAACCTTAGAGTCTAACCAGACCAGAGGGTCACCTTCAAAGCTTCTAGGGATACCTTTGGCCATTTCTAAGCTTATAGAAGAAAATTAAAGTAGTTCAGATTTTTTTCTTTCTCAATCCCTTTCTCACATTTCTATTATCCCCATATCACCCTGGAAATCCTCAACTTATAATTTTTTCTGATCCACAAATCCCCAGGCTTCTTGTTGGCAGATAGGAAGGAAAACACTGTTCTGACAAAGATGGTGGCTCTGAGGTCAGCATCTGCACTGAGTGCCCCAAGATGATAGACAATAACCCCAACCAGTTCCCAGCACCAGTGTCCTGGGATCAGAGCCCTCCCACGCAAGTCACCAAGCTGCTACTGCCTGACTTCCTTCTACAACTCAGCTGGCAAGTATTCCTCATGTAAATTTCCTGGGTTTTCATCAGTTTGGTACGAGAGGCAAAGTGGTATGTGAGATATTAAAAGACTATTTTCTATGCATCTTCATAGAAGAATCTTCAGCAGAATTTTTGCTGCAGCTGGAGCACAGCAGGGATAATGCTCCCCTAACTGAACCAATAAAAGAAATAGAGCTGAATTTAGTCCATGGCCATGCAGTTCATGCACTCAACAAATGTTTTACTTCAAACTATCAAAAATGTAAATTACAGGAGTGGGAACAATGACAGAAGATTTACATACTTAAAACTTCACCTACTTAGAGAGGCCCAACAGACTTATTCTCTTTCTCTCATGATTTTGTTGGGTTGTTTGTTGTTTTCTTGTTGTTTTGGTTTGTTGTTTTGATTCTTTTTAATATTTTTTCCCCCATATGTGTAGATATCTAATGTAGATCCTGTCAGATTCCATTAGCATAAAGATTTCTCTTGGGTGGAATGTGGCAGCTGCTACAAGCTGTTAAGGGTTTGGTCTTTTACTGTTTATTTTTGTTTGCAGGGTTTGTGAATATTTAGTGCAACAGGTGGTCTTTCCCTCTCCCCTGCAGTTGATTTGCTGGCCATTAGAACCTGCAGATTACAAAGAAGGTACAAAATCTGGGACATGTATGGACACAGAAAATTTGGTAAACTTCATTTTTTTGTTATTTTTATTTTTTTCCTATGAACCCAAATGAAATTAGTGGAGTGGACACCTTGCTTTTGCTGCTGGTTGCAGACAGATCTCATGGTTCTTTTTAGATTTATGATTTTCAAACTGGCTACTACCACCCCACAAAATCAGCAGCCTAAGAACCATGCATAAAGCAGTGTGACATTACTGGAATTTAGAAACAAAATGTCACAACCCCATAAAAGTGAAAGAAAAGAAACTCACTAAGTCCAAACAGTTTGTAAGAGTGAAAATCTATCTGGCTGTGGTGCGGCGGCTGCTGGTGCAACTACTTCAGGTACACAACTGTTTTCCCTGATGAACAAATACTTGGGGAGAAGCTAAACCAAAGATCTCAGTAACTTCAAAAACACACAAGAAGTCTGGCTGTGGCAAAGGCAGTAGGAGCAGCAGAGGTGAAGCAGTCTGGAGTTCAACAGAGCTGTTCAAATTAGCACGGTGTATTTTGCACAGCTGATCCAGCAATTGCTCTTGCTGTAGGCAAAGGTTTCTAAACACTTGGTGATTGTAACCATATGGACATACTGCACACAACAAATAACACAAAGATAGTTCTGCAGGTGTTCTTATAGATTATCTTATCCCCCTAAACTTTTCCATTCACTCACAGGCCCTACTACATCAATCATCCCTTCTTCCAGCATTAGCCCATTATTGACTAAATAGAGCTAGAATTTATAACCTGTTTATTACTGATAATAGAGTCATAGAAAGTTTGTTTGCTCAAAAGAACCTTTTAAAGTTCAACTAGTGTATCCCTCAGTAATATTTATTATCATTCCATTCGTGACTGCAAGTTGCAACCAACATCAAGATTTACTGATCTGGGGACAGTACAAACCTGTCCAAACCAAGAAATTAATCTATATTCATGCTGCATTGCAATCTCAGGCAGCCAAAATAGGCATTCAAGTAATTAATTTCTAGCCTAAGACCATGAAATCATGGCAGGACAAAATGGCATTCATATCAGCAAGACTCAAAAAGACAAAACTGGAAGATGTCGTAGAGATGGAGAAATGTGGCATAGACAAATGGAATGACCTGATACCATCACAAGTGGTACCAATAGAGACAAGCTGATTCTGAAGTGAAGAATTCCTCTGGCACTTTAACCTCAAAATCTTCTTCATCCTCCTCATATATAGTGCTATAAGGTACTTTTGTAAGATGACTTGATCCAAGAAAACATGCAAAACCCACTCAAAAAATGCTGCACTTACCAAAACTGAGTTTAAGGCCAGTACAGTTATCACACATCTATATCCCCATGGCAAACACAACTAGTAGGAGAATATAAAAACAAACAGAAAGACACAAAAAACCCCACGGTGGCTTTGGCTCTAAATGCAGGTCTTGCATCAATTTGACTGTGCACTGCCAAGAGCTGACTGCCTCTGCCTTGTCTTATTCCATGTAAGACTGAACAAAGAGACATAAGACTCAGCAAAGAAAAAATCACCCTGATTCACGGGTATGCTCCAGCTGCTCTGCTCCACTCCAGCAATGCAAAACAGCTGTAAGCCTGGTTTAACCAGAAAGTTAAATTGGGTTTATGACTTCTCAATATTGGCAAAGAAGTACAAAGCAGCTGGAGTTTACTAGTATACTCAGCCCTGGGGGCTTGCCCTTAAAAGTTAACTTTTGCTCTGGCCAGAAGAAAGAATATCAGCCACAGTTAAACTTTAAAGTGGGGTTTTATCTCACAACCTATTGTAATTTTTCAAAGAATGCTGAGAAAAAGGAAACCTATATGCTACACCAACATTTAGTTTAGGACTAAACTAAACAGACTTCCAATTCACCAGCTCTAGTTTTGAACTGCATCAGCTGGAGATGGAGATGCTGACTGCTGGGCTCTGAACTCATCCTTGGCAAGCACAAATTCTCATTACAGAAGTGTAAGCCAGGTGACCAAGATTGTTCTGAGTACTATCACAGCATAGGCTTTTTATGTTGACTTCATACCAAATCCCATCGTATTCTTTAGTAAATCTGCCTGCAATTCATCAATCCATGTTTTAGACTAGCTATCACAACTAAAACTATCTCATCAAATAGATGATGACCAGAAACCTGTTCTATAAACTCTCCCATCTGTGGATGGTGGTATCTTGTTTGTTTAAAAGAATTTTATAAGCATAATTTTTCCCAGCAGAGGCTTCTGGCAACTGAATTTCAGGAGAAGAAAATTGTCTGAAGCAGCAAAAGTTTGACTCAGGGTTTGATGTTGCATTATTGTCTTCTGGAAAACAAGAACAGCTTGGGCCTTCAGTATGTCAAACTAGCTTTGAAGAAAATGCAATTTGAAATTTCACTATAGAAGAAACGAAGATATTTCTAAAATTCCCTGAGGTGATTCTCTGCAGCTGTCATTCATATTGGACTTAGGACAAGGAATCACCAGTACAGCCTCACAAAAACTGCTGAGTAGTGAATATTTATAAAGACCATTTTTAAAATAATACAGGGCTTAAAAAGAGCATACAGAAAAGTAAGATTCTGTTAAATCAGAAGAAAAAATAAAAGAATATAATACTGAAGAAAATACAGAACAATGCAGAGAATGGCAACCTCTAAAAACATGAGAGGTACAAGGGAGAAAAGTGGGATGCTATTAAAAGAAGAGGGAGGTGAAATTGATGACAACTTTAATCTGGCCAAGATCCTGAACTGTACAGACTACAAAGAATTTGTCTGGCCAATGTCCAAGAGTCTCTGTAAAATTAAAGAGTGGAAATGCACTTGAAAGTTAGAGCAAGCTAAAAAAAATAAGAGACCAGGCATTAGATACATTATATGCTGTAGCCTGTAAACATAGAATCATTATTCTTATAAATAAAACCATACAACAAATATTTAGAGACCAACTCAAACCAAAATGTTGGCTCTAAATAACCACAAATTGTGCAGGAGTTTGAAACTAGATCCCAGCTCTGTGGCAGGCCCTTCCCTGGTGGAAAGGGGCACCAACCCTGGGACCGTCTGTTTCTGGATTCTGCGGCTTGGACAGCTCTCTGCCAGACAGGAAAAGAAAAGATCCTCATAAAAAACAGAAAACATGACACAAGATTAAGGCTGCAGAGGTATCCATTCTCCCTGAGACAAATGTGAAATCGCTGGGAAATTTAAAATGACTACGAAGTCCAGAAAATATTAACGTTTTTTGTAGGCACAAGCACAGCTCAAACAGAAGAAGCTTAATATTTGAAGTATTTGCAAGCTGATATTTGGTGGCCTACAAACCACGGGGAAAGAGACATTACATTTGTTTCCCTATACCATGGTGGTTATCATGACAGTAGTATCAGGGAGCCAGATGGTATCTTAATAACAAAAAAGGTCCTATATTTCCCTTAGTCTTTTTGAATTCTTGACACTGCTGTCACACAGCAGTGAGTCCCACCATGTAACTGTGCACACAAGAAGAGAAAAAGTACTTTGTATTTGCCTTTATAGTATGACTGTCCATTTTCTGCAGTGCTGTAACAAGATATATGACACTCTATGTATTTCCTTTCTCAGTGCAACTATTTTGAAAGGAAATCATTAGGAAATTTCCATGGGAATGGTTCCACAAGAAAAATGCAGCTCCATTAGGCTGAAGTTTCAAGTTTGAGTTGTTTCATTCACAATCTACAATTTTCTTTTGGGAAAACAGTAATTATCAGGCTAGTCCTGTTGAACTGATGTTTGGGTTTGTAATAGTTCAACAAATCATTAAAGTCCACTTTTTTCATCTACATGCCACATTAGCCAAGCTGTCTTTCAGACCTCCCACATCCCTTTCTGAGCCAGACTTTGGAAAACTATCTGCCCTTGCACAATTTAGATTGCCCTCTATCTAAACTTCTTGGCTGTAATCCAAATCCTTTCAGATTTCATTCATGACAAAGCTTCTCCTTAACTCTAAACACTCCAATTGTTCTCTTGCCCAATCTGTCCTGTTTTTATTACTTACATGGGTGCACACACACACACAAAGACACATAAATATATGTATGGGATTGAGTTCCTAAAAATGTATTTGGGACTTAAATCAGTAATCTGCTGCTGGCTCACACAGCAGAGATTACAGTATTTTCAATGGTACTTTCCACTGGGAAGTTTCTTGCATTCAAATGTTCTGTTTGCTGTTTTGATCACCTCTGCAGAGTGACCAGATTTTTTTTTCCTAAGCAGTGATTCTGAGGAAATTTCACAAATGATAAACATATTCTTCCTTTTATTTCCTTCATGTACAACTGACTTGCATCCAAACCAGGCAATTTTCCACCTCTGACTATGGAGCCATGCAGGTAGGACTGAGACAAAAGATTCTCCAGAAGAACCTGAGCACAGTTCTGGTTTTATTAGTGTTATTTTTTTAGTGTTATTTTATTAGTGTTTCAAGACCAAGCTAGGAACAAAACAAATTATTTTTAAAAGTAACAAGGTGGGGGATGGAGTTGGTATGAGTTTATGGGAGACAGAATCACAAGTGACTGAATAGGTTACAGGGCTGTATTACAACAGTATGGTGCACGGTCCTGGAAAAGATGTGTTAGGAACTTCAATCAAGTCTGCGCTATGAAAAGCAACTGTGTCATATAAACACAATTTAATTTGAAATCTGAAATATCACATACACATGCCAATGCATAAATTGAATTTCCCCTCAAAATTTTTCTAAAATCCCACAGCTCCCATGTACTTCTACGGAGGAAAAGCAGCACAAAACTGGTCACTTATCCTGAGGGAACAGCCTCACTGAATTCATTCTCTCCTTTTCCCTTAACATTCGTGCTCCTTAGATGTTTATTTGTGGCTTGGCTTTTTCTCTTTTCTTTCAGCAACTGTCTTCAGCAGAAGCTCCCCAAGTCACATCCTGACACACTCTGCCAACCACAATCCCACATGTCCAAGTCCCTACATGCCATCACACATGCTGATTCCAGGAAGCGTGCGCTGCCGGACTTTGTTCCTTCACTGAGCCACCCTGGTTTACGCCTGCTGAAGCCGTGGTCCCAAGTGTCATAACACCTAGACTGCACAGTTGTCCCACACGTGTGTATCCTGTTATCCAAACAACAGATGCACCGGCGCGCGTTCACGCACGCTCCAACATCTGGCCATCACAAGCTCACTGTGAAAACTGCATGGACTTCGTTCATCTTTGCAGAACTCGCCAGCACTTCATCTGTACAACTGAAGAGGTGCATAACCTTTTTCACTTCACTGAGAGAAGTATGGGCTTTTAACGTGGCATTTACAGGCACACACAGGGAATACAACAAATCACTTGCACTTACTCTGGAAGTACTTACTTAGTCCTTCTGAAAACAGGCCACGAATGGCTCTGGCATAAACACTTCACAGGTGTTGCACACAACAACTTTATATATGAAGTACATTTAAAAAATTAATATTTCTGTTTCTCAGTCATACCTGTACCTGTGCCTACATGCCTTACCTACTGTGAGGCTCATTATTCCACTTTCTGGTTAGAAGCTGTGTCGGAATAAAACTGATAAAAGGAAATGGAGAATCATATCCAGATAGCTATTAAATTAAAAACATCCTGCTGCTTAAGACTAAAACTGATGATTGCATAATTCAGCATTTTTTGAACACTGGAAATTTCCAGTCTGTTTTCCTTTGTTTCTCTCATCCACATCTAATATAAAAGATATATTCAAGGAGAATGTTGGCAAAACCTTCTGGTAGTTTGGTATTTTATGAAAAATACTTTAATTCAGAATGCTCATGCCTGCTTGACTCTCAGTTCAGCACACTAAAAACAATAGAATGCCACACTGTGATGTCCTTTGGAATGTGCACGGTCTGGAAGCACTGAAGTCTCAAAGGTCTCAGGTTTGCCTGGTTACCCCAGCAGTGATGTCAAAGCATCAGTGGTGACCTCAGATAGCAGCTGGTTTCTGTGACCTCAGATAGCACCCTTTAGGGATGTCAAAAACAGGGCTAGTAATTTTCTGTGTATGAATACCCACACATTTTCAACCATGCAGAACTAAACTATTTCATAACCCATTCTTTTAAAACCTTTAAAAGCATGTACTACACTTGGAAAATTATATGCATATTTTGAGCCTGCTGAGGGTTATTTCCAACCATCTTTTCTCTAAAAAAGTTGGCCTTTTGATAGTGGAAATAATGGCTTGATGTATCTTACTGCAGATAAGAAAAAGAAATATGAAGCATTCTAATTAATTACTTCATTTAGAAAACAAGGATGAACTTTTTCATGTGGAAGGGAAATCTACCAAATTCTCAACATTTCAATCTCCACTACAACTAAAAATGCAAATATTCCACGTATTTTTGAAGTAGAAAATGAGAATTCACATCACCATTAACTTCTACTTTTGCCTTCACAAGTTTAAAATAGCATTGACAGATATACAGATAGCACATTGAATTTGCAGTCTCCACCCATCTGCCAAAAAGCCCTGTTCAAGCTCACTCTGCCATCCAGCTTCAGAGCTTGCACACTGAGACACTCCTCTCCCAGGGGTTTCTATCACAAACAACTGTGGCACAGAGGAAGCTGAAGGCATGCTAACTGCAGAAAATGCAGAGAATGGAAAGTCAATATCACTCAAACTAAAGCTCAGAAATGGAAAGACACCCAATGACACCAACACACCAAGAATTCAGTGCCTGTCAGTCCTACCAGTACCATTTAGCATATTCCTCACAAAACATCTTAATGAAAAAGTGTGTGACTTTTCTGACATACAGGTGATTTGTTGCATCCTTCCCAGGCACTGCTGCTGATTTATCTTTCTGCTCAGTTCAAGAAGAACACAGAGGAAAAAGAGTTTCATTTGCCATTGGGGTTTCATTGGGAGTGGGGCATAATTGCACAACAGCCAGACAGCACATGCCTTATAGGGTTTCTAAACATATTATTTCATCACTTAATTTATTATCTGTGGTGCTCTCGTGCATCCTCCCATGCCCTCCTTATTGCTGAAATGCTGCCATCTGTGGCTCAAAACTTCCTTTCAGCGCTTTCCATACTACAGCATGAAGTGGTTGGAGGGAAGTGCTGAACTAGTAAGGGATCTACCAGTTCTCTTGGGGAAAAAGAGCAGAAGAAAAAGAAAGTCTCAGAAGAACATCCTTTCCTCCCCCTCTCTCCACCTTCTTTTCAATCATACTTCTGTCACCTTCTTCTTGTGTGGTAAAATTTGATGTGAAAAGCAGCCCGGGCTTGTCTCTGATGCTGCTGAGTTTGACCATGTGGCTACGGGAGGAGGCAGCAATTTCCTCTCCCAGTACAGTTTGGAAGCCCCACAGCGATGCTTCAAAGTGAAACCCTGACCCACCCCTTCCAGCCTGGAGCCCAGCAGGGTCTGAGGTGCAGCTGGGCTGCTCTTCAGTGAGATGCACCATGGAAGGCAGGGAGGGAGAGGGAGGGAAAGGACAAGGCTGAAACAGAAGTACAACGAATGTACAGGGTAAGAAAGGAGAGGGAAGAGGCTGGGGATTAGGACAGTTTATTGGGTGGAATTGGCTCCTTGGCATCAGATGCTGTAAAGAGAGGACAGTCCAGGAGGCATTACAGCCTTCTCACCAAAAACCCCAGCAGAAGGAATGACAGTGAGCCAGGCCTATGTTCTCGATACCCCACCATTCTTTCCCTCCCTTTCCACAGCTCATGTGGCTTTGTACTTTGTACTTCAGGACTTTCAGTCTGGCTTTGTACTGCTGGCTGCAGGTCTGATCTGCTTGAGCAGATCAGCTCATTTCCTCCTGTGTGCATCAGCTAAGGAGAGACCTCTTAACCCATCTCAGCAGCTTTCTTGCCCACATCCATTTCACGATGGAGAAAAACATGAACGCAGTAGGGAAATGTGGGGTTGCTTAAACAGAGCACTCTTTGTTGCATAAAGCACCCAGAATCCTGACTGGCATTCTGTTTTTGACTCCTGAGAGTCTGGGTTTTACATAAATTTTATGGCCTTTAGGGGTAAAGAAACCAGTACTAAAATGCTTTCACACATTTGCACAGAGCAGTTGCAGGCAAGTTTCACTGAGGAATAGATTAAAAAAAAAAAAACAAAAAAAAAAACCCAAAACAAATAAAGTAAAATAAAAGAAAATAGAAGTGGCTAGATGAAATTAAATGGGTATTTCCATGGCTGAATTTCAAGATGTCTTTGCAAAATGCCAGTTTTGCAGCCACAGTTACCTTTCTGCTGCTAAAACAAGTCAGGATATTTACAGGAAGGTAAACAAATGAAATTTGTTGGCTTCACTTGAAAACAGGAGCAATGGGTTTTCCCCAGAAGGCAGCAAAGTAAATCTAACATTGGATCTATTACATCCCCTGCCTCTCCGTATTTTTCTCTGCAACCAGAGCAAGACCCTCACTCATTATATTGAATATTTCACAGAAAAACAGCTATTTTATGTGAATTTTACTCTAAACAGTGTGCCTTTCTTGAAAGGAAGACACAGCTAGAGAACAACCAATTTCTCTGTTTACTGAGTGGGAGGAACAGAGAAGGTCACATCCATGGGACATGCTTTGTGTAATAACTGTGGTGTTTCTAAATCCAGGAAGGCCATCTCAGTGTCAGCTTATAGGATTACTCAGAAAGCACAACTTTGTGTTTTTTCTTGAATAAGGAATTCCTTACACCGATTGCTAATCATGAAGCTATTCAGGAAGAGCCTCCTGTGTAGAGAAGCCCTCAGAGCACAGGGCAAGTGTCCTGTGCCAGATGTTGCTGGGGTAACCTACATTATCCCACTGCCTTCACCACACTCACCCAGGCTCACAGCTCCAGGACTTGTTCTTCTCGGGTCCCTTGTGTTCCAAGGAGCAAGAGGCCATGCAGCCCTCTCTGGGGGGACAGGTGGCAGAGCGTGTCCCTTCCACAGCACAGCCGGGAGGCACGGGCTGTCCCCCACACTGAAACCTGAGCCACAACAACCCCCTCCTCCTGGACAGCCTGTGGCAAAGAGCTTCCCTCGTCCCAGGAAAGACCAAGGTTCCCTCCTGCATGTAGCACGGGGTACACACACCAGTGCATGCCTCCTGCAACCAGCTGGTTTTGCTGCATCACTGCTGTTGTCCTGCTCCCCTGCAGGCAGCCCCTCATACATCAGCAGCAGCTCCCTGCTACACAGAGGCACGGGGAGATGGGAGTGGGGCTGTGGTCAGCTCATCACATGTCGCTTCTGCTTCCTCCTCAGGGATGAGGCCCTTTCCCTGCTCTAACGTGAAGTCTCTCCCACAGGAGACAGCTCCCCACAAACCTCTCCAACATGAGTCCTTCCCACAGGCTGCAGTTCCTCACGAGCTGCTCCAGCGTGCGTCCCTTTCCACAGGCTTTTGGGTACAGGCTGCTCCTGCATGGCTCGTGCAGGGTCACAAGTCCTGCCAGTACACTTGCTCCAGCATAGGCTCCACTCTCCATGGAGCCACAGGTCCTGCCAGGACCCTACAGGGTCACATCCTTCTTCCAGTATCCACTTGCTCTGACATGGGGCACTCCATTTGCAATAAGTGGGTCCCTGCTCCCCTATGTACCTCCAAATCTCGTCTCCGGGGCCTGTAGCACCTCTTCCCATTCTTCTTCACCTCTTCCCATTCTTCTTCACCAGCCCTGGTGTCTGCATAATTGTTTCACATATCCTCACTCCTCTCTTCTCTGGCCACAATTACTTCTGCACTATAATTTTTTCCTCCTCTTAAATACGTCACATGCAGTACTAATGCCTATTAGACCAAAAGATAATTAAACAGTTTCTTGCAACACAAACAAATCCTGTGATTTTTTTATGATAGAGCTGTAAAATTCATCACCCACCAGTAATTATAAGATTTGTCAATATTGCTGTGCTGTTCACTGCAAAATCTCCTTTTTCTGGAATCTATCACAGTCTTGCCACAGTAACATTCGTGAACATTTGCAAGGATTAACTTGGGGTTCCCCCACTTGTGCTGTAAGCAGGACTGGGCAGAGCAGCTGGGGAGCTGGCAGGGAACTAAGCAGGAACTCCAGCCACAACAATCTCCATGCAGGGAGTACAGCTCCTGTCCCCACACACTGACCCACTGAGTGAGTTCTGCAGGCTCTCGGTGCAAGGACTGTGTGCTGCTCTTTCACCCTCAGAGTGAGAGGGGCACAGCACCCAGCTTGAGGAACTAGAGTGTGTTACTTCCAGCTATAAAATATTTGCTTAACTGCTATACTGAGCTGCTGGAGCAGAGCATGACAGCCTTCATGCTGCTTAGCACCTGACCCACTGCTTTCTCTGATTTTATTGTATCTCTTTTACAGTATCATTACTATTTCACACTTTATTTCTTTCACAATCCTGAGACAGTCTATGCACTCCTGGTGATTTACTGCATGTGATTTCCTCCCATTTATTTAGTCCTCGGCTTTTTATTTCAAAGGTCTGAAAAGCACTCAAAAGAGTCTGCCAGAAATGTCCAGCTTTTGAGTAAAAAGTGTATTACAGTTCATACAAATCACTCACACAGGCCAGCACAGCCTGTCTAAGAATGCAGAGCTTTTAAACTTTATAAGGCAGCATGGTTGCCTTGACAGTACAAAACATCAGAAAGCAAAAACCTCTGTGGTAGCACAGACTGTTTTAGTACAGATCCCAATATCCCAATAAATGCTCTGTTTTCCACATACAATTTAAAGCAATTTTATGCAGAATTTCTGACAGAAAACTATTATATTCCAAGTTCTTCAATGAGCTCAAACAATTTCTTACTTATTTAAGACCGAGGTTGTTTTGAGGGGGTTTACATAAGGGTTGCACATGTGCAAGGGCAAAGACACACAGATCTACTTACATACAATGTCCTCAACCTCCTGCCAGGAATATTTCCCTGTGCCTGAGCTCATCTGTGCTGAAAGCATCCTGGGGAGGACCAAGCTGAATCACACTTACGACAATTGCTCAAACCTGAGCCATTCCCTCACAGAGGCCATGATTAATTCATGGTTGCTATCTCAAAGCAGCAGCAATGTATTAGCATCCACCACTGGGCAGGTCTGTGCCTCCCTGCACAGACACAAAACCCTCACCCAGAAGCTGGGCTCACTGACAGTGTCTGAGGACTGGCAGCTACAGACAAGCTCTGCAAATCCTTTACTCCAGCCTGTATCCCTTCACAGTCTTTCATCTTTCCTTGCCATAGGCAATGGCAAGTGGCAGCCACTGGTGCTCTCTAAGGCTACACCCTGCCTGAGTGCTTAGCAAAGAAAAGACACCTCAGGCAGTTTCCTTTCTCTGCTCCCAAAGTCAGGGCATCCAGCAGAGGACATTACAGCAGAAACATGGGTGAATTTGGGGTTCAGTTCAGTTACTCTCTCGGGAAAGGTAATCTTCTGACCTCCTAAGCCAAACACTCCAAATTTTAACCTTTAATATCATAAAAGCCTTAGAGGCACAGTGCTCTCTGCTCTCAGCAGATTTAGATGGAGCAGATAAAATCTATTAGGGACAATGGGAGAAAGAAGAATGCAAGGAGAAAAAGAGTACAAGAAGCAAGATCAAAAGGACTTGGAAGGACATGGAGATGGAGATGATGTGGTGAGGTTATGGGGAGAGAAATAATTTATGGAAGAGGAAATAAAATAAAACCAATAGGCAAAAGGCTTAACGAAATAAAGGAATAGTGGAAAAATAAAGCAAAAATAAAATCTGCCCACACATACTCAAAATAATTCAGTGTCTGCAGACTTAGTAACCAAGAAATTAAATCACTGAAAACATTCTCAAGAATTTCCTATGTGGCTTGGTGGCTAATGCAAACATTCAGGAGCCACCTCTCCAGTCACAGAGAAGGATACAATACTTTTTATTTACTAAAATTAAGGCTTTGACTCTAAGTTTCCCTAAAAGGCTTGTTGACTCATATCCACCCATGAAACTCCTCAGGCCACCCTGAGTTCAAATGTCTTCAGAGGAAACAGGTAGAAACTCTGTAAATTACAATAGTAAGACGGGAGAAGGTGCAGAAGAAGGAGAATGGGAAAAAGCTAAAGAAATCAGTGGGAGAAAATATTAGGAGACGAAAAGACAGCAAATATGTATAACAGCACAGCTCTAAAAAGCACAGTTCAAGTAATAAAGCAAAATAAAGGCATTAAAAGGACATTGGAAAGGCATAAAACCTTGAAAGAAAAATATAAAGAGGAAAGGGATTATGGAAAATGTAAGTCAGGCTGAAGTTCAGAAATTATTCTGACATGCTAGAGAGTTTGAACACCTCACCAGTGTTCCCCAGGTATAACTTTTATTCCTCTGGGAGATGCCCACATTGCACAAAACAGACAACCACATGCAGGTGGGCACAAAGCCACATAAACTGGATTACAGAGGAAATCCATGAAACTCCTCTACTACTGATTCTTAACCCACTACAGTATTTCTCTGTGCTCTTTTAACTCAGTACAAACAAATTGCAGCTCCCACCTCAATCACAACAGTTACATTATCTATCTCAATGGCATTTTTACTCATTTCCAGTGATACTAGAGATATTTAATTATTCTCTGTTGGGCTCTTTTTCTACACAGATATAGCTCAGACTGCAAAATGAGAGAGAACAAGCTCTGCAGTGTGATATACTAGAGGAAGCACTCCTGCATCTCCATCTCAAATTAGAGTGCTCTTGCCAAGGACCTTGGAATGGACTTACAGGCAGCTGAAGTCAGGACTTTCCGCACCACCCTGTGGAAGCTCAGATAGAAGCAATTATGGATTGATTGGGAAAACATGCAAATATTATGTGCAAGACAACAGATGACATCCCATAACCTCTATTATATAATTTGGCCCCAAACTGAGGTATGACTTTTCTCTACCAACAGAGGCCTCTGAAATCAGAAAGTACAGACAGGATCCCAGGGATTAAAACTGCTGAGCTGGTCCAGTTTTTGCAGCTGTTAATCCAGCAGAGGAACAGGAGAAAACATTTTGCACAACCTTCAAAATTCCCCTGACAGTAGTGAGAGGGCAGGTCCAGATGCCTCACACAAAATGAGTATTAACAACTGAATTTGCTGCATTTACATCTGTGTTGTTTTTCCCATTTCCTCATCCACCAATACCTCTTGATCAAAGAGATCAAAGGAGGTTGAATGGCCAGGAGCAGAAGGCTTGGCTGGGTCCCATGGTCCTATAACACCAGTTTCTTGAGGAGAAGCTTTGAAATCATGGTGTCTTACCAGGACACATCACCCCGCCAAAAAATGTTCTCTTCCTTCACCATATGGGGACTCTCAGCAGCAGAAATATTTGGGAGCCTTTGTAAAACACAGGTTGTGACTGAAACATCCAGGATGCCTAAAATGATGGGCACAGTGCTGAACCACGGACCTGAGGACCACAACGACCCTGTTCACCCTGCATGGCCACCATAACCCACAGTACCAAAGTAACCTCCTGCTCTGGCCCCAAAGGGAAAATGTTGGATGAATACCTGACATGCAATTTCTTCTTTGGCCTTTAGCTCAGCCTGGGGAAGAAGTCTGCAGGGGCCAAGCAGGGTTCCTCCTGCAGTGCTCCTCCGCCTGCCTGGGAGCACACGGAGTGGAAGGTGGACATGAGAGCACATGGACCAAGATCTTGTCATCAAGCAAGACCCAAAGCAGACTGGTTATAGCCTCAGGGTTGGGTGTGTGGGTATATGTGCATTTGTATCTGCAGCTAAGGACCCACCAAGAGGAGAAGGGTAGCAAGGGGGCTGCACATTCCTAAACACTGATTAAGTAACACAAGGAACCAGCATTTTTTTGACTCCGTTGTTCTACTCTACTTGAGGAAATGATGGAAAAATGAAACTATGAAGCTGGTCAAAACCTGCTGATGGAGTAGTTTTTCTTTAGAAAATGCTATTTTTTGAAAGTAGAAGTGTATCCAAGAGGTATTAATATTGTTTCATATTTGAAACTATGTCTAATTCTCTGTTTCATTTTGATTAGAATCCTTTTTATACATTTCCAAAAACCGACATTTGCAAAAATGTCAATATTAAAATGTCCATGTATAATTTTCTGAAATGTTTTGCATATTCCCACTTACTAAAATATTTTACCCTCTACTATGTGCAGTAATGCAGGAAACAGAAAAATAACGCAGATACTAAGCATCTGTAAGAACAGATGGTGGAATGATCCAGCTGATGGAAGGAAAGGTGAGCAGCTCTTGTTCCCTTTCCACAAGTCAGTTCTGCAGGTGCTCTGCTCTGCTGGAGGCCCCATGTGCTGTGGGAAGACTGTCTCAACCCCACGCCTGTTACAGTGCAAAACGTCCAGACAAGGCACAACTGCTCTGAAAAACTAAAAGGTCAGCAAGGACACCTTGCATTGCCCACTCTTCAATCATCTCCAGGTCAAATCCATTCAATTTCTCAAATGTTTCTGGGAGAAGTCTAACCTTTCAAGCTGGCCTGGGATGTGAAACTTAAGCTGAGTACTTCCAAGGCATTCCCTTCATCTGAAAAAGACATTATTCTTTCAATTCCAGCAGCACCTTTCTTAATGGAAAGTAATCACACTTCCCTCTAAGGGCAGCCCTCCATAAAATAGAGGTATTTGCACACAGGGCTCCAAAGATTACAAGACATTTTTAATTTTAGCACAGGTTTTTGTTTATTTGTTTGTTTGTTTGTGGAGGTGGATTTTATAAGTAGTAGTTTTGCTCTCTGACTAAGATTCAGTCTTAAATGTCAGGACATAACCACAGAAGAAAACAATGTTTTAGAAAGTACTAATTCAATTCCTCTAAAAACCTGTGCAGTATTATCTTAAGACAGAGCGTCAGCGTAACCTAATGTAATCCAAAGTCTAAAAAAAAACCACCTTCTTTGCCATTAAGGGTGAAAAACAACATTTCAGTGTCATTCACGGTTGGTTCACAAAAGATTCACAATCTTTTTCAAGATTCCTTAAGTGTTGAATCCAGCTCCTTGAAACTCCTCCTATGGAGCAGGCAGGCATGAGCCAGCTGAAAGTCATCTGCAGCAATCTTCTGTCCCGCTGCCTTATTTTTGTTCGAGTTTCGTGAGGCTGGTTTTTTTTAGCATGAGATTTCAACGGAACTGAAAATATCTCGTAGCACAAACTCTGCAGCATGCTGTGAGTAATTTACAGCTGCCAAAACCATCTAAATCAAATCCCATGAGGGATTCTTCTTTCTTCAACCCATGCACGTTAGAAAACAAAAATGGCCAGCAGCCATTCTCCTTCTCCTCCTTCTCTTTCACTGAGCAGATTCCTGCAGCTGGAGCAGTGTCATTAGAATCTCACTAATGGACTCCAGGACAGAACAGAAACATGGTGCAGTTTACAGCAAGCAGTTCAATTAATAACAACAGCTTCACCTTCTTTTTCTTTTTCTTTTTCTTTTTCTTTTTCTTTTTCTTTTTCTTTTTCTTTTTCTTTTTCTTTTTCTTTTTCTTTTTCTTTTTCTTTTTCTTTTTCTTTTTCTTTTTCTTTTTCTTTTTCTTTTTCTTTTTCTTTTTCTTTTTCTTTTTCTTTTTCTTTTTCTTTTTCTTTTTTTTCATTTGTGAAGTGAGAGAATTTCAGAGGCAAACACTGTGGTCTGGATCCTGAGCATTGCACAGTGTGCTGGCCATACAATTATTTGTAATTGCAGCTCATCTGACTGCATCCAAAGGCAGTCAGACATAAATTAGGGTTTAATATATAACCAGTGTTCTGCCTGTAAAGCTTTTGAGACTGCATTTTTTACAGCAGACACTGGGAATTCTATAAAACACCACGCAAAGCAAATACACATACAGAGCAATTCAGGTTTTCCTCCAAAAACACCACAGGCAGTTTTGAAAAATGTATGCCTTGATTTATTCATTGAGGAAGTTGGTTTTGAAGAGGGTTTTTTTCCCTAATTTTTAGATTTTTCAGCCTCTGAAGAGAAGCTTCAGGGCTAGACATGAGGGCTAGAGAGTACAAGGTAGGGAGTTCATCTTTCATAGAATGCTGGAGAACACCTGGATGAAAACCAGCAAAAGACACAAAGTATTGGACTGAGTCCTTGGACATACAGAAGACAGGGAAAGCAACTGTTAGGCAGGCTGGCAAAACACTTCTTGAGGTATGTTACCAAATGGAAAGAGCAAATCAGAGTGGAAAACGAGCAAAAAGAAACAATACCATGAGAGGTATTCAGAAAGAAAAATCTGATTGCAAAGGGACTTGGTGAGTTGTAAATGTCATGTTTCATTACTGATGGCCAAAGATCTCCACCCAGTATCATCACTGGCCTTGCTCAGTGCAAAGGAGCCAAAGGGAGACATGCAGAACCCAGAACTGCGTGGGGTCCTGTGAAAATACAGATGGAGGTGGCAAGGAGGATAAACAGAGACACTGCTGCCTTTAGGGCCTGCTCAGATGCTGTTTGGTACAAAAGAGACTGCGGGGAGAAGGTTCAAAGTAGTTCACAGGGTTTCCTTCCCTCCACTCCTCCCAGCCCACTTCCCTGCTTGACCTGACTGCTCAGACCAGGGACTGAAGTCTGGGTTTAGGTGCACATTTAGTTACTACTAAATGTTAGTTACAGTAGTTATTCCAGATAGCTTTTGCTCCTGTTAAATGCCAGCTACAGCTCTTCTGTGAACACTGGCAAGAAGTGCTGTGTTCTGAAAATCTACATGGGCACGTGCTGCACAGCCTGGCTACAAACTCCTAGGTTCCTATTTTTTCCAGCGTCACAGTGTTTTCCCTAGCTCTTAATGCCACAGGCATGATTTTTCCTCTTCTAAAGGACAGAATGATTCTAGTGTTTTACTTTGTCTTGGAAAGCTGAAGGAGAGAAGCTGTCCTCCTGTCCTGTAGAGCAGTATGTGATAGTCACTTAACACTTGTCCTCCACCAAAGCCTCAGAAAATACAGGCTCATTTTTCACTGCACATTGCAAATCTGTTAGCATGAGGTGCTGGCTGGGTTTCTGTGTGGGATGATTCCCATAACCAGGTCCTATGGTCTGCTCCACAACAAAATGCAAACTAGATTGGTTTGGGTTTTTTTTTAAGAAACTTCTCATTGTCTTCTGTGTCCCGCAGGCCAAAAGCAATTTTCTCCAACATTCTTTGTACCACCGCCTTCACAGTTTGTGGTAGAAGTTCATATATTTGTAAGGTCCTATTCAGAGATATTTTCAGCACACCAGAAAATGAAAAACATTGTAACAGATGAGGAAAAAATTAGCAACATATTAGTTAAAACTGACTTCCAATTTAGAGCCATCAGAATCCACCGCTATAGTTAGCACAGAAAATGTTTCCAGTTCGGGTTTGGGTTTGCTCAGTAATTCATTTCTACAAAGTCACCGTGACCTGAACTATGCCTTCCTGATGCTTCCTTATGCAGAACTAGTTTTGCTCTTCAATCTTCCCAACCCCCAGGTTTCCACTATTTTTATGATGACATCATTTTTCTCTCCCTGATGACTTTTTTTCATTGTGAAAACTTCTGTACAGTGGTTTTCATGTCTCCTTTATCAGGACAGTTAATTGCCAAGTGTATTCTACGGAATGTCTCACTTAACCTCCTCCCTCCAGCTCCATGCAGTCTGAGTAGATTCCCATCTTGCTTAAATTAGCCCCTTTTTTACCACCAGAGGCTTGCCTGGGTGTTGTCTGTGTTTGAAGAACTTCTTTGGCTTTAGAAAGAATCTATTAGAAAGAATTAGTTAAGCAATGTTACTAAGCAGGCGAGCTCTAAACCTCACTGTGACCTCTTCAAGCTACATAAAGAGTAAATTATTTCACTTTACCTTAAGTAATCCTATTTTTTAAGACAATCTTAAGAAAACTGAAAAAATATCCATGCTGCTTTAAAGTTGCTGCCTTTACAGGAATTCTTCAAGGCACTATCTACACAGCTATTCAGGAAAACCATACTAAACCAACAAAGCTGGTAATTTAAAGTGGATTTTCTAAAATGCTATAAGGTACTTAAGAGGAATTTCCTACTGAGAATTAAGATGATGCTGACCAGATTTCATTTAATTAATTTTAAAAAAAATGATACCCAGAATTTTCTTAAAAAATCAAATTAGCTAATGCTTTTTCAGGAAACAATCTCAGAAAATCCACTTGTTTCCCTATATTTCACTGTTCTGTGCAAATGCAAATGTATGTATATTCATATACCATATCCAGCTCAAGCCAAAGAACACAAGAGCAGCTCTGGTATCACCCATTTTCTCCTTCTCCAGTTATTGCCTTCTCCTAGAAAAAGGGAAATATTGCTGCATCTTCCCGAGTACCTTCCCATGCCACAGTAAAATAACTGTAAGGCTGGAATCTGCCCACCAAAGCAGTGAGTTCATGGGACAAGCCTAGAGAAATCTTAAATGAATAAGACTTGGTATTAATCTGTACCAAATCTGAGTGGAATGGAAATACCTCTCTGCAAAATGGACAGTTCTTGTTCTAACCTAGTGGCCTGCAGGAAAATAAGGATATTTCTGGTTTGGAATTAGAGATAATGGTGCTATCTATTTATTTATATAAAACAATATTTCACACAGCCACATGCCAATATTTTAAACCATAACTCTATTCTGTGTCTTTTGCATGTTTTGATTTTTTTTACAGCAGACATACCTGGAACTCTCACATCATTCTTGAGCTCTGCTACATACACCAGGCATTTTGCTCTCTAATTTGTCTCCCTGGTATCGTACTGCTAAAACTAAAAATTCACCTTCAGTCTCCTATTCATTTGTTGGTATTTATCTTTTCTCTCTACACTGAGTAGCTGTAATATTTTAGACTCCCAGACTCTGGAACCCTGTATGTCAGAAATAATTTAGGATGACCAATGTTCACTTTTTTTGGGGGGGACAGGGAGGGGGGGGGGGGGGTGGGATAGACTGAGCAGAAGTTACAGCAGTCCCCTGAATCCCTGTTGTGGGTGGGAAGAGCAGGCTGAGGAAGAATTCAAACATACGGAAATGATGTTTTGTTCCGTGAACTGGGCAAACATCAGGATCTCCTCCAGAGACTGAAGATGGAGGCAGCACCCTGAAATATGACAGCAGTGGCCTGGTAGCCACCAACACAGGTCCCAGGGGCAAAGAGTGAAAGCCCTGTGTCTGCATGAATGACAGCAGGGCCGAGAACGCCCCGGCCCGAAGCAGCTGCAATTCTAATATTACAGCAAACTATTAGCACGCACCAAGGCTTCCTGAGAGCAGGTGGGAGTGCTTCCATCGAGATAATCGCTTTCATAAAAATAGTTTGCTTGGTGGGGGAAGAAGATTAACACTTTTTGTGGTTAAGAGTTTAAGGGTCAAATTGTGTTCTCAAGCCTGACCCAAAAGCTGATTAAAAGTCCTACGGGTATTTGTATTTTGAAATGACCCATTTCAATGTCCCAACGCAATTTTGGAGTAAGGGTCCATAGGAATACAAAATATGCAGGAAGCAATGGACAAAGGAGACCATTTTGACAGAGTTTTAAATTGTCTGAATGAGTCAAGCCAAAACCAGCAAGAAAGTCTACATTAGTAATTGCTAAAATTATCAGGGATTTACAAGCATTACACTCTTCATCAGAAAACAGCAATAAATATTTGCTTGTAGCCTATAAAACTAAGAATGCTGAATTATTAAGATCAATGCACTCAGATACATTAATATAAATACAAAATAACAATTACTCATGTCTAGGTCTCAGAAGTAAGACAGCAACAAGTAAGAAAGCTGAAGAACATTTATATTTATTAGTAACAGAGGAGGATGCTACATAAATTCGGATCAGCCCCCTAGGAGTAAGCATATTCAACTTGGCAGGCTGAGGCCACTTGTGCATAACAATTCTGAGAGACTTGGCTGAAGAGATCTCTGACCTGCTGTGATGGTCTTGAATGTTTGCTGGAAGTGCAGGGGAACACTGACAGACCAGAACTGTGTCAGTGTTAAGTGAATGGGATGAACAGAGGAGCTCTGCTGACAAGTCTTGATATTTCTTCTGGGCAAGGAAAACGCAAAAGTCGGGAAGAGATCCCATTCATAAAAAAGCCAAAGAATAAAGATATAAATGAAGCCATACCATATATTTCAATGGAACATAAATCTTGTTAAACAGAGCATGCTAAAGCAGGCAAATGCAAAGTTGTGTATTTAGGATCAAACACTGGGAGCCAAACCAGCAAACTGAGGCTTGTGTTTTGAGCAGTGGTGTGCCTAAAAAGGGATAAGGTGTCACAGTGACAAGAACACTATGTGAACTTCCAGTGTAATGCTCTGGATAAAACATGTAACTGAGCTTAAACTGGGGAGCATTGGGTGGGACTTGAGGTAGTTTAGATCTAGACTTTTAAAGCTTTTAAAGAAGGGGTACTACTACTGGACTACTGTATATAGTCCTGCACATGTATTTTCTAAAGGATGGTTAAAAGTTCAGTGGGATAGAGAAAAGAAACAGCAAAATTACTTCTGATTTTGGGAAAAATGTGTTTCAGAGGAAGATGCAAGGAACTGTGCCTGCTTCATATACCAAAATAAGATAGAGTGAGTTTATTACAATGCAGGAATATGCTTACAGTATAAAACATTAAATATAAGACAATTCTCTAATTTCCTGGAGGAAGGCTTGACAAGAACCAATACAGGAAGCTGAAGCTCCTTTCTGAGGGAAAGAAGACACATGTTCCTAGCAGTGGGATATCTCCTGCTGCAGGTGGTGCTGAATTCTGCTTCTGAACCTTTCAGAGGAAGCCTATGTGGTTTTCTAGAAGATATTCTTTAGCCAAATAATAAGTTGACTGAATAAGATGCTGCCATATCTAGTAGATGGAAAGGTAATGAGGCAATCTAAGAATCTCTTTGGTCCTTAAACTCCATATATCTAAACTGCTATTCCTTATCACAATTAGAAGATTGGCAGGTCTTCATGGATTTTCATCAAGTTAAGCAAAAATGTTGTTATGCCAAAGAGTATTCCTTACCCCACACCAGGATACATAAATCTACAGACATCTCAGGTGATCTCATCAAGAAGTAACTCTTTTAGTCCTTGTATTGATTGAACTTTGAGGCTTTTGTGTTAAAGCATTGAACAAGGAAAAAGCTTTGTCTTTGGATGATGATGATGATGATGATGATGATGATGATGATGATGACGACGACACGGCTTCAAGGGGGTTTCACAACTCCTTTTCTGTGTGACCCCCTTAATATTTAAATAAAGAAATAGAAGCTCAATATGTGTCTTTTCCCTATCATATGATAGCTAATATAAGAACAGTGAATACCACTTTACATTGTAAAGCAAAATACAATCTGCTAATGTTATTTATTGGTAGAAAACTGTGAAACACTATAACTAATCAGTGTAACATGAAGGAAATCCTCCAAAAGCCACTAGAACCCATATCCATTAATATCTATGAAGGATATTCAGTCTATGCTCCTTGTGGTTTACAGCATATCCCTACTGGTAGTAGGGAAAAGGTAATCTGCAGCCTTAAAGTATAAATACTTACATTTGTATTTATAAAAAATAAATTACTACTGGGAAAAAATGTTATCAAAGCTAGAAAGCCAAAAGCACTCACTAAGCTTCACTACAAAGAGGATGCAGACATCACAGGAAGAATCAGTTAGTTTATCCTACTCAGCTTCTCTGAGCTTTAAAAGCAGAGGCAATTTAAATCAGAAGTAAAGCTGAAAAAAAAAAAAAAAAAAAAAAGGAGAGAAGTAAAGCAACTTCCCCTTTCTCCAGTGCAGATGGGCTGGATTCCATAGTGCCAAATTCCATAATTCCCTTCACTTTCCCTGCCAGTGACAGGAATCCAGAGGATCTCTGCTGACAGGAGAAGTATTATCAGGAGTACCATCTGCACCCACTTCCACACTAAACAGCTCTCAAATAGATGGATATGACAGTAAATTTGCAGCAAAGTCTTGTGAGAGCAATCTAATGTTTGCATTAGGTCCTGAATTAGGTTTCTTTGCTATTTCCTTTTGTATCCTGGATTGTTAACTGTTCTAGCCTATCCTATATTCTCCTCTGTAGGCTCAAAAGGAAAAAACAGGGGGAGGTATTTCTGTTTGCACTTTTGTCATGCTTTACATCTTGCAATGTTTATGGCTTTGATGTGACTTTTTAAGGAAAAGCTTATACTGGGCTTTGTGGGGCAAATGTGCCACATTCTCCCACTTCATGATTTCAACCAAACTTACTCCAGAAGTTCTGGTTTTAATATCCCAATGCATTTTTTAAGTTCAGAATCACAGAAAAATCAATACACAGGAAAGCAACACCCCCAGACTATACAGAGTTCCCCTGTTAAATTACCGTCTTCAAGCTCCCTTGATCAGGTCTGATTTCCTCTTTAAAGCCCTTTAAAATCTCTTATGAGCCCTGGATATCACTGTAGAGCATATCCTGCTTTCAAACATGCTTTCACAACTGCTCCCAGTTTCAAGGGACTTAATAACAAGCAGCACTTCCCCCGTCTGGGCAGCAGAAATCTCTCCAGCGAGGCAGGGTGCCTTCCTTGCCTTGACTTTCAAAGAGAGCAAAAGCTTTGGGGACACCCAAAGACTTTTGTGCTGCCAAGTTACCCTGGATGGTGAGGCCCCATCCATATGTAAGAAATAAAACTCCTGGTGGATACCATTGTCTTGGCAGTGGGTGCACAACGTGCATGACACCGTCTTGAACAGAACCAATTTGAACACTGCTGCTTGGGTCCAGGCAGTGTTTTAAACCTTATCCTTCATTTGGTTTGAGTGACTTGCACAGATTGGCAGGCAAACAGCTGCTTTTTGTGTAGGCCCTCAGGGATGATAGTAATTAACACCCCTGACCAGGCCAACAGAGTTTTTCAAATAATGATGCTCTCCCTTCCCTGCTCTCCCAGCACCTCTCTGATGCAAATGCCTCCCACGGTAGTGGTCAGTACCTTCTGTTAATGAGTAATTTCTGGTCACTTGAAGTTGCATTTGTGTTCCAAAGGGCACAGGACACAGCAGTCCTTGGAGACCCAGAAGGCTAGCAATAAGTTGTTTAAGACAGGAGAAATTCAGAATGGCTAAATTTAATGAATGTTAGGGCAGTGGTACAGCATAAAGCACATAGCAAGAAAGTAAAGTGAAGGTATCATGAAACCTGAAATGCTATCTGAAATTCTGTCATCTCCTCTATTAATAAAAGGGGATAGTGCCTATTGCACTAGGCAGTACTGAACTGTTTATGAAAGTATCAGCTAAGAGGACTAGAATAAAATCTTGTAAGTTTTACTGTTGGAAAAGAAACAGCTGGAAAGCCAACAGAACAGAAGAACCAATTTAAATGGTGTCTATAACTGTTAAATGATTGACCAGCTTAGGTCAACAAGTTTTAATTTACAAGCAATTAAAAAAAAGGTAAAAATTAATAATGCAACTTGAAATTACAAGAAGCTCTTTTACAGACCAACAATGGAAGCTTTTTGATATGCAGTTTGAGAATATACACCATAATGCTTGTCAGGCCACCAGAAGAAGGGGTGGCAGTTTTATTAGTCAAATACCTCCTTTTCATCCTAAAAGCTTGGTGTTTGAAGATTGCAGATATAATCTGATCAAAGGCTTCTAAAATGGTAACTTGGAAGAGTACATACTGTTCCATACAGGAACAAGCTTCTTTCATACCAGTTGCCCTTTTTTTAAAGCATTTTTAATAAAATTTAGGACAGAAGAGAAAATTGTAGTCAGTTGATGAATCCAGCCCTTGGTAGAGGAAAGTGGTCAGAATTTGCAGATCAGTAGGTAATTTAAAGCTAATCACCTTGTTAGATGCTGGTAATGCTCAAGAGATGGTAAGGTCTTAACTTGGGGGATGCTTTTACTGTTGTCAGTCAAATCCAGGCACTGATGTGTCTCCTATCAGAGTTATCTAAAAAATTCCCAATAAACTCATTGGGATAAGAAACATTGAAAGGTGAGGATAAATGACAAAGGTACTGGTAAAGCTTTCCATCTCAAAAAATCAAGAATCAGTGAAGAAAAGGCCAGCTGAATCCCTTTCAGTCTGAGATAAACAGAAAGTTACCTAAAGGTTATGTTAAAACATGTATAAACCCACAGGGATTGGAGAAATGGATTTCCTGTAGGTCTGTTAAGCAGAACCAACCCAAAAACACATAACCCAAAGCATTATGTAAGGGAAGGATGGTGGGCAGGCTTTTGAAAAAGAGGAAAATACGGCAGTTTCTTCAAAAGGACAGCAAAGGACGTATGGCAACATGCTGAGAAGAGATGTTGGCTGATTTGAGACCAAAAGGTTTTATTTATTGCTCAACTCTCCAAAAGCCAACAAAAAAGCCTCCTTTAGAGGCTTCTTTCCCACAGAACCACAAAATAAAAATAAATAAATATATATATATATATATGTATACACTGAGAATTCTTGGATAATACACTTCAAAGGAGGAAGTGAGCACTATCACAGAAAGCCTGAATGTAAATAAGGCAGCAGGAACAGATGGGTTTATGACCAAATATGGTGTAATATGGTGTAATATGATGTAAATAGACTTATTTATCAAGATCATGCTCAATAAAATGGTATTTTCTCTTTGAGAAGTAAAACAAGCAAAATTTGAAAGCCCAGGAGATTTCAAATCTTGAAAATCGTATGGGTTGGATTTCTTGTCTCTGGATGTAGAAATAATTAAGCAACAGGACTTCATAGTCATGGCAGACTATTTGAAGGAATATCAAAGACTGGCACTTATGCTCTATCAAGGTCCTACAGCTTGTCTGTTTGTGGACTGTTGGGTTGAATATCTTCAAGGGGAAGACAGTTGATGAGGCCTTGCTGACAGCTGACAGCTGTTCGTTTTGGCCATGAGAAATGAAGGAGAACTCTCAAAATTGAGCAAGTGAGGAATAGATCAGAGTCTATTGCAATAAGTCTCTGGGAAACACTGAGCACAGGATGCCTCATACTGCTCAGCTTCCACACTAGAAATTGTTAGGTAAGAGAAAGGGAAGGTGTTAGATTTCTGTGTTTTCAAAAAAAAAAAAAGCTCAGAAACTACTGTGGATTAAAGATTCAATTAAATACTTATGTGTCTCAAGCCCTCAGAAATCTTTAGAAATGAAGCAAGAACAGAGATTTCTCAAATGGGCTAAAAAAATTGTGAAAAAGAATATACTCACTCACATTTTTTTCCTGTTTCACCATATACTTGTGTGTGTACCAGACAGCACTTTAGAGACTTGAAAAGCTGTTGTCATTAATTTCATCTGGCAATAGACAGAGCCAAAAACAAACAGTTCCATAATATTAAGGCCTCCCACAATGGGAAATCTTACAGGGCTGAAAGGGTAGCGCATTGTTACAGAGCTCAGCTGAAATAAGAAACTCAGCTGAAGGATGCTTTATACTTGAGGACAAAGCCATATTTGTAGACTAATACAGAATGAGAATGGTGTGAGAAAATTTCTGAGATGAGTACTGCATAAGAAAAGGATTAAGAAAGAAAAAAAAATAAAATTAAAGACATTTCTTTACTTGGCCTTCCCTGAGTAAATAGAAAAATACTCTTTTCCCTTCATCTTTCTCTCTTTACCATCTGGATTAAAAAAAAAGAATTCTTCAATCAAGCTAATGAATATTTCTCTTTGTATTATGACAGCTGTCATCCATTTAGATGAGCCCTTTTGGAGGTGGATATCAAATGCTATTTAAAAATTAGTGATAATAAATCAAGAAGTCCTCTCTTCTATCATCAATAGCAATCAATACAAGCTCTCATCTGACCTCTTTGCACTTTGAAGCAACTGATGTGGATGAACTTAAGGAAAATTATTCTAGAACACATGTAATTTTAAAGAGAAATAGATACCTCGGCATAGGGAATAAGAGAGAGAACATATATGCTACTCATCTTCTGGGTGTGATTTGGTCAAAACCAACTTTAATAAAATAATATCTCTACCTACATATCTGCCTCTGTAGCAATTCAGAGCATATTCTGTGTGGTGACTTTTCCTCCTGGAGAAAATCCTGAGATGCAAGCTGCTTTCCTGTCATCCTGGTTGCACCAGGGACCTGGGATGACAGAAATGCTCTGAGTGGACTTGACCATAGCCCTGGTCCTTGTAGCATCCATCCCCTTGGATCTGCTGGGCTGCCCACTTCCTGCCCCTCTCGTGGAGTTCACCTGGGGCAGAAGGAAGAGAGGATGTCCCTCTTGCTGTGAGTCCCTACGTGTGGAACAATCAAACCTGGAAAATACCAAGTCTCATCCTTGAACCACCCTCTCCTTTCCTCCTTAAAGCTTGCTGATTTTGGGACACCTTGGCACCAGATGGACAAGCCCATCAGTCCACATTTCTAGAAATTAGTCACAAGATGAAAAAGTGTCTTTAAATCCAACTTATATTCTTTACTCACACAGAAGGCAGAAATTTAGCAGGGACTAAGCCCAAATTCCTAGTCATTATATTTTTTTATCAGTAATATTGATTATTTACGTATTACACATACACTATTCACACAATATTTTCTTTAAATTTGTTAACAGGCATAATACTTCCATTAAGTGAAATATATAATGTTAATGCTCTTGTGAATCTTGAATATATTGTTTTTCAATTTCTGCATGTTCTAATTTTGTTTGGACTGAGTTTTTTTAGTTATCTAAACAGAAAATCATCTTTTGTTTTGGTTTGGGGTTTTGTTTTGGTTTGGGGTTTTTTGGGGTTTTTTATTTAATGTAAGGTAAGCTTAGGAAGTGCCTGGACTCATGATCATGTGCCAGACAACATCTGGGGAGAATTATCAGCAGTAATATTCCTGTAGACAAGATAGTCTAAGAAAATGAGCATGGTGAGTTTTCTATGGAAAAGCAAGAAACAGGATTCTGGAACAAAAAGGAGAAGCTGGATACTTGGAGAAAAGATAGTAAAAAATCAACAGAATGGATAGTAGCTGGAAGCAGCCAGGAATAAGCAAGAAGGAGCAGGGTTGATGTACCCAAATAAACTGTTATTTCTTCCTACTCAGGCAGATACATCCATAATAGAAGAGGTGTCTCTAGCCAGAGACTTTCCCCTATGCTTTTCCTCTCAGTTTGCTTCTCTGCAAACCCCAGAGTGACCAGGAGAAATCTTACAGTGTCTTAAAAGACCAAGGAAGTAAAAGGCTATAGATGTGTGAGATCAAATTCAAGCCCTGAGCCCATGCCTCAAGCTCTCGTAGATTACTGACAGGTAGTCACTGGCACACGGCAAAGGTGCAGACCAGCCTGACTTCTGTATGGTTTACACTTCACAGTTCTTATCTTTACTGAACAAAAATAAAATTATTTTATCTCAGATTACACAGATAGATCTTATCTCACTGGAATTCTGCCCCATTGGCTACTGTATTCGTACTTCTGTCTTGCTGGGTCAGCCTCACATAGTATCAACAAGGGAAAATTCACTCAGGCCACTGGAACTGATTTATACCCACAAGAATGTGGATTTTGACTTTTTTTTTTCCCTTTATGCTACTTCCCCTTTACAGTAATTTTTAAAGGTTTCTTCCTGTAACGTTCCAGGGCTTCATGTGCTTGATACTGCAAAGGCAGATACAACTAACTTCAAAGGCCAGTCCAACTGCAGTCATGGCTTGCATGGTACGGGTTTGGCCTGCTGAGCTCATGAAAGCAAAGCTTCATCTGTTTTGTGGATTGGGCTCCTGACCTGCCATAAAAATAAATGCTATCTTCTCCCGTTATTAAATGGTAAGCTGTTTCTTGTTACTACTGTGGTATATGCGTCTCTTCCATATGCCTGTCATTAAAAATAATAAATTGGGTTCCCTTATCTCGTGGAGATCTCTTATTTTGCCCTCCTGTTTTGGTCTCCTGTTCATTTCCATGCAGTCTTGCCGACAGACTCACACAGTTTAGATTAAAACAAAATGCAGCAGCCTTTTCCCCCCCGAGAGCAGAGACACAGGCAGTTTACACCTCCCTCTGATCCGCTTAACCAACAGCACTCTCTGAATGCACAAGGGAACCAAGACAAAAAAAGCATACACAGTATAAAAGGAAATGAATTTGTGTGCAAAGATTGTATTCCCTCTGCACTTCAACACTGTTGAATTGAAGCATTAATTGATTGTTTATCGTGCTGCCATTTTGTGTTAGTCTTTGTTAATTAATTCTGCGTGTATTTTTCCTGTGCCATGAAACTGCAAGTGTCTATTTGTACCCTGCAATAGCTGACCAGGATCTTGAGTATTTTAGAGATCAAACACTTTACTTCTAACAATATTGCTGTTCTGATAAGTCATCAATTATCACTAATATATTCAGCACAGTCACCTTATTGAAATCCTGCTGACACTTACTAACAGTCACAGTCCTCCAGACTGCATTCCTCCTTCTTCCACCAGTGAGTGATATACTTCTCAGTGGTTGCACCAGAAAACACAGAACTATTTTTCTGCCTAGATGTTCAGCAGCCAATTGCATCAAAATCAGCAAACTTATTTATATATGTTAATTAACTACAGTAATTTTGTTTAGTGAAGGATGAGAATTCACAGGTTTTGTTGCACTGTTTGAGATGCACTTTGTCCTATCCTGCTCCAAGCACCTAAAGCACCCCACTGATTTTACACTGTTAACATCCATTTCAAATGATACTCATATAGTTTTTTCTGGATTAGAAATCATCCAAAGGTACTTTCTGTCCTGAGGATTTGTCCTTTTTTATCTTTTTGTTATGGTTAGCTTTATTTGTTAGTCCTAAATTATTCTTCTCTTGAAAAAGGTAATTTTTAAAGCCCTTAGTTTCCCTCTGTTAGAAAAAGCTCATTATGTTACATTTCAGACTACTTTTTTTATCAAAGCAGCATCAAATTATGAAAAATGAAGTACTACTGATCACTGTGGTTATCTTTTTCTTTGATACTAGCCACCACAATGTTATTTTCTTGTCAGAAATTGCACTGTGTCTGAAGTTTGCTAGTGTAACACGTGAAGATGGGCTGAGAAGTTGTGCTGATGAACATGATGTGAATTCATTTAACATGTGTGTCTTCTGAGATGCTCTCCAGGAATATGTCTCAAGTATAGCATGGCCTCTTAGACTCCTTGAAAAAAAAGAACAACCAATGGACCAAACCAGATGACGCTGCTCAGAGCTTTTCCCTTACAATCAACTAAAAATTTGCCAGACAGCAAAGCCAACGTTTATTCACTATTTTCACTTTCACATACTGCTTTCCTGCTCACAGCTCTATTTGTGTGTGCTTTCAGAGTGTTTCATACATGACCCATGATTTCAGTCCCACTACAATCCAGTGTGAGCACTGCTCCTATCAATTGTAATCCTGCTGCCATTAACTGTAATATGCATAGAAGCTGGCCTAGTCACAATTACATGGAGAGTCATTTGGAAAATGTATAAATTAACTTTATCAGTGGTTTTAGCTCTGTTTCTATTGAATTCATCTGCTGAGCATTTCTTTACATTCCCTCCATGGCATTTCCATGCATTGTTCCAATCTCTCCCCAGTGTTCAGCTAGAAGGACAATGGGAGAAAGTAGTTCCACATTTCCATCTATCTGTACACAAACGGGCTCAGCCTGTGCATTCTTTCTTTTCTTATTTTTACCCCCCAAAAGAGCTCCCAGGGCAGGAAAGGAATGCTGGATCAGGCCTGTCCATAGTTGTGTGTTCCCCAGCATCCCACAGAGGGATGTTGTTGCTATTATTTTAACAGCAGATCTCTGCTGTTGTTTCTATTTTAATGGCAGATTTTAAAGCTTCCGCTGACATTGGTACAGACCCTGAAGCTCAGCTAGAGAATCAGAGGTGGTGAGCAGATGGTGATACAAAGGAGGAATGTTGCATCTATAAATATTCTGATGAAATTCATATCCAGTGTTCCACACGAGAGCCAACCAACGATACTGAACTCTTAATATGGGGTTTTAATTAGCCTTATGTGGTAAATGGGTTATTAATCTGGGTTCCCTGACAGGAAAATCTTTATTCAGAGAGTGTAACTATTTATGTCAAACCACTGAAAAAAAAATGAAAGGTTAATTGTGTATTAATTTTCATTTTAAAATGTTACCAAATAAGGGGTAACATTTCATTCTGAGTCATCAGGCCTTCTGAAAGAGCCCAAGAAAAGGAGCAGTAGCTAAGGCACAGCAATGGGTTTTTTGCCATAGTCAAAATAAAAATAATGTTACAATATGTGAGTTGAATGTGCAGAAACTCAAATCTCCTGGAAAAATGAAGTGCAACATCCTTTAAACCAAGGTGCCAAACACTACAAACCACCCTATGGATGTCTCTGTGAATCTGCAGTCTCTAAACCAGCAGTTTTGAGGTTTGATGTTCTGTTTATACTATGATTGATATATATATATATTGCTATACAATATATATACTGCTAATGGCAATATAAAAATTTTTGTTAGCTACCTCTTTTTATGTATTTTGGGAAAGAAGAGAAATGTTGTTTAAAAGACCTATGTCAGGGACAAAGGGGCACAGAGAATCAGCATCTCTTAACAGCATGTGCATAAGCTTTATGCAGTTTGTTTTTTATGGGTTTGTTTCCTGAAGTAGCACTCAGCTCTGAAAGTTGAAGAATGAAGCTATACAAATGACAAAAAATGTGTGAAAGCATGGAAAATTATTTTTTCATCATCTTTTCATAGGCAAATAAAATAACTCTAGCCTAAAGCATCTCTTTTGAACATTGGGTTGTAAAATAAGCGGACAGATTGCCTGTCTACATATCAAATATTTTTGCTGTATTTCTTAGGAATTTATGCTCACAGAAGGCCATCAGTGGGTATATTTTCCTTTCCCCTTAATATTCTTTCCCACTGATCCAAACTGACTCACTGGTCAGCTTCTGACAACTTTTACAGAAGGATAGTTGTGTCAAATGTATGCATAACTCTGCACATTTTGTGAAAATCAAAAACAAATTAGCACCTTCACTGAAGAGGCTCTCTTGACTGCTTGCTCTGAGTGCTGAGCCCAGGAGAACACCCTCAGACAGGAGCCAGATGGAGAAAACATCCACCTGCACCTGGGATGCTCTGAGATATCCAGGGAAATGTATGGGGAGCTGAAAATGTTGGTAAACAACAGGATACAGTCATTGGGGTAGGGGCGGGAAGAACTAACATTTCTGGTGACATCAGAACATGATGCAAATCTTCTGCCCAGCTGCTTGCAAGAGGCTTGTTTCTTTCACAGAAATGCCCTTTAAAAGTCTTCAGGAGTTCAGGGCCCAGAGGAAGAGCAAAACTAGACTTTTGGGGTGGAAAATGGTCATAAAATCTTCCTGAAGTGTTGGTATGTGCTTGTTCATATTTTATTTTACAAGATCTAAATAATGCCATCTCACCTGTGCTCTGCAAACAACTTTCAGTAAAATAGCTGCACTGGTGTGCAAGAAGACAGAGGAGAAATAAAGATTACCTCTCTTCTGCCTATCTTTCCTGCAACTCAAGTCCAAAAACTGAATAAAACACCTTTGCCCAACTTTTACCACAGGTTGTTAGCCAGAAAAAAAAGGAAAAAAAGAAACATAATTCCTCACCTAACAGAGCTCAGTGCTCTATCATTCCCATTCTTCATGCTGGGTCTAGCAGAAGTTTGTACAGTGACTTTACCAAGCTCTGTAAGATGACAGCAGGTTTGCAGTCTATCTCAGCCACCTCTAGCACAAGGTAGAGGTAGCCTATGAAATCTGTGAGCCTGTGGCTAGGCTAGATGTTTCAGTGATGGTCATGCATGCCAATACCATACTTTAAAACTTGATGTACCTTTGAAGGCAAGTAAATAATTTAAGTGTGATTTTTTTTTTAGCTCCTTCACGCATTTTCAAAGGCAGTTCAGGCTCTTAGGTTCAAGTAAATGCCTAAATTGCATCTGATGTATTTTGCAGCTCCCTCTGACTTCAGTGAGATTATTTTTCTGAGTAAGGACATATAAGGGGTCACAATTTAATTTTGTTCAACATTCTGTATTCTGTTGACACCATACAAGGTCGTTTAATAAATATTGCAATTTCTGAATGGACTTACCTAAAGTTCCAACATCAGAACTGCTAAATGTGCAAAACAAGATCATGCAAGAGGGAAATAAAACCAAAGTCCCACTGGAGTTCCATGGCAAGCAACAAAAGAACTTGACAGTTACACATTGAAATGAAAATACAGGATGAGAATAAAGAACGTGGTTCTTCACCTCACAACTAAAATAATTTCAATATATACTATTTTAATAGATATTTCTGCTTAAAACTATACACTTATAAGATGAAATATTGCATTCCTCCCTGAAGGGACTGTCCCTTACTAAAGTTACACATCACATCTAGCACGTCTATAATTGAAGTATTAAAGAAATATACTTTATTCCATAATCTCTATTGTTTATTTTGTGCCACAGACAAAACTGTGTACAGTTTCCATTTCCCCTACAATTAGGCGCTGCTCCTACAAGCACATAAATGTGAGCTCACCTTTCCTGCTGGGAGGGATTTGGATGGGAGAGACCCACTGCAATAAAGGACATGAATACATTTTGGCAGGATCAGGGCCTCAGATAGCAAGGAGGAAACGGGCTAACAGAAACCACCTTTACAAACATAAAAAAGGGAAAAATCCCATGAACAGAAATTAAAGTTTTATACACTTCTAAGTGCCAGACAGAGTATTTAAAATGAGAAGAAACTGGAGGGCATCAGAACTGATCTTGTTTTTTTTTTACCTCCAAGTAGAGGGTGTCCCTTTAAGAGTTCATGGCATGGCACAGACCAGGGCTTGCTTCGTTTGGCATTGACTACGCTAATGTTTTCTCCTGCCAAGAGGTTCAGTGACTGAAAGTGCAGCTTTTTCTTCCTCACAGCTGCTTGCTTGCACATTATCAGATATTTTCCCTCCAGCTTTTGCCCTTGCCTCGCTCACGGGATGTAAATGATGCAGGAATTTCGGCTGCTCTGCTTCAGTTTAGCAGAATGATAATCTTAGGCAAACGCTTGCAATCTGTCTCTCATTAAAAGATTTTTTTGCACTTCTGGTTAACACAGGGAATTTTTTGAATTTCCCTTTAAAAAGAAGATTTCACATCCACTTTTGCCTGGAGGGAAACCCATGCTGCCACAAATATATCTGCTGGAAAAAGAAGAATGCTCCTGTTGAGTGATTCGCACCAAGAGAGCAGGCAGCTCTGCCTTCAAGTCCCAAATGTTACCTACTTGCTGCAAACCTAATTGGACAAATCTATATGTAAAACAATGTTTCTCCCATTAAAAAGAGAGCCCTTTTTTTGCTGCTCTATACAAAAACGTGTGAAAATTCCATTGAAAAATGAAAGTAGCTTTCACAACTAAATGCATGAAACCTCTCTTGCAAAGCACAATTCTGTTATTTTTAGCCATCAAATGTAACACTGACAAAAGTATATAACACTCGCTGTCATAAATAAAAAAAAAAAGTAAGTGCAAAATGGGAATGGAGAAGAATGGTATTTCTAAAATACCTATGATATGTTAAATGCTTAAATACAGTGGTTTTGTGACCCTAGAAAAAGACTATACTACATTCCTATGCAAAAAACATATCAAAAATATTAGTATTATATAGAATATATAATATATGTGTAAAACAATAATTTTAATTATATATAACATATACATGCACAGATTACAGATCTGTCTAGAGAGGGAGAGACTTATACATGCACATGATGTGGAGAAAGTGTATAGCAAGTAAAATGGGATTCAAACTCTGTCCAGTATTAAACAGTCACTTTTTCTGAGTTGGTAAGAGTAGCAGAAATATCTTCACTGAAAAAAAATCCTCAGTTCTTAAAAAAAATCTTAGAACAGAAACACAAAAGAGAGGGAGAACTACATTTGCTAAAAATGGGGAATATAGAAGTGTAAATCATCGTCACTGTTATGCTTCTGTTCAAATGCAGGAAATGGATGGGCTAGAGTTCTGAGTTGCTTGTTGAATTTAGCCCCAAATAAGTATCTAAAGATTCTTGTGAAGAAAAACAAACAAACAAATACTTTATAATAACTTTTGAAAGTCATGTCCTCATTTAAAAAAATTACCGTTTTTATCTGTTTCAGGGTAGTCAAAATACAATTGATGAAAATGAAAATGTTAGATCTCCAGTTTGGAAAATCCCTTGTCCAAGGAACTCAATCACTGACTTATTCCTGTTCTTTCCTTATTAAATCAGGATGCTTTTTGAGCCAACAATTTGAATTGGGAATCCTGCTACATTTAATTGCTCTACAAACCCTGCAAACTAGGCCTCCAGCTTCAGATTCCTCTGCCCTCACAAATGAGAAATTATTGCTTTCTATTCACTGGTTTATTGTTAAGACATACAAGAATAAAGGGGGTTTTTCACAATATCTTGGACAAAGAGGAAACATAGTTCAGGAATTTTTTTCAGGGTTTTTTTTCACAAAATATTCCTTTACAAATGATATCTCATCTGTAATTCATTGTGCACTAAAAAAAAACCCCAAACCCTCAAGACTTCTGTTCTATTTCACAACACTCTACTTTTATTATTTCTTCATTTTTAATTTAAGGTTTCCCCTGCACTGAGATTTGATTTCCTACTCAAATACAATTGACGGTTCTTTCAAATTTATTATTAAATTATATCAAACTCAGACCACAAGTGAAATAATGACAAATCCTGGTTGAAGTCCTCTTATGACAGAGATATCAGGGAAGAGTTAGGAGCATTTGTGCTCAAAGAGGCAAGGAAGATCACATCTTAGTGTGTACCTGGGAAAAAATTTAGCGAAGCACAGCGTAAAGAGTTGGTGTGGATGTTGTCTCATTAAAGGAGGGTGACTGACCACCAACACCTTCAAAATATTACTCTTTGCACAGCTGCAATGGCCTGGGGCCCTAGGTGTGAGCTGATGCTCTGCTGTGCTGTTAAAGGTGAGCGAGGGACAGCTCAGGGCTGTCACCAGGAGTCACCAGACAAAGTACGTGCAGCGGCCCGAGCTCTAACAATGAATCACATCCCGCTTTAGAAACAGAGCTGGACAAACACCCTGACCTACGGGAGAAAAGTCACGGCTCAGACAGGTCAGAAATAATACAACTGTGAAGGTGGAATAAAGGAAAAAAAGAAGCAGAAATGGTGGGGGGGGGGTTGTGAAGAAGACTAAAAATTAAATGTTTCATTTTCAGGAAAAAAATGAAAAATAAATATTATACGCTTCATTAGATGGCCATAATAATAAGATTTTTCTTCACATTTGTCTGTACAGCAAACATCATTGTAAATGGTACAGCAAAAAGCAACTATCTGAGACGTAATTCTTTATATTTTAATTAATGACTGTCAAGCATCCTCATGAATACTCAGTAGTTCTTTGAATATTCACAAATAAAATGATTGAGAGTCAGTTCACAAACACATATTCTCATTCAAATGCAAATAACTGCAACAAAAAAACAATTCTACTATTCATAATTTTTCATTTTAGTTTGGGAGCCCTAGACAGAACGGCATTTTAAAAAACTTTTGTTGCTCTGCAGAAAAGCTGGTCCCTCTTCCTTCCAGCCATGCCCCCAGGAAAAACACACACATAAACAATACAACAACTACAATTTTTGAGTAGAGGAGGAAGACTAAATTATCTGAAGTACTTGATTATTATAAATTGAGTTCAATTATTACAAACCTTAACAATCAGAAATGTGCTACGCATAATCTAATTAGCAATTAGAAATTGCCTCTAGGTATACCTATAGAATAAATAACTACAGTCACTGCAATTATCTCTAACACAGTCTCTCTGATACATCAAAGACTTCTGTATACTGATAATTTAAATATTAATACTATAAAGCACTGAAATATATGATGTTTATGTTCAGTGAAAATACACTATGTTCAGCCAATGCAACTGCACAATATAATAGACTGAACTCCATGTGTAGCATCTATTGATTATAAAAAGGCCAAAGACCTGCACAAAGTAGCAAAAGTTGCAAACAGGATTTTAAATATTGTTCTAAAAATCCTGTGGAACTGACTATAAGAGAAAATATTTTCTCTAGAAGAGTACTTTTGATTTTTGATGGAATTCCTAGCTTTTTTGCACATAAACCATGGAGAACAAAGACCATGGGAAGAAACCCTGCTCTTTTCCATGAAAGCTTCTTGTTAACTGACAGGTCCTCCCTTTCCTCTCTCTTACATATCTAAACTACACCAAATTATTACAGTTACTGGTATAAAGTCCTAAGTTGTCTATGGATACCATTTTGAATAGTGTATTTCATGTATAGGAACCATGCTATTCATTATTCTGGAAAAAAAATAAAAACAACACAGGAAGGTACCCAGATGCAGGGAAAAACTCTGAAAAGAGTTTCTAATTTCTTCTCATGCTGAGAGCAGCTGGTGGGTAGGAAATGAAGCCCTGAACTGCTCCCTTTCCCACCTCATTCTCCTCTTCTTTCCCAACAGTGATCCCTCTCTCTGTTTTTCTATCAGTTTTCTGGTTTTCTACTCCTTTGCCACTGTTAACTCATCTCTTCCTGATTTCCCCATCATTTCATTCCCAGGAGGACGATGTACACCTGTGGCTCAACATCAACACAGTGGTGACTTGGTTTGTTCCCTGGAATATTGCATCCCTTGTCCCAGCCAATTGAGCCCCTGAGAAGGGTTCAGGACACCCAGTCCTTATCCAGCTAAGCTACAGCACAATTATTATTGATTTGCTATTTTTCTATCATTTCTCAGCCCAAGGACAAGTCAGCACCTACAGAAGCCTACGGATATTCCAGTCCTGCAGGTGTCTGAGAGCACAGCCAGGGGCAGGGCATCTGACACTGCAACAGAACAGAGGCTAAAACTGCCCCAGAAATTTTCCATTCCCCTTTGGGGCTGAACTGCCTTTCTGTGGAAGGCTGTAAACATACAGGATTGGTTTCTTATGTTCCCTGCGTGTACTCAATCCAACCTCTTTTCATTTTTTTCTAAATCAATTATTCCAGCATTGCCCTGGATAAATGATGCTCAGCACCTTAATGTAACTTGAGCAAACAGTCTTGAAACTCTCTTAATAACCAGCCAATTCACAATCCAATCTTTCATTCTGAGAAGCAGACTGAGGTGGCTTTTTTTATTCCTGAAGCCACATTATACTGCTATGTTTTCACAAAAGCGATTAATTCTTGTCCATTTCTGTAACAGCACGCTGCTAGGCACTTCCACAGCTGCCCTCCCTTTCCCCAGCTCAGGCACAATTTCCTGAGCTATGGAGTGAACAGAATTACACTGTGCAGAATAATCCAAGGAGTCTCTAATGGGGCAGTGTGGGCTTTCTGCCGCTCCGTCAGCGTTGCAGGGACCTGCGTAACAGCGCTGTGATGTTACAGTTTATGTGGCTAACACTCCTGAAGTGAAGTGAATAATGTGACTGCCTTGCCACTAGGCACATGGAGACTTTGCTAGGCTTGTTTGATGGTAAATGAAGACTTTTTTTTATTTTCTCCAAAGAGCCTAGCACAGGAAACCCCCAAATCCTACAATAATAAATCTTCTATTTATCTTTAAAATTCCAGAGCAAAATAAAAACCATTAAGCACTCACGGTCATGGGCTGAATTCTGTATTTTCATAGCTTGCTACAATCTTCTGGCACAAAAAGATTAAGCTTTATGAAGCAAAAAAATAACTTTTCAGTGTAAAAATAACAGCCTCGTTGCCTTGTATGGAGCACTTATTATTGTATTACACAATTCAATGGCAGGAGCACTTAGAAATTGCAAAGACAGGCACAATCCAGAAACCTGCATCTGATCCAACCTGATTGTTTTCACACTATTGGGCATTTGCACTAGATCTGAAGAGCAAACATGAACCAGCTATAGCATAAAATGATCACGCAGGTGTTAACCTCACTGTCATGATTAACTCCTACAGGCTGACACGGTATTGAAGCAGAAGAGAAAGGAATCCCTTCAAAATTATTCCAGTCCTCCCTGTTGTGCTGAGGAGGAGCCTCTTTTCTGGCTACCACAGACCCTTTAGGGTATCTCAGAGCAGAAATCAAGGGAGAGGTTAAGATCTCCATGGCGATTACACATTCTTAACACCACTGAAAGTAAGGTCACAGAAGTTGCACCCTTGAAAATCAGCACCATATAGTCCTATTTGAAGTGCAGATGCTTGGCATGTCAAAGAATCAGGCAGATGCTTGGCATGTCAAAGAATCAGGCCCTCCTTTAGCAGTGCTTCCAAACAGCCTTCATGCTAGGATACGTCAACTAAAAATTCAGTATTGCGAGTTCCAGTTCTTGCCTGGTATTTCATTACAAGTTAAGGCAGCAGCAGAGTCCAGCACTACCTGAAGGCTGAAGGCTGAAGTTTGCTTTTAAAGAAACCAGTGGGAGTGTTTCCATTAAGTCTGACAGGGTATAAGGTAATACTCAACAGGTTTTCCACTATTTTTTCACCTTGGTAAGCAAGGCTGCATAAAGCACAATTAAAACCCATTTGCATTTTTTCTGTGCTAAGTGCAAAGCTGAAAAAGAGTGCTGACAGGCAGAACCGGGATAATTTCTTCATCAAAGAAAGTGATTCTTGTAGAAGTCATTAAATGTGTTTACAATAACACCTATGAACATTTAATAATTGAACTTTCAATAGGATCCTCAGAGCAGAATTGAGAACAGTCCAGTGTGGTGATTAGGTGAAAAATAAAAAATCTACTTGTGAATCTCCATCTATTCCCAAGCTTCCTTCTTCCTCACTAAACTCAGACTTACAGAACTGATCTACAGGCATTTCAGGGTAAACCAAGAGCCTATTTTTAGAGCCTCCCTAACCTACACATCATATGCACCATACATTTCTAAATGTTGTAACATGTTCTCATTGGAATTATTTTCTCTGCGTAGGCATCCACACAAATGCTGGCATCGGAAGAAAGCAGAACTTCTGATATCCCATTTAGGAATGTTGCTATTACTAGTGCAGCTTCTTAAGAAGTCTATAATGCACAGTTCTTCACTCTTATTAAAAGCAAAGACACTTCAAGGTCCTCAATTTTCTCCTTGGTTTTGGGGGAGATTTCTGATCAGCGAGTTCTCTATTTCCTGAAGCTCCTACAAGCTGAAGCTTGGGTTTGTTAATTCATTGGTGATGGAAAAAATGTCAGTGTTAGCCAAGAGTGCATCCAGCCCCTGAGTGAAGTCAAAGAACTGTAAGTCATTCATAACTATTCTGTGTGCCCTGGCCCACTGATTTTAAAACAATTTTTGCTGTGGCTGCATTCATATAAATGTGCTGAATATTAATATGATTTGTGTCAGCTTTTAACCAGTTGGTTAAGTACTCTTTAGGAACACTAAATTGGTTCTTTCAAAGGTGGTTTGCAATAATTCCTTCCCAAGCTCCTTTCCAAGAGCTACACATGTGGACATAGTTGGAAATGTCCTTTTAACAATGCTGGAAGATTTCTTTCCCAAAAAGCAAAAGTCTTGAGAAAGTCTTGAGAAGAATGAACAGGTGCAGTGGCAGCAAAGTGAAGCCATCAACTATGACAGAGACTAAGTTCTATCATGCAAGACTTCAGCTGAACTTCTTTTTTAATTATATATATGTATATATATTTATATATATTATATATGTATACATGTATATATGTATATATATGTGTATATATATATATTAGAAAAAACAAAAAATCCATTAAATCCTTCAGAATTTGACAAAGAGCTTTGACTTATAGAAAAATGAAAAATGGGAAGCAGTTTTGAGTGTCCAAATGCTTGATTTGAGTATTAGATAAATAAAAATGCTTTATTCTTTATTTGCTAATTCGTTCTATGATCTATTTTAAAAGTACTTTTTAATTAATTGAAACAAGGAGGCTTGGGATCTATTGCTAAAATGGTTGCACAACTTAAAAGCATTAAGTAGTTTGATGATACAAAAATAAATACTGAAAGACTGGCCAAACCCTAACTTTTCCTGATTCTCCATAAAATAAAAAAAAATTTAAAAATCTTTTACTAATCTAAATCTAAGTGAATCCTCACCTCCTTCATTTTTTTTTTTTTCCTGCTGGTCCCAGAATTAAAATCCTCCATTGCTGTGAATCAGTGTGTGCTGGCCTAAGGCACTCACTGGGTGAATCCTCCCCTGTAACAGCTGCGAGGCTGCATTTGCAAACACACAGCCAACAGTGGACAGCCCACTGTCACAGGGCTCTGACTCACACAATCCTTTCACCATCTTCACAATGCTCTCAGATCAATAGCTCAATTAGGCAAAGGGTATATGAAAATATTATTGTAAATATTATTGTAACAACTGCTTTTATCACTTCTGGGATTGATTTACTGATTCATTGTTTTCTGACCTTGAAGAATATGCAATTAAAAGATGCCCCCAGGACACAAATTGCTACTAGAATTTCAGTTGGCACACATTTCTTCTCATTTTCAAAAATTCTCAATCTGTTTTCAAAGATATCTCAATTTAGTTTTACCATACCGTTGTGTTATCTCTCCCTAGCACTTCTCACCAGAGCACACTACAGTTTTTAACACGGGAATTGCAGTGGGGTTGTATTTTGAGACAGCAGATGTTCCACAGGTGTAAAGGTTGCAATCATAACTTATTTTCAACAGTATTGAAAATAAGCAACAGAAAGCTACACCTTTGGGGTTTTCCCCCCTCTGGAAAAAGAAGTCTCAACATTGCTGCACGGTACAGTCTATCTGAGGAAACTGTATTTTCGAATAAAAAGCTATAGAAGCAAAATCTTTCAATGCCCTGCTATGCAGAGCTGCTCTGGACAGGATTAGGAACTGGAGAACTGGGAGGACCCCACTTGCCTGCATTTTCCTTACACCCAGGTGCCCACTGCTGCTCTTCCCGAAGGAGCCACACAGCTCCCAGGCTGACAGACACTGCCCATATGTGTCTATACCCACGATGCCTTTTCTGTCAGGACTTAAACAGAAGGTCCCAGCCCATTACTGCCAATTAACTGCACTGTTTAAGAGGATGTCAGAGGACTAAGAGCTAGCACAAAATCCTGTAACTCCATCAGCGGGCGCTAGCATGCTCAGCCCCTCTGGGAAACTCTGTCAATCTCTGAAATGTTGTCAGGTCTAGAAAATTCAAGTTTCTTTCACTGAATTTGATTTTACGTCACCAGTGTAAACTACAGATCTCAATATGGACACTTGGGTTGATTTAAATCACACCTGAATTAATTTTACTAATTTTACAAAAAGGGCAATGTAAATGCCATCTGATCTTATCTCAATACATTCAGAAATTTTTTCAATATTTTCAGACTGGTTTTAATGCATTATTTAAACTATTGTAATCTAGATCAGAAGGCAGGAAAAAGAAATGTTGGAAAAAAGAAAAAATTTTGGTCTTTGAAGACCTAAGACTGCAAGCAAAGATTCATTCAGGAATCCAGCGGATTACAATAGGAACAGAGATCTGTGTCAGTAGAAGTGACTCGAATGGCACCAACTGTGTTGTAAAACAATGTAAGTGCTCTTTCCTGAATGCAGAGCTCTTGGAAGGCATCTTTCAACTTTTCCATCTGAAAAAAGCATCAGTTTTCCTTAAAGACAGATACGGGTAGAGCAGGACACTTCTGCCTGAGGAGAGGCTAGCTGGGCTGATATTTGATATAAGCGCTCAGTCCCAAATGGGAGGAGGGAGAAGTGATTGATGGTTCGTAAGGAATTACTTGACTTTTGCTTGTAACAGAAGCTTTTTGGATTCTCCCAAAGTTCTTGTTGAAGACAAGAAACATCTTTTGAAACAGCAGCTTTTCCCCTTACCAGCAGATAGAATAAACCTGTGTAAAAAATGCTGCCGTTTTAATATACATGTGAAAGAAAGAAAGAAAGAAATTGTTTGACACACTGCCCTTTTACTAATGCTCTGCTACTCTTTAAGGTTTGCCTCAATTATTCTATTACCTGCCCTCTTAATGCAGTGTGTGTGATTTGTCTCTCTGCAGGGGTTTCACAAACCCAGCACCCCCAGTTCCCCAATTCAGTAAGACACATATTATCACAGGAACAAATCCTTGCTCTCTGTCTTCTCGGGCTCCAAGGTCAGAGCAGTATGAACTTGACTAAGACAGTCCTTTCCCAAGCCCCTACAGGGCTCAGCTCTCCTGGCTCTCATCTGGACAACTCCATCTGCCTCCTGCAATTGTCTCTTCTGGGAAACACGAGAGCATTAGCTCTGCTGCTGGGGTATGGGGGGAACAGAGATATTAGGAGGGGCAGATTTTCGCATTTCCTTCCATCGTGTACACAAGGGAGCAATGGATCTGAGCGCCGTATCCCGTCTCAAAGAGGCAAACTGATGATCCAACAGGTGGAATGAATTCATACAGTCCCAGTCACACACAAATTC